>NC_135712.1:170735166-171386514 GCF_964656455.1 Halichoerus grypus
ATAAGACCAGTGGCATTCAAAACAAACAAGACATACAAATAATCAGCTCCGTGTCCTTTTTTAAAGAGTGATCTAAAATTATAATTCCTATTTTGGGTGCATGAATATGATCTCATACTAAGCTGCTCTCTCCTATAAGAAGTGCAAGTTGGGAATAAAATTTTACAGATTAACCGAACCAAAATGCTTTCATTCTGTTCAAAAATTTAGGACAATCCTGGGACTTTAAGGACATCATAATGATACACACACAAAGGAAAAACAAGTAATTTCATCCAGACACTATTTCTTTCAAGTGTGCCTTATTTCCTAGTATTTATTGGTCTAGCGCATCTTTTTATTCCCCTCTTCGTTGTTACTATTCCTAAGTACAGATGTTTCTTTCCTGGCCTTTAGTTCTTTCTTTTTAAAAGATTACGCAATAATGCTACAAGTTGCAGCCAATGGGCAGGGGACTGCTATCTTCTCAGTTTCCACAGCACATCTGTTAGAGCCTGTTTAAAATGTTAGCAAGAGAGCAAGAAAACCTCAACTGAAGTAACACCTGAAAAATAAGCCTGAAGTGCTAGCACACCGAAGACCGGATATTCTACAATGAAAACCACAGAAGTGGCTTTGTTTCCTTACAGATGCTCACCAGCAACAATATCTGTTAGCAGCTGCAGAGGCTGATAGAATCTCAGATCAAGTGGAGGATGGTGAAGGAAGCTAGCAACTTTCAATTACATATTCTAATTTACCATTTTAGTCACACAGCTACAGCCAGAGTAAGCAGGCTGTAAATCATTCACTCAGGCTGAAGAAAACCTGGCCTGAACAAAAGAGTTAAATTGGTTTCTTTACTGCAGGACTTCTCAGAGTCAGGGTACGTTGTAGCTCTCCAATAATGGGACGGGCAGGCAGAATTTCTCAAGGTTCACCTGGGAACAGAATTCTTCTTTTGGGGAATATACCCTTGGAAACGGTGCTGGGAAATGCCGAATTTGGAGAAATTCAGTTTTTGAACACATATTTGCACTCCTACTATGTGTGAGACACCATTAGGTGGAGAGTGCAATGAGTAATAGAAATGAGGTCTCTGTACTTACTGAGCATGGGGGAGGGATAAAAAGATACAATGAAGGCCAAAAAAGAGAGGTCAGGTGCGAGAGAGGTGCTCCTTCATAATGTCTATGAGTCTGGGGAGACTCTTCAAGCAACACCTACAAGGCTGAGTCAGCCCCCGGTATCTTCAACAAGCTAACCCTAATTAGGCTGAGCAGACTTGTCCGGGCACACTGTGACCGCCCATGATGGATGACTGAAGTGGGGCAGCAAGAACCCCAGAAGGAGAAACTGGGCCACTAAAATGCTGTGCAGCCACAGGCCAGCAGAATGAAAGCCCGGGGCCCCCGCAGACCCTGGGCCCAGGAGGGCACAGAGAGATGAGAGACAGGGCACACAGAGTCCTAGTGAGTCTTCGGCCAGTGGGCTCCTGGGCAGCTGTAATACTAACTTAGCTAGCACTACCCACTTCCAACCCCTGACAGTTTTAAACTCTTCTCAGCGAAGTTAAAACAGACCAGAGGACATTATTAAATGCAGGATCTGGGCTCGACTACAGGAAGAATTCTCTAATGGTAAAGGCATGCTGGATAATGAAGCGGAGCAAAGAGGTTGTGCAATCACCTTCACGAAGGAGGATCTAACATGCTACGCTGAAATACAGTGCCTTGGAAGCCAAGTGCCGAGAGGCAGACTGCGCGCATGGCGCGCACGGCGTGATGGTAAGTACCACACCACAGTGGCGTCCTGCTTGCAGTGTGCTTCTTCATACCCGTTCAGAGGTCTCCAGCTCCCAGACTCCACGAGGGAGACCACGGGGCGCTGGGGGAAAAGGCAGCACCCAAGTTGGCAGCCCCAGTGGGGACAAAACATGGAGTGGCACACAGAAAGGAGTGAAGAGAAGCTCTTCTCTTCTAGAAAAGAGCTTGCGCGATGGCCCAGGACCAGGGCTCAGGACACACTGTTGGGGAGCACGTAGCCAGATGCTATTTCAGGAGCTTGTCTTTTACTTCTCAGATCTTAACTACAGTAACTGTCAACTTGAATGGAATGCTCTACTGATTCCTTTATCAAATAAAGTAGTGGGAAACTGAGAGAAAAATAGGTTTCCCCCAAAACAATCATACTTTCTTCTCCATTTTATTTAGGGGAATCACATTTCCACTCCTTTAACCTTGAATGCTTTTCTTGCCCTCAGCATTAAGGTCATTAAAATAAACAATGGCTATCAAAGCTATGAATACATTTTGAGTATCAGTTTTCCTGGAACTCCCATTCCTGGTGGAAACTAGGGATAATCAACCCCAAAATATCTTAATTAATGAAAAAAATAATAAGGCTAAACACTTACTGCAAGTGTATCCAACGCATCAACAAGAGTCAATGAGTAATTCCCGAGGACATCATTGATGTTCAGATTTGAACTGAAAAAGAAACAAAATTAAAATTAAAGAAAGGTACTTTATTTTAAAAGAGAAAAGGACAATAAAACTAAACACCCATCAGAAACTAAAACTGTTGGCAACTCTTATTGATTCAGGGACGATTATAGGTGGGTCAGTATGGCAGTGGTCTTTCTATCTCCTAAGTGACCATTTCTAGAGTGTCTGCAAGTGGACTCAAGTCACCCAACATCAGAGACACACTGATGACGCTATTGTGGGAAGAACATGCAACAGGAAGTCCGGAGATGGTGAACCAGCGTTGTGCGCCCTCCCTGAGGTACAGTTTTATCACCACAAATCACCTCTCTGGTCAGCTTCAAAGAGCTCTGATTTCAAAATCATTAGGAATGGAAAAAAGAAAGACCCTGCCATGTGACCTGCCCATGACCCTTTATTTTATTTTTTTTTTAAGATTTTATTTATTTGTTTGAGAGAGAGAGAGAGAGAGTGCATGCACAAGCAGGGGGGAGGGCCAGAGGGAGCTGGAGAAGCAGACTCCCCGCTAAGCAGGACTCCATCCCAGGACCCTGAGACCGTGACCTGAGCCCACGGCAGATGCTTAACTGACTGCGCCCCCCAGGCGCGCCGCCCCCCCCAACCATGACCCTTTAATACAGAAATCAGCCGCTCCAGCAGGTTACACACAACAAAAAGCAAATACCTTCTGTGACGGCCTGATTACCACTCACTCGTGCTTTGGTTGGGGGAATAAATTAACCTCCTGATCTCATTTTCTCATTCACATCTCAATCAAAGAATGCCCATCACCTCCACCAACTCTGAGGAGCTGAGCCAGGGCAGGACTGCTCTGCACTGGAGCTGCACCCTCGTTTCTGCCCGCTGTCCCCACAGTCAACACGGATTTCCCTTTCTGAAGCAACCTTAAGACACCGACTTCAGGCCTACAATGAGGAGAAAGCTCCCCAGTCACTGCGACAGCTCCTTACAATACTAAAACCGATGCCGAGGACAAGGAATAGGTCCGGGAAGGGCAGGGATGGAGCAATTGTGCAGCTTGCCAAACTGCGGGGACTTCAGTTATTCCCCGGTCTCATTCCCACAAGCCCAGAAAGGAAAGGGCAAAAGCCTGAAAAGACGGAAGTAAGGAGAGAAATAGGACACCTGTTTACTTTTATTAAAGACCAAAGTGAGAAGCTGTAGCTTTATCTTCGACAGCAGATTCGCTGAAATGATGGCACCTTTCAGCACATCCGCAGACCACTGTAGCCAGTCCTTGAGTCACCCGAACGGGGCCCCGTCTTGCTTCCCCTGTTCTGGACGGCCCGCTCTGCTCTCTGAAAGCGTACCCTCCAATGTGCTCGGTCGGCTGAACGGCCTTACATGACGCAGGCACACACAGCTCCAACACATCACAGCTGATCCTGCGCGAGCCTTCCTGTTGCTTTGTTGCGTGCTGTGTCACCCCCACTAAATCTAGGACAAAGAATTTAGAGCTAACTTTGAGATACATTGCCTCAAACAAGCTATATAGAAGGGGTTATCTAGGAACCAGGGTTATCTCGCCCCTCACAAGCCATGAGGCCAGCACACTGCATGGCTGAAAACTGCACCTGCTTCTTCTATTTGTAGATTCTTTCTAAATAAAGTTATATAATTGCAGAAGGTCCTCTAAAGATGAGAGCCATGGGTTAAAATAAGCACTTCAACGGCAGTGCCAGCCAGAAAGGATACAGGAAATGCCAGAAGTTGGAGGAGAAGGTCAGAGTAGACAGGGAGATCCTCGTACTCAGTTCTGCCAACTCCAGAATATTCTGTCGGGTTTAAATATTTAACTGCATTGCTCTGTGGCTCAGAAACAAAGAGTGGGTTCCCACGTCCCACCTCATTAGAAAATGGCTCCCTTGCCACTTAGCATCCAAGCTGGATGATGTATAAAACACCCCAACTGCCCTCTCCTGAGCTGTACCTTCATCTGGGCCAAGCTGTACCCTCACCCTCTCCACCTGCACAGGCCTGTGGAAGGTAGTTCTGACCACTGCACTCCTTCACATGTTTTATAGTACTTTCCTGTTAGGCTGTAACTAAAAAGGACCCGATTTTACACTACCTCTCAATACAGTGCCCAAGCAGTCACTCAGAATGAACAGTTATAAGAAATGCCACAGTAGGGGCGCCTGGGTGGCTCAGTCAGTTAAGTGGCTGCCTTCAGCTCAGGTCATGATCCCAGGGTCCTGGGATTGAGTCCCACATCGGGCTCCCTGCTCAGCGGGAAGCCTGCTTCTCCCTCTGCCTGCTGCTCCCCCTGCTTGTGTTCCCACTCTCGCTGTGTCTCTGTCAAATAAACAAATAAAATCTTAAAAAAAAAAAAAAAAAAGAAATGCCACAGTAAAAAAATAAAAATTTGGAATAACCGGGTGGGTTCCTTCTCTCTACTCAGACAAATCCCCTGAAAAATCTAAAGTGTGCATTAAAACACTTTTAATTATTTTCTACCAAGTTAACTGCTATACACTCTTTCAAAATGTGCCATAATAGAAAGAAAAGAAAGAGGGGTATGAAGGGAAATGTAGATTCCATAAAACCCTCTTGGCCTAACAGCACCATATTACTGTGATTCCATTTATGCCAGCCCACGATGTAGGTATAAGACTGTGGCCTTGTTCTTTGCAGATTGATCAATGGCCAGCCTGACTTACCTGCTAAGTGCCTCAAGCCAAAAGAACTCAATCTCCTGGTACAGGGCTAGGCCCACAAATACACATCTTTCCACATCACCAGGTGGCTGAACCACGATGACCCAGAATTAAACTCTCCACTTAATTTACCACGTGTGCCTGTCCATGACATTCGCCCCAGTGTGAATTTATAAGGTTCTTATCACCCCAAAACACAGCTGAAAAAACTACAACCTTTGGCAGGCAATTTTTGATTATGTAACTAACAAAATCAAACATATGGTTTAAAAAAAAAAAAAAACAAAATCTCCCACATATACTTAACCTGTACCAGCTGTTCAGAAATCTACCCGGTGCTGGGTAGGCACAGAGGTAATACAAGAAACAGTCTCTGTGTCAAGGGACGGATAATCTGGGGAGACACGACAAAGGGAAAGGAAGGTGAACACACAACAGTACTCAATTCTGAAGTGATGTGGAACAGCAGACCAAAGAAAGGAACTGAAAGGAGAACCAAGTAAAGCAAGGAAAATCGTCTTCAAATAGAAAAAGACTTAGGGGGGCGCCTGGGTGGCTCAGTGGTTAAGCGTCTGCCTTTGGCTCAGGTCATGATCCCAGGGTCCTGGGATCGAGCCCCACATCAGGCTCCCTGCTCTGCGGGAAGCCTTCTTCTCCCTCTCCCACTCCCCCTGCTTGTGTTCCCTCTCTCACTGTCTCTCTCTCTGTCAAATAAATAAAATCTTTAAAAAAAAAAAAAAAAAAAAGAAACAGACTTAGGTCTGACTCTGAAGTGGGACAGGAGGTTAGAAAGAAAGAAGAATGCACAGGAGGCCATCTTAGGCTAGGGGTGCCTAGGACTGGGTCGGTTTGGTGGCCAATATCGGTTGGGGTTGTTCATAGATTTGCTTTTTTACTTGAACAGCAAAATGGCTGGGGAGGAAGCAAAGAAGGATCATGTGCCCAAGGCCTGAACTATTGTTATCATTCACAAGATTACAAAAAATATAATATCCAAATTTAATTGAAGAAACTTTTGAATTCGGGGCGCCTGGGTGGCTCAGTTGGTTAAGCGACTGCCTTCGGCTCAGATCATGATCCCGGAGTCCCAGGATCGAGTCCCACGTCAGGCTCCCTGCTCAGCAGGGAGTCTGCTTCTCCCTCTGACCCTACCCCCTCTTGGGCGCTCTCTGTCAAATAAATAAATAAAATCTTTAAAAAAAAAAAAAAAAGGAAAAGAAAAGAAACTTTTGAATTCGGATCCTCCAATCCAAATTGAGGATATTATTATTAATATTAATATTAATTTGTAGCTAGGCCAAAAGATTTGCTACACTCAAGTATTCAGGTTTCATTTACTTCATGTTAACTCCTCACCCTACCTACAGTCAAACAAGACAGGCAAGACAAGCCTCAAGTAAATGTGACTAAAAAGAAAAGATACACAGGTTGAGTGCCCATATTTTGTTTCTGTACTTCCTACATAATATTCTAATGGTTTTGTCCTCTATATTTTAAATGCATCATTAGAATACACTTGACAACTATCATTAGAATACATTTGATTTTTTAAAATCTGAAAAATTTGGGGGCTCCTGGGTGGCTCCGTCGGTTAAGCATCTGCCTTCAGCTCAGGTCAGGATCTCGGGGTCGTGGGATGGACCCCACGTCGGGCTGCTCAGCTCCCTCTCCCTCTGTGTTCTCTCACTCTCACTCTTGCTCTCTCTCAAGTAAATAAATAAAATCTTTACCCAAAAAAAAGATATTAAAAAAATAAAATCTGAAAAGTTTTTATTGCAGGTTATCTATTTTGGGGATGTAAACATATCCTATTGTTTCACAGCCAGAATGACAAAGCTCTGGTCCTAAACTTTTCCTTGAAAATACTAGTCTGAAAGGAGTTAAGTTAAAGAAAGGAGAGTAACAAAAAAATTAACCTTTCCACTCTTTGGAAGCAGCCAGTGTGAGGGTCTACTCAAGGCCATCATAACCCCAGAGTTCTTTCACCTCCTCAAAGACACCAAAGGTCTATCAACCGAAAGGTTTATTAACCTCTGGGCACAACCCTTCCCAAATGCCATCCCCCCAATATTTCAAACTCCATCTTTCCAACAGCAATACATCTGTCTCAAAGCAACCTGACCTCAGTTTACCCACACCGCCACTGTACAATCAAACCAAGACACTCATCAGCAGACTTCATCCTGAAACAAAAGCCTATGCCACCAGGAACTACCACAGGGACCAGCAAGTTAACCAAGTGCCACGTCACCTTGCTGGAGAGGGGCTCCAACTCACCAAAGGGTTCCTAAGGTTCATTAAGAAAAGCATCAAAATGTCATCAACTCACTCTCCTGATTATCATATTCCCAATTGAAAGCGTTATCACAAGTCCTCATTAAACTGTTTTCCTTAGATCCACACCATAAAAGGAAATCTGAGGAAAAAGTCTGTGAGAGAGAATAGGGCACTTAACTCAAAGTATTCTCTCCCTCTTTATAATACCATGAGCATTAGCGAGAAAATACAAGTAAGATCCAAAATATGTACACACACTTTGGTTTCAACAATGTAAAATATGTGTAGGCATATGGGCGGGAGCTGGCAGGAAAAATAAATTAAAAATAACTGTCTGGTGGGGTTTAGGCTTTTTTATTTTTTTTCAAATTTTAATCTTTTTTCCTCCAATAACAAACAACAAAAAATGAGATCCAAAGAAAATACATAGGTATAAAGTCTATACAGTTAAGGACTAACAATTAACTCATTAATTTCCTAATATCTGGAAAGGCCACAGTAATTTGTAATCAAAACTTAATAAAAATTTTTCTCAAAAAAAATAAAGTGAGATAGAAAATATTTATATGCATAAAGCCTGACATAATGAAGCAAGAAAAATAACTCATCAGTTTCCTATAATTTTTTTTTTAAGATTTATTTATTTATTTGAGAGAGCGAGAATGAGAGAGAGAGAGAGAGAGTACATGAGAGGGGGGAGGGTTAGAGGGAGAAGCAGGCTCCCCGCCGAGCAGGGAGCCCGATGCGGGACTCGATCCCGGGACTCCAGGATCATGACCTGAGCCGAAGGCAGTCGCTTAACCAACTGAGCCACCCAGGCGCCCCCAGTTTCCTATAATTTTAAAAAGGCCCAGTCCTTTGAAACTAGCTTGGACCGTGTCCCTCGCTTCACTAAAACTCATGCTCCTCAAATTGTCATTTAAGAAAAGACTTTGTAGATAACCAAACCATTTTTTTAAATTCTTCAAGCCCCTTTGATATAGGGGCTTCCTTTTCATAAGTTAAGGACTGGACTCTTCCTTTTACCAGATGAAGGAAGATACATCCCCCAAAAGTCCAAAAGCACCCATAGAATGTGGGGCCAAGGCAATGGGCAGCCCATCTCCTCCACTCCCACCACCCAGAGGAAGGTAGTCACCTACCCGGTCCAACAGGGTCCGTGGCAAAACACACCCATTCCCTCCAGCTAGAAGGTCTTTAGCTGGGTGTGCTGTCCTCTTGGACTCTGATGTCAACAGCAGTGACCCTGGAAGCTTGGCCTCCACAGACAAGGCTGGTGGAAGGGGAGGACGGGCTGACCTTACTGGACAGTCCTGCCACCAGAGTGGAGGAATTTATGGGACAGATAAAGGTGACAGTCAATTCAGCGGCCAAGGAATCAAACCCTGAGTATCAAGACCCCAAATCAGAGCCAAATCTGTGTGCGTGTCTCTCTCTCTCCTGTAAGTTTCCTCAGCCTAAAAAGCAGCCCCTGTAAATGAAGGAGAAATGTAGCCCCGCTCTGCCTCATGATCACGGGCTGGCTTTGGAGAAGTCCTTACCCGGAATCAACTCCTGAATTTTTATATGGGGCTGTGGGGCGCGGGGATGAGGGCTTCTTTTGAAGCTGCGTTTACAAGGGATTTCATTTTGATTATATATATATATATATATATATATTCATCTGGAGAAGGGGTTGTTGGAGATAAGTCTGAAGCCCCGGAAGCTACCCTTTGGTACTGCTACCGTCCCTTCCTGTCTCTGAGCCTCAGTTTCCCCATCTGTAAAAGAGACTGCGCTGGACAGCTGTCCTGTAACTCAGAGATATCGGAAGAATCAAGAAAGAGAACAGCCACAGGCCCATCTACACACCCCGAAAGCCCAGGGGGGCCCCCGGGGGGTCGGGCCAAGGCACTGCGCGGGAGGGTGTGGCCCCAGGCCCCTAAACGCCGTGGCATCCCTTGGGGGACCCGGAGGTCAGAAGGCTGCATCCTGACCGGGAGGACGGAAGGAAGCGCGTGGGGCGCGCCGGCTACTCACGGGTCCCCGCGGTCAGGCCCTCGGCCGCGGCAGTGGATGGGGTTGAGCTCGTCCTGGGGAAAGGCGTGCGCCATGTAGTTGTCGTAGCCGAAGACGAACATGCCCCGCGCTAGGTCGCGCATCTGGGCGCGCAGCTGCGGCGGGAAGGCGCCGCTGTAGCGCTTCTCGTACTCGTCCGGGCCGCGGCCCCGGCCGCCCAGCACGTAGCCCCAGTGGGCCGGGCCGCACACGCCCGGCTCCGGCCGCCGCGGAGCTCGCCGCCGTCCAGCTGCCGCCGCCCCGGGGCCCGGAGGCTGCAGCCACGACGGCCCCGACGGCCCCCCGGGCGTCCCGGGCCGGCCCGGGGGCCCCGACGCAGGAGATTCGGGGCCGTCGGGGGCCCTCAGGCGCTGGAAGCCGAAGCTGAGCGGAAAACGCTGGTAGAAGCCCATGCTGGGCCCCAGCCCGAAGACGAGCCACAGCACTCCATGGAGGCCAAGCCGGAGGAGCACCAGCCCCAGGACGAGCGCTCGCCATTGCATGGTCGCGCGGGCGCCGCGGGCATTATTTTAAAGCGCGGGGGACCTCCCCCGCGGACCACCGCACCCCACACCCGCCTCGTAGCCCCGCTCACTTCCCCTTTAAGGAACTCCCCCGTGACGCACCAGGAACCGGCCCATTGTCCCCCACCCCCAGTCCCTCGGGCCGGCCGGCCTGGCCCCGCGTTCGCCCGCCCAGTCGCCCGGGATTGGCCCGGCCCGGCCCGGCCTCGTGGGGCGCGGCCGGGGACTCCCTCCCGCGCCATAGGCCGTCCGGACTTCCGCAGCGCCGCGAGGCCCCGCCCCATCCCCCCGCCCCGCCCTCGGGGCCCCGCCCCAGTCTCCCGCCCCGCCCCCTGGGCGGTCGGAGTCCAGATGGGCTGGCGTGGCGAGTAGGGGCCGCTCGGGCTACTTGCGGAGGAAACTTCCAGCCAATGGGAGCGCAGCACGGGAGCACCAGTTGGACGCCGGACAGAGACGTGGCCCCCAACCCGCCCGGCTTTGGGTAGAACCTGTCTCCAGCCTAGCTGGGACCGCCACTCCAGATCTAGGTGAGGGATGGTGCCAGTTAAAAGACGTAAGGAAGAGGGAAACGGGCATTTCCTTACAAAAAGAGCTACTTTTGCATTGCAGGGGCAGGATTTTTAACAAGATCGTTGTTTACGGTGGGGGGTGGGATACTACCTCGTAGCTCCAGACGGCACAAAAAAAGGTATCCTGAATTCTACTCTTTTTATCAGAACACCATAATTTTAAGAATCGCTTACTGCGATTGTAAAACACATATTCCCGTATCTTGTACTAGACCTAGCAAATGCCAGTGGAGGGTCCTGGGAATGTGTGTATAACAAGTGCTCCTGGGCGATTCTTAGCATCTGGCAATTTCAGAAATGTTGAATTAGGTTATATTGGCTTTGTCTCGGAAATAAGAGCTTTAAAAAAAAAAAAGAGGGGAAGAGTTAAGGTGGCCGCTACCACCGAATTATTTTTGCCAAATCTATTTAACCAGGTCCCCTCCCGCCTCTGCTACTCCCGCCATATCTTCTGTGCACCACAGTAGTGACCTAACCTTTGGGTTGTAGGACAGACTCCTGGTCAAAGCACTTTATCCATTCTGTATCTACTTTTTATAATTAAGAAGGTTGCAAATACCAGCTCTGAAGGGCTATGGCTCTCATGTAACGATTCAACAGTTTAGAGGTTTTGTTTTCTTTTGTTTGCTACATTTGTAGATGTCTGTTAAGGTGTTCCCTCAAAGTTAGACCATGTGCTTGTTACACCAAGGTTTCTGAAAAGCGTGGGAAGCAAAGCCTGATGGATGGCCCAAATCAGAGACTGGCTGACTGACCAAAGGAGTGATTAATAGGATGATAAATTTGTCATGTGGCACAATCATCACATTTTCAGAGTCAGGGGACCTTTTTTTTAAAGAGTTTATTTATTTATTTGACAGAGAGAAATAGTGAGAGAGGGAACACAAGCAGGGGGAGTGGGAGAGGGAGAAGCAGGCTTCCCGCTAAGCAGGGAGCCCGATGCGGGGCTAGATCCCAGGACCTTCAGGAGACTTTTTGCAACACAGAGGAGGTGTATGTAATGGGGACGCAGGAGCCCAAAGAAACATTTTATTACAACTCAAGGTAACTGGCACCTGGTAAGACCTCCCTTTTTTTGGCTGAGTCTTATTCCTCCCCCCAAAATCCTGAGAGATAGGCCTGCCCAAGCATCAGAGTATAAAGAGAGCTTGAACCAAGGTCTTTTGCCTACTTCATTTACTCCTCTGTGAAAGGCAGCTGGGAACCCTGCTAGAAATCCAATCTTAGGGCTTTCAGGTCTGCCTTCCAAGGACTTGAAAACTGAATGTGAACATTAAGGTATGTGTTGTTCCCTTCATAATCTATTTTATTGCAAATTTTAAAAGTTTTAAATTTGATCTTGCACCATGGTCAAGTGCAGTCCACATTAATGACAGCTCCTGTCCTCACATTTGGAGACAAGCTCTAATAAAAACAAAAACAAATTTCTTCTCATAACCAGAGAAAACCAACTTCTGAGAGATGCTTTTCCTGGTAAAACTGACAGTAGCTGCCAGTCGTGTAAGTCTTACGGTTTTTAAAATGTGTTCTTGTGGGGCACCTGGGTGGCTCAGTTGGTTAAACATCTGCCTTCGGTTCGGGTCATGATCTCAGGGTCCTGGGATTGAGCCCCACATCGGGCTCCCTGCTTGGCGGGAAGCCTGCTTCTCCCTCTCCTGCTCCCCCCGCTCGTGTTCCCTCTCTCGCTGTCTCTCTGCCAAATAAATTAAAAATAAAATAAAATAAAATAAAATGTGTTCTTGTTTAATCTTCACAGAAAGCACTGTTAGGCCTATTCCACAAGCCCTAAGGGAAGAAATCAGGTTGGAAGGTTCAAGTTCTCTGAGCTACTTACTGTAGGCAGAAAAAGAGCTACCACCCAGGTCTCCTGAGCTTTAGCGGAATTTACCAAAACTAGCTGGCCCTCAAAGCAACTGGTTTTTCTACTCTTCCCAAGCCACCCCACAGGCAACATTGTTGACATTAGCGCCCTGCAATGCACAGCCAAAGATTTGGGGGCCAGGTTCAGAAAGTGTTTTGTCTTGAATTAAATTGAACCAAAAGAACACGGAATATCTTGTGCTAGCCTTTTGGATTAGCCTAGGACCCCCCTCAAGGTAAATGCGACTGTTAAGATTGGGACAACACCCCTATCTATTCAGAAAACCTCAACCTTAAAAATCAACTTTATGAAACTGTTTTCTGATAGGCTTTTCTGCACAGTCTCACAAGAGCATCAGGGGACTGATAAAAAAAGAATGAAATGTACTACGGTAAAATTGGCTTCACTCTGGGGGACGCCAAAGAGATGACAGCTAAGAACCCAGACTCAGAAGCTGATTGCCAGATGTTCAAATCATAGCTCTGGCCTCTGAGTGACCTTGGGAAGTTACTTAACTTTTCTGGACCTGGTTTTCCCATCTGTAAAATGAGGGTAATAAGAACAGTACTTAGAGCATATGGCAGTTGTGAGAACTAAATTATTGAATGTATTACCTACAACAGTGTTCCACAGTAAGCCCTTTTACTACTCATGAACTCTGTGAACTGACCAGCATTTAGTAAAAGTACCTGGTTCATATGAACCTGAGGTCCTTTGGATGAATTAAACAAGTAAGCCGCCTCCTATTTTCAAAGCACTATTTTAGGAGAAAAATGTGTCTAAGGAAACCAAATATGAGACTGGACAAGGACTAAAACTCACCACAGTCCAAGATCAGCTGAAAGAGCTTTGAATCCTCACGTCTAATTCCAGTTCTACCTAACCTGTTCTAGCTTCTATACCTCATGGTCCTAAATCTCTGATTTGAAATTATATCCCACAAGGTGATCCAAATTCAATCTCCCTCTTAGATAGCTGAAAGAAGTGACCTAGGAGGTGTATTTTGGTGTTTAAAGATATCCGCCATTGTAAATAAATAGGTGGACATTCCAGTTTTCAGAATCAATCTTGTGAGTCTGAGTGAATCAGTGCACTAAGTTCCTAAAACTGCAAAGCCAGAAAATAGCTCTGGCCCTATAATGACTGCAAAGGGTATAAGGATACTTCCAGAGATTCCTATGTTAAATATCAGGGTTAAAATAGTCTCTTAAAAGGAGGATTTTTCTGCTCTAAGGAATTAAAAGGGATTTATTATCCAAAGCAACAATGTAAAACAAAACAAGTGACAAAATGATGACATTTAAAACTGGGTACTGCTTCTTTTTGAAGCAATATATACTTACTTTGTAAAAGGTGCGGGGGGAGACTTAAGAAAAAAGGGGGGACAAGGAGGAAATTACCTACAATCACATTAATTTGGGGCACCTGGGTGGCTCAGTGGTTAAGCATCTGCCTTCGGCTTGGGTCATGATCCCAGGGTCCTGGGATCAAGCCCCGCATTGGGCTCCCTGCTCGGCGGGAAGCCTGCTTCTCCCTCTCCCACTCCCCCTGCTTGTGTTCCCTCTCTCACTGTGTCGCTGTCAAATAAATAAAATCTTTAAAAAAAAAAAATCACATTAATTTAGTGGAAATCCAACTCCAGAATTAAGGTAATACTGTCTCTTCAGCAGGGTAAGAAAAGCTAAATTTCACATTTAAAATTGTATGTAATTATCATTCCCACTTATTTGATGGGCAGATATCCAGAAGTTTGTCAACACACTCTGCTGACAAGACATGGGGGACAGGAACTGGTAGAAATAAAAACTGGCATATCCTCTGTGAAGGGAAGTTTGGCAATTCCTAGCCGAAGTACAAACCCATTTACCCTTTGACAAAGATATGCTTCTGTGAATTGCTGCACACATACATGATCCACTGCAGTACTGGTCACAAAAGCAAAAGGTTATAAACAACCCAAATATCTATCAAAAGGAGACCAGTTAGGTAAACTATGGAATCTGGACCAGTGAAAACCACATACATAATGAAATGGGAACCACGCTGCTATGAAGGAGAATGAGGAACTCTCTATATATTGATATGGAAAGATTGCTAGGACAGAGTAATTGGATAAAGTCACATTCAAATCAGTATACTACTTTCTGTGCAAGAAAGTGATTAAAAATATATATATTTCTGGGCGCCTGGGTGGCTCAGTTGGTTAAGCGACTGCCTTCGGCTCAGGTCATGATCCCAGGGTCCTGGGATCGAGTCCCACATCGGGCTCCCGGCTCAGCGGGGAGCCTGCTTCTCCCTCTGACCCTCTCCTCTCTCATGCTGTTTCTCTCTCGCTCGCTCTCCAATAAATAAATAAAATCTTAAAAAAAAAAAATATATATATATATATATATATTTCTATTGGCTTTTTGTATTTTGTATAAGGAAAACACTAGGAAAAAAAATAAGTGATGTAAGGATTACCTGTAAGACCAGAGTGGTGGTGGGAGGAAGGGTGGTTACTCAGTCATGGGCCAGACCGACTGGCATGTTTCTTTGGGTATTTTCAATTTTTGAATCATGTGACTTACCTATTAAAAATCATTCAAAAAATAAATGGAACCTAGAAAAAAAAAAAAGTGGTAAGTTTCCTTTCCCCACCTGGTCTACTAAACCACTAAATCGAATGCGGTGATTATCCATCAAGAATTGATATTCACTCTCAATCTCAGGAAACAAACTGAGGGTTGCTGGAGTGGGGGGTGGGGTGGGAGGGATGGGGTGGCTGGGAGATGGACACTGGGGAGGGTATGTGCTCTGTAAGCGCTGTGAATTGTGCAAGACTGTTGAATCTCAGATCTGTACCTCTGAAACAAATAATGCAATATATGTTAAGAAAGAAAAAAAGAAGAAGAAGAATGTAGCAGGAGGGGAAGAATGAAGGGGGGGAAATCGGAGGGGGAGACGAACCATGAGAGACGATGGACTCTGAAAAACAAACTGAGGGTTCTAGAGGGGAGGGGGGTGGGAGGATGGGTTAGCCTGGTGATGGGTATTGAGGAGGGCACGTTCTGCGTGGAGCACTGGGTGTTATGCACAAACAATGAATCATGGAACACTATATCTAAAACTAATGATGTAATGTATGGGGATTAACATAACAATAAAAAAATTTAAAAAAAATTGATATTCACCATTCATATGCCATGCCCACCCTTTAGGTTATTGATGTTTCCAGAGAAAGTAGGTATCATAAAAATTCTTAACCTTCTTTGAAGGGCGAGGAGAGCTTGTGCTTTCATAAATCAATTAGCGATATGATAAATATTAACAATTTCTTTTTCCTTAGAAAATGATACAAATAGAAAAAGGAGTTATTTAATTCAAATATTGGGTAACTGGTAGATAGAAATGGTGGACTTTTAATATGTAGAAACAAGATAGCACATTGTGTGATACAGACTACAAAAGAGTAGGCCAAAGCCGTATATAAACGCTGGTTGGAGGAGATACCATAATTGGCAATCTATTGATGTTCTATATCCCGTATTCAAAAGGGATTACATTGATTTTGTTGGGGTTTTTTTTCCCCTCTCATTACTTTGAAAAGAAGTATTTTCTAACTGCTCCAGTTTTCTCCAAGCTCCAAATAAATTCTAGCAGAACCCAGTAACACGGCAGTTTATATAAAGTGTTAAACATTAGCTCTAAAATAGTTTGCCTCCAAATTGGTAGTAGGTATGTCTTTTTCCACACTGTATACCAGAATAAACACTTTTCTGCAGTCTGGGAGAGATACTCTAAAATTTTTTAAATGGCTTTCAAATTATAAGCCTGTATGTTTTATAGCATTTCCCTCAAACAAAATGTAAGTTATTGTATTATTCTGTAAAATGTCTGTGACCTCCAGCTTTTAACTGTGTTAAAGTGATAAAATGTAAATATTTGTGCTTTTGGATTATTTCCAAGATGAAAAACATGCAAAGTTAACATAGTCACCAGGCCAAGTGGGCCTTGTCATCTGCCTTCTCTGCTGCTAGAACAGTAGTCTGTTAGAAGAAATTATATTAGAAATCCTCTACTCTTCATTTTACAGATAGGGAAACTACAGAGCCAGAGGGAATTCAGCAACTCACCAATCAGTTAATAACAAAGAAAGGAACCCATTCTCTCAAATGTCAATCCAGCACTCAACAGAGCCAAACTACATTAGCATTTTAAACGGACAAATTATTTTCCTACATGGAGCGCCTGGGTGGCTCAGTTGTTAAACTCGGGTCGTGACCCCTGGGTCTTGGGATCGAGCCCCGCATCGGGCTCCCTGCTCGGCGGGAAGCCTGCTACTCCCTCTCCCACTCCCCCTGCTTGTGTTCCCTCTCTCACTGTGCCTCTGTCAAATAAATAAAATCTTTAAAAATATATACATATATATTTTCCTACCACATCCCTTCCTTTCATAAATGCAAGACCTGCAAACCCCAATAAAATGAAGTTAAAGGATCTTTTCCCCTCTGATTCCTGCTAGGAAATCTGCATTAACTAAGTTACCAGCTGCCTTGCAGTTTTAAAATAGAAATTACCTTACTGAAGAGAGGGCTTGTAAATGAAATGGAATAATGAATGACTACTGCTATTGCTTAGATTAAGAAACTTCCCACCGCAATCTATCTAGCATGTCAATGACTTGCTTCTGTTTCCCTAGGAACAGTCAAGCAGCAGCAATTACAAAAGCACCCATTTTTATTAATAGCTGAGTTTTAAACAGTAATTGCACGGAGGCTATTTACTAATCAACAGGAAACACCTGCAGCGGGCCACACGTAGAACTGCAAGCTTAAGGGAAGTTGGCAACGCTAGTGTTTGCTTTACTGTTTTCCTTTTCAAGCATCTTCACAAGCATATATGTTATTGAGGGCACAACAGTTAAAGTTTGTAAGAGAATAAAATATTTCAAACACTCAACATGATGGTTTCCCCGCGATGGCATTTTTTGAAGTATTTGGCCAAGTGGATGTTACATTATAATGCTGGCTAGAGTAAATTCAGACTTCCACTCCAGTTCTCAATCTACCAGACAATGAGGCTGAAATTACCAAATCAACAGGATTTCAGTGTAACTGGATCCTGTATGGATAGAATTACACAAGGCAATTAGATCTTCAGTTAAAACAATGAGGACTGAAGTAGCCACAGTCCAACACATCCAATTTACTTGACAGAATCAAAGGAACCAATTTCAGAAGTCTCAATTTTTGAAAGCAAAGCAGTTATAAGCTTAAAATCAAGGATACAGTAAACTAACCTTATATCCTCCCCACCCCTTCCCCAGACATCACATCCCTCCTTGAAAAATCACTTTGGTAGGAGAGTGATAAGAAGACCAAGTTAACTGCTTGACTAAATGTCTCCACCAATTCCATACAAGAAATGAAACTGGATATCCTAGGGACTTCTGTCCTAGAAATGCTAAATCACACATCCAATTGGCCAACAAGGTTTGGCTGTACAGAATAACCATACTGATACAGAGGAAAAGCCAAGTTGAACTTTTCTTGAGTAAAACTACATAAAGATCATTTCTGCAATAGCTGAGATAAATGTTCACTTTTATAATGCAAAAGATAATACACTAGCGAAGTAGGCCAAATGGCTTTACTTTAAAGATGTGCTTTTTGGGGCACCTGGGTGGCTCAGTTGTTAAGCATCTGCCTTCGGCTCAGGTCATGATCCCAGGGTCCTGGGATCAAGCCCCACACATTGGGCTCCCTGCTCTGTGGGAAGCCTGCTTCTCCCTCTCCCTCTCCCCCTGCTTGTGTTCCCTCTCTTGCTGTGTCTCTGTCAAATAAAATCTTTAAAAAATAAATAAAAATTAAAAATGTGCTTCTTAGGGAAAACCTAAGTATCAAACCATGTTTGATACTTAAAATCTTTTCATTCTGGAACTGAAGTAAGTAGGCCTGCCTTGCAATTTCAGTTTAATAGTACATTTGTTATAATTTTTAAAACAGATTATAAAATGCCTAACCAACTAGCTCTTGCCGCTTATAAAAGTCCTAAATTTGGTATATCAGCACAGTTTACAAGTCATACCATCTCCTCCACCCTATCCCCCCCAAAAAATCGCAGCATCAATCCTGTGGATATTTTAAAAGTTTATTTCTATTTTAACTAGCCCGCAGACCCAATTCTTTGAGAAGTGAGCTGATTTCTTTCTAGCACATTGTCTATGGACCTTGCTCATGGTAACTTTCCTCCCATCCCCTTCCAAAAAAGTCAGCACCTTCCATCATGATGCACATTTTAAGTTAAAATTGTCAATACAACCCTCAAAATGCAAGTTTATTGAATAAAGCTGAGAAGAGCAGTAAACAGACAAAAAATGCATCACCTAAATAAAAAAATTCACGTATTTACAAAGTTCAGTAACTGTTTTCACATGCAGAAGTTAATGCACAGGAAAATGTTGGTAGTAGAGTTTGGATGTCTTGAAATGCTGAAAGCAATGAACAGACACACAAACACATTAAGTTTTAGCTATAGGTCAATTAACGAACCAATGCAGTCCCCACACAGTCACACACTTTAGTTCCAATTCCTTTTAGGCACAAGCAAATTGCCACATTCTTTGTAATGGTTCACAGTAACCATTAATGGTGTTGAGCTACAGTAGCAAGTTTAAATATCCCTTCATTTACAGAACCATCCATCCCACCAGGGAAGTATGCAACATGCTTCAAAGAATAAGAACAGAATTTTAAAAGCTGAGATTCTACTCATAAAAATGTGAATGGAGGAAAACAAGTAGTATCTGTGCAACACAGTGCAGTATTTTGTACAGAATATTGTTAAGGCCATGGCAGTCTATAAATTAAAACTGGTATTCATTAAAACAACTGTTGACTGCACTTTTGAGTGCTCAACATGTATGGAAACGCACTGTCTACATGAGTGCTGCTTAACAAAAGAAACAAAATCACACACAGTGTGAGGCAACACATAAGCAGGTGTAGCATAAAGTTTTATCTACTACAGTGGTTTATGTGAATAACAATTTACAAGTGAACCAGTATTAATGTGTCCCTTTATGTATATGGACATCACTAAACTACAAAACATGTTTGTTTTAAGTTTTTATACATCTCCGTATCGTAGAAGCAAACAATACACAGCATCAGTTCCTCAGTTCTCTGTGTGATTGATTATTAAACAACCTGTAGACTTTGCGCATGATTACACTAGACAGAGCAGGCAGGTCTAGAGTTGTCACAATAATCAAGATGTCTAATGGCACCAGACAAAAGAGTGCCAAACCTTACATCAGTAAGAGAGAAAAATAAGAATTTGTATTTGTTTCTAAGTATCTATTGCGCTGAACGTCTATGACTGGATATAAAAAGTCAAGAGTTAGAGTGTCATGCAGCAGCACTGATTTAATGACTAGAGATAGAAAGAACAAACAGGTGTTTGAACAAAGTCTGACATTCTTAACACATTTTATTATATTGGCTGGAATGCTCTAAATTCATGAAAGCCTTTGAGAAAATCTTCAATTCCCAACCCTTTAAAAAAGTGTGTTGAACCCCACCCTCTCCAAAAAAGAGAAAAAGAAAAAGAAAAAATAGAGAAGTAATGATCTGGACAGATACACAACAGCATGCCTTAGTTCCTCCCATATCCCCAACTGCTATCTGGTGATGAAGAATTCTTAGAAAGCAGTCTTTTTAGAATTCATATACGATCTCACCAGTATAAAGAACCAATAACAACACTGATCTGGTGCCTCTGCTCACTCTTTGCAGACCATTTTTTAAATTCCTAAGGTGTAATTATACATTTCACATGCATTTGTGAGATATGTAAACATTATGTTTATATCCCACATGAGTCAGGCTAAAGGTTTTCTAAATACTGTGTGTGGCACTAGAAACTTCATGCTGTATCAAGTCAGTATCAGTATTAAGCTAATGGACTCTATAAGGAAATATCTAGACATTTACTGAAAACCAATATAAAAATCTGGCCCAGAAAGACTAGAACAGAAATATGCAATTTTCTTGATTTAAGATGGTCAAGTGTGTGTTTAAAAAAAAAAAAGCTCTACACACTGTTTAAGACAAGTATGTATAAGAAGCTTTTTTTGTGTGTGCTGACTTTATCATGACAACTCTAGCTGATTCTTTATGAAGGATTAGGGATACACATCTTCAGCAGTGCACAAGAGAAATAAACTCTGAAAAAGGCAATTTCTCGGGTTTAGGAAGGACCGTATTCTGGGAAGTACTTCAGAGGAACGGACAATAATTCTAGGATTATAGCCAGGAAGGACTGGAAGACTTCAGGAGATGCTTCAGCTTCTTCTAGATTTTGAATGTTGAATAAGCCACTGAAGTGTGATATCTAAAGATGGAGGGAAAAAAATTGAAGGCGTTAAGATATCAAAGTTAAGACACTAAACATGAAAGACAGTATTTAAAATGCAGCTAATTCAAAATACATGCTGTGCCTGCCCTCTTCTGCTTTTTGCATCTATATTATTCTCCATTACCTAAACTTCAAGAGGACATTCTAAGGAATTATGAAAGACTCAGCAGTCTCTGATTTAAAAGTTAAATTATGCTCAGGACAGCCTGTGCCATCTTTTATTTAAAAAAAAAAAAAAAAATTTACTGACTGCCTGTTAAGATAAGTACTGTATGTGAAGTGCCAGGAATGCAAAGATATGGGAGAACCCCTCTCTCCCCTCAAGGAGCTTTTAGTATCAAACTTGGAAAACACAGAAGAACTCATTTCGGACTAGGAGGAGGGCTGCCCCATAGAATTCCAGGCAAAGGAAACAACAAAAGCAAAAGAATAAACAAAGGCATGAACAGTGTGGAGATCTGGATGGATTATATGTGATAAGTTGTGGATGAAGCACAGGAATGGGAGAAGGTGCTGCCACTCATCACTAAGGCTACAGCAGGGGTTCTCAACTTCACCTTTCTGACCTTTTGGACTGGGTAAATCTTTGCTGGGACAGGACGAAGGCCTTTCCTGTGCATGGCAGACTATTTTGCGGCATCCATGACCTCTACCCTAGATGCCATTATCACTTCCCCTACACACCCACAGTTGTGACAACCAATAATGTCTCCAGGGATTGCCAAATGTCCCCTGGGGAGCAAAAATGTCCTCAAGTGAGAACCACGGGCTAGAAGGAGCCAGATAACCTTGTATACCACTCTAAGATGCTCCTAAGTTTGGGTTTTATTCTCAAGTCAACTGGAAATTACTGGAGAATTTTAAGCAAGGAAATTATATTAGCTTATTTTAGGATGATCAATGGCAACAGAAGAGGACAACTTGGAGTTGTCAGTACAGACAGTGGCTATCACAGCAGGAATAGGAAATGTGAAGGCACGAAGCAAACAAGTGCTGTAGGAATGGAAGAAGGAAAATGTGGAGTTGACCAAGATACGAACAGAGAAAGAATCTTCTGGCCTCAGTGAGTTGTGTTTGTCATGGAGCTGTTGATACAGTGGTTAAAGTAAGAACAGACTTGAGGAAAAAAAAAAAAAGATAAAGAATTTAGTTATAGGGCACATCAGATTTGAGGTGCAGAAGGTAACAGGCATGGAGATGTCCAGCAGATAGCTTTAGCTATACTGATCTCAGAAAGGGATGGGAACTGGTAAGATGTCACCATAGAGGTGGCAGCTGAAGCTATCACAGCTGAGATTAGCCAAAAAAAGCACTTAGACTGACAAGAGATGGCAGCTAAGTCAAAACAGTGAATTACTGTCCTTGAGTTCTTTAAAAATGTGTCATCCATATAAAGGGTGTGTGAGCATCTATTAGCAGCAGCACTCAATTCTCCAAACCTGAAGATGAGTGCAAATTCAATTTCCAAGCTAATATGCGTTACAGAAACTGTAAGCCACACACGTAAAGAATAGCCTAGAGCTGAGATGGAACCTGTTCAGAGTTGTGGAAAAAATGATTTAACCTGACTGTTGAACCAGATCATGTGCACTTTAAAAGGAGGACAGCAGTATGTAGTAAGAGCAAAGCCACATTCATTAGAATTGAATGGGGAGAAAGGTAAATCTGAGTGTGAAATGCCCAGGTTTAAATATTTAAGAAATTCACTTAAAAAAAACAAACGAAGCTTGTGGACAGTGGACAGATGTTATATCCCAAAGACAAATGGATCCTTAAGACTAGATAAAAAAGCAGAAAAGAAATAAGATACTCAGATGGAGTCATCTTCCATGACAAAAAGGGCCACAAGTATGAGTCATCTTTGCAAAGATCATGTTCACAGAAGTAATCTGTTCTATGTGTGATCTGAGGACACATTACTAAAATATTTCATATACCACACTGGGAAGGTGGAAGGAGAATATACAACCCATGTGCACTGAGATACTTTTGGAACAATTTAGTAAATTCATAAATTTGGTTCTAAAATATGTTGTAAAAGGTGAAATTAGGGAGGATGTTCTGATTTGACTACCCAAGAAGTCTAATCTACTTGGCCCTTAGTTGTATTTCTTGCTCCAAATAAACAGGCATTCTCATTTACAAACTACTTGTTTTGAATCTAGTTAGAGTGGATCCATTTCCCTGGGCTTGATACTACTAAGTGAAGCAGGAGTTCTACAATCACGAACTGTGACTATGGAACTCTATGACAGACTATGAGGTCAGCCTCAAATAACAAAAGAAGTTCTCACCAACTCTCCCGCATTTACTTCTTAAATGAGCTCACAAGATTTTTTTCCAGGAAAGTATCCAGCTGGTTTGTCAAGGTAGTAAAACAAAGGATTTTTTTTTCTCCTTTCAGTAACTTTTTTCCCCTATTTTATGAAATACTAGAGAGAATATAAGGGAGTAAAATGGATTTAGAGAATAGCACAATGCCCTACAATTATGATTAATGTATGCAGAACAGGGTTTTTCAACCTCACCACTACTGATACTTTAGGCTGGACAATTCTTAGTTGTGGGGACTGTACCATGTTTAGAACATCCCTGGTCTTTACCCACTAAGTGCCAGCATCACACTCTGTTATGACAACATTTGGCACTGTCTCCAAATATTGCCAAATGTATCCTGGGGGAAGATCCTTCAATGAGAACCAGTGGTGTATAAGTAAATGCTCTCTTGGGGACACAAGAATTCCTCCTAACATGGGGGTGGGGCGGATTTTTTTTTTTAATGGACTCTAAGTAACCCTAAGTGCTTGAAGAGTCTGTTCTCAAATTAACTAAATGCTCATAATATAGCAAGTCACTTAGTCCACCCCTTTAATAGAGGACAGTTTGTGTCCACCAGCAAAGTATTAGGCTCAGATTGCTTTTGGGTGCTCTTTAAAGGAAGCCCAGGAGTGCCTGACTGGTTCAGTGGGCAGAGCACGTGACTCCTGATCTCAGGGTTGTTAAGTTCAAGCCCCACATTGGGTGTAGTGTTACTTAAAAATAAAATAATAAAAATGAAAAATAAATAAAGGAAGCCCAGAATTAGCCAGAAAACTATCAACACTTTGAGCTCATCAGAGCATGTTTGAGGAGGGGTGAGGAAAGAGTTGATAGACTAGAACTGACTTGGGAAAAAAGTTGACTACAATGAGAACCAATACATATTGAATGAAGGCTAAAGGAAAAAAGATAACAGAATACCTTTTAAACACACTGTGTTGGCACTATGTATTACATTCTACTCCAATACAAGTTTTTGGTTGGTTTGTTTGTTTCTTTTTAATTGGAGGTGTGACTATGGGAGAATGGTCAGAGATACCATGTTTTGGCTTTGAAGATGGAGGAAGGAGCCATGCGCCAAGAATGCAGGCAGTATCTAAAAGCTGGAAAAGATAAGGAAATGGGAGTCTCTCCTAGAGTCTCCAAAAAGAGTACAACCTGTCATTTTAGTCCCTGATTTCTAGCTCAGTGAGAACTATGACAGGCTTCTAACTGACAGCAGCAATAGAAAACTAATACACCCACATGACATCCACCATATGTCAAATGCTGCAATGCATTTTCACATTCCCTCTCACAAGAGAATTTCTAAATTGCTTCCATTATCACCATTTTATAGATGAGTAAAAAGTGGAGATTAGGGAGGTTACATGCTTTGTGCAAGGCCAGTCAGAAAATAAATTAGGACCAAGTGTTCTGGCCTGAGGCTGCCTGACTCCAAAGCCCATGCTGTTTGTAGCCCATTATGCGGCAATGATAGACAGCCTCATTTTTCTGTAGTGGCCCACAGAGCGATTTTTTTTCACCAGTGACCACCAAACTGGAAGAGGTGAAGGTGCCATGAAAATCTCTAGGCTCCTACCCAGCTGCTTCAAGGTACATGCATTAAACTCTCCTCTCACACTTTGGTTGAACCTGTCATGCCAGACAAGAACTGTGTGACTTAGCCTGAGGAGCTTTTTGTCACGAAGGTATACTTTACCAGTGAGTATGTTTTATTGCACTGTTATAGGTCTTTTCACTCAAACAGCTAACAGGTTGAATAGCCTTTCATCTTGTCAAACGTTTCTATTCATCTTTTTTTTACCTTTTGATCCTTTTCACCCATTCCAATCCACTTTTATTAAATAACCTCTCACAAATTAGTTAAACTAAAGTTCAGCCAGATATACTTAAATTCTTTAAGGACACTGTGTTGGACTAACAGTGTCCCCCTAAAAATTCACACCTACCTAAAACCTCATAATTTATTCAAAAATTGTCTTTACAGATATGAGGTCATACTGAATGAAGGTAGGCCCTAATCCAATGATACGTATCTTTATAAGAGAAAATACACACAGAGACAAACAGAGGAGAAGGCTATGTGAAGCCAGAGGCAAAAACCAGAGTAAGCATCGATATGTCAAAGAATGCCAAAGGCAGCCGGCAACCACAAACTAAGAAAAGGCAAGGAAGGATATTCCCCAACAGCTTTCATGGCCCTGCTGACACCTTGTTTTTGGACGCCTAGCCTCCTGAACTTGAGAAATAAATTTCTGCTGTTTTAAACCACCCAGTTTGTGGTACTTTGCTATGGCAGTTCTAGGAAATTAATACAGACACTGAATAGATAAAGAATACTTTTGGCTTATACTTCCAATAGAGTACTAACATTACAGTAATATACTGGTTCAATAAATGAACAATTGTTTCAGTGCCTATAGACCAATTTTTGTAAAGTCTTATTTCAAAAACATTTTGTTTTAAAGCACAGCTGGATACTAGCTCTGCCAAAATTAATACAATAAATTGATATCACATCATGTTTTAACTTCATGTCTATTTCATTTATTTCTTTAAAGAGCATAGAGCACATTCAGGATGTTGTATTTGCTGTCAAAAGATATAATGTCTATTCTTTTTCCTGAGGCAAAAAAAACAGTCCTCTATAAAGGAAGTCACTTAAACAGAAATGGAGATAATAAAGAATAAGAAGCATTAAGACATCCCTTCCAGTGATACCCATTTCTTCCACAGTCATTTCTTACCTATATTATCCTTTTCTTTGCAAGAAATTGAATAGCAGCAAATTTCTCTATCCTGAATAGCAGACAGGTTCCTATAGGAAGCAGAATTAAGCCAATTAAATCTGTGCTTAAAATAACTATCATACCTATCACTCTCTGTTCAATTTTCTTATCTTTTTATACTGAAGAAATTATTTTACTACTACTAAAATTTTAGAAATTCACTTCTCTGGTAGGCCAAATTTACCATGTTTACCTAAAAACATGGCTATAATCATTACTAAATAACAGGAGGGCCAGGCTGGCTCAGTCGGAAGAGCATATGACTCTTGATCTCAGGGTTTTAAGTTCAAGCCCCACGCTGGGTGTAGAGATTAGTTAAAATCTTTAAAAAATAATAATATAATGATGCTAAACAAAGCAGTGGGTAAAACAGTATAATTTAGGGGTGCCTGGGTGGCTCAGTCGTTAAGCGTCTGCCTTCGGCTCAGGTCATGATCCCAGGGTCCTGGGACTGAGCTCCACATCGGACTCCCTGCTCTGCGGGAAGCCTGCTTCTCTGTCTCCCTCTGCCCCTACTTGTGTTCCCTCTCTCGCTGTCTCTCTGTCAAATAAATAAATAAAATATTAAAAAAAAAAAAAAAAAAAAACAGTATAATTTAGAACTAATTTCTTTTAAACACCATCATTCATTCTTAAGACATACATTTTTTCAATTAGCTGTTTCTCATCCAAGGCATTAGGAAGATCTCTCTTGTTTCCAAGTACAAGCACCTTTAAAAAAGAAAAGATATTAACAATAAACTTTTATGTAAGAAAAGGTCACAGAAGCATATGATAGTCATATCTGTAGACATTAAAATTGGAATGCTACCACATGCCATAATATTGAGGCGTATTTGTATAACTGGTGGCCTATCTCATTTATTTAGTAATTCAAATTAGCATCATTTCAACTTCTACCGCATAGATGCCCCTAATTCAATATGTGGCTGCCAATTTCTACTACAATGTTCTTAAGTCTATGGTATGTATTCTGCAATTTCTAAATAAATCTCTACCATAATGTGAATATGATCTTAATACAACCAAGGCAGGGGGGGAACAATTTTTTAACCACTTTTTATGTTAGCCATTAATCATATAAACACATAAATTTGCTTTTAAAATTCCTGATCCATCCTACAGAATATCATGTATAAATATTCTAAGACAATGGTTAAGTCTGGAAATCAGGATAAATATAGCAGTCATAAGCTCTACGAATAAACGGTATCATCTGGTTGCTACATGTGCTTTGAAAAGGAAGCAGAGACAGGCTTCTCAATCACCACTCTATCTTTTCTCAGATAATATCGTTCTTTCTGTCTTAGAGAAAGCAAAGAATATGAGTACATATAACAAAATTTGAGAATATCCATACTCTCAATCAGTGTTCTCTAAGAACATGTAATCTTTGACCCATCTCAACAAAGTACATGCCATGTCTACCTTGCCATACCTATTTTCTTTCACTTAATACACCCCCACCCCCACCCTATTCCATACACTTTGACCACTTCTACTCATAGGACCTAGATTCTTACTTTGCACAAAGGACAAAGAGACAAGGACAGAGGCACAGAAGAGTCAGGGACACCGGGAGCTCACAGGACAATGTTAAACCACAGCCTATCTCCCGTTCCCCAACTTTCACCCCTCTCCATACTCTTATTTAAGTCATACTAGGTTCTGAAGCTGGACCTGCCTGAATTTCTAAAAATAATATCATGGCCATTTGTGATCAGCTGTCAGTTTGGGGGTTGCCTGGCATTTTAGTCCTCTTACTACATTTAAGAACTCTCCTCCTACCTTATGAACCTGCCTCCCAATAAGCTACTTGCTTCTATGGATAATTTTTTCCCCAGTTTTCCTTTCTGCTAGAGCATGGACACTTAATCTAGGATGAACCAAACCTTTCAATGCAGAGGCAATGATGCAAGAAAGCGGGAAAGAGAACCCATTCTGATAGGGAAAGGGAATCAGCTAGATGACTTTCCAATCAGAACAATTGTGTCTAGTGTTCAGAAACTGCATGTGGTCACCAGACTTACTCTATGGTGTGAGTCTGGATGTGATCCTGGCAGCTGCTTAGCTTCCTTGTTCCAGCCTATTTCCTGAGCCTACTTATGTGCAGCCTTCTTCGGAGACTCTGTGAGCTACCCAATATCCTTTCATTGAATTCCTTTCTACTTATGTCAGCTTTCTATTGTTTGCAACTAAGAAGACTTATGGTGACCTTAAGGTAAGACTGATTTTTACCTATGGTAGGTATACAGAACTAAGTTTTAACACAGGAGACAAAGAATAGGCTTTGAAGACATGGATACGAAACCTGGTTGCACAACAGGTAATGTTACCATGTAACCCTGAAGAACAACTGTTATAAAGGAGGGATAACCACGAACCTCATTATGTTGTAAGGATTACCTGAGATAATATACCTCAAGTATTTGACATTCATGAACTTGTGACGAGGCTAAAGCATGGTCCTTTTCCAACATTCGTCAGCTCAACAAATGGTACCCCTTCCACCTAACTTCATGAACCAGGAACTAGGAATTATATTCTTTACATCTCCTCTTCCAACCCATTACCAAGTCTGGTTGACAGCATTCCTAAATATCACTAAAATCTGTTTCCTTCTCACCATCTTGTCTACTACCACCCTAATCCAAGGTACTGTAATTTGCCAAGACAATTTCAAGAGCTTCCTAAAACTGCCCTCCTTATTTAAGGATTAAATTTAATCTTGCCAATTTAATCCATTGTCAAATTGAAATCAGAATAACTTAAATAATAAATCTGACACTTAAAACACTACAACAGTCAGTGCGTGGGTGGCTCAGTCAGTTGAGCATCTGATTCTTGATTTTTGGCTCAGGTCATGGGGTCGTGCCCCCCCCCCCCCCCAGCGTGGATCTCTGCACTCAGGGCAGTCTGCTTCTGCCCCCTCTCCCCCCACCCCCACATACTCGCTCTAATAAATTAAATCTTTAAAAAAAAAAAAAAAGGAAAGAAAAAAGAAACACTTCAGAAATAAAGTTTTAAAACACTAGCAACAGCTTCCCACACAGTCCAGCCCAGCCTCCTCTAGTATCCTAGCCGCTGCATGGCTCACCACTCTCCCCGCCCTCTCACTTTGCTTTTGCTCTAGGGAGACTGGCCTCCTCTTAGTGCCTTGCTTCCTCCTACCAAAAGGCCTTTGTCTACAACTCTCTTTTCCTCCAATCATCCCATCCCTCACATGTCTACATATCCCTCATAATTCAGCTCAAGCATCACTTCCTCAGGGAATCCTCCTTTCTTCCCTCAAACTAGATCAAATCTCCCCTCTAATTTATAACTCTCATGGCCCCTGGTACCTCTCCTTCATAGCACTTATCGGAGCTGTATTATTCCAGTGATTTCATGGCATCTACCTTTCCTACTAAACCATAAGCTCCATGATGGCAGGGAGCATACTTCTATTCACTTTGTATCCCTAGGACTTAGCACTGCCCCTATTGTATATAGTTTAATAAATAGCTGGTTAAGAAATGAATAAATAGCACAGTGCCCAGTATACGGCTAGTATTCAGTAAAGATAAGCCTTTGAAGATTTTAAGACATTTAACTGATTTCAAACATAATAAATCATATAATTATAATTTTAATAATATAATTATAAATCTTATAATCATATAATATAAAATAACAAGAACTCCATACTTACTGGAATTCCTTGTAACTGTGGTTTATCTAGAAGATTATGTAGTTCATTTCGAGAGGCTTCTATCTTTTCACGATCGGCAGCATCATTTTAATAATATAATTATAAATCTTATAATCATATAATATAAAATAACAAGAACTCCATACTTACCGGAATTCCTTGTAACTGTGGTTTATCTAGAAGATTATGTAGTTCATTTCGAGAGGCTTCTATCTTTTCACGATCGGCAGCATCTATCATGTAACTTAAAAAAAAAAAGCGATTTCAATATCTCGTCTGCGAATTCTCTGATAGTCACAATTAGGGATAAAGATTTTTAATTTTCAGATTTACACTACTAAGGGGCACCTGGTTGGCTCAGTGGGAAGAGCATGTGACTCTTGATGTTGGGGTCGTGAGTTTGGGCCCCACACTGGGTGTAGAGATTACTTAAATAAATAAATAAGCAAATAAATAAACTAAAAAAAGATTCACATCACTGAAATTGTTAATCAAAATAAAGACCTAAAGAAAAGCTCAGTACCCAAAAATACTTTTAAGTAGACTATTTAGATGCTAACACATGATAGTAAAACATTTATATCCCTTAGCTCTTAGCTGCTTAATAAAAAAAAAAATAACTAAACTCTCATTTATGATTAAATTTGTTAAAGTTTCATATTAATGGGATTACACTAATAAAGACTGTTATTGGCGAAATAAAAATTGAGCCTTTGGAAGTATTAAAAACAACTTTTTTCCTGGAAACCTAAACTGACTTTTTTAAGCAGCGCTTACACAATGGCATTGACTCCTCTGCAGTACCGCTCCCACATGCTCCGGAACCGGGGTTGTCCTCCTATGTCCCAAATCTTTAAATCAAGACAGACAATTCTTAATGAAGGTATTTTAAGTAATATATTGAAAGAAAAAGTAGAAAAAGGAGAGAAAGATCAGGCAGATATGCCCATTTCCACAATGTTAGAGCCAAATTACTTCTGAAAAACTTGAGCTGAAACAAGTTCTTAATCTAGAAGCTCTTGGGTCCACTTCTAAACTTGAAATTCATATTTAATATGTTTATACTGTATCTAATCAGTTCTACTAAAGAAAATTTTGTGCAATACTTTCTTTGCTTGTTAACCAATAAACTTCCGTACTGAAAATGTATCTTTAAGAGAAGTTTCAGCATGTACTGAATCACGCATCATCCAGATCTGAATGCCAAAAGAGAAAGAAACAGAAAAATTTGTATCTGTATATGCTAACAATTTAAATCAAGTATGGTAAAAAGATCACGTAAAAGATCACGTACCTTTATTGTGACGTTACCTTTAGTTACTTTCCTCATGTTGAAGCCCACCGTGGGTATCATATCTTCACTGAATTGACCTGACTGAACAAAAGAAAACATCTGAAGTTAGAATAATCAATATTTATTAAGACATATAACACGGCATAAACTTCAGGCATCAACAATGCTTTTATAACCATTTTAGTGTATTATATAACTAATTTTTTAGTGGTGGTAACAACCTGTCTTAAGAAAACATTCTTTATAGGTGCACCTGGGTGGCTCAGTCAGTTAAGCGTCCACTCTTGATTTTGGCTCAGGTCATGATCTCAGGGTTGTGAGATCAAAACCCTCTGCACTGGGTGTGGAGCCTGCTTAAGATTCTCTCTTTCCCTCTCCCCTTGCTCTTACCCACCCTCCTTTAAAAAAAAAAAAAAAAAAGAAAACATTCCTTTTAGCCACAGTTCTTGAAGAGATACATTATTTCCTTCATCCAAACACATCCCATTTTTTTTAAAAAAGGATACTTTTAATAAGATTATAACTTTTTACATATTTCCTCCCTCTCCCTTTGCTGCTCCCCCTGCTTGTGCTCTCTCACTCTGTCAAACACATAAAGTCTTAAAAATAGATTAAAAAGAAATATTATATATTACAACTATAAATGAAAATTTATTAATTTCCCCACCTATACATAAATGTTCACACAAAGTAGGAAATCAGAAGTAAAACTTCAAAGTTTTCCCATTTTAGCATTTAAATTACTTTGACAATTTCAACTCACTGCTAAACAGCTTTTCCAAGTTTGTCTTTTAACAAAACTTATATTTTGTCATTGTACAGGTTTTCCTTTTATGTAATCAATTCTGTTCTTTTTTAGCTTATGACCTTCTCATAAGACTAAAATATTTTCTAATATTTGAATGCCCTTTAAAATTTAAAATGTTCATGCATTTGGAATTTGATTTTACAGTGCAAGAAAGTTCCTTTTCTCAATCATCTCACTCCTCATTTAAAAATCTACACATTCCTAACTAATTTGAAGTGATATGCCAAATGCCATAAGAGACACTTCTATATCTGAGCCAATACTTTTCCATTAGTCTGTTTATTCCTAAATTAGGATTAAATGAATTACTGCAGCTTGTACAATTTCTTATTCTATACAGAAGATCAAGAATTTGGAACGTTTTCAAAACTGTCTTAGTTCATCACTCACATTCCAAATAAACTTTAGAAATTCATATTTCAGTTAAAAATTGACTGGAATTATATTAACTGTATTAATTTGAGAAGGATTGCCCTATATCAATTCTTTATATTTAACCATGATCAAGTTTCTCCATCCAGGCACATGGTTTGTTCATTTAAACATTCAAATGTTTTATATCCTTCACTAAAGTATAATTCTCAGAAGGGGTGGCTCAGTCATTAAGCGTCTGCCTTCGGCTCAGGTCATGATCCCAGGGTCCTGGGATTGAGCCCCGCATCAGTCTCCCTGCTCAGCGGGAAGCCTGCTTCTCCCTCCCCCACTCCCCCTGCTTGTGTTCCTCCTCTCACTGTCGTTGTCTCTCTGTCAAATAAATAAATCTTAAAAAAAACAAAGTATCATAATTCTCATAATAGCTCTCACATTTCTTATCATATTCTTTATTTTTTTTAAGATTTTATTTATTTGAGAGAGAGAAAGAGAGCACAAGCAGGGGGCATGGGAGAGGGGTGTGGGGCATAGAGAGAGAACCTCAAGCAGACTCCACGCTGAGCACAGAATCTAGTGCAGGGCTCAATCACATGACCCTGAGATCATGATGTGAGCAGAAACCAAGAGTTGGACACCCAACCGACTGAGCCACCCAGGTGCCCCTCATATTCTTAATTCTGACAATTACAAAGTACACTTAATGAGTCACAGCTAATACTGACTTTATATATTTACATATTTATAAATTTTATTTACCAAATATTAATTTCTCAGTTGACCTGACTCTTATTTTTAGGTAAACAGCCCAGGATTATGAAATCTCTCAACAAAGGAATGGTTAAACAAATAGGACTATGTTCAAGGCCCTAAGACTGGCTGATTGTTTGCTGTGACCTTATGCTAGCCACACATGATTCTAAAACTGTCTACAAGTCCTGAGCACAATGAATTCCAATTTTACAAATTAATTTCCTCTACGCAACTCCAAAGTTCTCTGTTCCCCCCCACCCTGCCCCACATTCAGTGGTGTTCAGGCTGATTTCAGAAAAAAGATGTTAACCACAATCACTACTTTCATTTATATTAAACATTGTAATTCTCAGAACTTTCACATATGATTTATATGTGGAAATCTAGTCATGACATCAAAACTATATGTATCAAAACTAGTAATGATACAACAACAAAAATATAACCTGATTAGAAGGGGAGAAAAGGCAACAACAAAGGCAATATCCATAAAGCAACAATAAGGTGGGCTTCATTAAAATTAAAAACTGCCATGTGAACAAGATTTAGAAGAGTTACAGAGTTAGAAAAGAGGCACAGAGTAAGAGAAAATATTTGTAAAAAGATACATCCAATAAAGGACTATTAGACAAAATATACAAAGAACTCTTAAAACATCAATATGAAAAAAAAAAACCCAATTAAAAAATGAGCCACAGACCTCAACCAATACTTCACCAAAGAAGATACACAGATGGCAAATAAGCATATGAAAAGATACTGCACATCATATGTCATCAGGAAAACGCAAATTAAAATGAGATACCACTGGTACACTTACTAGAGTGGCCAAAATCTGGTACACCAATAATACCAAATGCTGATAAGGAGGTGGGACAACAGCAATTCTCACTCATTACTGGTGGGAATGCAAAATGGTACAGCCACTTTTGAAGACAGTGGCGAGGTTTCTTACAAAACCAAATACACTCTTACCGTTCGTTCAATCCAGCAATCATGCTCCTTCATATTTATCCAAAGATGTTGAACTTAAGTCCACACAAAAACCTGCACATTAATGCTTACAGCATCTTTATGCATAACTGGTAAAACTTGGAAGCAACCAAAGTGTCCTTCAGTAAGTAAATGTATAAAAAGACTGTCATATCCAGGAAATGGATTATTATTCAATATTAAAAAGAAATGAGCTACCAAGCCACAAAAAGACATGAAGGAATCTTAAAAACATATCTAAATGAAAGACTCAATCTGGAAGAACTACTTAACTCTGATTCCAACAAAATGAAAACATGACTCTAGCAATATTCTGAAAAAGGCAAAACTATGGAGACAGTAAGATCAGTGGTTGATAGGAATTGAAGGGGTGGGGGAGGAAATGAATAGGCAGAGCAGAGGATTTTTAGGCAATAAAAAACTGTATGATACTATAATGATGGATATATGTCATTATACATTTGTCCAAACTTATAGAATGTACAACACATAGAGTGAAAAAATAATGTAAACTATGGACTTTGGGTGATTATTATGTGTCAGTGTAAGTGCATCAATTGTAACAAATGTACCACTCTTCTGTGGGATGTTGATAATGGGGGAAGCTGCAAGTGTAGGGGCAGGAGGTATATGGATAACTCTACCTTCCCCTCCTCGATTATGCTGTGAACCTAAAACTGCCCTTAAAAAAAATTGTTTTCTTTTTTTTTTATTTTTTTTTATTTTTTATTTATTTTTTTTTTTTTAAAGATTTTATTTATTTATTTGAGACAGAGAGAATGAGAGAGAGAGCACGTGAGAGGGGGGAGGGTCAGAGGGAGAAGCAGGCTCCTCGCTGAGCAGGGAGCCCGATGCGGGACTCGATCCAGGGACTCCAGGATCATGACCTGAGCCGAAGGCAGTCGCTTAACCAACTGAGCCACCCAGGCGCCCTTTCTTTTTTTTTTTAAAGAGAGAGAAGCAGGCTCCCCGATGAGCAGGGAGCCCGATGCGGGGCTCGATCCCAGGACCCTGGGATCATGACCTGAGTTGAAGGCAGACGCTTAACGACTGAGCCACCCAGGCATCCCAACAATAACTTTTTTTTAAATGGGCAAAGGACTTGAAGAGACATTTCTCCAAAGGAAATATACAAATAGCTAATAAGAACATGAAAAGATGCTCAACATCACTAATCATTAGGGAAATGCAAATCAAAACCACAAAAGATACCACCTTCATACCCATTAAGATGGCTATTATCAAAAAAACAACAACAACAACAACAAACAAAATAACAAGTTACAGCAAGGATATGGAGAAATTGCAACCCTGGTGCACTGCTGCAGGAATGTAAAATGGTGCAGCTGCTAAGAAAAACAGTATAGAAGTTCCTGAAAAGGTTAAAAATAGAATTACCACATGATCCAGCAATTCTACTTCCAATTATAAACCCAAAAGCATTGAAAGCAGGGACTCAAAGAGATTTATCTGTATACCCATGTTCACAGCAGCATTATCCATAACAGCCAAAAGGTGGAAGAAACCCAAAGACAACTGAAAGATGAATGGGTAAACAAAATGTGGTTTATTCCTACAATGTAATATGATCCAGCCTTAAAAAAACTTACTCATGCTAAAACACAGATGAACCTTTTGAAGACATTATACTATAATAATATAAATAAGCCAGATACAAAAAGACAATACTATATAGTTCTACTCACATGAGAAACCTAAAATGGTTAAATTCATAAAGACAGAAAGTAGAATGGTGTTTGCCAAAGGCAAGGGAGAAGGGGGAAATAGGGAGTAACTGCTTAGTGGGTATGGAATTTGTTTGAAACGATTAAAAAGTTCTAGGGGTGCCTGGGTGGCTGGCAGTTAAGCCTTCAACTCTTGGTTTTGGCTCAGGTCATGATCTCAGGGTCGTGGGATGTAGCTCTGTGTCGGGCTCTGGGCTCTGCTTGGCGTGGAGTCGGCTTGAGATTCTCTCCCTCTCCCTCTGCCCATCCTCCTGCTCTCTCGTGCTCTCTCTAAATGAATGAATAAAATCTTAAAAAAAAAAAAAAAAAAAAAAGTTCTACAGATGTATGGTGGTGATGAACTTAATACTACTGAACTAATTGTACACTTAAGAATAGTTAATATGTGGAATACTACTCAGCCATCAAAAAAAAAAAAAAAAAAAAAAACCCAAAATCTCACCATCTGCAATGAAGTGGATGGAACTAGAGGTTGCTATGCTAAGCAAAGTAAGTCAATCAGAGAAAGACAATTATCATATGATCTCGCTGATATGTGGAATTTAAGAAACAAGAGAGGATCATGGGGGAAGAGAGGAAAAAATAAAACAAGACAAAATCAGAGAGGGAGACAAACCATCAGAGACTCTTAAGCATAGGAAACCAACTGAGGGTTGCTGGAGGGGAGGGAGGTAGGGGGATGGGGTAACTGGGTGATGGCCATTAAAGAGGGCACAGGATGTACTGAGCACTGGGTATTATATAAGACTGATAAATCACTGACCTCTACCTCTGAAACCAATATTATATATGTTATTATTTAAATTAAATTAAAATTTAAAAAATAAGAATAGTTAAGATGGTGGGGTACCTGGGTGGTGCAATCAATTAAGTGAACGACTCTTGATTTCAGCTGGGGTCATGATCTCAGTGTTGTGAGACTGAGCTCTGCACTGTGCTCCACACTCAGTGGAATCTGCTTAAGACTCAGCTTCAGTAGTGGCTGATTCTGTTTTTCTTAAAGATCTCCACTGTAATTATATGTATTATAATAAGTTTTAATTGATGTCTGAGGTGAGGTCCATGAAAGATAATGCTTCATTTGTTTGTTTTCATCAGGAAATAGGTGTTTTACATAAGGAAGCAGCCAGAAATGGTAGCTAAACTGTTTAAAGGCCAAAACTTTTAAACTAGCTTGCACAGGAAGCTTTCTAAAATAAAATGCATTACATATTTAGGGTGCCTGGGGGGCTCGCTCTCTCTCAAATAAATAAAATCATTAAAAAATTAAAAAATAATAAAATGCAATAACATACTTAGCTAACTTCTCACACATAATTTATGGAACATGATTCAATGTGTTCTTGGTATTTCAAGGTTACTTTATCAATTGTAAAATAAGAAAACGAAGATAACCCTTAAGGGCCCTTCTGGCAATAAAATTTAATGATTGTGAACATCAATTATAATGCCATTCCATGACAAAATGATGTAGGGGTCTGCAGTATACTGGGGTACTGACCCTAAACTTTTAGATGTTCCTTCATCTCCTTTATCAATACTTCTTACTGGTGGCAGAAACTATAATTTTCTCTAATTCAGTTGTTAGTGCTAATCTGCAATGGCTTAAAATTAGGTAATGAAGTCCTTGGGTTTTTATTTTTTATTTTTTTTATTTTTTTAAGATTTTTTATTTATTTATTTGACAGAGAGAGACACAGCGAGAGAGGGAACACAAGCAGGGGGGAGTGGGAGAAGGAGAAGCAGGCTTCCGAATGCCAAGCAAGGAGCCCGATGCGGGGCTCGATCCCAGGACCCTGGGATCATGACCTGAGCCGAAGGCAGATGCTTAATGACTGAGCCACCCAGGCGCCCCGTCCTTGGGTTTTTAATCCAAAAACGTCTTGAGTACAGAAATATGTTTAATAAATATTTAACTGTGCTGCATGGATTTTGTGGTATAACTACTTTATAGACTTGGAAGCATTTCCACTTCTTTCCTAGTGTCAAATCTTAATCCTCACTTTTCAAAGCTTGTGCTGAATGACTAAACCACTGAGTTGGCAGCTGTTCTCTAGGTAACTGAGAATTTATTTCTATGCTGTCAAAATGCCATTAAACTGAGACAAACAATTTAGGAAGCAAATAGATGCTTGAAAAAATACTACTTAATTGTGTATCATCTTATTTACTTAAACAAATTTAACATTTAAATAATACCAAACATCATTCTTAGCACTTAATAAATACTCTACAAACAGCACGCACTGATTTTGTGACGATGGACAGAACTGTAGTCATCTACACAGACCCTGTAAGCCGAAGTCTCAAAGCAATATTCCTGCAATTTGTTTAGTTGGGTAAAATAAATCTGAAGCAAAATAGGTGGTAAAAAGAAGACTAATCCTCCAAGTCTGAGAATCTTATTACCAGTTTTGCTACTTACTAACCACATGCAAATCATTTTACCTTTGGAATGAAGCTACCTTATCTAGAAGAGGGAATTGGAAGAGTATGTCCAAAGTCACTTCCAGCTCTAACATTTATTATGTTTTATTCATAGGCCTCTCATTTAAGATATAGTTGAGCAAGAGATAAATGCCTACAACAGAAAAATGTGGCTCTCTTCCCAAAATTCTTTGGTATATGAAAGGCTAAAAGCAAACCTTGTCCCAGTAAGTTTTCCTCTAGTGCTAACTCACATGTACAGCTGGGGAGAACACAGTGAAATACTCCTATAGTTCAGTGCTTTAAAGTAGGAATTCTATTATTATTACTTTTTTTTTAAGATTTTATTCATTTATTAGAGAGAAAGAGAGAGCATGAACGAGAGGCAGCAGAGGAAGAGGGAGAAGCAGACTCCCCATTGAGCAAGGAGCCTGACATGGGGCTCGATCCCAGGACCCTGAGATCATTACCTGAGCCGAAGGCAGACACCTAATGACTGAGCCACCCAGGTGCCCCTAAAGTAGGGATTCTAAATGAATTAGGTTAGATTTTACAGTTGCTCTTTTATTTATTTATTTGACAGACACAGACACAGACAGAGAGGGAACACAAGTAGGGGGACTGGGAGAGGGCGAAGCAGGCTTCCTGCTGCACAGGGAGCCTGATGTGGGGCTTGTTCCCAGGACCCAGGGATCATGACCTGAGCCAAAGGCAGACGCTTAAGGACTGCACCACCCAGGTGCCCCTACAGTTGCTCTTTTAAATGCATAAATATGCAGAGAGCAAGCTATTACCCACATGAGGAAATAAACTTCTCTTTGCTTGATCTGTCCATCTACAGTAGCAATCCAATCCAGTCCTTAATAAACTTGAAAAGACAAATGGAAAAATACCAGCTTTGACAAACGTCTCCGAGTATTCTCTAACAAAACCTTTTTTCCAAAAAAAGGACCTGGTTATCAAGCTACTTTGGAAAGACAGAATGCAGTAAGGAGCATGACAAATACCTCATATAAAATTTCTTCTCTTGGCCAGAAGAAACTACTTTTACATGCTAAACAGAGGAGTCTTTTGTTTTTTTTTAAAACACACACACTATGGGGCTCCTGAGTGGCGTCTGCTTTCTGCTCGGGACATGATTCCATGGTCCTGGGTTCAAGTCCCGCATCCAGTTCCCTGCTCCACAGGAAGTCTGCTTCTCCCTCTCCCACTCCCCCTGCGTCTCTCTCTGTCAAATAAATAAATAAAATCTTAAAATAAAAATTAAAAAAATTTTTAAAAAATACATTTTAAACACACACTATGACTCAATTATTTAATTGCCAAAATTCATACATTTGCTAAGTGAGAATATATGGCCAATAAATATACATGTTAGTCATTTTTCTTTCCAAGAACCTTTAACATAAAATTATTACCAGTACTAATTTTTCTACTTAATAACATCATGACGTCTCTTGTATTTCACTACTAAGTGGAACAGAATACCATGAGAAGGAAACAATATTCCCCATATAGTACTATTTCAGCTGAGAATGCGTAAACTAAATCTAACGTTGAAACATCAGACAAACCCAAAATGAGAAACATTCTATTAAATGGGAGAAGGAATATTTCTGACAAATGTCAATGCTATAAAAGGCAAAGGAAGGCTGTGAAAATGTTTCAGACTAGAGAGGGCTAAAGAGACATGACAACTAAAGGCAGTACCTGACCCTAGACTGGATCTTGCACTGGTGGGTAAATATGCTATAAACAACATTATTGGGTCAACTGACAAAATAGCAGTAGATAAAATCTGTGAGGTATCATTTTTTTAATGTCATAAAGTTGGTAACTAAAGTAGTCATATAAGAGAATATCCCCAATCTTGGAAAATACACTTAGGTACTTGGAAATAACGGGCCATGCTACAAAAAACTTACCTATGTAAAGTGACACTATAAAGCAAATGAAGTAAAATGTTAATAGTTCGATCTCAGTAAAGGGTATATGTATGTTCTTTGCAATGCTTTTTATTCCTACAACTTTTCTGTAAATTTGAAATTATTTCCAAACAGTACATTTTTAATATGACAAAACTCACGAATACACTCAATCATAAGGAATTCCAACAAGTTCAGGAACAAGTCATTGCTAACCCTGTTCTATTCTTTAATATTCTAAAAAGACACTCATTCACAGATGTCTTCTAACAGAAAAATCTATGTTTCATATCTCATAGTTTTGGTATAATGTAAATTCCTCTGGGCCTTAAAACTGGCATTTTTAAATTGACTCCAATGTTTCAATATTTATTTACAACCTGGGAAATGAATTAAGATAGTGTGTTCTAGGCTTCTGCTTCTCTTAGTTTTTGGAACTAAACGTATTTTCCTTTTCTTTTCTTTCTAACCACTTAATAGTTACCACTGTAAACACAGAAATCATGTCTGAGGCAATCTCCCTTACAACACTCTTTTTTTTTTTAAAAAAAAGATTTTATTTATTTATTTGACAGAAAGAGAGACAGCGAGAGCAGGAACACAAGCAGGGGGAGTGGGAGAGGGAGAAGCAGGCTTCCTGCCAAGCAGGGAGCCTGATGTGGGACTCGATCCCAGGACCCTGGGATCATGACCTGAGCCGAAGGCAGACGCTTAACGACTGAGCCACCCAGGCGCCCTCCCTTACAACACTCTTTTTAAGGGGCTAGAAAAGATAATTATTCACTTTGGTAGCACTTCAATAATCATTAATATGATGTTCAATTTTCTCCCAATTTTAGAACACTATGGACAATCTCTTTTTCAATAATTTCCCAAAAGACAATAACTTGTTCTCAGTTTTATGTGCAAATCTGGACTTACTTCCAACTACAGACATAATTCATTCCCAAAGAACGTCAGTTTGAAAGCACACATTAAAAAATCTGTTTGCGGGGGCCCCTGGGTGGCTCAGTCGGTTGAGCAACTGTCTTCAGCTCAGGTCATGTCATGATCTCCAGGTCCTGGGATCAAGCCCCACATCGGGCTCCCTGCTCAGCGGGGAATGTGCTTCTCTCTCTCTCTCCTCTTTCTCCTCCCCCCTGCTCGTTCTCTCTCTTCCTTCTCCTCCCCCTGCTTGTTCTCTCTCTCTCTCTCTCTCAAATAAATAAATAAAATCTTAAAAAATTGTTTGGGCAACTGAATCTTATTAACCAAAGATTAACTTCTCTCAAAATTCCAGTGGGTTTGTTTGTGGGTTTTGTTTGTTTGGGGAGGGAGGGATTCTCTTTAGTACTTACCATAGAGAATTAAGAACCATCCCAAAATTTTAAATTTCAGGTTCCTCGGGGACATAATCAAGTAAGGCCTCTTTTCTTCAAATGGCCCAAATTCTCAAAATGGGCCACTGCTCTAAATAAACTAAACTTAAGAAATTATTTCTCTGAAGCAAATCAAGTAATAGCTTTCTACAAAATCATAAAATTTCAAGATTATCCTTCAAAAAAATGAGGCAACTTGCAACACCGACTCAAAAAAACTTTTATCTCTACAAGAAACACTAGCTAAAGTAGTAACAGCATCTTTAGGCTCTTGCACAGACAGGCCCCCTGTGTAGACTGTAGTCTGGATGCCAATGTTTTTCCTCTGGTCTGGCAATTCAAATCAACTGGCATGGGTTGTCACCTGGGCTCAGTGAGAATGTGCTCTTCCATCTGTGTTCTTCTCTACACAGATGAGGGGAAAAGTGGTTACAGCTCTCGGGCTTGGCATTTATGAACTCTGGCCTAGGGGTTCTGCCGTAGGCAAGCCAATTATAAAAGCCTGTTTCACACATGACCCAATCATCGGCAGCATACATAGACAATGAATGTGTGTTGTACTGATTCACAAACACCTATACTGTTCACCCTTTCCTCTATGGCCATAAACCCACAGAGCTACTTTGCCTCCACTTTTACTCATTTGTTTAATTATTCACTCATTTTTCAAACAGCAGAGGGAAAAAAAACTAGAAAACAAATATAAAAATATCACACAATAAACACACACCATTTAAAACATAGGAGATAACATGGGATGATTGGGTATCCAGGAAGACCTCTCTGAAGTAGTGACATTTAAGCGTCTAAAGATAATTTAAAATCTACATAGAATAGGCCAGCTTCTGCAGATAACCTACCTGTTGTGCTACTTGAGTATCAGTAAGGAAATCTAAATTTCAGTCCCAGCTATGCCACTTTCGATTGCATATAGATACACACAACTTTTAACAACACTCTTACGCAGAATGCAAAGGTTCTACCTCCTCTCTCCCTAAAGCTGCTTCTCCTAAGTGTCTATAGCTACTTCACTTCCTTCATTTGCTCAAGTGCTTACTACTCCCTTCCCTTTGCTTTTCTTCTTTCCTGAGTCTCAAAAGCTACTGTAGATAGGAATTTCTGCTGCCAAATAGCAGGCCTTTAATAACAAGGGCATTCCTTTCATCTCTGAGGCAAACAGACCCACTCCAACCCATAAGATGTAATATTTAACTCCTAACTGCTGTCCTGGTCCTCACAAACCAAACATTGCCTCTCTGCCCACATAGGCGCTCTTGATAGATAGACTTCACCAAGGACCACACCTGAATCTAAAGGTCCAGAAAGGCAAGTCTCCAAGTTTTCATGTTAAAATTGCCAGTATCTGGTTTGTTTTGTTTTGTCCTTTATTAATGTTGTTAAATTTATGGCAGTTTGGCAAGCAATTAAGTTTGCCTTGGGAGGACTGGAGGTGAATAGCTTATTTTTCAAGCAAACTATGGGTAGGTTTTTACATTGTTAGGATATATAACATCCCACACAGTAGCAACATGGATTTTAAAATAACTCTTTTTGGGTGGCAACATTAAAACTGAGTGAAAGACATTATGTTTTCTTTGACATTAGAGGGCATGAAAACTAAATATAACAGACAAAAATTCTCTAAATAAGAACTTTTTAAAAGTATAATGGCAAATGGAATTCTCTAACAACTAATTAAATGCCTGTCATTCCAATGCAACTCATTTTAAACTAATTAATCCTCACTTCTTGCTAATACCAAAAGGGCTACTTTGAGGCAATCTCCTTTACAAATATAACTCTTGAGGATTAAAATGCTCACAAAACCACAATTTCAATTAGGAGCCTGAAAATTCTCATCTTTGCTAACCTCTATTCCCGAAGAAAATTCATTTCAAAAGGTCTCTAATGACTATTTCCTATGTTCTCTATACCTTTCATTAACAGCACTTTAATAATGGTTTTACTAAATCTATATCCAAAGAACTAAAACTCAACTTGCCTGTCTGTAAAACAATTTGCTAGTGAGCATCCCTGGTAAACATTCAGAGACCACATCACAATGCATTTTCACAAAGATACTCAGAAATCATGACAACGTAGTAATAATGTGAAGATGGACCCCAAAAGAAATCAGTGTTACAGACCTTTAGCAAATATAGTTTTGCTAACCTGTCAAGTCACTAATATGTCTGGATGTATTTCCCATAAGCATCAAGGGTCCACCATAAATCTTTTAACTAACACCTGTGTCTTTATAAAGACTACTACTAATCTTCAGACTACTACTAATCTTCACATGTGAGCTAAAGCAGGTTCTAAAGTAAGAAGCATGAGAGTGGGAAAAATTAGCATACTCTCACATTTTCAGGCTTTGATACTATTCTACTGGTTGGTCTCTAGACATTTCAACTACTTTTTTTTTATTTTTACTTTTCTTGTTAACTTAAATACTTTTTCATAAAGAAAGTGATTTTCTATATTTAAAAGTTTCTTTCCCTCTTTCTGGGAAAAACTGGGTATTTAAGAACTAGAATGAGAAGACCTCCTTTCTCGCTGCATGTGCCCTGCCCTGTGTGCCTGTTTAGCTTATTCAAAAAGAAATTACAGAAGTTTCCTTCAAATCCCAAAATAGGCTTCTATTACTAAATTAAAAGGGGGATTCCTAGAACCACCCAAATGCTATAAATCAATACGTTATATATGTAACAAAAGTCACTTAGTCATAAGGAAAACTGCTGTATGCAAAGGCTTCATCATACATAACAAAATTTTAACCTGCAAATAGTACACTGAATTTCATACTCTTTAAAACGAAATAACAGGCCTACCCTTTATCAAAATCTACTAAAGCCAGAATCAGAAAAAAAATAAAAATTTTAATGTATATATAAGCCCATCCTAGAAAAGTAAAATGGCTGATAATCATTTCAGTTCAGTTTAGTAACTGTGGAGTTACTCTAAGAGGCTGTGGAGTTATTGTAAAAGGTCCCGTTCATTTTCTCACATAATGGACGTTAAAACGCAATGAAGTAGAAGTAGTGTTAGTCCGGTGGTTATGACTGAGATTCTGGAGACAGTTATACTAGGTTATAACTCTGATCTTACCACTTGCCTAGCTGTATGTCCCCCTTGCACGTTCCTTAGTTTTGCAATGCCTCACTTTCCCCAAATATAAAATGGAGATCACAGTCTATCTCACAGAGTTGTTTAAAAATTAAATCAATTTTAAAAACTAAATCAATTAAAACACATACAGCATTTACAACAATGCCTGCTTCAGAAACAGGTACAGGGAAAGCATTTAATATTTGCTACCATCATCATTACAGAGTCCATTAAATAAATGTGATGTAATGTTAAAAAGCAATGTACAGCTGGATGACGGACACTGAGGAGGGTATGTACTATGGTGCATGCTGTGAATTGTGTTAAGACTGATGAATCACAGACCTGTACCCCTGAAACAAATAATACATTATATGTTAATAAAAAAATTAAAAAACAAAAAAAAGCAGTGCACAGGGTTCTGGTTAAGATTAGGTAAGCACACTATCCACTGAATGTAACTAAAAACCCTGGACAGAATGCATGCAGCAGCTGAGGGCTCTGAAAAGTAAGTGGAAGCAGGTAGATTAGAAAAGAAAATCAGAACTCAAAGCACAAGCATCTGGTGCTATTTCCTAGTTGTTGTCTTTCCTCCCAATCTCCCAGGCTGGATCAAAGGCAGCCCAAGTGCCAGAAATGTATACCAGGAATGAACAGAAAAGGCTCCCAAGAGAAGCACCTTCTCTTTTGAGTCTGAGGAGTGTGTGTGTATTGGGGGTGAGGGGGAAGGGGATGATGGCAAGAGGAAGAGAGGACAGGGAGTGGGAAAAGTCCCCTGGGTTTTTTCCCCTCTCTCCTGCCATAGCCTCCAGACAAAACCAAGCCTAAAAGCTATGAGCATCTATGGCAGCTATGGTCAGGCAGGCATTCCTTATAGAGAAAAGGAGACTAACCATAGGAACTCTGATCCAAAAAGTGCCGGGGTGGGTAGCGGGGGCATGGATAGAGAAAGGAATCCCTGTTATTTTTTGTCTATTCTCTTGACCCCTGAGATAGATTCAGTTGAGGGAAGGACACAGCAAAGGAGGGATAATAAAGTCCCAGGTTTGTAGACAGAGGATCAGGAAAGTGGGGAAAGGGCTGTGAGCGATAGTAGGGGGAAATCTGCAAAGGAAAGATCTAGAGAAATAGACCCCACAAAGTTGTACGTGAACTCCTGGGCTCATCCCTAAACTGTTGACATGTGGATCTGGCCCTAAAGAATACATCAAAGGCCTTCAGAACTAAACTACGAAGTAGACGACTTGCCAGGTTTCTGGTTAACGCCCTACACAGTATATAGCCAGGAATGATCCAAATAGTACTACTGAGGTTTTGAAAGCTGGACTGACATTAGAAAGAAAGCCCACAGAAGAAGGCAGGTTGGATCTTTTGGCCTGAACTTAACAGGGTCAAACACACACTAAAACAAAACAAGTCATTCTCCACAGGATGTAAACAAAACCCAGAGACTCATAATATTCAAAGTGTCCAAAATAACTGAACATATGAAGAATCAAAAAACTCAACAACTACCAAAGGAAAAAGTCACTAAATAGATGCCAACATCAAGATGACCCCAATGTTGGAAATGAGACAGAGACTATCATAACCACGCTCCATGCTCCAAGGATGAAATGAATGTAATAGGAAGTTACAGCAGATAAGTAAAAGCTACAAAATAGAACCAAATGAAAATCTTAGAACTAAAAAATACAATAACAAGACAAACTTCACTAGATGGGCTCAACACAAGAATGGAGATGACAGAGGAAAAAGTCAATGAACTTGAAGATAAAGCAACAAAAATAACCTGAAAAAAAGAAAAAAAAAAGATAGGAAAAAGAAAGAGCCAAGCCTCAAGGATCTGTAGGAGAATATAAAAAGGTCTAACATCATATCATTGGAATCCCAGAATAAGAAAAAGAGAATGAAATCACAAAACACCCAGAAAAGGCAAAGCAATCTTAAGAAGGCCTTACTTACACTCCCTGAATTCAAAATCTAGTACAAACTACAATAGTCAAACCAGTATGGTATTGGCATAAAAACAGACCCATCGATCAATGAAACAGAATAGTGACCGAGAAATAAACCCATGCACATGTGGTCAATTTATTACAAAGAACCCTAGAATGTACAATGGGGAAATGACAGTTTCTCCAATAAATGGTGTTGGGGAAACTGCCACTATCTTACACCACACACAAAATTAACTCAAAATAAATTAAAGACTTGAACTAAGACCCATAACCATAAAACTCCTAGAAGAAAATATATAGGTGGTAAGCTCCTTGATACAGGTCTTGAGAAAGCTTTTTTGAATCTTGACACCAAAAGCAAAAATAAAAATCGAGGCTACATCAAACTAAAAAGCTTCTGCACAGCAGAGGAAACCAACATCAAAATGAAAAGACAACTTACCAAATGGAAGAAAATATTTGCAAATCATATATCCAATAAAGGGCTGATATCCAAAATATGAAGAACTTATACAACTAAGTAACAATCTACTTTAAAAAAACGGCAAGGGCGCCTGGGTGGCTCAGTCATTGGGCGTCTGCCTTCGGCTCGAGTCATGATCCCAGGGTCCTGGGATCGAGCCCCGCGTCTGGCTCCCTGCTCGGCGGGTAGCCTGCTTCTCCCTCTCCCTCTGCCCCTGCTTGTGTTCCCTCTCTTGCTGTGTCTCTCTCTGTCCAAAAAAAAATTTTTTAAAAAAAGGCAGACCTGAAGATATTTTTCCAAAGAAGATATACAGATGGCCATCAAACACATGAAAAGGAGCTCAACATCACTAATCATCAAAGAAATGTAAATCAAAACCATGTACAAATCAAAATCTCACACCTGTTAGAATGGCTATTATCAAAAAGATAAGAAATAATAAGTGTTGGCAAAGATGTGGAGAAAAGGGAACCCTTCCTTGTTGATGGGAATGTAAACTGGTATATTGGCCTCTATGGAAAACAGTATGGAGTTTCCTCAGAATTAAAGACAGAACTACTATCCAGCAATCCACTTCTGGGTATTTACCTGAAGAAACTGAAAATACTAAGGATATATGCACCCCATTTTCATTGCAGCATTATTTACAATAGTCAAGATATAAAAACACCTAAGTGACCAACAATGGATGAATAAAGAAAATGTGATATATATATATATATATATATATATGTATTACTCAACCAATAAAAAATAATGAAATTGGGACACCTGGGTGGCTCAGTTGGTTAAGCGCCTGCCTTTGGCTCAGGTCATGATCTGGTCCTGGGATTGAGCCCCTTGTAGGGCTCCTTGCTCAGCAGGGAGCCTGCTTCTCCCTCTGCCTGCCACTCCCCCTCTTGTGCATGCTCTCTCTCTGACAAATACACAAATAAAATCTTTAAAAAAAAAAATGAAATCTTGCCATTTGTGACAACATGGATGGACCTCAAGAGCATTACACTAAGTGAAGTAAGTCAGACAGAGAAAGAGACATACACCATATGATTTCACATGTGAAGTCTAAAAACGAACAAACAAAAACCCAAGCTCACAGATAAATGAAACAGACTGGTAGTTCCCAGAGGCAGGTGACAAAGGGGGCGGGGGGGTGAGAGAAATGGGTAAAGGGAGTAAAAAGGTACAAACTTTCAGTTTTAAAATAAGTAAGTCATTGCATATAATGTGCTACATGGTGACTACAGCTAATAATACTGTACTGCATATGTGAAAACTGCTAAGGAGTAAACCTCATCACAAGAAAAAAAAACTTTTTTTGTTAACTATGTACTAAGGTGACAGATGTTAACTAGATTTATTGTGGTGATTATTTCATAATGTATGTTAATACCAAATCATTACATTGTACACCTGAAACTAATGTTATATGAGAATTATACCTCAATTTAAAAACAAGTAACAAAATATCCAAAATTTGGTGAAAGACAAACTTAGATTCAAGAACAACAACAAACCCAAAGTAGTACAAGTTCAAAGAAATCCACACCTGGGTACATCATAATTAAACTGCTAAACCAAAAACAAAAAAATCTTGAAAGCAGCCAGAAACAACACATAACCTATGAGAATAACAATGAATTTCTCATCAGAAACAATAAAAGCCTTTACAAAAGTGCTGGGGGGGGGGGGGAAAGGACTGTCAACTTAGAATTCTATATCCAGCAAAACATTCTTGAAGATGACAGACATTCTTGAATGAAGGAAAACAAAAGAATGTGTACTAGCAGATATACTCTAAAAGGAAGGCTGAAAGAAGTTCTGCAGGCGTAAGAGAAACTAATAGGGAAACCTAGAACTTCAGGAATTAAGGGAAAGCAACAGAAATGGTAACATCTGGGTAAATTAAAGTAACTATTGTCTTCCTCTTGAATACTTAAAATGTTTGATGGTTAAAAGCAAAAATTATAATCTTATCTGGTACTGTTTTCAATGAATGGAGGTATAATATGACAATAGCACCATAAAGGGAAGAAGGTAAAGGGACATATATGGTGGTAAGGTTTCTACATTCCACATAAAGTGATAACGTATTAATTCTAAGTAAACTAGGTAAAGTATGTATATTGCAATCCCTGGAACAACCACTAAAGAAGCCAAAGAAAGAGAATAGTCAAAACCGCAATAAATTAGTGAAAAATATTCCTACTGAAGACAAAGAAAAGAAGGAATAAAAAACAAAGGAGACCAACAGAAAACAAATAAACGGTAGAACTAAATCCAAATATGTCAATAATTATAGCAAAAGTAAATGCTTATCTAAACACACCAATTAAAAGAGAATGTCAGAATTTTTTTTATGTTATGTTAATCATCATACATCATTAGCTTTTGATGTAGTGTTCCATGATTCATTGTTTGCGTATAACACCCAGTGCTCCATGCAGAATATGCCCTCCTTAATACCCATCACCAGGCTAACCCATCCCCCCACCCCCCTCCCCTCTAGACTCCTGTTTGTTTTTCAGAGTCCATCATCTCTCATGGTTCCTCTCCCCCTCCGATTTCCCCCCCTTCATTCTTCCCCTCCTGCTATCTTCTTCTTCTTTTTTTTTTTAACATAATGTATTATTTGTTTCAGAGGTACAGATCTGTGATTCAACAGTCTTGCACAATTCACAGCGCTCACCATAGCACATACCCTCTCCAATGTCTATCACCCAGCCACCCCATCCCTCCCAGCACCACTCCAGCAACCCTCAGTTTGTTTCCTGAGATTAAGAATTCCTCATATCAGTGAGGTCATATGATACATGTCTTTCTCTGATTGACTTATTTCGCTCAGCGTAACACCCTCCAGTTCCATCCACGTCGTTGCAAATGGCAAGATCTCATTCCTTTTGATGGCTGCATAATATTCCATTGTATATATATACCACTTCTTCTTTATCCATTCATCTGTCAATGCACATCTTGGCTCTTTCCACAGTTTGGCTATTGTGGACATTGCTGCTATAAACATCAGGGTGCACGTACCCCTTCGGATCACTATATTTGTATCTTTGGGGTAAATACCCAGTAGTGCAATTGCTGGATCATATGGTAGCTCTATTCTCAACTTTTTGAGGAACCTCCATACTGTTTTCCAGAGTGGCTGCACCAGCTTGCATTCCCACCAACAGTATAGGAGGGTTCCCCTTTCTCTGCATCCCCACCAACATGTCATTTCTTGACTTGTTAATTTTAGCCATTCTGACTGGTGAGGTGCTATCTCATTGAGGTTTTGATTTGGATTTCCCTGATGCCGAGCGATGTTGAGCACTTTTTCATGTGTCTGTTGGCCATTTGGATGTCTTCTTTGGAAAAATGTCTGTTCATGTCTTCTGCCCATTTCTTGATCGGATTCTTTGTTCTTTGGGTGTTGAGTTTATGAAGTTCTTTATAGATTTTGGATACTAGCCCTTTCTCTGATATGTCATTTACAAATATCTTCTCCCATTCTGTCGGTTGTCCCTTAGTTTTGTTGACTGTTTCTTTTGCTATGCAAAAGCTTTTATCTTGATGAAGTCCCAATAGCTCATTTTTGCCCTTGCTTCCCTTGCCTTTGGCGATGTTTCTAGGAAGAAGTTGCTGCGGCTGAGGTCGAAGAGGTTGCTGCCTGTGTTCTCCTTTAGGATTTTGATGGACTCCTGTCTCACATTGAGGTCTTTCAACCATTTGGAGTCTATTTTTGTGTGTGCTGTAAGGAAATGGTCCAGTTTCATTCTTCAGCATGTGGCTGTCCAATTTTCCCAACACCATTTGTTGAAGAGACTGCCTTTTTTCCATTGAACGTTCTTTCCTGCTTTGTCAAAGATTAGTTGACCATAGAGTTGAGGGTCCATTTCTGGGCTCTCTATTCTGTTCCACTGATCTATGTATCTGTTTTTGTGCCAGTACCATACTGTCTTGATGATTACACCTTTGTAATAGAGCTAGAAGTCCGGAGTTGTGATGCCACCAGCTTTGCTTTTCTTTTTCTTTTTTTTTTTTTTTTAATTTTTTTTATTGTTATGTTAATCCCCATACATTACATCATTAGTTTTAGATATAGTGTTCCATGATTCATTGTTTGTGCATAACACCCAGTGCTCCATGCAGAACGTGCCCTCCTCAATACCCATCACCAGGCTAATCCATCCTCCAACCCCCTCCCCTCTAGAACCCTCAGTTTGTTTTTCAGAGTCCATCGTCTCTCATGGTTCTTCTCCCCCTCCGATTTCCCCCCCTTCATTCTTCCCCTCCTGCTACATTCTTCTTCTTTTTTTTTCTTTCTTAACATATATTGCATTATTTGTTTCAGAGGTACAGATCTGAGATTCAACAGTCTTGCACAATTCACAGCGCTTACCAGAACACATACCCTCCCCAGTGTCCATCACCCAGTCACCCCATCCCTCCCACCCCACCCCCACTCCAGCAACCCTCAGTTTGTTTCCTGAGATTAAGAATTCCTCATATCAGTGAGGTCATATGATACATGTCTTTCTCTGTTTGACTTATTTCGCTCAGCATAATACCCTCCAGTTCCATCCACGTCGTTGCAAATGGCAAGATCTCATTCCTTTTGATGGCTGCATAATATTCCATTGTATATATATACCACCTCTTCTTTATCCATTCATCTGTTGATGGACATCTTGGCTCTTTCCACAGTTTGGCTATTGTGGACATTGCTGCTATAAACATTGGGGTGCACGTACCCTTTCGGGTCCCTACTTTTGTATCTTTGGGGTAAATACCCAGGAGTTTGCTTTTCTTTTTCAACATTCCTCTGGCTATTCGAGGTCTTTTCTGATTCCATACAAATTTTAGGATTATTTGTTCCATTTCTTTGAAAAAAGTGGATGGTATTTTGATGGGGATTGCATTAAATGTGGGGATTGCTCTAGGTAGCATTGACAGCTTCACAATATTTGTTCTTCCAATCCATGAGTATGGAACGTTTTTCCATTTCTTTGTGTCTTCCTCAATTTCTTTCCTGAGTATTTTATAGTTTTCTGAGTACAGATCCTTTGCCTCTTTGGTTAGATTTATTCCTAGGTATCTTATGGTTTTGGGTGCAATTGTAAATGGGATCGACTCCTTAATTTCTCTTTCTTCTGTCTTGTTGTTGGTGTATAGGAATGCCACTGACTTCTGTGCATTGATTTTATATCCTGCCACTTTACTGAATTCCTGTATGAGTTCTAGCAGTTTTGGGGTGGAGTCTTTGGGGTATTCCACATAAAGTATCATATCATCTGCAAAAAGTGAGAGTTTCAATTCTTCTTTGCTGATTCGGATGCCTCTTATTTCTTTTTGTTGTCTGATTGCTGAGACTAGGACTTCTAGTACTATGTTGAATAGCAGTGGTGATAGTGGACATCCCTGCCGTGTTCCTGACCTGAGGGGAAAAGCTCTCAGTTTTTCCCCATTGAGTATGATATTCGCTGTGGGTTTTTCATAGAGGGCTTTTAGGATATTGAGGTATGTACCCTCTATCCCTACACTGTGAAGAGTTATAATCAAGAAAGGATGCTGTACTTTGTCAAATGCTTTTTCTGCATCTATTGAGAGGATCATATGGTTCTTGTTCTTTCTTTTATTAATGTATTGTATCACGTTGATTGATTTGCGTTGATTGATTTGCGGATGTTGAACCAACCCTACAGCCCAGGGATAAATCCCACTTGGTCGTGGTGAATAATCCTTTTAATGTACTGTTGGATCCTACTGGCTAGTATTTTGGTGAGAATTTTTGCATCCATGTTCATCAAGGATATTGGTCTGTAATTCTCCTTTTTGATGGGGTCTTTGTCTGGTTTGGGGATCAAGGTAATGGTGGCTTCATAAAACGAGTTTGGAAGTTCTCCTTCCATTTCTATTTCTTGGAACAGTTTCAGAAGAATAGGTATTAATTCTTCTTTAAATGTTTGGTAGAATTCCCCTGGGAAGCCATCTGGCCCTGGGCTTTTGTGTTTTGGGAGATTTTTGATGACTGCTTCCATTTCCTTAGTGGTTATAGGTCTGTTCAGGGTTTCCATTTCTTCCTGGTTCAGTTTTGGCAGTTGATACATCTCTAGGAATGCATCCATTTCTTCCAGGTTATCGAATTTGCTGGCATAGAGTTGCTCATAATATGTTCTTATAATTGTTTGTATTTCTTTGGTGTTGGTTGTGATCTCTCCTCTTTCATTCATGATTTTGTTGATCTGGGTCATTTCTCTTTTCTTTTTGATAAGTCTGGCCAGGAGTTTATCAATCTTGTTAATTCTTTCAAAGAACCAGCTCCTACTTTCGTTGATCTGTTCTACTGTTCTCTTGGTTTCTATTTCATTGATTTCTGCTCTGATCTTTATTATTTCTCTTCTCCTGCTGGGTTTAGGCTTTATTTGCTGTTCTTCCTTCAGCTCCTTTAGGTGTAGGGTTAGGTTGTGTACTTGAGACCTTTCTTGTTTCTTGAGAAAGGCTTGTATTGCTATATACTTTCCTCTTAGGACTGCCTTTGCTGTATCCCAAAGATTTTGAACAGTTGTGTTTTCATTTTCATCTGTTTCCATGAATTTTTGTAATTCTTTAATTTCCTGGTTGACCCATTCATTCTTCAGTAGGATGCTCTTTAGCCTCCATGTATTTGAGTTCTTTCCGACTTTCCTCTTGTGACTGAGTTCTGGTTTCAAAGCATTGTGGTCTGAAAATAGGCAGGGAATGAACCCAATCTTTTGGTACCAGCTGAGACCTGATTTGTGACCTAGGATGTGATCTATTCTGGAGAATGTTCCATGGGCACTAGAGAAGAATGTGTATTCTGTTGCTTTGGGATGGAATGTTCTGAATATATCTGTGAAGTCCATTTGGTCCAGTGTGTCATTTAAAGTCTTTATTTCCTTGTTGATCTTTTGCTTAGATGATCTGTCCATTTCAGTGAGGGGGGTGTTAAAGTCCCCCACAATTATTGTATTGCTTTGTTTCTTTGCTTTTGTTATTAACTGCCTTATATAATTCGCTGCTCCCATGGTAGAGGCATAGATATTTACAATTGTTAGATCTTCTTGTTGGATAGACCCTTTAAGTATGATGCAGTGTCCTTCCTCATCTCTTATTACAGTCTTTGGTTTAAAATCTAATGTGTCTGGGGCGCCTGGGTGGCTCAGTTGGTTAAGCGACTGCCTTCGGCTCAGGTCATGATCCCGGAGTCCCGGGATCGAGTCCCACATCGGGCTCCCTGCTCGGCGGGGTGTCTGCTTCTCCCTCTAACCCTACCCCCTCTTGCGCTCTCTCTCACTCTCTCTCTCTCTCTCAAATAAATAAATAAATAAATAAAATAAAAAAATAAAATCTAATGTGTCTGATACAAGGATTGCCACCCCAGCTTTCTTTTGGTGTCCATTAGCATGGTAAATGGTTTTCTACCCCCTCACTTTCAATCTGGGGGTGTCTTTGGGTCTAAAATGAGTCTCTTGCAGACAGCAGATCGATGGGTCTTGTTTTTTAATCCAATCTGATAGCCTGTGTCTTTTGATTGGGGCAGTTAGCCCATTTACATTCAGGGTAACTATTGAAAGATATGAATTTATTGCCATTGTATTGCCTGTAAGGTGACTGTTACTGTATATTGTCTATGTTCCTTTCTGGTCTATGTTGCTTTTAGCCTCTCTTTTTGCTTAGAGGACCCCTTTCAATATTTCTTGTAGGGCTGATTTTGTGTTTGCAAATTCCTTTAGTTTTTGTTTGTCCTGGAAGCTTTTTATCTCTCCTTCTATTTTCAATGACAGCCTAGCTGGATATAGTATTCTTGGCTGCATATTTTTCTCATTTACTGTGTCAGAATATTTTTTTTTATAGAAAGACCCAACTATACACTATCTACAAAAAACCTACTTTAAGTACAATGACAGAGGAAGCTTAGAAGTAAAAGGATGGAAACCGTAACACCATACTGCGACTAACCAAAAGAAAGTTGGAGTAGCTATACAAATATCAAACTAGACTTGAGAGCAAAAAAAAAAATTACCAAGTCTAATGAAGGACACCACAGGGCGCCTGGGTGGCTCAGTTGGTTAAGAGACTACTTCAGCTCAGGTCACGATCCTGGAGTCCCGCACCGGGCTCCCTGCACACCAGGGAGTCTGCTTCTCCCTCTGACCCTCCCCCTCTCATGCTCTCTCTCTCTCTCTCATTCTCTCCCTCTCAAATAATAAATAATATCTTAAAAAAAAATAAAGGACACTACCAAATGATAAGAACCAATTCACCAAGAGCACATAACATTCTAAATGTGTATGCACCTAACAACAAAGCTTCAAAATACATAAAATTAAAACTGATGGAATTGAAAGGAGAAATAAACCCACAATTAGAGACTAAGCATTCCTCTCATGTTGACAGAATAGCAAGAAAACCAGAATTTAAGATCACTAACAATCAAGTGGATCTGACTGACATTTACAGAAATTTAAAGAACACTCCACTCAAAAGAGAATACACATTTTCTTCAAGTGAACATGGAATATTCATTCAAGATAAACCATATCCTGACCATAAAATGAAGCTGAAGAAATTTAAAAAGATTCGAGTCATACAAATATGTTTTCTGACTATAATGGAATTAAGTTGGGAAGAATTAATACAATAGTATTGGGAAATAAATATTTAGTTATATATAATCTCTGGGTCAAAAAGGAAGTCTTAAGGAAAATTAGAAAATATTTTAAACTAAATGAAAAACATAAAATCTGTGAGGTGTAGCTAAAGTAGTGCTTAGAAGGAAACTAAGACACTCAAATGTTTATATTAGAAAATTCTCAAATTAACAACTTAAAGAATTAAAAAAGAGCAAATATGTACATCATTACTATAATTCACTCATTACCATAACACTGCTGTATGATATTTTTAAAGCTGTTAAAAAAAATAAATCTTAAGAGTTCCATCACGAAGAATTTTTTTTTTTTTTTTGGTGTCTGTAGATGGTAGACATTAAACTTACTGTGATAATCATTTCACAGTATATGGAAGTCAAGTCATTATGTCATGTACCTTAAACTACACAGTGCCATATTTCAATTTTATATCAATAAAATTGGGGGGAAGAGCAAAATAAATCTAAAGCAGAAGCAAACAGTAAGAACAGTAATAATACTGAACAGAAAATCCACAGAAGTAAATCAATGGAACCAAGAGCTGATTGTCTAAAAAGGCAAATAAAACTGATAAACGGACAGAAGAAAACAGGGGAAACAAAAATTACCAGTATCAATAATGAAGGAATGAATATCACTAAACTCTATAGATATTAAATGTATTGTAAGAAATACTATAAACTCTATGCACATAAATCCAACAACCCCACTGAAATGGACCAATTCCTTGAAAGTCACAATCTACAAAAACTAACCAGGAAGAAAAAACTGAATAGTCCTCTGTCAATTAAAGAAATGTAATTAGTGATTTTTAAACCCCTTTGGGGGAGGGGGGATTTTTTAATTTTTTATGTAATCTCTGCTGTCAATGTGGGGCTCAGACTCACAACCCAGAGATCAAGAGTCACATGCTCCACCAACTGAGCCAGTCAGGAACACCAATTTTATTTTATTTTTTTTTTTTTTTAAAGATTTTTTATTTATTTATTTGAGAGAGACAGAATGCGAGAGAGCAAGCACATGAGAGGGGGAGAGTCAGAGGGAGAAGCAGACTCCCCGCCGAGCAGGGAGCCCGATGCGGGACTCGATCCAGGGACTCCAGGATCATGACCTGAGCCGAAGGCAGTCGCTTAACCAACTGAGCCACCCAGGCGCCCCAGGAACACCAATTTTAAATCTTTAAAAAAATCTCCAGACCCAGATAGTTTCACTGGGGAATTCTACCAAACATTTTTAAAGATTTTATTTATTTATTTATTTGCCAGAGAGAGAGCACAAGCAGAGAAAGGGAAAGGCAGAGGGAGAGGCAGGCTCCCTGATGAGCAAGGAGCCTGGGATCATGACCTGAGCCAAAGGCAGACTATTAACCTACTGAGCCACCCAGGCGTCCCCTACCAAACATTTAAATAAAAAATAACACCAATTCTACATAATCTCTTCCCCAAAAATACAAGAGGCAGGAATATTTCCCAACTCATTTTGTGACTCTAACATTACCCTGAAACCAAAAAGTAGTTTACAATATTCAAAAAGTTGGATACACTGTCCTAACACAAGTATAATGACACAGAACAGTAACAGGTAGCAAGAGGGATAGCTAGAAAATACACACCCAGTTTATAGAACTCATGGATTTGTTTTTCATTTGAGGACAATAACCCTTGACTAAGGGAGATCTATCATTTGCTCAATGATCTAGATCATCAATTTTGTTCAACCAAATGCTGGTGTGTGGAAGGTAGGGGAGTGGGGGCATACTAACCCCCACCTCCATCAGGAGGTTGCTGGTGGTAAACCCACCAATGTTCTCCGGTAACCCAGGAACCATTTATTCTAGCCTAAAATTTTCAGAATACAACAAACCACAGTTCCACACATACAGCTGCATCCCTCAGGCTGTCTTTTCTTACTGTACCCTTGGATTAGTTTTAAGCAGTCTGGAAACCTGTTCTAACACTCACTAAATAGAGAATTAAGGACAAGATTAGATTAGTCTATGCTGGAATTTAGCCATGAGGCTTATTCTTCCTGATGAACCAACCAAAGAACATTATTTTTAAAACTGCTGTGCATAGTCCCCAAAGTAAAGAAAACAAGCTAAATCACATCTTGTATGGGAAGATGCCATGACCACTGCTACCTCTGAAAGAATACAACTAGGAAGGCCACTGGGAGCCCTGCAAGCTTTACATCACATACTGCCCTAATTTCTTTGAGACAGGACACCCTGTAGGAATTGAATTGACTCATTCAGAATTCCCAGATCCAACATCGTCCATTAACTACTTTTGCTTCCCGTTCAGCTCCATTTCTTTAAAAGAATTTATACAGAGGTTTTTCTGGGCTATTAAGAAATCTAACTGGTGATGAACATTTTATATAATTTTGAGTCTATTTCATTCTACTTCCGAGACAATAAACTTCACTGCTCACTGAAACTGTAACATCCATTAGTGGCTATCTAGATCTGCAATTAAACAAATGTCAGAGACATTACTAAGAAATTACCCAAAAAGTATCTCCTAGTTTAGAATTTAACCCATAACTTCTACTGCTACTCAGAACCCTTAAATACTAGAATGAAAAAACCTCTAACTGTAACCAAGGATTACAGCATATCATGGCAGATGACAGCACATGCATGACCTCTTACCAGATCTCTTTTCTAACTAGAAGATAAATGAAGCTGTTGAAACCCTGCTCCACAGGTATATCATAAAACAGATAGGCAATACTCCTTTATCTTTTAAGGAATACTCCCTTCCAGGCATCCTTGACAGCAGTAGTGGAAGCAAGAAAATGTTTATAAATAGAATTCTAATGTCAGACTCTGGAGGAAACTAACTTTGGCACCTATCATTAGAATACATTAAAATCTGGATTTTAATTTCTTAGTCCTTTATCTCCAACTTGTAACCTTTTTCTGCCTCTAATAGATTTGCAACCTTATCTCCTCCACTAATAACACCATATGGATTGCTTTGTGCTTTTCCCCCACTGTAAAACCTTTAGTAACACTACTTACTTTTTAAAATATTAAAGTTACTAACTCCCTAAAAACATTTTAAACCAGAATACATCAACTCTTTTAGCTATCTGTTTACTTATGTATCAATAGAGACATCTCTGTTTCTACATTTATCAGTTTGCCAATACAGCATAGTATGAATACATTTCTCTTTCAGAGCTGTTTTTCACCCTCTGGCTCTCTCTGAGTGTCCCTGAAGAAACACTAAACATTGTAAAGCTACTTACTCGCCCAGCCAGTGTTATCAGCATTGCTTCATACTGAAACACAGCTCTTAAATGATGGGCAGTCATGAAATACTGAGTCATTGTACAGTGTGCTCAGGTTCCAAATTGCTGTGTCTTCTAAATGCTAGCATCATTATTTATTCAGTAGCTGGCTACAAACCCACTTACCACCATCCAGGTGGGGAGCCTGGCAGGGAATTAGAAGTGCAGGAAGAGGCTGGAGTGACAAGAATGTTTTCCAGCTATATGTGGTTCCTGCATCAAGAATACATCATTATGGGGCGCCTGGGTGGCTCAGTTGGTTAAGCGACTGCCTTCGGCTCAGGTCATGATCCTGGAGTCCCAGGATCGAGTCCCCGCATCGGGCTCCCTGCTCAGCGGGGGGTCTGCTTCTCCCTGACCCTCCCCCCTCTTGTGCTCTCTCTAATAAATATATAAAATCTTAAAAAAAAATCCTTTAATTGCACTACTGGGTATTTACCCCAAAGACACAGATGTAGTGAAAAGAAGGGCCATATGCACCACAATGTTCATAGCAGCAATGTCCACAATAGCCAAACTGTGGAAAGAGCCGAGATGCCCTTCAATAGATGAATGGATAAAGAAGATGTGGTCCATATATACAATGGAATATTACTCAGCCATCAGAAAAGATGAATACCCAACTTTTACATCAACATGGATGGGACTGGAGGAGGTTATGCTAAGTGAAATAAGTCAAGCAGAGAAAGTCAATTATCATATGGTTTCACTTATTTGTGGAACATAAGGAATAACATGGAGGACATTAGGAGAAGGAAGGGAAAAATGGGGGGGGGGGTTGGAGGGAGAGATGAACCATGAGAGACTATGGACCTGAGAAACAAACAGGGTTTTAGAGGGGCGGGGGGATTGGTTAGCCCGGTGATGGGTATTAAGGAGGGCACGTACTGCATGGAGCACTGGGTGTTACACGAAAACAATGGATCGTGGATCACTACATCAAAAACTAATGATGTATTGTATGGTGACTAACACAACATAATAAAATTCAAAAAAAAAAAAAAATCCTTTGAAGAATACATCATTGTTTTTAGTTGGGCCACATGTTGCTGACTTACACTATTAATAATAATAGTAATAATGATAGTAGCAACATGATACCATTCACCTTACCTGCCTCATTTTACAGAAAAGGAAGCTTGATATTAAGATCACAAGTTCACAAATGCATCAGCAAAACTGGGATTTGAACCCGGGTCTGAATTTCAAAACCCTATTGTTACTTTCTACTTAAGTATAATTCTTCAGGCATTTGAGTTATCGGTTGATAAATTAAAAAAAAAAAAAAAAAGCCAAGGTCATTACTTGTATTGAAGCTTGAAGTCTATGTTATTAGGTTGCTCAACCACAGGAACAATATACAAACTCAATGGTCAACTGAAAGGTTATAAATCGATACTATACTAAGCATATGTAGTACAATACCAATTTAGACCAACCACAATCTCTTCCACCAACCAATGAAAACTAGTAACTACAACCAAATCTACCAACAGGAAGACAAATCAAATAGACCAGCAAATTTTTCAGTACATTGCCCCAAACATCCTAGCACATCTATAATGGATTATGGTAAAGGATAGTCTAGGATTTCAACTTCCCTCTCACAATGACAGAACTTTCATCAAGAATCAGAAACTGAGGGGTGCCTGGGTGGCTCAGTCGTTAAGCGTCTGCCTTCGGCTCAGGTCATGATCCCCGGGTCCTGGGATCGAGCCCCACGTCAGGCTCCCTGCTCACCAGGGAGTCTGCTTCTCCCTCTCCCATTCCCCGCTTGTGTTCTCTCTCTCGCTGTGTCTCTCTGTGTCAAATAAATAAAATCCTAAAAAAAAAAATTAAGAAACTGGTCCCTAGTGGCCAGCATACCTCCATCCTGGAACTCAGAAACCTTTCATCCCCCTCTGAAACTGAATCACTACTCAGTACTTACTTGAGGGCTGAGAGGAGATCCATTTCATCTGTCATCTAACTGGAACACATACTCCTGGCCCCAATCCCCAAATATTACATCAACCACACTGGTAATTATCAACTATGGAACATTTATGCCAGGCACTGTGCTGATTTATCTTACCTCACACCATGAGCCCATGGGACAATTATTCTCGTTACCAAATCACCAAAGAAGAAACTGAAACTTTGAGGGGGTCACAAAGCTCTGACAGATCAAGAATTCAAATTTAGGCATGTCTGACCCAATATACTTAAACAATACCCTACACTGCTTCACTCTACTAAGTCAATAATAATGAGCACCTCCTGAGTCAGGCACAGTTACATTTAGGGGATACAAATAAGAAAGTCTGCAATCTGGAAGTGAAGACAGATAAATAGATGATAATAGACCCAAATAAATATAATTTTGAACAAAGTGCTATGAAAAGAGAGCAGAGGGCAATTAACTTTGCCTTAGAGAAGAGTTAAGGCAAGGCTCCACAGATCTGGGATCTAAACAGTATGTGTTAAGACAGTGCCATCTAAGGGAAAAGGAGCACCAGGAGATAATGTATTGTAGACAAAGGAAAATGGCTTGTATCTTTGGTGTCTCATTTTCCATCATTAACACAGTCTAACATGTATTTCACAGCCTGCTTCCTCCTCCTCCCCACAACCATCTTGCTAATTTTCACTGGCAAATTTAAGCCCAACTCCAAAGTCTGCCCCCCCAAAAAAACCCCACACACATACACTAAAATTTACAGATGTTCCTAGGAAGGATAATATAGAGAAATATTAAAACAACCAGTAAAGTAGACTTAAATTTGGCAACAAATTGCTAAAGAAAGCTAAAAACGGCTAAGGAACACCACAAGAGGTGACGTCCAATTTCCAAACTAGTCAGTCACAGGACTCAGAAAAGCTGTACTGCATCAAGTGGCAAAGCAAGGTCCTAAAGGACTTGTCTGTAAACAAGGATTCATCATAGCTCACCATTCACGCTGAGTTACAGTTGCATTCCAGACCTATCTCAAAACTGTGTCACTTAACCTCTTTTTTCCTTTTATAAGCCAGAGTATCTACTTAACAAGGGGGCTAAAAGAATTATATAATGTTTTGTATGTGAATGCACTTCATAAAATAGTCAACAAAAGATTTTCATTGAATACCCCTAGTGTGTTGGAGATAGTAGAAAAAGATTAAGAAATAGGATGTCTAGGAACATTCTTTGTGTTAACTATCCTTAAGAATGACCTAGTATAGGGGCACCTGGGTGGCTCAGTTGGTTAAGCATCTGACTCTTGATTTCGGCTTGGGTTATGATCTCAGGATTGTGAGGTCAAGCCCCGTGTCAGGCTCCGCACTTGGCATGGAGTCCGCTTGCCCCTCTCCCTCTGCTCCTAAATGAATCTCTTAGCAAATATCGAACAGCCTAACTGGGATAAGGGGACTGAGGATCACACTTTCTCTTCAATCACACAGTAAAATAATCAGTAATGTAACCCTATGAGAGAAAAATATTTTGAGTCTAATACTATCCACATGTTTACCCAGCACCTAAGAAAAATCACAACTTAAATCCCAAGAGATCAGATATCCTTTATGTTTAAAGCATAATAAATTACACATACCAACTTTTCTCTTCAGTAGAAAGACACTATACAAAACTGAACCAGACACTTTCCAGGGATAGAAACATTCCTCTCCAAATTAAATAGTGAAGGCTTCCAAGCCTACAAGAGCCTGAGTCACTTTGAATATACAGCCTTCATTCAGCTGCTTGAAGGGCCTGTGGATTAGGACCTCTTCTGGGCAGTGTGCAATCTGGGCACAGACTCAGGTACACAGGCACCATAAACAAATCAAGATAGCCCAATTGCAGCTCTGGAGGAGTGGAGAACATTCTGTTTACTCTTAGAACTTAGAAAATGTTGGCAAAGTAAGTAATCAGCAGGTCAGGATAACTGACACAAATCACAAGAAAAAGTATTCTACAACATTCTTTTGAAGAGAAACCAGAATTGGATTCTCAACTGCTTCCTAAGTTTCTTACTACTAAGATAAAGACATGAATTGATGAAATTTTAATTCTCAGTTTTAGTCCCACCGTATCTAAAAATAATAGCATGAATGCACTTCCCAAATATAAATTCCCTTTATTTCATTAATCATATAATACATTTACACTCAACTCATACCTATCTCTTCTAAACTCATTCCCCTCTCCACCCCATATCCACTACTTAATCACACAACCATATCCCCCAACATTCACTCAACTCCTTAAAAAAGTCTTCAACAACAAATCCCCCTTTGCCCTACACATCTGATTCAACCACTAAATTGCACTCATTCTACTTCCATAATAAAGCTATCTTTTTCCACTTCCATAATAAAGCTAACTTTTTCCTTACTCCTTAACTCTCCCCCTCAGTATCTCTCAATCAGATTTTTGTAATGACCTTGTGACCAAGCTCCTTTTCACTGGTCTCTATACTGCTACTAAATTCATCCTTTGGAAAACAGGTCTTATTTCATTTCCCCAAACAAAAATGTTCACTGGCTCCCCATGCATACTGATCTACTTTTCCAGTCTTTTGTTTTTTCCCTCATGCAAGTTACATGTAATGCAACCAAATTTCTTGCCCTCAATTGTGTCCTTGCTATTCCCGCTGTTTCTTCTTGAACATCTTTTCTTCCCTCCATAATACCAGAAGCTGCACAAGGGAAGGAACCATGTCTGTTCCTCATTATATCTATGCCACCTAGAACACTGTTTCAAATACTCACTGAATAAACGAAAACCACTCTACTCTCAAAGTTCACTTCAGAGCACCTGGGTGGCTCAGTCGGTTAAGTGTCTGCCTTTGGCTCAGGTCATGATCTTGGGATCCTGGGATCAAGTCCCACAACAAGCTCTCTGCTCAGCAGAGAGTCGCTTCTCCCTCTCACTCTCCCTTTGCGCTCTCTCTCTATCACTCTCTCTCTCTCTCAAATAAATAAAATCTTTTAAAAAAGTTCACTTCAGTGGCCATTCCCACCAAGGTCCCAATAAACCACCTTTCTAAAATACCCCCAATGTCTTAGTGAGGTGAGGGTAGCAATTTGTGCCAATCTTAAGGCACATAGTCTACCACAAATAACTTTGTCTGGTACATTTATGAATCATCTATCACAATACCTTGTACACAGTTTAAGTATACATAAAATAGATACACTTTGTTGTTATATTCATTCACTCAATATTTACAGAGCTTATTATATGCAGGGCATAGTGCTTTGCACTGGGATACAGTATTGAAAAAAGGACAAAGCTCTGCCCCTATAGAACCTACATTCATAAAAAAGACAAAGATAATAAGCTAATTTCTTAAGGTAGCAAGTGTGGTGAAAACTTGAACGGAGGTGATACGATCAATCCTAATTTGGGAAGATACATGCAACAGACAGGATGAAAGGAGTATATAAAGGTTAAAACTGGTCAAACTGTTTGGCCCACCTTCAGGCACTCTGAAGAAAATTACAAAAACAAAGTTTTAGGCACAAACATTTCAATCACTCAATAATGGAAAATAATACCTGCAACAAAAATATACATATGCAGATTAAAGCCTATTAACATCCATTTCATTTAACATTTTTTTAGAAAAGGATAGAGGTTGGTTCCCTGGATTGAGGCAGAAGGGGATCAAAAGTTCCATTCTGGGACACCTGGATGGCTCAGCTGGTTAAGCATCTGCCTTCAGCTCAGGTCCTGGGATCGAGCCCCATATCAGGCTGCCTGCTCAGCGGGGAGTCTGCTTCTCCCTCTGCTCCTCCCCATGCTCCTGCATGCTCGCTGGCTCTCTCTCTCAAATAAATAATTAATAAATAAATAAATAAATAAATAAATAAATAAAATTTAAAAATGAATAAAAGTTCCATCTTGAACTAACTGAACTTGAGTTGCCTTTTAGCCATCAAAGTAGGTAGTCAAATAGACTACATTAGATCACTTAGATGTACAACATGATCCTGTCACGGTTATCAAGAAAGCATATACTGGACATTATGCTAAGTGAAATAAGTCAGAAAGAGAAAAACACCTATATGTGCAATCTTTAAAAAAAAGTAGTACTCACAGAGAACAGACTGGTGGCTGCCAGAGGCAGGAGGTACAGGATAGTGGTGAAGGAATCAGGTAAAGGGTGCCAAAAGGTACAACCTTCCAGTTATAAAATAAGTAAGAGGTAATGTACAACACGGTGACCATAGTTAATAATACTATACTGTATTATTTCAAAGTTGCTAAGAAGTAAATCTTAGAAGTTCTCATCACAAGATTAAAAAAATTGTAACTATGCATGGTGATGGATGTTAACTAGACTTACTGTGAAGATCATTTTGCAATATATACAAATATGCAATCATGTTATACCTGAAATTAGTATCATATGTTAATTATATCTCAATAACAAAAAAAGCATATATTTGTGAAAGGACAGGGAGAAAATGGGAAGGATATACAGCTTAATATATTAATAGTCATTAAATCCTAATGGTATTAAAAATGATTTCTTTTTGTTTGCATTATCTATACTCTTTTTTTAAACAATATGGATTATGCGTATTCTTTTTAAGAAACAAAATGTTTTAAGTTTTTAAATTCAGCCACTGAATGAAGAAAATAGTAAGATCAAAATAAAGAAACCAAAAGCCAGGAGTGAAACAGCTAGATTTTGGAGGCCGAAAAAGTGGGTTTCTGCCATTTCCTAGTTTTTCCTCTGATAAGAACTATTTAAAAATAATGAATTCCATATATTTGCATTCAAACTTTCTCCATACAAAAGGAGCTGTCAAGAAAAAGTAGATCTAGTGATCACTGTCTAAACCAGACCTTAATCCACCTTCACAGAGGAAACTCTGACAAAAGCTCTCTCTGGTCCAGACTGCATACAGTCTCAAGAGCCCACTTCTCATCTAGGAGGGGATGGGCTACTACAAGCACAGTACACTGCCTGTTGGGGCTTGCAAATTTATGACTGTCAACAGTGATTAAACCTACACTAATCTTGGGGGGCCTGGGTGGCTCAGTCATTAAGCATCTGCCTTCGGCTCAGGTCATGATCCCAGGGTCCTAGGATCAAGCCCCACATCGGGCTCCCTGCTCAGCGGGAAGCCTGCTTCTCCCTCTCCCACTCCCCCTACTTGCATTCCCTCTCTTGCTGTGTCTCTGTCAAATAAATAAAATAAAATCTTTAAAAAAAAATTGAAAAAAAAAACCTACACTAATCTTAAATCCTGGCTTAAAAATTAAAATACATGAAAATGGATACCAAAATTATGGTCTTATCCAAATTTAAAATTACAATCTAAGCATACACTTGTACAGGGCACCTAAATTCTAGAGGGCAGGTAGTACTGCAACGGGCCACTCTTTCCTTCCTGTAGGGATCAGTCTACTTTTCTACCTTTTACCATAAAGTTGCATTCTTAACTGTCATTCTTTTTTCTTTTAAAGATTTTATTTGTTTGAGAGAGTGAGAGAGAAAGCACAAGAGGGGGTAGGGTCAGAGGGAGAAGCAGACTCCCTGCTGAGCAGGGAGCCTGATGCAGGACTCGATCCCGGGACTCTGATCCCAGGACTCCTGGATCATGACCTGAGCTGAAGGTAGTTGCTTAACCAACTGAGCCACCCGGGCGCCCCCTTAACTGTCATTCTTAACACTCTGCTACACTCTGCATACTGAAATATGAAAACGGAAATGTGGGTTCATAAAGGCATTTTTCTTAATTTTATATTGTGAATATAATAAGTCTATTTGAAAATATATTTGAGCACCTAGTATGTGCCAGGCACTGTTTCGGAATGTATCAGTGAACAAAAGCAACAGAAATCCTTGCCCTCAAGGAGAGCACATTACAGTAATCTGGTAGCTAACATTTATGAAGCACTTCCATATTATTTGCCTTGTTTTGAACACTGTTCAAAATGTTTTACAAGTATTAACTCATAACAACTCTATGAGGTAGAAACTACTATTATTCTCATTTTATATGTAAGGAAACAGACACTGAGGAGTTAAATAACTTGCCAAAAATAAGACAAGTCAAAGAGTCAAGATTTGAACCTCAATTCAAAGGCTCTCAGTTCCTAACCTCTATGCCATTCTAATTCATGCAGCCACTTAAACATATTCCAAATAAATTCATTCATACCACATTCGTATGCCAACAAATTTAGGCTCAAAATATATTCTTACAGTAATACTACTTAGGTAGAGCTAAAGTAATTGTTATCAAGTAAACTGATAAAAAGACATTTTTAGGATCATTTTGCCAATCATCATCCAAGTTTTTTTTAATAACAAATGATTGTTTTCCTTTTTTTTTTCTTTCTTTTTTTTTTTTTCAAATGATTGTTTTCCTAACCCAGCTTAGAAGGAAAAGCTTCAATTTTCAAGCAGAAATGTCACTACTTCAGTATCTGAAACCTAAAATTATTTTGTCAGTATTACAATTTTTTAAAAGTACAGTATTCTTAGAGATGGTTTTAAAATGAACCCTAAAGCTGTGATTTTTTTTAAGGGTAAAAAAAATTTCTTTTTGGAATGTGAAATGTTATTCTAGGGGCTCCTGGGTAGCTCAGTCGGTTAAGCAGCTGCCTTCAGCTCAGGTCATGATCCCAGGGTGCTGGGATCAAGCCCCGCGCCGGGCTCCCCGCTCATCAGAGAGCCTGTTTCTCCCTCTCCCTCTGCCTGCTGCTCTGCCTCCTTGTGCTCTCTGTCAAATAAATAAAATCTTAAAAAAAAAAAAAAATGTTATTCTAGTGTATAAAACTAGACAAACTATGAAATTGGATCCAAATATAAGACCCAATGTCCAATTTAAGAAAGAGTGTAAAAAATAACACAATAGAATGTAAGCCTTGTGGTGCTGACTCTGAAGAAAGAAATTAACTCAAATTATTCCATTAGAGATTCCAATTTTGGTTTGTCACATACTAGAAAAACTAAATGCCTTAAATTATCATTTAATTTTGACCGTTCAGCAAATAGGTTAATATTTTTTTCTTAGTTTTCCTATATGAGCACAAAAGACATGAATCAACTTTTATAATTATAAATGATACTCAAGTTATTAATTTAAAAAATCCATATGCTATAGCCTCAAAAAATGGTCTACATGGCAAACTTTCTTTTCTCTCTCTCTTTTTCTTTTTTAAAGAGAGACAGGTGGGGGGGTGGAAGGGCAGAGGGGGAGAGAGAGAGAGAATCTTAAGCAGGCTCCACAACCAGCAGAGCCAATCTCATGACCCTGAGATCACGACCTGAGTCAAAATCAAAAGTCAGATGTTTAACCAACTGAGCTATCCAGGCATCCTTACCTGGTAAACTTTCTTAGATTCTGATTTATAAAAGAATATTTTTTAACACGCTCCCCCCCCAAGAAAAGCAGCATCACACTTTAACAGGACAAGATTAGGTAAGGACTGCATGGAAATATGCCAGATTCCTAGAATACAACTCTTAATGCAACCCACCATTAAGTTTAAAACAAATTAGATCCAGATAGCTAAAGGGGATAAGCTGTTATTTATATGACTTGGCTACAAAATTCAATAAAAAAGAAAACTCAAAAAGGAATTATGTTCCCTATAGTCTCAGTCTTAGTAGTTGCTAAAACATAGATACCTCTTTAAACATTGAACACAGAATCAGAGCAATCACCTAATAGAAAAGTTTAAAAATACTGCTGGTTTACTTTACTTATCAACAAAACTAAATATGTTTTGCCCTAAAAATAACAAGGGACAAGTGCTTAGCTGACATCCAACTTTATATATGAAATCTGTTCAGAGAACATTCTCAGTGAGAGCGCATACTTTACTTTCTGGAAAGCAATTTGGCCATTTGACATGAAATATGTTCCTTTCTTTTGACCCAGCGATGTAACTCTGGAACTCATCCTTAGGAAATGCAGAACACATTGATGTACAATAAACTCTGGAAATTATTCAAATGTCCAATAATCAGGAAATGATCAAATATATTATGGTACAGCCACAAGATATGCCATAACAGAACAAATTATAAAAGCACTGAAATGATTTTACACAGAAAAATGCATACACCATAATTAAAACAAACTAGGTGTCCTCTCAAAACTTTTTATTTATTTTTTTTAGACTACATAGGCCGTAATTTTTTTTTTTTTTTTTTAAGATTTTATTTATTTGACAGTGAGAGATACAGCGAGAGAGGGAACACGAGCAGGGGGAGTGGGAGAGGGAGAAGCAGGCTTACCGCTGAGCAGGGAGCCCGATGCGGGGCTCGATCCCAGGACCCCGGGATCACGACCTGAGCCGAAGGCAGACACTTAACGACTGAGCCACCCAGGCGCCCCAAAACTTTTTAAAAAGGTGTTTAGATATATTCATTTAAAAAAGACAAAAAAAAAACAAATAAATAGGGGCACCTGGGTGGCTCAGTCAGTTAAGTGTCTGCCTTCAGCTCAGGTCATGATGTCAGGGTCCTGTTGGGCTCCTTGCTCAGCAGGTAGTCTGCTTCTCCCTTGGCCTCTGCCTCTCTGGCCCCACCCCGGCTCATCCTCTCTCAAAACAAATAAATAAATGAAATCTTTTAAAAAATAATAATAAAAAAGACAAAAAGGAAATACTTTGCAATGTTGACAGTAGTTAACCTTGGATGGTGAAGATAACAAGGTTTCTTCTATTTTATATTATTCTTTTAAAATTTTTACTAATGACCCTATCTTATTTTGATAATCAGAAAAAAATCTAAAAATAATATTTAAGTAGTTTTTATAGGTACAATGCATTTTCTATCCATGTTCAGTGACCATCCACTTTATCTTTGAGAAGGTTAAAAAGCACTTTAAGTTGTGAGATATATTCTAAGTCAGTAATTTAAAATGGATTATTGCACTATTGCAACTTCTTAATGAGAACATTTGGCTTTTGATATTCTAAGTCTTCATGGCAAAAATAATGGGAATGGGGATGAGGATAAAGAACCTTGAAAGAGAAAGAAGCTCCTTGGCACGATGCCTCATGTGCTACAATTCCTAATGTGAAATTGAAGACCACCTCACTGGAAGACTAGTTTCTACGTAAAATTACAAACTTACTAACCTGTAGACTTGAGCCACAATATAGTTTCTTTAAAAACTATTTTCCCCATTCTTACTCCAGAGTAATTAGGTAATAAACACTCTGATCAAACCCAGAATTATTTCTGCTTTTTAAAGAAAATAAACATGGCTCAATAACCCAACAATGCCTGTTAGCCAGTTATTTAAATGTCCAAACACAATATCATAATATTCCACTACTCCTACTTTATATAATCATTCCTTCCCCCAATTCATGCCCTCCAACATATATACACACATACATATATATACACACATAAAGAGATACATACACACACACACACACACAGAGTCCTCAAATGTTAATCAACATGCTTAAGATGCTTGGGTTTAAAATGTTATCCAGATTCATAACAAGAGTATATTTATGAACAAATATATTTAAAAAAAAGATTTTTAAAGGATTAAGATCTCCTAATCCACAGCTCTATGATTCTAGTCTCAGCTGGATTTTACAGAGGTAGACCAGAAAAGTAGAAAGGGAACTAACCCTAGGTTTTAATTTTATCTCTACCAGTCAGCAGCCTTAGGAATTTCACTTACTTTTCTGGATCCTCTAGCTACATCTATAAAATGAGAGTAAAATTAGACCACTTAAGTTTCTACAAACTCTAAAAAAAATGATTCTGGGGCGCCTGGGTGGTTCAGTCGGTTGAGCATCTGACTCTTGGTTTTGTTTGGCTCAGGTCATGATCTCAGGGTCCCAGCCCAGGTGGAGCTCCACGCTAAGCAGGGAGTCTGCTTTAAATTCTCTTCCTTCGCCCCTACCCATGCTAAAGCGCACGTGCTCTCTCCCTCCCTCTCCCTAAAATAAATAAATCTTTAAAATAAAAAAATTCTAGATTCAAATTTCTACAACCATTCCAAATATCTCCTTTTCCTAATACTCAGCAGTAATAAACTTTTCCTTGAATTAACCAATTTGTATCAATACTTAACAAAAATGTAGACAAACTTTCATACTACTCATTTCTAAAACACACTGTTATCTTTAAGAGTTAGCCTATAACACTTTGGTAAATCCTATTAAACATTTCTTATTAATTCCTGCAACCCATGTAAGAGCCTCCGTTAAAAATAAAGATTACTCAACATACATTACACATATAGAGCACATGATTTATTATGCAATAACTGCCAGAATACTTAGCAATGGGCAATATTTCATTCCCTAAAACTAATGAGAAAATTAAAGACTAGAGAGGTTTCTTTTAATGTTCAAAACAAAGAGAACACTTGGTATGTTGAGGGTGTCTATGTAAAAATATTAGATAAAATGAAGTATCATTCCATTTTCAAAACCACAAGAATATGAATTTTAGGAATGAACCTCTCTGTAAATAAAATGCCTAATTTCAGGGCGCCCAGGTGGCTCAGTCATTGGGCGTCTGCCTTCGGCTCAGGTCATGGTCCCAGGGTCCTGGGATCGAGCCCCGCATCGGGCTCCCCGCTCCGCGGGAGGCCTGCTTCTCCCTCTCCCACTCCCCCTGCTTGTGTTCCTGTTCTCGCTATCTCTGTCTGTCAAATAAATAAATTCTAAAAAAGAAAAAAAAAAAATGCCTCACTTCAGAATAAACCAAACCTTATATGTAACTAATTCACCTTCACACACCTTTTGGGTAAGTTAAATGACATTTCTGAAATTTTTCTTAACTTTTAAGGCAGAAGATAAAGCCACATTTTATGCAAAAAGTTGATTTTTACCAAAAGAAAACTGGCTTCACCTGAAGCTTTTCATACCTGGCAAGTTACTTTCTAAAGTGACACAAAGTACTCAAACCATCTATATTTGAGTCTACAAATCAAACATTTTATACAAAATACAAACAATAGTTCATTTTTTAAAATATAAGGCTAAATTTACTATTTTGGAAACATTGTTTTTATCTAAAAGTCTGTAAAAATCACCTTTAATTACTAACCTTTTCCTCACCCTCAATATATTAATAATCACAGATTAAGTTAGAGTCTGAGATTTTTTTTTTTTAAGATTTTATTTAGGGGCGCCTGGGTGGCTCAGTTGGTTAAGCGACTGCCTTCGGCTCAGGTCATGATCCTGGAGTCCCAGGATCGAGTCCCACATCAGGCTCCCTGCTCAGCAGGGAGTCTGCTTCTCCCCGTGACCCTCCCCCCTTCATGCTCTCTCTCTCTCTCATTCTCTCTCTCAAATAAATAAATAAAATCTTTAAAAAAAAAAAAAAGATTTTATTTATTTATTTGACAGAGACAGAGACAGCAAGAGCAGAACACAAGCAAGGGGAATGGGAAAGGGAGAAGCAGGCTTCCCGCTGAGCAGGGAGCCCGATGTGGGACTCGATCCCAGGACCCTGGGATCATGACCTGAGCCAAAGGCAGACGCTTAACGACTGAGCCACCCAGGTGCCCATAGAGTCTGAGATTTTTTTTAAAAAGGTATGAAATTTACGAGGTCTCTTTTTTACTCAGTATCTTAAAGGCTGTAACCAACTACAGTCCAGATTTTTTCTAAGCCAAACCTACCCACATCATTATAATCCAAAACGAATTGTCTAATATAAAAAAAAAAAAAAAAATAGCGGAACCACTAGTTCACTTTGAGTTCAACAGGGTTCCAAAAGCTCTGCTGTTAAAATAATCTAATACAATTTTTTTTAAAAAATGGGGGGGTACATGATGTTATTGTTACAATCCATAATTCCACTACTGGAGCCCACATTTGGATAAATCAGATTCAGGAAAGGAAATTACCCCAGCTAATTCCCTTCTGAATATTTTCAAAACGCTGTTTCTGCATTAAAGAAGTGTATCCGCTACAAATAACAACAGCTACCACTTACCTAGCCCCTTCTATGGGCAGGATGGTGCTAGTCACTTAACATCTGTCATTTCATTTACTCCCCAGAACAACTCTTCAAGAAACCTATTATTATCTCTCATAGATGAGAAAGCAAGGCCTGAAAGAGGATACAAGGCTAAGTGGCAGAGCCAGATTGGAAACCCACAGTTCCTTGACTTCAAAGTTCTTGCTCACATTAAGCTACACCATCTATGAAAAACATAATAAGCATGATTTTCATGCTTATGTCTTTAGAAGTTCTTCGAAGATCTACTAAACCTTTTCAGGTTTCCCAAGTATAACTACTCTGCAACAAATATAACAATTAATTGTAGTAATACACCTACATCTACACTACATATTAATTCAGTCTTGTCAAAAGGACAGGGTTTACAAGGAGACTCCAATTCTTATCTCAAGGGAAAACCAGAAAATTTAGTTAACTGAGGTCTGATCTTTTCCGTATCATATAAAAGCTCTAGTACGGGGCACCTGGGTGGCTCAGTGAGTTAAGCGTCTGCCTTCAGCTCAGGTCATGATCCCAAGGTCTTGGGATCGAGTCCCGCATCGGGCTCCCTGCTCAGTGGGGAGTCTGCTTCTCCCTCTCCCCCTCCCCCCTGCTTGTGCTCTCTCTCTCATGCTCTCTCTCAAATAAATAATAAAATATTAAAAATAAATAAGTAAATAAAAACTCTAGTATGGATATTTAGTCCAAAATTTTCTATTAATTTTAGTGCTATCATATACACTTTCCACTCTACTTGTTGCAAAGATAGTCATCTCAAGCCAAAAACAAACAAAAACATATCCCAAAAGCAGCCAAACAAGTACATAAATTTTCTTTTATACTTATATGCAACCTTCCTCAAAGGCAGTCTGGATCTCTGCTAATCTTTTTCTTCAAGTCTTACTCACTCTGCTGCTCCATTACTGCAGGACTAAGAGTCACATGTTACATATTTTCTCCCACAAGGGAGCTGTGTTTGAATCATTCCTGTAACCAAACCAGTTGGGCAACTAGACTAGTAAATAAGGATTTCAACCATCATCTAAAAGATGAAGAACTGCTGCCATCTCTCTTTAGCATAGTTCTAAAGCTTGTCCCTGACAAGTACAAGCACCTATCAGCTATAAGTGAATCACATCAACTTCTGGCCTCTAAATTAAGATTGAAGAGAATCTTTCTCTCTTATTCCTTCCCCAACTAACTACCCAAGCAAAATTTAATAATCATCCTTCCATTCAATCACTGCTGAATAAACACCACATCGTATACAGGTTCCCAGGGCAATTTCCCTCCTAGACACCCATTTCCTGGGCCTGGAATAAACTATGCTCCTGCCCAGTCTCTTCCCCTCCCTCCCTTTCAAGTAAGAAACACCCTCACAAAAGATCAACCCCTCCTTTTTCAAGGAAGTTGAGTGACTACAGATCCATCTTTTCCGACTACTGGCTCTGGAAAAGCAGAAACCCGTAACTGCCTGGCTAAATAAACACTACAGACTACAGTGGACTGGACTGGCTGGAGGGGTTTCTCCCCAGTTTCTACCAGCGAGCCCAAGAGCAATGAACTTGACCTCCGCCCCTAGGGGAACGACTGAAAACCAATAACTAAATTACATGGAACAAGCTGCCCACGGAATTCGGGAAGGAGACCACACGGGTCTCCTGCTTTCCTCACGATGGGGCTCTCCGTCCCGAGTGGCTACTTGAGGGACACTCTGGAGTCTCACGCTTTCTCACGGGACTGACAGCTCGCCAAATCCCACCCTTCGGGGAAGTGACAGGCTGAAGTTAAGCCTGCAGGTGCCCCCACAGAGCAAACCCGAAGGAAACCCAATCCTTAAAAACGAGACAAGGCCAATGTTACCCTTTCCAAGCCCCGGCCGCGCTGAGGACCTAGCCTTTTGTAGAAGGTGACTAAATAGAATTAACTCTTCGGCTGCCGATCTCAACGCTACCCCTCAGGCACCAACACGCGGGAACTCCGAACCCCGGCCCCCGCGGAGGTGACAGGAACGGCTTGCCTCCTCCCCTCGTCCCACTGCCATTAGCCCCATCGCGCTGAGGGCAGCCCCAGCCCGGGGCCTTCGGGCAAGCGCCGGGCCGGACTCGCGGGCTGCGGCGCCCCGGGAGGGTGAGCGGGCGGCACTCACCGCGATGACATTGACGAAGGTGGTCTTGCCCGAGTACTGCAGCCCCACCAGCGTCAGCTCCATCTCCTCCTTCCAGAAGAGCGAGCGAAACCAGTCCAGCAGGCGGGAGATGAGCGCCAGCATGATGGCGGTCGGGAGGGAGAACGGACGGGCGGGCGGGAGGACAGCAGCAGCGACGGCTCCCACACGAGCGTGCCTCAGCCCGGACCCCTCAACGGCTCCTCGGGGCCGCGGCGCACCACTGGCGGACACGGGCGGGCGGCGGCGGCCGAAGCCAGGAAGCCGAGCGGGTCATATGACTCGCCCTGCCCCACACGCTCGTCCCCGCGCCACCGTCGGCGTCCACGGCAAGAGCGACGTGGGCTGTCCGGCCAGGCGCGTCTACCGCCTGCAGCGCCACCTGCTGGAGCCTCCCTGCAGCACCGCGTCCCCGGGAGCTGCCCTTGGGCTCCCTACCATCCCTCCCTTGCTCATTTACGTTGGTTAACTCATCATTCTTTCTGCAGTTGTTTATTGACAGTCGGCTGTATGCAGAAAGTCTTCAAGACTCTGGGAGATTCAGTATGGAATAAAGATGGGAAGCCACAAGTGTTCATCAAGAGGGAAATGATTAAAAAAACTGTAGTGTGGCCCCAAAAGGGAATATTATGCAGTTATAAAAACAAATGAGGAAATTCTCTGTGAACTGATAATGGAATGATGTCCAGGAAATGTTTTCAAGGACTGTAAATGCAAAGTATGTGCATATATACAAGTATGTATTGTATTTGCATAAAGAAATCCTGGAAGACCAATAAAAAGGGAGGGTAGAAGAAACTGGATGGCCAGAGACAGGAATGGGAATGAGATTTCTCTAGGTATCTTTTTGTATCATTTTGACTTTCAATCATGGAAATGAGTTGCCTGTTCAAAAGTTTAACTTGATTAAAAAATAAATTTAAATATCTGCAAGGCTTTCATACTAAAAAAAAAAAAGTCCTTGCCCTCATGGAGCTTACATTCTAGTGAGGAGACATATAATATAATAAATAAATATAAGATATAATGCCATGTAGTACCAAGCATTATAAAGAAAACTGAACAAGAGAAGGACACAAGAGTAGCAGTGTTCTAGTTAGGATCAGAGTAGACCTCTCAGAGGAGGTAGCCCTGGATGGGAAGACTTGGAGGAAGTGAGAAAGAGAGCCAGGCACAGATCTGATGGGAGCACATTCCAGGCAGAAGGAAAAACAAAGACCCTGAAGGGGGAAGGAGCATGACTGAAAAACAATCAGCATGGCTAGCTCGTTAATAGGCAGGGAGTAGAAAGAGATGTGGATGGAGAAAGAGGCAGGGACTAGAGGAAATAGGACATGGTGTCCTTAGTTCAGATTTTATTCTTGGTGAGTGAACCAATTTATACTTTTATTTTTTTTTATTTTTTTTTTTTAAAGATTTTATTTATTTATTTGAGAGAGAGAGAGAGAGCACATGAGAGCAGGGAGGGTCAGAGGGAGAAGCAGACTCCCTGCTGAGCAGGGAGCCCGATGTGGGACTCGATCCCGGGACTCCAGGATCATGACCTGAGCCGAAGGCAGTCGCTTAACCAACTGAGCCACCCAGGCGCCCCCAATTTATACTTTTAAAAGTGAACTCTAGGGACGCCTGAGTGGCTCAGTTGGTTAAGCATCTACCTTCAGCTTCTGGAGTCTGGGATCAAGTGGGGAGTCAGCTTCTCCCTCTCTCTGCTCCTCCCCTTGCTCATGCTCTTGTGCTCTCTCTGTGTCTCTCTCTCAAATAAATAAATAAAATCTAAAAAAAATTTTTTTTTTAATTTTTTAAAAAGTGAACTCTGGTAGCTCCATGGAGAATTGGCTATGGGAAGGCATCTGGATGTCCCTCCAGAAGATATGTTGGAGTCCTAACCCCCAATACCTCAGAATGTGACCTTGTTTGAAAATAGGGCCATTGCAGACATAATCACTGAAGATGGTCATACTGGAGTAGAGTGGGATTTTAATCCAAAACAACTGGTGTCCTTGTAAGAATAGCAGAGGATACACAGTCACAGAAGAGGAGAAGATCATGTGACGACAGAGGCAGACACTGAAGTGTTGCAGCTGCAAGCCAGGGAACACCAAGGACTGGCCAGCATGCCACCAGGAGCTAGTGATGAGGGAGCAGAAGGCTAGCTGAAGACAAAGCACAAGCTGACACCCTACAACCTCCCCCCACACCCCCACTCCTGGGTGGGACTTGTGTGACATTCTTCCAGGGATCTCCCAAATAAATGTTAATACCTTGCTAGAGGGGAAAACAAGCTTAACTTGACAATGGCAAGACCCCTGGGTATCTTATAGGTATCTTTTAGGTGGGTTCTCTTTAGCATATGAAAGTTCTTTTGAAACCTCCCTTTTCCTTACTTCCCCCAACTCCTGGGTATATAATCAGCCACTCCTCAAGACCCCAGGGGCAGCAGCTCTTTATGCCCACGGGTCCTGTCCCCATGCTTTAATAAAACCACCGTTTTGCACCAAAGACATCTCAAGAATTCTTTCTTGGTCATTGGCTCCAGACCTCACCCCACCGAAACTCACCTATATTCCAAAACCACATCACTAGGGGAGAGGCATGGGACAGATTCTCTCTTAGAGCTTCAGAAAGAACCACCTTGGCCAAGATCTTGATCTTGGACTTGTAGCCTCCAGAACTGTGAGACAAACCGTGGTTTTTAGCCATCCCGTTTGTGGTTCTTTCTTATGGCAGCTCTAGCAAGCTAATGCAGAGGGAAAGAACAGAAACAGTGAGATGGTTAGGAAGCTGTTGTATTAGTTTAAGGGAGGGATGATGGTGGCTGGAACCAAGACTTTGTAGGTACTTATGTGCTGACCATCACAGAGCTTTCATTCCGGTGGGAAGGACAATGAACCAATAAACACTAATTTTAAAATGAGAAATTGAACACTCCTCAACCTTCACAATTATTGTAATTCCCTTCACCTCTAAAACCATTTAATGAAAAAGTCATTCTTACCTTCCAATTCTAGTTTCCCATAAAAAAAACTATAGATTATTTTTTGTCATATAAGCACAATATTATGTTTGTAAAATATCAAATAATACAGAGATGTGACAAAAAAAAAAGGTAATCTATCTGTTGGCATCCTCAATCCCCTCATCTTTGAAGTAACCCATTTTAACAGTTTACTCGTTTTTTACCAAATAAACACATAATACACATGTGTGATGGTTTTCTCTTATATACAAAAATAGAAACATGTTGTAAGCATTACTCTATAGCTTCCTTTGTTCACTTATAGTTAAGTACATTTTATTAAAAATGAAGGCAATACCTTCTACCAGCTCATCCACCAAGGCACCAAGATGATACCTTGTGACTTCCTCATCCCACCCAGACCCAGCACCCAATAAGGAAGGGTTTGCATCACAAGATCCTCCTGGCCAACTTTTTGGCCCAGACTGAGGCCCTGATGAAGGGGAAGTCGACAGAGGAGGCCCGGAAGGAGCTGCAGGCCACAGGGAAGAGTCCAGAGGCCTTGGAGAAGCTGTTGCCACACAAGGTCTTTGAAGGAAATTGGTCAACCAACTCTATTGTGTTCACCAAGCTCACGCCATTCATTCTGGGAGCCTTTATTGCCATGTACGAGCACAAGATCTTCATTCAGGGTATCATCTGGGACCCGCATCAACAGCTTTGACCAGTGGGGGGTGGAGCTGGGAAAGCAGCTGGCCAAGAAAATCGAGCCTGAGCTTGACGGCAGTAGCCCAGGGACCTCTCACAACTCTTCCACCAAAGGGCTCATCAACTTCATCAAGCAGGAGCGTGAGGTCAGAAGCCAATAAACTCATGCCCGGCTGCAGTCCCTGTTGTGACTGGTCCTTCTTGTTGCTCCTCCCCAGAGATGCACTGCACAGTCCTGCCCAGAGCAGCCTCTGGTTGCGGGCTTGGAACATAAGCCCTTTGGGGGAAGCTGGTCTGGAATTGCCACGCCACCCTTCCATGTCCTCGTGCCCTCTGTTTTACAATTGGCTGTTTCAGTGCAGCTGATGTTTCTGACCATGTTCACTTTGTTCATGTGCCAGATAGAAAAATAAAGATGCCACAAAGGAAAAAAAAAAAAATGAAGGCAATAAATACTCAAAGTAAGTGTTTCCTAATATTTTACTATGATTTACTATTATCTATTTCTTGAAGCTATTTATATATATTATATCCATACAACAGAAATACCATATAGTGGAGTTACTGTACATGTCTTCCCAATTCTGAGTTCATTCATGTTATAGTGGTAGCTTGAAATTGGCCCTAGTAGGAATAGTCACACTATGAAAATTAGCAAACATTACAAATCAGGATTCCACCCTTCCTTAGAAAACCAGTTGTTAGACATTTATCAACACACCGTTGATAATACCTAAATCATAGCATTGGAATGATGATTAAAATAATATTAAGTTAGACTAAGTAAGGATAGTAAAACACAGGATGTTATACTTATTACATATAGCCCTAAGTAGTTAGAATGGCTGATTGTGATTATCAGCTCCTCTACCTATCAGCTGTGTGAACTGTCAAAGTTGCTTAACCTCTCTGTGCTTCTATTTATTAACATTCACTAAATGCGAGTTACTATTTCCAGGACATAGTGTCTCGGGACATTTTGTTAACAATTCCAGGACTCGGTTTCTCATCTGTAAAATAGAAATAAAGATACCATCCTTAAAAAATAAATAAGATAAAATAAAATAAAATAAAATAAAGATACCACCCTTAATTGTTTAGAGGCAATTTCTGCTGAACTCAGTCTAGTAGTGTTCTAAATCCTATGGGTGCACTCTTGCCTTTGAACTTTTTCTCAAATTAAGTTAAAAGAATGGAAATGCAGGATCACGTGCTCAGACACATTCAAAAGTCATGTGTAAAGGCCAGGAATCCCAGTGTCCTGTGAGGGTGGGGTAAGAGATAAGATGGACCGATATGTTTGCCTTATGGCTATTGTAATAAGAAACATAAAATTCTATGCCATCAGAGCTGGATGCATCTTTGAAGACCATTCTAGTTTTGGCTATCAGAAAACTGAGGCACAGATGAGGTAATATCACATTAGGGACAGGATTTTAAATTGGAATCTCCTTAAGGACAGGGACCATTTCTACTTAAATCAATGAAGTCATTTTGAGCAAATGAGGCGTCACTATGGGGATTCTGAAGTCTAGTCTCTTAGGCATCTGTTTTGTTAGCTTCACACTTGTCTAACAGGATAATAGTTTTGGCCAAAGAATAAAATGGGTGTGACATATTCCATATGTTCCCACTGGCCTGATTATCAGCCTCAGAGCATCTTAAAATGACAGCAGCTGGGCTTCATCCACAGGATATTTCTGCATGTTGGCCGAGTCGGTCAAGGATCCAGGATTTTTCATTACCCATGCATGTCACTCCAAGTCATATAGATAGCCCCCTGAATCTGCAAGGGGCAGAAGGTCAGCTCTGCCTTTTAAAAGGATACTGTTGACCTCAGGAAAAGGGAAACAAGAAACAGGGAGTTCTCTTTAGAAGTGTCAGGGAGGAAGAATTCCTGTCCTCTCACAAGTCCTTCTAGCTGGACTCAGAATTGAATTGACTTGAGACAGATTCACACGAGAAAAATAAAATTTAATAGCATACATACAGGGAATCCACACAGACGTGGAAATTCCAAAGACAGTCAGGCAAAGTGAGGTCTATATGTCATCTTGAACTAAGGAGAAGGGGGCAGGGGTCTAGGACTTCAGAGGAAAGGAATGCACTTCACAGGGCAGTATGAAGAATAGATGTTTGTTTGTTTGTTTGTTTTAAGGATTTCGTTTTTTTAAAGTAATCTCTACACCCAGCTTGGGGCTCAAACTCACAACCCCGAGACCAATAGTCAAGGGCTCTACTGACTGAGGCAGTCGGGCACCCCAGAAGTTTGGTAATTAGATGTTCACCCTGTGATACAGATGGGTCACTCAGATAAGATTTATCTCTGCTAATAATCCTTATTCTAGGAAACCCACCCAATTTAGATTCTTCTAGGTTTGTAAGAGGGGCAAAAGTTTCTCTTGAGCCTGTGGGATTCCAATTGCCTTCAGCTCAGAATAATCCATCATGCCAAAGTGGTCCATCTTAGGGTAGTCTGCCTTCACCCCTACAGAAGGAACGCTCCTTATTATTCTAAAACTGAGCTGGTCAACCCCAGGTTAAGAAAAGCCAATCATATGAGAATGCCATAGGTAGAAAACATACTTAATGCAGTGTGGGGTGGAGCAAAGAGCTCTCTGCTAGGAAGGAAAAGGCTTACGTTGAATAAGAAGTTCTTATTTTCACTTTAAAACTACGTAACTGTGTGATCTCAGGCACCTCTCCTTTCTGGGCTTCAGCTTCCTTATGTATGAAGTGAAGGTTTGGGATAAGATAAAATTTAAGAAACTTTTACCTCTAAAACCTTATAATTTCATAGCAGCCCAATGGAAATGTTCAGAAAGGGATTCCTACATGAAAGAAGAAGTAATTCTTTTTTTTTTTTTTTAACAGCTTTTATCTTGGACGGGTCTAGAATTTTAGGTTTACAGAGAATTGAGCAAATAGTACAAAAGAGTTCCTATAATCCTCTTCCCCTTTCATACTTTCTCCAATTATACTTATAAAATTTGTTACAGTAGTTAACAATTGATGAACCAATATTGAAACCTTATTAACTAAAGTCCATAGGGTAATTAAGATTGTTTTTTAAAAATGGGAACAACAGGCCTAAAAGGGAATCCCTTGCCCCCATTTTGGCAAACCAAGACTTAACTGCAGGAATGAGACCTTTAACCGGTCAATGTGGAATTTCCTGATCAGCGCTAGTGAGGTAGACGCTAGCCCTGGCCCAAAGGAAGGTGACCTTACCTGGAATAATCCTTCCTTTGCTTTTACTAATAACTTCCTTGTCCTGCCCCGTTTCTGCCTATAAAAGTCTTCCATTTTGCGCAGTCCTCAAAGCTCCTTTCTACTTGTTAGATGCTATGCTTCCAGATTCATAAGTTCTTGAATAAAAGCCAAATAGATCTTTAAATTTTCTCAGTTGAGTTTTGGTTTTAACACATTTGGTGGCAGCAGTAGGATCCAAAGCGGACTTCTGATGGCATTTGGAAACGAGAAACACGGGCATAGTACCGGTGGAACACTGTGAGTTCTCTGTCTCACTGTTTCTCAGGATAAGTTCTCTCAGTTCTCAGCTCTGCTCCCTGTCTCATTGGCTTTCCACCTTTCCCTATTTGGTTGGAAATTCCAGTCCCTGCTTTTGTACCCAGATCCCGAGATTTCACATCAGATACTCCTGGTGGAGGCTGTGGTTCCCCATTTGTTTTTGTTGTTGTTTAAATCAGACTACAGCCTTCATTCTTTGGAGTCTGCTGGTTCAGTTCTTTTCCCAGTCCCCAGATTCCACGTGGAGAACTTGGTGGTTACTGGCTGAAGATGGACTGTGTCCAACATGGGTACCAGAGCCAGACTGGGTTTGGGATCAGACTGAGTCTGACTTAAGCTGGGTCCAGTGAGTATAGGCTATTGCTAATGGGAATCTCAGAAGCCAAAAGAGCCACAAAATTGGTGGTCATGAGCCAAACATTTAAAAGCTGTTAGAGTACTGGCCACCTAACTCCAATAGTCCTGTGTTATGATAAGTTGGTCATGGAATGGGTTAGATAGATCCTAGGTAAAATTTGCGTGCAATGAGGTACACACAATCCCCAACCCAGAGGCACATCTGTTTGAAGTATTAATCTGGCTTCAAGAAACACAGAAAGTCTTAGCTAAAAGAAATGGGATTTTTTAAATCTATAGTTAAGCACAGGGCGCCTGGGTGGCTCAGTCGGTTGAGCATCTGCCTTCGGCTCAGGTCATGATCCCAGGGTCCTGGGATCAAGCCCTGCATCGGGCTCCCCTGCTCAGTGGGGAGTCTGCTTATTTCTCTCCCTCTGCCCCTCCCCCTGCTCATACACACTCTCTCTCTCAAATAAATAAATAAATAAATAAAATGTTAAGCATACTACTTCCAGCATGCCTGCTCATTTTATGTCTAAAAATGATAATCCCAGAAAGCTGTAGATATCTACAAAAGTGGCAAAATCTTACTTAAAAACCTAGAATTTACAATGGTCATTATGGGGAATATGCCAATTGGTAAGACTGAGAAGTTCCTGAATTAAACCGAATGGAATACCTATTTTAACTGGTATGCAGAAGCTTCCAAGATTTCAAAATTGAAATTCTGAATCTCATTGAAAGAGTCATTACAAAAGGCTAATGAAAAGTTAAAGACACAAGAGGTACCTAAGACAGAAGACTGAGACCCATGTGACTCTTCCTACTCCCTCTATCCTTTACCAGAGTGCTCCCAGTCCCCTAATCCTCTCTCTGAATTGCCTTTCCACTCTAAAGAGACTATTAAATAGTTACCTTTTAAAATAAAAACACCTGAGGTTGCAGGAGGCCCACTTTAGACGCCTTTCACTCCTTGGTCAAAGGTGAAACTTAGGGCTGTAGGGAAAACATTTTCTAAACCTAGGGAGGATCCCAGAAGTTTTTGGAAGAACTTCGAGTCATTATCAGGACTTACGTTCCCAGGCTGCCAGATCTTTATCAGTGCATGTACATGTTGGTAAGACCTGGTGAAGCCCAAAAATGGATGCAGGAAGCAAAAATGGCAAAACCCCAAGGATGATATTTGAGATCCTTGATCTTCAATAGGTTTCCCTCAGGGACCAGCCAAACCTGGCAAAAGAGCAATCGATCTTTTATAAGCCATTCAGAGAGTCTTCCCTAACTGCATTGGTTGATCTAATATCCACACATGCAAACAAAAGAAAGATGAATCTGTGGCCGACCTTAAGACCTGTTTGGAAGCTCTCTTTCGATGGTATTCTGGGTTCCATACAACAAAGAAGATCACCCAACCTGCTCTAGCTGCCCTACTTGTAAATGGATTAACTCCTGAGATTAGTGGATTGGTAAAAGGGCAGAAAATGAGATGGGAGGCCACCAGCCTGACTCAAGTCATGGCCACAGCTGAGTACTTTGAAAGGACTTTGGAACAACAATGTAAACGTAGGTCTGCCAGCTATTTGCTTCAGAGCCACGCCAGCTCCAAGGTGATGTAGGAGATGTTAGGGTTCGAAGCCAATGGCCAAGAAAGAATTCTTGAGACATCTGTGGTGCAAAAAGGTGATTTTTATTAAAGCACGGGGACAGGACCCATGGGCAGAAAGAGCGGCACTGGGGTCATGAGCAGTGGCCCTTATATACTTTCAAGTTGGGAGGGGGTTAGGGAGAGCGTAAGTCTCTAAGGAATTTTGGAAGCAAGGTTTCCAGGACCTTGAGGGGGCTAGCTATTGCTGGGGAAAGGTCATTTATTACACTCATAAAACCCGAGTCATGAGACCCTTCAGATATATATCGGTGGGTCACATGCTTGGGAAGACCATTGCCAACATGTATCTTGTGGGGTAGAGATAAAGGAAGATTTCCAAAAGACTTTTTATATGTTAAAATAGACTTACAGGATCCTGGGGGTTGGGCTAAGATTGCCTTTTGCCCTTAGCAAACTCGAGGCAGTTGGGTCCCTAGAGGAATGTCCCTCTGCCTGTTTCAAGGACTTGTCAGTGGGCTGTAGGTAGTAAGGACATTTAGTAGTTTTTCTTCTGCCTTTGTTTCCCACATCACAAGGCACTTGGAATAACAGCTGGGCCTCCCCCATTGCACCCTCCTAGGGGTCCATCGTCAAAATGCTGGTCCAAGGATCAATATCCCAGCTGTAATCAACTGGGACAATGGAAAAGAGACTGTCTCAAAGGTCCTATGCAGATTTTTTAACATCCACTTAAATATCCCCATATCTATCCTGGAAGGAGGGCACTTCCCAAAGTTAATGGGATTCTGAAGGATTTTACTGGTCAGATGCTACCTTATTTCCTTAAATAGCCAAGGGGAAACAAACTAAAATTAATGGTTGTGCAATGCTGCCAGAAATATTGACTGTTTGTGCTGGCTGAAAACTGACAAGATTTTTGGAGGGATTTAGGGCGCCTGGGTGGCTCAGTTGGTTAAACGTCTGCCTTCGGCTCAGGTCATGATCCCAGGGTCCTGGGATCAAGTCCCACAGCAGGCTCCCTGCTCAGCAGGGGGTCTGCTTTTCCCTCTGCCCTTCCCCCCTGCTCATGATCTCTCTCTCTCTCTGCTCTTAAATAAATACATAAAATCTTTTTTAAAAAAAGATATTTGGAGGGATTTAATAACTCTATGACCAGAAATGTAGCCAAATTGGAAGCTGATATACAGAGCCTGACAGGAATTTTTTTTTTAAGGCCGCCTCCCCTAAGCTAAATGTATCCTGTGCACAAGGAAAACATTCTAACATAGGTGAGTGGGTATGTTAGTCCTTGATATTCTTTAGGTGGCAACACAATTCTTTGAGGAATTAAAGACAGCTGTCTTTTTTTTTTTTTACAAATCTAGTCTTTACAGGACCAGAGATGGCAGCTCTAGAAACAATTCAAAGTCTAACAGTCCTTTTTACCAACCCCCCAACACTCCCCCTATTTATCTCAAAAGGTGTGTAGGAACTTTTTTCTGTGCCTTTGTGATGTAAATGTTCTCCTGGGATCTTATCCAGAACTCTTATCTAGACCATCTCTTTGATACCCAAGCTTATGGGAGGTAATTCTTATCAAAAGAAAAAACAAAATGGGTAAAGGTCATTTGGAACTTGACTTGTTGGGGACAAATCTTAAGTGTCTTCACCGCAAATATTAATACAAAAAGCTTTAATCATCTGAGCAGATAAGCTTAATCTAGCCTATCTACCAGAAAAACAATTTAGATCCAACTTCTTTTTCAACTAGTGAGTTTTGTATTATTGTACTTAATTCATGGCAGTAATTTTGAAATGGAAGCTAAAAGGCGTCTGTTTACATCTGTTTGTGGCTGTCTGTGTATATATGTGTTGTAGATATATGGTATTTTCTACCTTCAGATGGTATTGCCGAAATGAATTTGTAAAAGAGCTCTATCTAATTGGCTTAAAGAAAATGAAGTGCTTATATAAATTGAATTCTCAATAATATGATAGAAACTAGCTCTGATGATTTCAGATTAACATGATCTGGGAAAATATTCAATATTAAAGCTAGTTCTGTTTTGTTGGTTTAATTAAAACAGGTGTGTCTTTTTAAAAAAGTTAAAAGATTTAGATAATCTCTACACCCAATGTGGGGCTCCAACTCACAACCCTGAGATCCAGAGTCATACTGTCTTTGACTGAGCCAGCCAGGCGCCTCAAACAGATGTGTCTTTAGAGTTAGCATTAAATAGAGTACTTTTATTCTACATAGGCTTACTAAAAGTCTGTTAACCTTAAAAATAGACACTACCAGTTATTTTAACCAGCAAAGGATGGGTTTATTTGGGGAAAAGAAGAATTGCGGTATGGGACAAACAAGCTGCAGCAAAACCACAGGTAAGTCCAGGGAACCAAGGAGAGGCATGCTTTTTGAGGAGAAAATGGGTAAGTTGGGAAGGCTGTTATGAACTAAGAGACCATTGGAGTAAACTGGAAGTTCACAGTGTGGTGGCTTCTCACTGGCAGAGCTGTTGCCCAGGGGGATGAGGAAAACCTCTTTTCCTCTGGCTGGAGTAGTATCCATGTGCAAGGTCAAGTCTATCTCTTCCTGTTGGGTCTGCAATTGACTACGAGTGGTAGGGAGTGAGAGCTCCCCCTGCCCAAACCTCACAACTTCATTTTAATGACTTTCTCATTACCAATTTTCACAGGTCAAATAAGTTCATGTTATTTCTGTTGCAAAATTTGTCAGCAAGGAAATTAACTTGAGATGATGGCTTACTTTGTCTAACGTCTCATGAAGTTTTTGTGAGTAGTCTAAACATACTTGTTGGGAGCAAATGATTTAGATAGATGTCAGTGGTCAAGCTCTATTCCAAAGCTGTAATCATCAAGACAGTATGGTACTAAGACAAAAACAGACACATAGATCAATGGAACAGAACAGAAAACCCAGAAATGGACCCTCACCTCTTTTTTTTTTTTTAAGATTTTGTTTATTTATTTGACAGAGAGAGAGATAGCAAGAGAGGAACACAAGCAGGGGGAGTGGGAGAGGGAGAAGCAGCCTTCCTGCCGAGGAGGGAGCCTGATGCGGGGCTCGATCCCAGGACCCCGGAACCACGACCCAAGCTGAAGGCAGACACCTAACAACTGAGCCACCCAGGCACCCCTGGACCCTCAACTCTATGGTCAACTAATCTTTAAAAAAGCAGGAAAGAATATCCAATGGAAAAAAGACAGTCTCTTCAACAAATAGTGTTGGGAAAGTTGGACAGCCACATGCAGAAGAATGAAACTGGACCATTTCTTACCCATACATAAAAATAGACTCAAAATGGATCAACAACCTAAATGTGAGACAGGAATCCATCAAAATCCTAGAGGAGAACACAAGCAGCAACCTCTTCGACCTGAGCCACAGCAACTTCTTGCTAGACACGTCTCCAAAGGCAAGGGAAACAGAGGCAAAAATGAACTGTTGGGACTTCATCAAGATAAAATGCTTTTGCACAGCAAAGGAAACAGCTGAAAAAACTAAAAGACAACCGGCAGAATGGGAGAAAATATTTGCAAATGATGTATCAGATAAAGGGCTAGTATCCAAAATCTATAAAGAACTTATCAAACTCAACACCCAGAGAAAAAATAATCCAATCAAGAAATGGGCAGAAGACATGAACAGACATTTCTCCAAAGATGACATCCAAATGGCCAACGGACTCATGAAAAAATGCCCAACATTGCTCGTCATCAGGGAAATACAAATCAAAACCACAACAAGATACCACCCCACACCAGTGAGAATGGCTAAAATTAACAAGTCAGGAAACGACAGATGTTGGCAGGGATGCGGAGAAAGGGGAACCCTCTTACACTGTTGGTGGGAATGCAAGCTGGTGCAGCCACTCTGGAAAACAGTATGAAGGTTCCTCAAAAAGTTGAAAATAAACCTACCCTACAACCCAGCAACTGCACTGCTAGGTATTTACCCCAAAGATACAAATGTAGTGATCCGAAGGGGCACCTGCACCCCAATGTTTATAGCACCAATGTCCACAATAGCCAAACTGTGGAAAGAGCCCAGATGTCCATCAACAGATGAATGGATAAAGAAGATGTGGTGTAGATAGATAGATAGATAGATGATAGATAAATATAACGTAATACTATACAGCCATCCAAAAATGAAATCTTGCCATTTGCAACAACATGGATGGAACTAGAGGGTATAATGTTAAGTGAAATAAGTCAATCAGAGAAAGACAATTATCATATGGTTTCACTGATATGTGGAATTTAAGAACCAAAACAGAGGATCATAGGGAAAGAGAGGAAAAAATAAAACAAGATGAAACCAGAGAGGAAGACAAACCATAAGATATTCTTAATCATAGGAAACAAACTGAGGGTTGCTGGAGGGACGGGGATGGAGGGATGGGATAATTGGGTGATGGACATTAAGGAGGGCACATGATGTAATGAGCACTGGGTATTATATAAAACTGATGAATCACAGGCCTGTACCTCTGAAACCAATAAGACATTATATGTTAATTAGTTGAATTTAATAAAAAAAATTTTTAAAAAAAGCACTAGTACTTTTAAGACTAAATATAAACAACATGAGAGAAACAATTGTGATACAACAAAGTTTCCCTGGTGTTCATATTCTCTTAGAGCATATTATAGTAGTAATAACCATGAGGTTGTATTAATAACTTCATGTTTATGTTAATAACCTCTTGGTTATTAACATGTTTCAGTTTTTTAAGTTTTTTTTTAAGATTTTATTTATTTATTTGTCAGAGAGATAGAGCGCACAAGAAGGGGGAGTGGCAGGCAGAGGGAGAAGCAGGCTCCCCGCTGAGCAAGGAGCCCCACGCAGGACTCAATCCCAGGACCCTGGGATCATGACCTGACCCGAAGGCAGACACTTAACCGACTGAGTCACCCAGGCGTCCCTCAATTTTCTTTAAAAACCTGAGTTTCAAGAGGTTTATTTTATTATTAAAATGGATTTTTTCCCCCAGAGGAACAATATCACCCCTTCCCCATTAGATCCATCTATGATTTGAATGTGTATGTGCATGCATGCATAGGGGTAGTTGAGGTAGGAATATCACTAATTAAAAATCACTTTGTAGGAAAAAAAATACCTATTAAGGGTACTTAACGGTGGGGGAAATAAAACATAACATTAAATGATAAAAGCTGGTTATAAACGTGAAAAAAAATAGATGTCAGTGCGATAAGAGTTTTTAGGAGCAGTAATTATGGTTATGGTAGATGTCTTTTTTTTTTAAGATTTTATTTATTTATTTGACATAGAGAGACAGAGAGAGAGGAAACACAGCAGGGGGAGTGGGAGAGGGAGAAGCAAGCCCCCCGAGGAGCAAGGAGCCCAATGCGGGGCTCGATCCCAGGACACTGGGATCAGGACCTGAGCCGAAGGCAGACGCCCAACGACTGAGCCACCCAGGCACCCCCTGGTAGATGTCTTTAAAAATAGCTTCCAGGGCACCTGGGTGGCTCAGTTGTTAAGCGTCTGCCTTCGGCTCAGGTCATGGTCCCAGGGTCCTGGGATTGAGCCCCGCATCAGGCTCCCTGCTCAGCGGGAAGCCTGCTTCTCCCTCTCCCATTCCCCCTGCTTGTGTTCCTGCTCTCGCTGTGTCTCTCTGTCAAATAAATAAAATCTTTAAAAAAATAAATAAATAAATAAAAATAGCTTCCAAAAATCTTTTATGTGGGATGTCCCGATCAGATAAGGGGCCACCAAATGTGGGGCATCCCAACTGGGTGGAGGCCGATGGGGTGTGCGCAGTGAAAGAATTCACTCAAGGCAGAACAAAGGAGATAGAAGTTTATTGAATACACCGGAAGGGAGCAAGGTGGGCAGGACAGCAAAGGAGAGACTGCCACAAGGTGGTGGTGAGGGGCTGCAGTTATAGGGCAGAGTGAGGTGGTATGAGAACATATGGAATTTTCCCTTTTTTGGTAATCTTAGGAATCTTAGATCCACCTAAGGTGGCTGGTTGTAATTGGTCAGTTAGGGGCTATGGCTATTTTGAGGTGGGTCACTTACTGAGCCTGCATTCAGCTCAGTGTCCACCGTGGGTCCTTTTACCTCACTCAGGTTTTCAGTGCTCAAGCCTGTTGCCTAAAAGCGGCCTCTACATTCTGGTAACTTGAAACCTTTGAGTTGTGCCCCTCCCCACTGCACTCTCTCTCTCAAACAAATCTTTAAAAAAAAAAAAAAAAAAAGAAAGAAGCATATGCTTCTAGGAATTATAAAGTGTATTCATAAATTTGCCAATCTAAAGAATATTGATGTAACAGTTCACAATAACTTGCTTCTTTTGCAAGGGGTAGGGTGAGGGGGAGAGGGAAGGAGAGAGAATCTTAAGCAGGCTCCACACCCAGCGCAGAGCCTGAGGCGGGGCTTAATCTCATGACCCTGAGATCATGACCTGAGCTGAAATCAAGAGTTAAGTGCTTAATTGACTGAGCCACCCAAGCACCCCAACATGACAGCTTTCTTCTTAGTTTTTGCTAGAAAGTAAGGTTTCCAAGTGTTAAGAGTTCTAATTAACATACAGGTAAGGAAGTCATATTATAAAAATTCATTAGTTTTATTTTCTGGATATTCATCAGCTAGAATATCCAGGAAAACAAAAATGATAGTGGTGAAAACAGCTTTTCTTTTTCACATTTCTCAACAGTGAGATTTTAAAGTCAAATAGCATTTATTTTTATTTCTTATAATTCTTATAACATACATAATTAAAACTATCAGAAATAATAAAGGAAGCAATTCCATTCGCAAGGAAGGTAGAATGTGTTTTAGGGTAAGAAAAAATGAGATGTGATGATGCATTTTTGTTAAAAGAAAAGAAACTAAATTTGTGTTTTTTTAAGATTTTATTTATTTATTTGAGAGAGAGCAAAAGCAAGAGAAATCACAGAGGGAGAGGGAGAAGCCAACTCACCGCTGAGCGGACAGCCCGATTCGGGCCTTGATCCCAGGACCCTGAGATCATGACCTGAGCCAAAGGCAGATGCTTAACCAACTGAGCCCCCCAGGCGCCCCAAGAAAGTAAATTTGTTATCTAAGTCATCATTACTTTTTGGTGGATTTGATTACTAGTCAGTATTATAATTTCAGGGATAAAAGTATGCATTTTGGTGTCATGCAGGTATGGATTTGCATCCCCATTCTCTCACTTCTGACTTTTGGCAAATTACTTCACCTCTCTGAGCCTAAAATGGCAATAATATCTAGCTCTCAGGGTTGTCATGAGAGTCAAACGCAATAATGTAATAAAATCTCTTAGCACAGTGCTCTGCCCATAGAAAGCGCTCATTAAATGCCACTATTCTTCTCACATTCAAGATTCCAATGCCTAGTGTGGAAATTCCCTCCTGGGTGTTCCTGTGCCAGGCATGCTACCCAGAAAATGACTGACATAATCCCCTCCTTCTAAGAGTTCACATTTTGTAACAGCATGCCGTGGGAATCCTTGCTGGGCTGTTCTCACAAACACTTTAGGAACACTTAGTGTATACATCTTGTGGCTGCTGTGTTAAGACCAGTGTTTCTCAATCTCGAGTACTACCGGCATTTGGGACCCACTAATTCTGTGTTTGGGGCAGCCATCCTGTGCTCTGTAGGATCTTTAGCGTCATCCCTGGCCTCCATCCACTAGGGGCCAGTAGCACACACTGGCCCCCAGTTGTGACAGCTAAAAATGTCTCCAGACATTACCAGCTATCCTGGAGGGGCAAAATTGCCTCCAGTTGAAATCCACTGGATTCAATAATTGTTTGTTTTGTTTTGTTTTCCCTATTTCTCACTGTCCTGTCCTTCAAATCCACCCTAGGGCAACCGCATACCAAGAGGTGGGAGTGGTCCCCCACCTCCCACGAAGAAGGAGTGTTTTATCACTGACATTGTTCCATTTTGCCAGCATGGGGATAATAAAAAACAGATAAACTGTTGTTGTTCATTATTGTGTTACCTCCTTTATAGACAATGCATCCCTTTACTGCAGCACCCAGTGTCCCCTTGGTATACCATTGTTCTATGTGCCCATTCTTCTCCTGCCCCTGTCACTCTTACGTAACAAAAACATCTTGCTGTCCCTTTAAATCACTGCACATAATCCAATATGTCAAGTCTTAAGAAATTGGAAAAAAAAATTTATTACAGTTTACGCCAACTGCAGACTGGACCTTTGGGAAGGGACATAGGGCAAGATTGGCTACTTCTATTTCCTGGTGTATTTGCTTCCTAGAACTGCTATAACTAAGGACGACAGACTGCATGGCTGTGAAGAAATGCATAGTTTCACAGCCTGGAGGCTAGAAGTGTCGACAGGCAGGTTCCTTCTGAGGGCTGTGAGGGAGACTCTGTTCCAGGCCTCTCCTCCCAGCTTCTAGGGATTTGCTAGCCATTTTTGGTGTTGCTTGGCTTGTAGATGTACTTCCCCATCTTTGCTTTCATCTTCACATGGCTTCATTTTCCCTGTGTATGTGTCTGTCTCTGTGTCTAAATTCCCCTTTTTTATAAGGACCCCACCCTAATGACTGCATCTTAATTTGATTACTTCTGTAAATATCTTATTTCCGAATACAGTTACATTCTGCGGCACTGGAGATTAGAGCTTTAACATATCATTTTGCCCCGGGGGGGGGGGCAGACATAATTCAGTCCATAAGCAGCTACCCCTATTCTTCCATCAGTAGGATGAAAATGTAATTTATTATCCAAAATGAGACCCTTTTGAAAGTGAAGGGGTGCTGTTGATAATTATACCAGGACCTCAGATGTAAATCAGAACTATCCTGGTCAAACTGGGCCACATGATCTACTGACCCATGAAGTATCAGACCTAGTGGAGGTGGTGAATGGGGTATGTGAACCAGGAAGTGTTGACTCAACCTTCGTTGCCATGATAGATGCTGGTACTTTCTGGGTGTGGCAAATGTTTCATGCTGACTCTTACTCTCATGGACCACTGGCAGTAGCTCACCAGTTCACCGGACTGGGGCCAATGCATCTCTATTCTAGCAGGTGGCTTGAGGACTCCTTCCTTTGGAATCGGAGGATCCAGGAGTCTGTTTTCTGCTGAGGTCTCCTCATCCCACCAGGAAGCCTCCAAGGATGAAACCTAAGACAGTCCCATCCCAGTTCCCTCCACAGATGATCCACATCTGTTCCCCTGGAAACACTCAACCATACTTGGCCTCACAAACCGTGGGCACAAGACTGTCCCTAGTGTGGTAGTGTTTTTTCTCTCCTCAGTCAGAACAGCTAGCCAACCCCAAGCCACATGTTTTAGATTACACATGCAGGAGTCCACTGCATCGCCCAGCTTCTCTGAGGGGTTCATTTCAAAGCCTCTTTCCCCAGCTTTAAGGTGACAATTAGGTACCCCCACAAACCCCCTCACTGGAGGTGAGGGCTGAGGAAGGGCTCGACTCACCAACAGCTGTCTCCAAACACTGTCCTTTCCTTTGATTTCCCCATCTGGGCCCCTTTCCCACCCTCTTTGGGGTGAAGGGCTCGTCATCTCAAAGCCATTCTTTGTGCAAGTACTTCAAGGCGACCTCACGCTGCACATTGAGATGTGACATTTATTACTTCAGCACTTCGGTCAAAAGCAGAACAAAATGGTTTCATCGTAACCGTCTTGTACCCCATTATTATTGACCAGACTGAGGCTGGGATTATCTTCCTCAACTTGGCATCCCAGAGTCTAGCTCCGGGTCTGACATCTGGTTAGGGAGGTCTGTAAGTGTTTCCCAATGAGTGAAGTAACAGCCAGTTTCCAGTCCTCTCAACAGTGTGATCTCTCTCCCTTGAGAATGCTTCAATTTGGTTTTACTGAACTCCTAAATCAACCTTTGATAATGGAATAAAGAGACAGGGGTAGAAAAGCGAGATGTACGTGAACTTCTGTCCAGCTTCGCGAAGGACGCCTCCCATTTCCGCGGGCCGGCGCGCGCCGGCAGCCAGTGGGGCGGAAGGGATGCGCCCCCGCGGCGAGGCTTCCCACGGTCTCCGCGCCGGCGCCGCAGCCTTTTAGCTCCAGCTGACGGCTGCAGGGCGCGCTGCAGGGGCTCCTCCTGGCTGCAAGAAGCGGGAGCAACGTTCTGACGCGCAGCGGGATCGTCTGGGAGGCGGGGGAAGGGTTTCATCCGCTGCCAAACCAAGTTCAAAGGCGGCCTGCAAGCTTTCAGGATAGACACGTCCGTCCAGAATACCCCAGGCGTTGACCAGGCCTAGGCAGGTGGTCTGCTCTGCCGATGTTCTGGGGGAGGACTGAATCAGGCATCCAAAGAAAACTTTGTTAATAACATCGGGTTCTGCACACTGCTTTGGGGCCAAAAATATGCGATGGAACAGAAGCATTTAAACAGACCTTTAAGATTCATTTTTTAAAGAGTTCATTATTATTTTACTGGTTGCTTGTGGGGGAGATAAAAGGAGTTGGGAAAATAAGTTTTGGCAGGAGAGGTATTTTCTATAAAATAATTTACATAATATATATTAGTAGTAGCGTCTGATTGGTGTAAAATACTTCCAATAACTCAGATGTGTGTGATGTGAAGTAGAAAATACAATCACTATTCCTTCCCTCATCCCAGCTTCACTTCCTAGAGGTAATTGCTCTTGACAGTTTGGTTAGTTTTCTTTAGTAATAGGAGTAGTAGTATCAATAGTAATAATAATAATAGTTTTCTTTAATAATAGTAGTAGTATCAGTAATAATAATAATAGCAAAAAATGGATCAAGGACTCATTTCTGTGTCAGGCACAAGCTAAAAGCTTCATAGAGACTGTTTCATTTAATCCTCATATCCTTTCTATGTCAGAGATACTTTTAGTACACCTGCTTTACAAATATAAGAACCAAGGGTTAGAGAAGATAGGTAACTTACCCAAGATTGTGCAGCTTTCTGCATGTTTTTAGCATGTGTTTACAAACATCTATTGTGTGAGTGCATATATATGGGCTTATTATGTATATTTTTCTATTAATGAGATTAAGTATAACATACTTTTTTTTTAAGATTTTATTTATTTATTTGTCAGAGCACAAGCAGAGCAGGCAGAGGGAGAAGCAGGCTCCCCGCTTAGCAAGAAACCCCATGTGGGACTCCATCCCAGGACCCTGGGATCATGACCTGAGCTAAAGGCAGACACTTAACTGACTGAGCCACCCAGGTGTCCCAAGTATAACATACTTTTATGAATCTTGTCTTTTTGCACTGAATATGTCATAGACACTTTTTTAAAAAGATTTTATTTATTTGTTAGAGAGAGAGAGAACAAGCAGGGGATGCGGCAGACAGAAGGAGAGGGAGAAGCAGGCTCCCCACTGAGCAAGGAGCCCGATGTAGGACTCGATCCCAGGACCCCGGGATCATGACCTGAGCCAAAGGCAGACGCTTAACCAACTGAGCCACCCAGGTGCCCTCATAGACACTTTGATATCAGGATTTATGACTGCGTCCTTCCACCAAGCAAGACAGTCTCTCTAAACCTCAGTTTCCCTGTTATTATCAACCCAAAAGTTAACCTATGTATGTATAATACCTGGCTGGCACATAATAGGTGCCCAAGAAATTACAACTATAAATATAATGACTCACATTACTAGTTAATGTTCAGGGGGACACCCATTAAAGGAGGTGTTTTTTGTTTGTTTTGATTTAATGTGATCGTGCTAAGGCAACTAAAATCTACTGAGTTTAAATGACCTGCCAGTTCTCTCTGAGTGTTTTGTTTTGACGGTTTGGTTGTTGTGGGCTCAGAAGGAAAAGGGGGAAAAAAAAATAAACATCTGGGAATGAATGTTTAAGGAAGTGTTTAATGAGGCTCAGAGAAGCAAATGAAAAATGCGAAACAAGCAAAATCCTGAGAAAAAACTCTGACAACAGGAGATCAAGACTGAAGTCTCTCGCCTCATCTATAAATCCCTCTGGCCACTTGAGATGAGTTCCTGGGTCTAGATGACCTCTGCCCAGAGCCTATCACCAAGTGAGCCTTTAATTGAAGCCTCCCTCACAGAGCTCAAATACCGTCTAGAATAATGTGGACATGCTTATGTTTTTGTCCTATCTTTAGTGGACTATTCCTTCACGAAATAGGAAATTGCAGTTGGCCTTGAGCGGGGGTTGAGAATCGTAATCACTGCTTTTTAAGTTACAATGGAGGTTCCCACTGTTGCAAGGGGTAGGTATTCTGGATGCTGCTGCTTCCATGTAGGAAATCAGTTTGATACCTCCTGCTAATTTCTTCTTGCCTCTGCTGAAAGAAAACAACAAACTGAGAATCCTTTGAAATTGTAGTTTTCATGCAATAAACATTTTTTGGCACCTGCTATGTTCCAGGCACTGTTCTAGGCAATGAGACATCAGTGAACAAAACAGGAAGGAAAAAAAAGAAAGAAAGAAAGAAAACCTTGGACTGTCCATTCTAGTGGTCTGAATTTCAAATGGCCAGAAAAACTGCAGTTCTTGATGATCTGTTTTCAGTAACACAACAATCCATCTGTGGCATACATAGTAATTTAATAAAAACAGTAATTCCTTATGCTTATTTAACCAATATGCATTGCCTCATGACCCCTGGATTAGTAGTAATTTTATGTCTTTATTTTTGAAATTGAATTAGGACCGGCTCATGGCCTTGTATATCAAGATTAAAAGGGAGTCTGGTATCTGTCTCTTGGGGTGTTCTCTCTACCTTGGCATGTCAGGATTCCAGAAGGGACCTCAAAGTTTAAGAAGGAGGTCTGCTGGAATTCCAATAAGAAGCATCCTGAATTCCTAGTCCAGAGTTTATCCAGGCTGCTGCTGTTCCAAACTACCATTTGATATTATTGTCAGAAGCAAGTCATCCACTACAGATGTGACCTGAAATATTAAACCATCTGTAGAACATGGGCACCAACCAATCAGAAGACAAGTCAGCTATAGTGCCAGTGCGGGGTGCTAGAACCCCCACCATGCCTGGCATTAGCCTTTGATCACTAGTTCATGGGTACCGGAGGGAGCCGGTTGAGAGTGGTCAGGTAGAGAGAACACTTGAGGGGAGTGGGGATTGAGGCAATGGCTACTGAGCAACCATTACAAAAGTATTTCAGTGTGTTGACTACTCATATTGCCATACCTGTGCATATAGTTAAATAGCCTGCTCATGGCTTGTCTGTTAAGTGGGGCTGCTTACTTGAGAGTGGGTTCTTGCTTGCCCAATTTCATGCCCTAGACAATGGGTCCTTTTCCTTTGATGCCAACCTTGACCTAAGGAGCCCTTCACTACACTCTACAATATTTGAACTCAGTTCTTACAAACATCCTCCTCAAAAGGCAATCCCTCCTCAAAGGGGCTGCTTCTGTGTGGGCTCAGCAGGAATTTGCTGATTTCGCTCTCCTTTCTAGGCAATATCATTGGCCCCACCACAAAAACCCTTGACACACAGGTTGTGCATATGCCCTACACATACACACACACACACACACACACACACACTATCCAAAGAAAGCTACCTGGGGGTCTCAAACTTCAGTGCATATAGGGGCACTTGAGGAAACTTAAAATGCAGATTTCCAGGGATTTCTCTCCCACATCCCCAGAGTTTCTAGTTAATTAGGTATTGAGCAGTAGATCTGATGCAGATGGTCAGACAGAAACAAATACCAGTTGGTCATTAGCAAGGATTTCAGCTCCATTTATAAATCACTTTGTTTTTTTGCAAAGCAATGGCAGATGTGTTGCCCTTTCCAAAGCCTTAATGCTGAACAGAGAATAAATTACAAACTCTGACTTTGGTTCTTATGTTTCATTCTATTAGTCTGTTTCCTTTTAAGTCATCTGTGGCAAATATGCCCAGAGATTTATTTTGAGATTGGAAGTTAGTGCGAGGATACAATAGAACTAGAAGGAGCATGGTACATTTCCCCAGCCTTACAACCTCTCTGCCTATGTTTCTTTGATGGATGTCCATGGAGACTTGAGGCTCAGGAGATAGCCTGAGTCGAGTACCCATCCTTATGTTTGTTCATTTAGGATATATATTTCCTATGAAAGAGGCTATGATTGGTCAACCCTCCACCATACAAAGTGGAATGCCTCTTCTGAACAGTTTCATGCCCCAGGCAGCCTCAGAGGGTCGAGTTGCGTATGTTCAGACAGTTTGGGCACCATCTCTGATCCAATGAGACATGGGCTAAGATGTGCGTTGATTTTTGAAATAACGACAGCTCTTGGAAGAAAGCCACTCATGGGAATATTTTTCTCAGAGGGAGCTAAGAAAAGGCAGTCTTTTGAAAGTTCATGGAGGCCTCTTGACTTCTCCATGTGTTCACCCATTGACTGGGGACATGTGGTATATACATGCAATGGAATGTTATTCAACTTTTATTTCTTTTTAAGTTTGTTTGTTTGTTTATTTATGTATGTATGTATGTATGTATGTAATCTCTACACCCAACATGGGGCTCAAACTCATGACCCTGAGATCCAAGAGTCGCATGCTCTTCTGACTGAGCCAGCCAGGTGCTCCCTATTCAACCATTAAAGAGAAGGAAATTCTGTTATATGGGACAGCATGGATGAACTGGAGAACATTATACTAAGTGAAATAACCAGTCACAGACAGACAAGTACTACATGATCCCACTTATATGAGGTATCTAAAACAGTCAAATTCAGAACATCAGAGACTGGAATAATGGTTCCCAGGGGATGGGGGACAGGGAAATGAGGAGTTATTTATCAACAGTCATAAAGTTTCAGTTAAGTAAGATGAATTAATTCTAAAGATCTATAGTACAACATTGTACTATAAAATTTGCTAAGAGAATAGATCTCATGTTAAGTGTTCTTAACAAAATAAAGGTTTTTCATAACTGAACCTTGCTTTCCATCATGTTGATTGTCCACTTTCCTTAATTCTCTGTCCAGAACTTCAAAATCATTACTTATGATAGGCCAAAAAATTCTCTTCATTAAATTATTTCATTCCCCTTCTTCCACTCAGATTTTTTTATTCCATTTTGAAAATATATGTATGGATGTGTGTGTGTGTGTGTGTGTGTGTGTGTATTACTTTTTAAAGACTCTGGTCAAATGAGCACAGGATTTGGTCTTCCAAGCCCTATTGAAAAGACAAAAAAGATTTTTTTTTTATACAACTGAAACTATAACTATGAAAGAAAACAAAATAAGGGAGCCAGGAGCAGAATTAAAATTTGGGGGAAATTCTAAAAGGCAGAAGGGAAATAGAATTTGATGAATGGAGAAAAGAGTGGGGGGAAAGCATTTGAATAAAGAGCAACCCTTCCCAAGGAGAAAGAGAAGCTTGAGAGTGGGAGTTTACAGGAAAATGTGGTTTGGAGGTCATGACTGGGATTAAGAACTATATTCTGCTTATCTATTGTTTGTTACAAACTACCAAAAACTTAAAACAATGACTATTTATTTGGCTTACAAATCTGCAGTTTAGGTAGAATTCAGCAGGGACATTTTGTGTCTGCTCCTCTCAGCACTGGAGCAGTTTAAAGGTGGGGGCTGGACCCCCAAGGTCTTACTGGGCATCTCCATCTCCATGTGGTTTCTCTAGATGGTCTCTCCAGTGTGGTGGCTTCAGGACAGCGGGGCTTATTACATAGTAGCTCAGGGCACCAAAGGGGACATGTCCTGAAAGAGAGCCAGACTGAAAATGTATTGCCTTTATGACTTAGCTTTGGAAGTCGTGTAGCATCATTTCCGCTGTAGACAGGCCCTCCCCAACTGAAGGGGAGGGAACATAGATCCCACCTGTTGTTGTTTTTTTTTTTTTTTAAGATTGTATTTACTTATTTGACAGACAGAGAGATAGAGAAAGAGAGAGAGAGCACAAGCAGGGGAAGCAACAGAGGGAGAGGAAGAAGCAGGCTCCTCACTGAGCAGGAAGCCCAATGTGAGGCTCAATCCCAGGACCTTGGGATCATGACCCGAGCCAAAGGCAGATGGTTTGTTTTTTTTTTAAGATTTTATTCATTTATTTGAGAGAGAGTGTGTGCGTGTGAGCAGGAGCAGGAGGGGAGAAACAGAGGAAGAGGGAGAAGCAGGCTCCACGTTGAGCAAGGAGCCCAATGAGGGACTCGATCCCAGGACCCTGGGATCGTGACCCAAGCCAAAGGTAGACGTTTAACTGACTGAACCACCCAGGCTCCCCTAGATCCCACCTCTTGATGGAACAATGTCAGCATCATGTTATAAGAAGAGTACATGAGATGGGATATACTTGTGTGGCCATCTTTGAATACTACAAACTGCCATAAATTGTATTAGACCAGCTGGACCATATAATTAAGGAAAACCAAAAACAGTGAAGAGAAGGATCAAGATGGATATGCAATTGACCTGAGAAAAAAGAAAAAAATGGGGTGCCTGGGTAGCTCAGTCGTTAAGCGTCTGCCTTGGGCTCAGGTCATGATCCCAAGGTCCTGGGATCAAGCCCCGCATCAGGCTCCCTGCTCCACAGGAAGCCTGCTTCTCCCTCTCCCACTCCCCCTGCTTGTGTTCCCTCTCTCGCTGTGTCTCTCTCTGTCAAATAAATAAATAAAATCTTTAAAAAAAAAAAAAGAAAAAATCCGGGGGCAGAGCAAGATGGCAGGGGAGTAGGAGACCTGGATTTCGTCTGGTCCCAGGAATTCAGCTGGATAGTTATCAAACCATTCTGAACACCTACGAACTCAACAGGAGATCGAAGAAAAGAATAAAAGCAACTCTCTGAACAGAAAAGCGACCACTTTCTGGAAGGTAGGACGTGTGGAGAAGTGACTCCGAGGCGATATTCGAGAGGATAGATGGCAGGGGATGGGCCTCCATCGGCCGCTTCTGGCAAGTGATAGAGCCGCGGAGCACAAAATCGGAACTTTTGGAAGTCTGCTCCGCTGAGGGACGTCGCTCCAGTGGCTAAGCGGGGGATGAAACCCTCACGGGACAGCGTGGTCTCAGGACCCTCGGGGTCACAGAAAGACCGGGGGTGCCTGAGTGCGGCAGAGCTCCCAGGTATCGGAGTGGGGAAGCTGGCTGCAGAGACAGAACCAAGGAGCGGGCTCTCAGCTCGGGGTTGCCATAAACTGTGATCCGTGGCACAGTCAGGCCGCTGCTCCTCCAGCAGGGACCCAACAAGCAGCAGATCCAGGGAGACTCCCCTTCCTCCCCCGGGAGGAGTGGTGCGGGAGCGCACCGCAGGGATCTGCTGGGTTTGGAGACTCTGCATGGGGTCGGGTGCCAGAGATAGAAACGCTCAGTCACAGGCCGGGTGAGCACAGAGTGTGGCCGGAGACCGGGGAGACGGGAGTGATTGACTGCTTTTCTCTGGGGGCTCACTGAGGAGCAGGGCCCCGAGTTCTCGGCTCCTCCGGGGCGGAGATTGGGAGGCCGCCATTTTCACTCTCGGCCTCCAAAGCTGTACGGAAAGCTTGCAGGGAACAAAATCTCCCGAGAGCAAACCCGAGCAGGTTACTTAGCCCGGACCGGGCAACGGTGGGGCAATTCCGCCTCCGGCAAAGACATTTGGGAACCGCGGCAACAGGCCCCTGCCCCAGAAGATCAGCGAGAACAGCCCGCCAAGACCAAGTTTACTGATCAATGAGAACGGCAGAACTCCAGCGCTGGGGGAATACTGCACGTAGAATCCATGGCTTTTTTTACCATGATTCTGTAGTCTTTCAAAGTTAATTTTTTTTTTAACTTTTTTTTAAAATTTTTCTTTTTCCCTTTTTCAATCAACATCTTGTCAATCCCTTTTCTTTTTTTTTTTTTAAAGACTTTATTTATTTATTTGACAGAGAGAGACACAGCGAGAGAGGGAACACAAGCAGGGGGAGCAGGAGAGGGAGAAGCAGGCTTCCCGCTGAGCAGAGAGCCCGATGCAGGGCTTGATCCCAGGACCCTGGGATCATGACCTGAGCCGAAGGCAGACGCTTAATGACTGAGCCACCCAGGCGCCCCTTATCAATCCCTTTTTTAAAAAACATTTTTTATTTTTCATTTTTAGAGTCATATTCTAGCCCTTCATAGTTACCCTCATTTTTGGCATATATATATAAGTTGTTCTCTCTTTAAAATTTTGAGATACAGTTTCTTCTAACAGATCAAAATATACCCTAAATCTCTAGTGTATGCCTTTGTTCTACTTTCCTGCCTGATCACTTTCTCTCCATTTTTTTCCCTTTTTTTTTTAAATCCTCTTCTTTCTTTTTTCAAACAACTTCTTATCAATTCCTTTTATAAAATTTTTTATAATTTTCATCTTTACAGTCATATTCCATCCCTTCATCATATCAACCCTTATTTTTGTACATATATAAGTTTTTCTTTCTTTAAAATTTTGGGAGGCACTTCCTTCTAACAGACCAAAATACACCCAAAATCTAGTGTGTGACACTGATCTATGCACCAGCCTGATCATATTTGATCATATTCTGGCTTTTTTTGTTTTGTTCTGTTTTTGTTTGTTTTTATCTTTTTCTTTTTTCTCTCTTTCCCTTTCTTTTCCCCCACTTCAGGTCTTTTCTGATTTGTTTAGAGTATATTTTCTGGGGACGTTGTTACCCTGTTAGCATTTTGTTCTCTCATTAATCTATTCTCCTCTGGACAAAATGACAAGACGGAAAAAATCACCTCAACAAAAAGAACAAGAGGTAGTACCGACTGCCAGGGACCTACTCAATATGGACATTAGTACAATGTGGGATCTGGAGTTCAGAATCATCACTTTAAAGATACTAGCTGGGCTTGAAAAAAGCATGGAAGTTATTAGAGAAACCCTTTCTGGAGAAAGAAAAGAACTAAAATCTAACCAAGTCAAAATCAAAAAGGCTATTAATGAGGTGCAATCAAAAATGGGGGTGCTAACTGCTAAGATAAATGGCAGAAGAGAGAATCAGTGATACAGAAGACCAAATGATGGAAAATAAAGAAGCTGAGAAAAAGAGAGATAAACAACTACTGGATCATGAGGGCAGAATTCGAGAGATAAGCGATACCATAAGACGAAACAACATTAGAATAATTGGGATCCCAGAAGAAGAAGAAAGAGAGAGAGGGGCAGAAGGTATATTGCAGCAAATTATAGCAGAGAACTTCCCTAATTTGGGGAAGGAAACAGGCATCAAAATCCAGGAAGTGCAGAGAACCCCTCTCAAAATCAATAAAAATAGGTCAACACCCTGACATCTAATAGTAAAACTTACGAGTCTCAGAGACAAAGAGAAAATCCTTAAAGCAGCTCGGGAGAAGGGATATGTAACCTACAATGGTAGAAACATTAGATTGGCAACAGACCTATCCACAGAGACCTGGCAGGCCAGAAAGGACTGGCATGATATATTCAGAGCACTAAATGAGAAAAATATGCAGCCAAGAATACTATATCCAGCTAGGCTGTCATTGAAAATAGAAGGAGAGATAAAAAGCTTCCAGGACAAACAAAAACTAAAGGAATTTGCAAACACGAAACCAGCCCACAAGAAATATTGAAAAGCATCCTCTAAGCAAAGAGAGAGCCTAAAAGCAACACAGACCAGAAAGGAACATAGACAATATACAGTAACAGTCACCTTACAGGCAATACAATGGCACTAAATTCCTATCTTTCAATAGTTACCCTGAATGTAAATGGGCTAAATGCCCCAATCAAAAGACACAGGCTATCAGATTGGATTAAGAAACAAGACCCATCCATCTGCTGTCTGCAAGAGACTCATTTTAGACCCAAAGACATCCCCAGATTGAAAGTGGGGGGGTGGAAAATAATTTACCATGCTAATGGACACCAAAAGAAAGCTGGGATGGCAATCCTTGTATCAGACAAATTAGATTTTAAACCAAAGACTGTAATAAGAGATGAGGAAGGACACTATATCCTACTCAAAGGGTCTATCCAACAAGAAGACCTAACAATTGTAAATATCTATGCCCCTAACATGGGAGCAGCCAATTATATAAGGCCATTAATAACAAAAGCAAAGAAACACATCAACAACAATACAATAATAGTGGGGGACTTTAACACCCCCCTCACTGAAATGGACAGATCGTCTAAGCAAAAGATCAACAACGAAATAAAGACTTTAAATGACACACTGGACCAAATGGATTTCACAGATATATTCAGAACGTTCCATCCCAAAGCAACGGAATACACATTCTTCTCTAGTGTCCATGGAACATTCTCCAGAATCGATCACATCCTAGGTCATAAATCAGGTCTGAACTGGTACCAAAAGATTGGGATCATTCCCTGCCTATTTTCAGACCACAATGCTTTGAAACTAGAACTCAATCACAAGAGGAAAGTCAGAAAGAACTCAAATACATGGAGGCTAAAGAGCATCCTACTAAAGAATGAACGGGTCAACCAGGAAATTAAAGAAGAATTAAAAAAACTCATGGAAACAGATGAAAATGAAAACACAACTGTTCAAAATCTTTGGGATGCAGCAAAGGCAGTCCTAAGAGGAAAGTATATAGCAATACAAGCCTTTCTCAAGAAACAAGAAAGGTCTCAAGTACACAACCTAACCCTACACCTAAAGGAGCTGGAGAAAGAACAGCAAATAAAGCCTAAACCCAGCAGGAGAAGAGAAATAATAAAGATCAGAGCAGAAATCAATGAAATAGAAACCAAAAGAACAGTAGAACAGATCAACGAAACTAGGAGCTGCTTCTTTGAAAGAATTAACAAGATTGATAAACCCCTGGCCAGACTTATCAAAAAGAAAAGAGAAATGACCCAGATCAACAAAATCATGAATGAAAGAGGAGAGATCACAACCAACACCAAAGAAATACAAACAATTATAAGAACATATTATGAGCAACTCTATGCCAGCAAATTCGATAACCTGGAAGAAATGGATGCATTCCTAGAGATGTATCAACTACCAAAACTGAACCAGGAAGAAATAGAAAACCTGAACAGACCTATAACCACTAAGGAAATGGAAGCAGTCATCAAAAATCTCCCAAAACACAAAAGCCCAGGGCCAGATGGCTTCCCAGGGGAATTCTACCAAACATTTAAAGAAGAATTAATACCCATTCTTCTGAAACTGTTCCAAAAAATAGAAATGAAAGGAGAACTTCCAAAGTCGTTTTATGAAGTCACCATTACCTTAATCCCAAAACCAAAGACCCCATCAAAAAGGAGAATTACAGACCAATATCCTTGATGAACATGGATGCAAAAATTCTCACCAAAATACTAGCCAATAGGATCCAACAGTACATTAAAAGGATTATTCACCACGACCAAGTGGGATTTATCCCTGGGCTGCAAGGTTGGTTCAATATCCGCAAATCAATCAACGTGATACAATACATTAACAAAAGAAAGAACAAGAACCATATGATCCTCTCAATAGACGCAGAAAAAGCATTTTACAAAGTACAGCATCCTTTCTTGATCAAAACTCTTCAGAGTATAAGGATAGAGGGTACAAACCTCAATATCATAAAAGCCATCTATGAAAAACCTACAGCGAATATCATTCTCAATGGGGAAAAACTGAGAGCTTTCCCCCTAAGGTCAGGAACACGGCAGGGATGTCCACTATCACCACTGCTATTCAACATAGTATTAGAAGTCCTAGCCACAGCAATCAGACAACAAAAAGAAATCAAAGGCATCCAAATCGGCAAAGAAGAAGTCAAACTCTCACTCTTTGCAGATGATATGATACTTTATGTGGAAAACCCCAAAGACTCCACCCCAAAACTGCTAGAACTCATACAGGAATTCAGTAAAGTGGCAGGATATAAAATCAATGCACAGAAGTCAGTGGCATTCCTATACACCAACAACAAGACAGAAGAAAGAGAAATTAAGGAGTCGATCCCATTTACAATTGCACCCAAAACCATAAGATACCTAGGAATAAATCTAACCAAAGAGGCAAAGGATCTGTACTCAGAAAACTATAAAATACTCATAAAAGAATATGAGGAAGACACAAAGAAATGGAAAAACATTCCATGCTCATGGATTGGAAGAACAAATATTGTGAAGATGTCAATGGTACCTAGAGCAATCTACACATTCAATGCAATCCCCATCAAAATACCATCCACTTTTTTCAAAGAAATGGAACAAATAATCCTAAAATTTGTATGGAACCAGAAAAGACCCCGAATAGCCAGAGGAATGTTGAAAAAGAAAAGCAAAGCTGGCGGCATCACAATTCTGGACTTCCAGCTCTATAACAAAGCTGTAATCATCAAGACAGTATGGTACTGGCAGAAAAACAGACACATAGATCAATGGTACAGAATAGAGAGCCCAGAAATGGACCCTCAACTCTATGGTCAACTAATCTTCAACAAAGCAGGAAAGAATGTCCAATGGAAAAAAGACAGTCTCTTCAACAAATGGTGTTGGGAAAATTGGACAGCCACATGCAGAAGAATGAAACTGGACCATTTCCTTACAGCACACACAAAAATAGACTCCAAATGGTTGAAAGACCTCAATGTGAGACAGGAGTCCATCAAAATCCTAAAGGAGAACACAGGCAGCAACCTCTTCGACCTCAGCCGCAGCAACTTCTTCCTAGAAACATCGCCAAAGGCAAGGGAAGCAAGGGCAAAAATGAACTATTGGGACTTCATCAAGATAAAAAGCTTTTGCACAGCAAAAGAAACAGTCAACAAAACCAAAAGACAACTGACAGAATGGGAGAAGATATTTGTAAATGACATATCAGATAAAGGGCTAGTATCCAAAATCTATAAAGAACTTATCAAACTCAACACCCAAAGAACAAATGATCCAATCAAGAAATGGGCAGAAGACATGAACGACATTTTTCCAAAGAAGACATCCAAATGGCCAACAGACACATGAAAAAGTGCTCAACATCGCTCGGCATCAGGGAAATCCAAATCAAAACCTCAATAAGATACCACCTCACACCAGTCAGAATGGCTAAAATTAACAAGTCAGGAAACGATAGATGTTGGCGGGGATGCGGAGAAAGGGGAACCCTCCTACACTGTTGGTGGGAATGCAAGCTGGTGCAGCCACTCTGGAAAACAGTATGGAGGTTCCTCAAAAAGTTGAAAATAGAGCTACCATACGATCCAGCAATTGCACTACTGGGTATTTACCCCAAAGATACAAATGTAGTGATCCGAAGGGGTACGTGCACCCCAATGTTTATAGCAGCAATGTCCACAATAGCCAAACTGTGGAAAGAGCCAAGATGTCCACTGACAGATGAATGGATAAAGACGATTTGGTATATATACATATATATATATATGTATATATATATATATATATATATATACACACACACACACACACACACACACAATGGAATATTATGCAGCCATCAAAAGGAATGAGATCTTGCCATTTGCAACGACGTGGATAGAACTGGAGGGTGTTATGCTGAGCGAAATAAGTTAATCAGAGAAAGACATGTATCATATGACCTCACTGATATGAGGAATTCTTAATCTCAGGAAACAAACTGAGGGTTGCTGGAGTGGGGGGTGGGGTGGGAGGGATGCGGTGGCTGGGTGATAGACACTGGGGAGGGTATGTGCTATGGTGAGTGCTGTGAATTGTGCAAGACTGTTGAATCTCAGATCTGTACCTCTGAAACAAATAATGCAATATATGTTAAGAAAAAAAAAAAGAAGATAGCAGGAGGGGAATAATGAAGGGGGGGAAATCAGAGGGGGAGACGAACCATGAGACATGATGGACTCTGAAAAACAAACTGAGGGTTCTAGAGGGAGAGGGGTGGGAAGATGGGTTAGCCTGGTGATGGGTATTAAAGAGGACACGTTCTGCATGGAGCACTGGGTGTTATGCACAAACAATGAATCATGGAACACTACATCAAAAACTAATGATGTAATGTATGGTGATTAACATAAGAATAAGAAAAATTAAAAAAAAAAGAAAGAAAAAATCCAGGGAACACAGATTCAATTTTTTAATAAGAACCAATTAGTATCATCAAAATTATTTGAGAATATTTTATATCCATAAAATAATTTAGGTTGATATGAAAAAGAAATAAGCAGAATAAAAGAATCTGACCAAAATAGCCAAAATTAAATATTGAATGGACTGACTGAATACTAGAACAGATGAGGTGATGGCTGAGACGCTAACCTAAAAGATAAGCTTGAATAAATCCCCTATGATGTAGAGCAAAAGCAAACAGGTGAAAAATACTTTCTTTTTTTTTTTTTTTTAAGATTTTATTTATTTATTTGACAGAGAGAGACACAGCGAGAGAGGGAACACAAGCAGGGGGAGTGGGAGAGGGAGAAGCAGGCTTCCCGCGGGAGCAGGGAGCCCGATGCGGGGCTCGATCCCAGGACCCTGGGATCATGACCTGAGCCGAAGGCAGACGCTTAACGACTGAGCCACCCAGGCGCCCCAACTTTTCTTTTTTTTTTTAAGATTTTTATTTATTTATTTGACAGAGAGAAAGAGAGAGAGACAGCTGGAGAGGGAACACAAGCAGGGGGAGTGGGAGAGGGAGAAGCAGGCCTCCCGCCGAGCAGAGAGCCCAATGCGGGGCTCGATCCCAGGACCCCGGGATCACAACCCGAGCCGAAGGCAGATGCCCAATGACTGAGCCACCCAGGCACCCCGTGAAAAATACTTTCTTAAAGTTAAAGTTGTTATTTACCCAAAGGAGTTAAAAGCTTATATCCATGGGATGGCTCAGGTGGTTGAGCATCCAACTCTTGATTTCAGTTCAGGTCATGATCTCAGGGTCGTGAGATCAAGTCCCACATTGGACTCCATGCTGGGTGTGAAGCCTGCTTAAGATTCTCTTTCTCCCTCTCCCTCTATCCTCCCCCTGCTCTCTCTCTCTCTAAAAAGAAAAAAAAAAAAGAGTTACATTCTGGTGAGTCATGTTGATCATGGAGAGGCTGTGCAAAAATAAATAAATAAATAAATAAATAAATAAATAAATAAATAAATAAATGTAACATGCAAGGTTAAGTCCACTGGGTCCCAACTTGTGTGTAGTAGGAGTATCAGAAATAGCAGAGACAACAGAGAGGAGGAAATCATCTCCCCAAATAGAAGAAAATGTCCTCAACATGCAGAAAGGTGTGATCCTTTGGGAGTCCAAAAGATCTCTGAGTGCTAAATTGGATGAATAAACACAGGCTCATGAATAGAAAGATACCGTTGAACTTTCAGAATTCTGACGATAAAATAAAAAGAAAAAATTATTCAAGAAACATCCATATTCTTTTGTTATTCATAACAAAGAATATTAATAAGTTACCTATAAAGCAAAGAACCACACTGGCATTAAACTTCTGTACATCAAATGTGGATTCTAGAAATCAGTAATGTTTTCTAACTGTGAATGAAAAAGTTTTCGACCCTAGATTTTTATACACAACCAACATGAATCAGTCAACATGAAGATGTATCCATATATGCTAAGATGCCTGTGCTCCCAGTTTAAAAGTAAAATTATAAAAGAAGTATTCAACTACAATAAGATACTACTATACACATGCCAGAATGGCTACAATGAAAAAGATTAAAACTCTCAAGTGTTGGTGAAGATATGGATCAGTTGGAGCTCTCATACACTGCTAATGAGGGCACAAAATGGTACACCACAACAGAAAAGCAGTATGGCATCTTTTTCTAAAGCCCAACATGCACTTACCCTATAACCTAACAAATAGCACTTCTAGGTACATACACAAAAGAAATAAAAGCCTAGGTACACCAAAAGATTTGTACACAAATGTTTATAGTAGCTTTATTCCTAATAGTCAAAATCTAGGAAAAAAAAAAACTCAACAGAAGAATGGAAAAACAAATATTGCTATATTCATGAAATAAAACTCATTTGTAGAAAAGAATGAAGTACTGATACTCACAACAACATGCATAGATCTTAAAACATTATGTTGAGCAAAAGAAGCCAGACTAAAATAGAGTTTACAGGTCTGGCTCCACTTAAATGAAGTTCTAGAACAGGAGAAAATAAACTGCGGTGAACGAAGTCAGAACAGTGGTACTGGAAGGGGAGGGGAGCATAATTGATTAGAAGGGAGCACAGGAAGCTTTCTAGAGTGATAAGAATGTTTATATATATATTTTTTTTTTTAAAGATTTTTTTTAAATTTATTTGACAGAGACAGCGAGAGAGGGAACACAAGCAGGGAGAGTGGGAGAGGGAGAAGCAGGCTCTCCGCCGAGCAGGGAGCCCGATGCGGGGCTCGGTCCCAGGACCCTGGGATCACGACCCGAGCCGAAGGCAGACGCTTTAACGACTGAGCCACCCAGGGGCCCCTATATATATATATTTTAAGTTGACTCCACACCCAGGGTGGAGTCCAATGCAGGGCTTGAACTCACGACCCTGAGATGAAGACCTAAGCGGAAATGGAGAGTCGGACACTTAACCAACTGAGCCACCCAGGCACCCTAAGAATGTTGTATATCTTGATCTTGTTGTTGTGCATATATGTAAAAAGTTAACAAGCTGTCCACTTAAGATTTGTGCATTCTCCTGTATGTAAACTATACCTCCATAAAGTACTGTTAAAAGAGAAAAACAAAAAATTCATTAGTTTTAATGATTCGATGTAAAAAGGGAGAGAGATGGGAGAGCTGAGTTTGCCACTCGAAGATGATTCTCTGGAATCTTTGGTGTTGTCAGTTGAGATGAAGAAGAAGGACCATGGGCAAGGGTCTGAGAGCTGGAGTTCTCAGTCAATAGCACAGGATGGCAGGGTGGGTTCTGTTGCAGGTAATTCTTTACCACCAATAGCTACCAAAGTTGTAAATGGCATGTTTTAACATCTTTAAGACGGCAATTGTGAATTTTAGATTATCCCTATAATGAGGGCATTCTAACATACTTACATTCCAGTGTATAATCTCTGATGGGAAATCAAGGGGTGAAGTTCAGCCAGCAAAATAGGAATGTGAATCACCTATATAGTTTATCTACACCAGTGTGACCTGCTGAAGAGATTAAAGTACTCACATGCTTATAGGACACCTTGATGGTTACTATCCAATAAAATAAACCAAAATACAGAACAACAAAATAAATGAAAATGAGACATGCAAGCACAGTGAGAAAGAAATTCCGGAAAGAAGCTAGGGTAAGATAAAAAGAAGCAGTCGTGGTTAAGGAAGTCCCAGAAGAAGAGAAACCCAAAAATCAGTGAGGGGAAATAGCCCTGAGCACCGATGCTTGGGACACCTGCCAAGTAGCTGAAGTGTAAGGGCACAGGATTACATTTCCTTCTCTATGGGTCCAATCACACTAATTCGTTCTGTGGTAAATTGTAATTACTTATGGTAAGATTGTCATCATTTTCTTCAGTTTAAAATTTAGAGGAATAATAAAAGAATTATAATCTTGCCAGTAAAAAAATAAAAATGATGAAAATTGGAGAGCATGGGGGAGGTAAGAACTAGACGAAAATGCTAATGTGCTAATTTCCACTTCGTTAACTGGGGAGTACCAAGAGATAACTGTCCAAATTTCCAAAAATAAACCGAGATTGGATTACATTATTTTAGGTCCTAAATATCGCCACTGTAAGAATTAAAAATAATATTTAAGAAAGAGTGGTGGATATACAGGCAATAGAAAGGCCCCACTGGGTTCTTCATGACTTATGGTGTAAAGGCAACAGATTCCATCTACAGCTGAAGAAACAGGATGAGAGTATACTATTTGAAATAAATATTAACTACTTGTAAGACTTCCAAATCATTAAACATGGAATGTCAGTTGGAAATGTTAACTTTTTAGTCCCTTGTGGGTGGCTAAAATCAGGAACATGATGGGGCAGGTATTTGCCTTCATATTTGTTTGGAGCGTCCGATGGGAGAGGCAAAGCCTTCCTGCACCTGCCCTTGGTGTGTTCCATGCCTGCCTTCTCCCTTGGTTTTAGCTTTCCTGAGCTTTGTCAGGATTCAAACCGCCAAGTTTCCCATGTGACTATCCTACAATCACATATGAGAACTACCACTTGGAGGGCTTAAAAGGGGTTACAAGCAAATCTGAAGGCTGGCTGAGTGCCTTACATTATTACTCCTGACACTCCTTGTCCGGGATGCCAGTTAGGGATCAGAATAAGGCCAGCTTGCTTCACTATCATTGTAAGAAGTTATTTTAAAAATTGACAGCTAATAGAAAGTTAATAACAGGGGCGCCTGGGTGGCTCAGTTGATTAAGCATCTGCCTTCGGCTCAGGTCATGATCCCAGGGTCCTGGGATCAAGTCCCATGTTGGGCTCCTTGCTGAGCGGGGACTCTGCTTCTCTCTGCCTGCCACTCCCCCTGCTTGTGCTCTTTCTCTCTCTCTGACAAATAAATAAATAAAATCTTAAAAAAAAAAAAGAAAGTTAATAATAACAAAGGCATTCATGTTAGCAAGGAACTTCCACCTCAGCCCTGTCTCTCTCACCCCCTTTCCCCTCCCCAAACACACACTCATAGCCTTCCTATTTCTATAAAGGAACTCTTCTCAAGCAAGGTTGTCAACCCTGAGGGATAAGAAGGTGCACTTGGATGTCCAAGTGAGCACATGGGCATTATTGTGGTTATTAAGTAAATAACCCATAATTCAAGGATATTAAGGATCTTACAATGTATAGGACAGTTCAACCAACAATGTCTTGCCCAGCATACCAGTGGCAACCATTAAGAAACACCTCACTAGGGTGACACTCTTGCCTCTCTGTCCCACTCCTTCCCAGCCCCAGGGAAGGAGTGACTTCCCTAATTGGTGGTATTGGGAGGAGGACTGAGCAGGGTGGCTCAGATCCTGCTGGGGTCTATTCTCTTGGGGCTCTGCCAGCCTAAAGGGAGGTTGAATTTGGGCCGGTTCTTCACTGGGTGGTAGGCCGAATAGCAGGTTCTGCGCTAGTGAGAAGTTCTGGAATCCATTCATATCAAAGTCTGGGTGGGAAAATCTGTTAATTCCAGTAGAGTATTAGCAAGCCCTTTGGGACACAGTTCTGAAGTCATGGTCTGCTGTCACCTTTATCAGTAATAAAAATGACATTTTAATCTCCATTTATGGGGCGTCTGGGTGGCTCAGTCAGTTAAGTGTCTGCCTTTGGCTCGGGTCATGATCCTGGGGTCTTGGGTTCGAGCCCTGTGTTGGGCTCCCTGCTCAGCTGGGGGCCTGTTTCTCCTTCTGCCTCTGCCTGTTGCTCCCCCTGCTGTGTTCTCTCTCTTGCTCACTCTCTCTCTCAAATAAATAAATAAAATATTTTTTAAAAAATCTCCATTTATCCATCTCTTGTGTCTTATTTCCTAATTGTTTGAACTGGGAAGGGAATCAAGGAATAGTTTTTATTGGCTTCAAGACTTAAAAAAGAAGTAGTTTGAGAGACTTAAGAGAAAATACTGAGGGATATAAATGTCAATATTCTTTAGATTTTCCAGTGATTTTAAATTTTAAAAAAGTCCATCACTTGGAATTATTTATGTTACTCATGTGGATTTCAGGATACTGAAATAGTATTTTTATTTTTAAAATTACACCCAGCCTAACTCTAAAACAGATTTGAGGCTTCTTCTTCTTCTTTTTTTCTTAAAGATTTATTTATTTATTTTAGAGGGAGAGAGCCCTACACGGGGCTTGATCCCAGGACCCTGAGATCATGACCTGAGCCGAAACCAAGAGCCAGTTGCTTAACCGACTGAGCCACCCAGGCACCCCTGACTTGAGGCTGCTTCTTAAAAATATACATACAATTGCACAAGATTTTATTTCGTGCTTAAGAATAAACTAGGGAAAAATCAGAGTCCAATAACAAGATAAGGCTAATGAAGTGTTAGTACATGTCCTCCAGTGCTGTACAGTTATTAAAGGTAGGCAGCAAATTAAGCACTGAACTTCCAGGTAGCCAAAGCAAAAAGGAAAATACGATTATTTTCAAGACTGATTTTGCCCAGTGAACATAATCCTAAATTGTATTTTAACTGACACACACACTATATATACATATACATATATACACACACAGCGACTTTGAGGGGAGATCAGAATTACTGGCAGTGGTGTATGCTAAAACTTTCTTCAGGAGTCCTCTTACAGGGGGTACTAGCTGATGTAATGGAGATATCTCCAACAACAACTCAAAAGAAAATATAACTGTGAATTACTTTCAGCCTTTTTTATGGTTTCCTTCAATGCAAGCCATGAGCATTACGCCAAAGCATAATTTAATAAATGGACTCTTTCAGGGACCAAGACAATCCAAGAAAACTGCTCTCTGATGGTCTGGCTTGATGCCCAAACTTACAAGAGATGGATTGTTTCACCATTTATAAATATTTTTGAACAGCAGTTATAATCTTGTGTACGTGATAAATGTTCAAATTCTATACTGCCAATTCCCCATCATCCTTGCAAGGACATAAATCATTCCAAATCTTGGACTTTGTTTTTTATTAAAAAGCACTTGAAAACCTAAATTATGTTTTTGGCTTAAGATTACACTGCTTGAATATTTTTTTTCCCCCAACAGGAACAATTTACTCCCTGTTATCTTTTTCTTGGTTGTCTCGATCGTCTGATCTTCAAAGTGTGAATTCATCACATGGGGTATGGTACAGAAGAATGTTCACTGAGGTGAGACAATAAATCATTATAACTCCCTATTTATATATAGGGGGGAAAAGAAGGGAAAGAAGGTAGAAAGGGAAGGAGGGAGGAAGAGGGAATCAATCAACCAGTCAAGCTTCTCCTCACTCAGTATCCAGATGACTATGAGGAAACATGGTCTGAGAGGCACACTGAGAGAGTTCCACAGAGCCGGGAGATTGGAAAGGCACTCTTCTGGGGGTTCATCTGTTGTACTGGACCCCTCCTGTGCACTGCTTCCAAATCCCCTGGGCCCCCTGAGGTGTAAGGAGTGAGCTCCATCGCTGCTGTGGAACCAGGATCAGGCTGGCACTGACATGGCCTGCACTATGGATCTCTCTCTCTTGTTCCTTGGGAACCTCCTCTCCACAGTCCGGAAAAGCATGGCTGTTTATGCCCACAAAGCCACTCTTGACCAGTGCAGGACAGGAGCCGATGGCTAAACGTCTGCTTCTCTTTTGTCCCATAGGCACACACCTCTGAAGTGAACTCCATAAGGCTTCTCCCAAGGTCCCGGTGAGATGAAGTGTGACCTCCCTTATCCAGCAACTTGCTCAGAGATTCTTGTACTGGTTTCCCCTCCTTTTTCTCTTCCCCATCCTGTATCACTGTTCCCTGGGACCCCATTCCCAAACGAACAGCTGCAAGCAAGACTTCGTATCCAACGAAGACATCTGCTTCTGGAGTATTTTACTGTGTTCCTGCTTATGGGGATTTACAGATTTTGTCCTTCAACTTTAATAAAATTAACTTCCACATAATGAATAAATGCTTTTAAAAGATTCCTGCAGCAAAGCCACTGACTAAAGACAAACCAAGAATGCAAAGATAAGACAATAAGAAAATAGCAAAGCTGAGTCTTCTCTTACTGGATGAATTCCCCATCAGACACAGAGAAGAAATAAAGTTTAGCCTTAATAATCAATTAAAATAAATAATTTGAAATATGCTTATATTTATTTCATTCTTTTGAAATTCTATTTTAGGTAGGTATTAGGTTTTATAAAGTACACCTACAAGTCCCAGGTGGACCTTTCTTTGTCCACAGTTCCACTTAACGTCTGGCCCTATTCTGTAAGTAGAATAGCCTGTGTATAATTCACAAATAAACGAATGTATATATATTGGAAGCATGTACTCAAAAATTTTTGCTAATAGGGTAAAAAATCAAAAAAGTTTGGAGAGCACTGGTCTAAATAAATTCAAATGAGTATGCCTTTCCAGTCTTTTTTTTAATAAGCTTTGTTTGAGGATGATAGGACATGAGCAAACCTGAGTTGTCTGCAAAAGTTGCCCTCAATAACCTATACTGATGATCAGAGCAAAGTCACTGATCAACATATAATTTATCTTCTTTTTTAAAATGAAGACTTTCCTTTTTTTTTTTTTTAGGGAGAGCATGCATGCGAGCGGTGGGGGTGGGGGGAGGGGCAGAGGTAGAGAGAGAATCTTAAGCAGATTCCACACCCAACGCGGAGCCTGACTTGGGAGCTCAATCCCAGGACTCTGAGATCATGACCCGAGCTGACATCAAGAGTCGGATGTTTAATCGACTGAGCCACCCAGGCATCCCTATGCTTGTGATTTTTGTGTGCTGCCAGGAGTAAGAGCCCTTCATGCATTCCTTAAACATTTATTCAACATCTAAGCACATTAACTAAACCCAAATAACTGTGTGCTAAGTCATGTAAGGAAATAAAATATTAATATATTTATATGATTCCATTTATACGACATTCAAGAACAGGCAAACATAATCTGTGGTATAGGAATAAGAAAAGTGGTTTTCTTTGTCATGATTTTGACTGAGATGAAGCTCAGGGGAAAATTCTTTGGTCCCAGAATGTTCTAAGCATCTTGATTTGGGTGATTATACACACTTGATATTTGTGGTAGTAAGTTATACCTCAATAAAAAGTTTTGAAAGATAAATAGCCTTCTTCTTCTTCTTTTTTTTTTTTTTGAGAAAGAGAGAGAGAGAATGAGAACAAGTTGGGGGGAGGGGCGGAGGGAGAGGGAGAAGTAGACTCTCTGCTGAGCTGGTAGCACGAGGCGGGGCTCGATCCCAGGACCCTGAGATCATGACCTGAGCCGAAGGCAGATGCTTAACCAAATGAGCCACCCAGGTGCCCAATAAATACACTTCTGCCCTCAAGAATATTATAATCTACTTGGAAAAGTAAGGCGTGCTAAAACTAAGCATAATAGAAGGCAAGATACATTAAAAGTGGAGGATTTAGGGAACAGTATGGCTAAGAGTTAGGGGCATAGGAACTCCACATTACGAGGTCTTGGATTTGAAACCAGCTCCTCACTCTCCAGCTTTGTGAGCTTGCGCCCATCACTTCATTTCTGTGAACCCATTAGAGTTTCCCTGCCCTATAAAGTGTGAGTCATGGTACTTGCCTGCCAGGAGCACAGTGAGGATTCGAAGAAATCCCTTACATAAAGCACTTAGCACGGGGCCTGGCCCACAGCTGAGTCCCGCACATTTCAGGTCACATTGAGATTATTCCTAAAAACTCTCACAATATGGTGAGTATAAATTCTCACAGCCACAGTAGCCTACAAGTCCCAGGTGGACCTTTCTTTGTCCACAGTGCCACTTAACGTCTGCCCAGCCCTTGTTCTGCTGCCTGGCAAAAAACAACATCTCAGTTCTAGGTTTTCTCTGTGATTTCAGATTTAAGCCCAGTCACTCCATCTTTTCTGCTTCCCAGATGGGGAGGTGGTTTAGATTGTGTCACGGCACCGGGGACACGGCTGGTGCATCCTGGCATCCAATATGATCTAACTTATTCCATCAGAATCCTGTTCTGAAGGGCCTGGCAAGGTCCCGCCTTCACACTGTCCCTCACCCCCCCAACCCCCAGACTCCAGCCAACCACTGGATGCATGATCACCACAGCCGAAGATGTAGGCATGTTTTAACAGGAGCTAAATGTTCTCATCACTTTTTTTTTTTTTTAAGATTTTATTTATTTATTTGACACAGAGAGAGAGAGCACAAGCAGGGGGAGTGGGAGAGGGAGAAGCAGGCTCCCCACTGAACAAGGAGCCCGATGCGGGGCTCGATCCCAGGACCCTGGGATCATGACCCAAGCCGAAGGCAGATGCTCAACCAACTGAGCCACCCAGGTGCCCCTAAATGTTCTCATCACTTAAAACAGACAATAATTGTGGTAAGCATATAATTGTCAAATCACCATGTTGTACAGCTGAAACTAATATAATATTGCATGTCAACTATACTTCAATTAAAAAATAAAATAGACAATAGACACTTTATTTTTTTAAACATTTATTTATTTATTTGAAGGGGGTGGGGAGGGCAGAGGGAGAGAGAGAGTCTCAAGTAGACTCTGCGCTCAGCACAGAGCCTGACGTGGGGCTTGATCCCATGACCCTGAGATCATAACCTGAGCTGAAACCAAGAGTTGGACGCTTAACCAACTGTGCCACCCAGGTGCCCCTAGACACTTTAAATAATGGGGAATACTAGATCCCACAAAGCATCTAACCAAGCACTCACCATTGCTGTTCTACCACTTTCTTTTTATCGCTCATCTCTCTCTGGATGCCCAGTGTTCCCATCCTCAAAACCAGCTACCAAGAGACTTATGAATAAAAAAAGAATCACAAGCTGGATTAGCACATCACTGGAGGACTTCGTTTTCCATATGAACAGAATCAAAAGAATGAGTGGGGCAAGGCAGTGTGAGGAGGTAAGGAAAAAGGATGATAATAATAATAGTGATGAAAAATATATTTATTATTTTTTTATTTTATTTTATTTTATTTTTTTGAAAAATATATTTATTTTATGCTAACTACTGTGCTAAGAACTTTTTAGTATATGTGCTGCCAAAGCGAACACGCTAAGAACTTTTTAAAAAATGGGTTTTTTGTGTTTTTTTGTTTTTACTTTTGGTATTGTCTCATATAATTTCTCTATTTTTTCCTCTAATGGGAAACAACAGCAGATTGCAGGAAGAAATATTCTAGTTCTCTTAGCACAATCAGCCTTGGTGCTACTCAGTCCAAAGCAGGATTTCCCCCTTGGTCAGAAGGTTCTCATGCATTAGCTCATTGCACCTTCATAATACCAAATGAGCTAGTACTATAACCATCTCCACTTTAAAGATAGAGCAGAGAGGATTTCGCTTGAGACAGAAATGCACTGCTCTTGTTTAAACCACCATTATTTTGGGTCTCTATGTCTCACACCCAAATCTAATACTGTCTGAGACAGTAATTGGCTGTCTTGTTTTTACTGCCTAGGCCTGTGTCCTCCTTTATCTCCGTTATTCTCATGATGCCATTGTTACTCACTGTATACCCAGTGGGTATACAGCAGTCATGTAAAGAGCACACTCGGTGGGAATTTTTTTTTAATTAATAGATTTTATTTTTTGAAGCAGTTTTAGGCTCACAACAAAATTGAGTGGAAAGTAGAGAGTGTTCCCATATACCCCTTGCCCTCACATACCCACAGCCTCACCCGTGATCAACATCTAACCCCAGAGTGGTGCCTTAGTTACAATTGATGCACCTACCTTGACACATCATTATCACCCAAGTCTATAGTTTATATTAGGGTTCACTCTTGGTGTTGGATGTTCTATGAGTTTGGACAAATGTATAATGACATTCCTATAAATTTTTTTAAAAGCCTCCATTTTCTATTGGAAAACCATAAAGCCAGACATTGGACTTACCAATTTTAACAGCCACTTATCATTTTTATAGAGTACTCAATAACAGAATTGTCTTTTTTTAAGATTTTATTTATTTATTTGAGAGCAAGAGAGAGCAAGAGAGGGAGAACATGCAAGAGTGGGGTGGGGGGAGGAGCAGAGGGAGAGGGACAAGCAGACTCCATACCAAGCGTGAGTGCAGAGCCTGACGTGGGGCTGGATCTCATGACCCTGAGATCATGACCTGAGCTGAAATCAAGAGTCAGACACTTAACTGATTGAGCCACTCAGTTGCCCTCAATAACCAAATTTTCTACCCTATATTCCACGGCAGCCTGCTTCAGGTGATATTATTAGGTACCTGGAATAAAAAGGGTTTTTTAAAAGTTTTTATATTTACATTTATATTATTTGTAAAAATACATATGTAAGTTTGGGAAACAATCCAGATGCTCTCCTCACAGATGTTCTACTCACTTGCCCACCACATGCACGTTGGAATATTAAGGATACTAAGAAGTCATGCAAGAGAGCAACTGGTATAACTGGGCTTAGCAGTTCTCTTGGAGAAACCCCTATTGAGCAAATCTACTGCTGTACAGACCCAGTTGGGTGAATCCTGCCCTCTACCAGGTTTGCTAGGTCTTTCTCAGTGAGTGTAGTGCCCTTACTCTACAGATGAGGAAAGTAGATCCTCAAGCCACCCAGCTGGCTGGCAGCACCTGTTACAATCATAACCGGGGTCTCCTGATAACTTTTACAGAAATCCTTGTGATACAATTGGCTGAGCTCTTAGAAGTTAACACGTGTTCTGGTATCTCATAGCTGATGAAGAGCAAGCCAGCACAACACCTGGTTCCTATGGCTGGCTCAGGTCACAAGGTAACTTTGTGGATCATGGTGAAATGTTCAGTCTCCACTGAGGACCAGCAGCAAACCCAAACAGTCTCTTAAAAGGAGAATGGTTATCTTCAGAGGATGACACAGCTTTGCCCTTGGATCCTAAGATCCTCTGCTATGAATCACCTATGGGGACCTACAGGGAGCAGTTCCAAACATCTCTCTGCAGCAGACACTTCAAACACCATCCCATCGGCTGCCTCATCCTGTTCCTCAGTCTTCTGATGTACTAGGTCCTGCATAAGACTGGGGTTATACAATAAGTGTTTGAGGCATGAAGGTTTGGGATCTCCACAGGGCCACAACCAACATGCTTGCTAAAGACAAAGGGAATATGGAACGGGTAGAGGTCGGCAGTTATAAGTATCAGCTATGACCACGTGACCAGTTGCAAAAACCAGGACTGTGATAGTTATGAGCATTCTACCTTATTTTGATGTGCATATATTTGTTTATATACAAACCAATTTTCCCTGCTTCCATTGCCCTATCATCTAACTTAAGATATATTAATAGTAGTAAACCTTATATTTCAGTATTTAAGTTACAGAATATCAAAGATTCAGTGTGACTCACCTAGAAAAGAAATGATCACTCAGAAATGGATAAAGGCACTCTGGATACTTTATTGAGGAGAGATTTGGCATGTTTTTGGATCAATGTGGCAAACTGTACTATGTTTCGCCCATAGCATTTCTCATTGGTTAAATTTCCAGCTATCAAAGAAGTACTGAATATGAGATGGGAATGAGACTCAAAGGAGTCTAATTCAGCTAGTACTCATATAACTTAGAAACAATATTTTGTTTGTCCATGTGACATAATTCAGCATCCTTTGAAAACCAAGTGTACAACAAGGTTCAAGGGAATTGATATCTTTGCATCGGAGGATCAATAACCAAATGCTACTTGGGGGAACTTGTGCTCTCAGCCTTCTTAGAACTTACAAGCAGAAGAGACTTTTCGTTGATAGCAAGAGATGGGGGGACGTTCTGTGCAGAAATGGTTTTTGGTGCCAGGTGACTCATTTTTAAACAACTTCTACATTTGGCAGATGGTGATAATGCCAGCACTTAACGACAGAGCTGAGTAAATCAGGACGGCATGTTTCCACACTTCTCAGATGCTTATTTCTAAACATTATGTAAAAACCATGTCTTTAAGTACCTCTCTCCAATGAGTCACGGAGCCTAAGCGAGGCCGCTGTCTCCGGAGTCCATTTTGCCCTCCTATAATGTACCACATTGGCTGGAGCATGGGAATAAGATCCAGATACTCATTTTCAGATGCTGAAAACATCAGGCCACAGAGTGTATTTACCACAGACATTTTCTCTCTTGATCATTTCTCACATAAATACCATCATGTTGATAAGACCTTCAAATCTTCATCAAATTTCCATGTATCACAGACCAATTAAATTATGAAACCATAGACCTATGGGATAGAAGGAACTTATGGTCATTGAGGCTGGGGCAGAAATAACTAACTTTAGACCAAACATTTTATACTCCCTCTTCTATGGTTCAGAGTTGTTGCTAAGAAGTGGCTACCCAGGGAGGCAATACATTTCCCAAAGCCCTTTCATTTGTGGAAGGCCATGTGACTAGTATTGGCCAATAGAATGTGAGCAGAAGTGATGTGTGTCATTTCCAGGCAAGGCAGTTAAGAAGAGGGTGTGCCATTTCTTCTCTTTCCCCTTCCTTCTGGATGCAGATTTCCAAGAAATGCCAGAACCATGAGATGAGATAACCCTGGGTCCCTGAATCACCACATGGAGGAAAGCCACCAGGAACACTTTTATCAGATTGTTAAATGAGTAACACAGACATTTTTACTTTATTAAGCCACTGAAATTGGGGGTTTGCTCATTATGGTAGCTAGCATTTCCCTAACTAATACAGAGGCTAACTTCCATCTCCCTGTTGAATGTTCTAATTCTCTTTACAACTCATAGGGAGATGAGTAGGAATATCCAGAAGGAGTATATATAATGTCAAGATGATGGACATTGGGATCAGCCAGACTAGGGCTTGAATTCCATTTTTAATGCTACATTATGTGCTCTAAGGATGTTCAATTCACTTCTCAGGGCCCTGGTTACCTAATCTGTAAAATGGGCATAATAATAGTACTTAAGTCATAATGTTGTTGAGAGAAGTAAAGAAGCTCATTCTCCTAAGACACTAAGTATTCAAGAAATGAAGGCTTCTGTTCTTATTGGCATCATCCTACAAGTGATCATCCTACCTATGAGGGATCATCCTACCTATGCTCGTAGTAATATTAAAGAGGTCAATTTGCAAGTTTTTGTTATAATCAGTCACTTTCCAGAGGGCCAGGAGAACTTAGGGTTACAAGTGGCTTCTCTAATTAGATATTAGGACCGTAGAAAACTGGTTGTGGGTAGTGGAATTGGAAACACTGATCCTAGCAGACGCAGGCACCAGGAACTCAAAGACAAAAGACATCAAGGTGTCTGGGCACTAATACATCTTAGCAATGCCCAGGGTCCTTCAGCTCAGAGAAGATGGGAGCTACTGTTCTAAGATGTACAGGTGAGGTCATGTGGGATGTGAGGACATGGGGGTCTCAAAGCACAGGGCTGTTCTCCAACGGAATCTCAAGAAATGGGGTCCTCTCCTAAGGGCTCTATGGAAACCCCAGAGAAGAGGAAGCACCAGGACCAGGAGAAGGCTTGGGAGGAATTCTGCCAAGTGCACGGGAGTAACATGGAGGAGAACAAAGGACAGGGTGAGTCGTCTGAAGTCCACACTCCCTGAAAGAATCAAGTTTCCTGTCTTCAATTCCTTTACCTGCTTCTTCAGCTCTGCTCTGAGCCCTGGGGCCCTCTCTCTTCATCCTTTTAGCAGAAGTCTAGAGCGTGGACATTCTGCTGACCCCATGTCCCCCGTGGCCTCAGAGCAGTCCTTGTTTGGCATCAGGAGCCTGAAAGAAGACTCTCCCTTCCCTTCCTTTGCCTAGATGCCAAGGGTTGGAAAAAGCAAAAACAGATGTTTGGCCCAAAACTACTACAAATAAAGATGAGAACAGCCTGATTCTTGTCACTCCCAGGAGTGCTGATGGGGAGAGTGATAATTCAGACTGTGTCTCTGTCCAATTTCAAGATCCCTTGGGCCAAGCTATTGAAGCAGACGTCAGGAACCTGGACCCACCAGCTGCTTCAGACCCACTCCCTGAAGAAAAAGGAGGAAAGAAAGGAAAAAACAGAAACAGAAGCTCTTGTTCAGCACCTCAGTCATCCAAGGTGACGTGGCTGGCCCAGGCCAACTTCTCCATCTGGTTTTCTTTTTCTCCTGTTTTTGTATTGCTGTTGTAATTTATAAGTATTGGAATTTGAACAGATTAGCTCTGGTGGGGCTCGGGCGGGGAAGGGTCTCCATAATGTGAGGGAGAACCAAGAAAATTTCAGAAAAATATATTTTCCAGATTCCTGTCTTGACACCAAAATATTGACCCTTGAAGAAGGAAGGAAGGAAGGAAGGAAGGAAGGAAAGAAGAGAGGGAGGGAGGGAGGGGAGGGAGGGAGGGAGGGAGAGAGGGAGGAAGGAAAAGAGAGAAGGAGGGAGGGAAGGAGGAAGGAAGGAAGGAAAAGAGAGAAGGAGGGAGGAAGGAAGGAAGGAAGGAACAGAGAGAAAGAGGGAGGGAGGGACAGAGAGAGAAAGGAAAGGAAGGAAAGAGGAGGAACTCTTCAGAGTAAATAATAATTTATCTGTGTTTATCTTATATTCTGGTTTTCAGCACCTGCAAAAACCAGGTGACCTTGAAGCAAATGAGGCTGTGAATTAGAACATAAGTGACCCTACCCCCGAAAATACACACCTGAGGCAGCCTATTCCTGCTCTGGGCCACTCTGTTGAACATTTTCCTTTACGCTGAGACAAAATCTATCTGCCTCTGTTTTCCACCCCTGGTCCTCTCCCCATCTTGGATCTACCCAGAACAAGTCTAATTTGCTTTCACATGTAAAAATCCACAGTGAAGGCCTCTCCATGCAGGGATAGAGGGAAAAGGTGGTCTTTGTGGAGGGTTAGTGCTCTGTGGGCAGTTTTCTTCTTTGGAGCAATAAGAGGCAACTTTATCCATGCTTTTTTTTTTTTTTTTTTTTTTTAAAGATTTTATTTATTCATTTGAGAGAGAATGAGATAGAGAGAGAGCATGAGAGGGGGGAGGGTCAGAGGGAGAAGCAGACTCCCTGCCGAGCAGGGAGCCCGATGCGGGACTCGATCCCGGGACTCCAGGATCATGACCTGAGCCGAAGGCAGTCGCTTAACCAACTGAGCCACCCAGGCGCCCTATCCATGCTTTTATTGGAGGGATACTAAAGGACTCTCAGCCCCAAGTCGTCCTTCTGAACTCCAGTATTGGCCTCTTTTATTGTCCTTAGTGTCCCCTTATGTGGAGCATAGTCTGGAGGGATCAGGACTGAAGATAGCTAGGTTTGGAGGTGAGAGCATGAGAGGTGACTCAGTTTGTGTTGGAGTACGGCAAGAGAACCCCCCAAATATTCAATTAGCACGGAGCACAGCTACTTCGTCCTCACCAAGGCCACCCAGCTGGGAGAGGACCAGGAAGCCAGGAACACCTCCCTCTACCCATCCTTTTCCGACATGTATTACTGAGCCCGGCTTTCCTTGATCCTCTCACCTCTGTCTATTGTCTTCTTTTTCTAGAATGTTCCTTCCAACAACTGTTGCAGATGCTAGTGGAGATAAAAGATTTGAGGGAGGAGAAAAGAGAGGATATGTATTTATTCAGGATCTTAAACTCCTTAAAGTCTGCTTGTTGTTAATTCTCCTCAGATAGAACTTACTTTGCTGATCACCTCAGCCTTCTACTCATATCTTCCCAAACTGATAAATATTGTTTGCTGATCTGTCACCCCCCATTTTCCTTTCTCATGGTAAAAGCTTTCGGAGTTTCCTCTGATGAGCTATCCTTCTCAGTCCACATGGTTCATTCAAGACTGATCACACACAGCTCACCATCCCAAGGATGAACTGAAGACCACAACCAGAGTCGTGGTGATTGGCTTTGGTGTGGAAACATGATGGGAGCCAGTGATGCTCATTGTCACCCGCTCCTGAGGAAAGCCTGCTGAGCAGGAAGCCAACACAAAGAGGAGAAGGAGCAAGGGATGAAGAGAGACAAGTTTTGGCTTATGGCTATTCGAGTTGAGTATCTCTCTTGCATCCAAAAGAATTCTGAGAAATACTTGACCCCAGTAAGTCTCAAATTTTTGGGTCTCAAGACCCCTTTGCACTTTTGAAGTTTATTAAAGACCCCAAAGAACTTTCACTTATGTCAATTGTTTATATTGATATTTATCATACTAGAAATTTAAATTGGGAAATTTTAAAAATTGCCACTTAATAAAACTAATAACAAACCCATTGTATGTTAATAGAAATAAAGTATTTTTATGAAAAATAACTATATTTTCCAAAACAATATCTTTCATGAGAAATGTGGCATGCTTTATATTTTTTCAATTCTCGTGCAAGGTCTGGCTTACTAGGAGAGACCTGAATTCTCATACATGCTTCTACATTAATATATTGCCATATGTTGTTTTGGTTCAAGTGTATAAAGAAAACCCACCTCACAGAGATACATATCACTGGAAAAGAGAGGGATATTTTTATAAACTTTTCAGGGAGTTGAGGATATTCTTTTTTGGTATCACCCCCAAACTTGACAAGGGATACTTTAAAAAAAAAAGATTTATTTATTTATTTATTTATTTATTAGAGAGAGGGAGAGAAAGAAGGGGCAGAGGAAGAGAATATTCAAATATCCAAGAAGGCTCCCACTGAGCACAGAGCCCAATGTAGGGCTCAATCTCACAGCCCATGAGATCAGGACCCGAGCCAAAACCAAGAGTCGAATGCTTAACCAACTGAGCCACCCAGGCACCCTGACAAGGGGTACTGTCTTTTTTTTTTTTAAGGAGAAACAGACTCCCTGCTGAGCAGGGAGCCCGATGTGGGGCTCCATCCCGGGACCCTGGGATCATGACCTGAGCTGAAGGCAGCCGCTTAACCAACTGAGCCACCCAGGCACCCCCCAAGGGGTGCTTTCTTAAAGATAAGTTAACAATGTGGAATCTGAAACTATAAAAATGAACTTCTCATATTCTGAATACTCACGAGAGAATGGGAATGATAAAAGGTAAAATAATTACCTTAGAATTAGGAGGAAAATAGTTTTGATTTTGTCAACTTTCTGAAAGGGTTTCAGGGACCTCCAGGGGTCCCTGGACCATACTTTGAGAATCGCTACTCCAGCCTAATCTTCAACAGCTCTGATTCTGTGTATTTTTCTAAATTAAACTTCCAAAGAAACGGGAACTGATTTGGCTTATTCAGCCACCATTCAATAAGAAGATCCCTGTTAGTTATTCAGCAAATACTCCTGGGTGCTCCCTGTGATCCAGGCACCATGCTAGGAGCTGGGAGTACAGGGAGAACAAAACAGAACTGGAGCCTACTCGCACGTTGCTATCAGTCTAGTGTGGTGCACACACATTAATCACATGGTATAGGTGTGATAGAGCCGTATTGTAAACCTGGTTTACAGCACTGGCCTAAGCATCATGGAGGAAGCTACCAAGTGTATCAAGTCAGAGCGTGTTATGGGATTGGTTCCTTAATGAATTGACTTTGAGGAAATAAAAAGGACACGTAGTCATTTGCTAGAAAAGTGGAGTAGAGGCGTCGGGGTGGGGGGTGCTGGTGTAGCAATGTAGCCTGCTTCTGGTAGAGGAAATAGCATGGGAAATGTCTTAGAGAAGGAGAAGCTGCAGGAAGCCAGTGTGACTGGGAAGGGAAGGTGGAGAAGATCACATTGCAGGAAGAGTCTGGAGAGGTAGACAGACGGCATCTGTTAGAGCACTTGCAAAAGATCATCTTCTCGGCTGCTGGCTGACTGATAGAGGACTGCCTTTGAGTCAGGCACCCGTCGCTGGTCCAGTCACCTGGAGCTACAGATGCAGGGTGGTAGCCCACGCCTAAGGGACCACTCAGAAGGCATTGTGCAAGTACGGCGAGCACTCCAAGTGGAGTCACGGTCCCCTCGGAAAATCATATTCCACATCTCATTGCTTCATGGTTGCCTCATGTACACCCATCCTCCAATCTGGAGGCCTTGAAGATCTTCTCCATTTGCTGGTTCATCCATGCTTGATTTCCAGTAGGGCCACTGTCACAGGAGGTGCTCTCGAGGGGCAGATTTTGAGATGGAGATCAGCAGCAGGATGTTTATTAAGTAGTGCTCTTGGAGATGACGCTTGTGAAAAGAAACGACAGAAGTAGGAGTGGACAGAGGGAGAACTGACCTGCAAGGCAGTCTCAACAAAGGTCTCAGCCGATCACGTTCTGAATTGTCCTGAGTTGCAACCTCCAGAAGGAAGCATGACCCAGGAAGGAAGCATGACAAGGAAAGGCTGTTTTCCTCAGTTAATGCAGTCCCCAGTGTGGGCCGATGACAGAAGGCTGTCCTCCAGCCCCATTCCCAGCTCCTGAGGGAAGAATCCTTCTTTCCTGAAGGAAACTTTGGGTGGTGCATCACAGAGCCCACCATGCTCGTGGATCCACTCAGTAAGAATCATGATGGTGTTTATGAGCACAACAGTGGCCAGGAAGTCAGAAGGACTGAATTCTATAAATCAAACACACACAAAAACTTGTACTTGCTGACCTGGGTCCACTCTGCTTGTCTCCCCGCTTTATCCCATATCCTTTTTCTCTCACCAACCCACTTCATCGGTGCAGGTCTCCATTCTCTTCTCTCAGCCCTCTGAGGTCCGTGCTACTCTGGGGCCTTTGCACTGTTGATAGGAATTATGTTATTTGTGTGCTACACTAGGATATTTGCTCCATGAGTGTAGGGACTTTGTGTCGTTCATCTTTGGGTCCTTAGAGCCTGGAACACAGTAGGCACAAAAATATTTACTGAAAATATCAATAACCGAGGGGGCGTCTGGGTAGCTCATTTGGTTATGCATCCAACTCTTGATTTCGGCTCAGGTCATTCTCAGGGTCTGCGGATCAAGTGGAGATTCTTTACCTCCCGCCTGCCCCCCCTTAATAAATAAGATCTTGGAGGAAAAAATCAATAACTGAGGCCCAGGCAGAGCAGGTATATGGGTTTGCTGAGGCTGTGGTAACAAAGTATCACAGACCAGGTGGCTTAAACAGCAGAGGTGTACCTTCTCACGGTTCTGCAGGCTAGAAGTCTGAACCAAAGTGTCAGGAGGGTTAGTTTCTTCTGAGGCCTGTCTCCTGGGTTTGCAAATTACTGTCTTCTCCCTCTGTCCTCACATGGTCTTTCCTCTGTGCCTACGTGTGTCCAAATTTCCTCATCTTAGAAGGGCACCAGTCATTCTACTGGATTAGGGTCTACCCTCATGATTTCATTTTACCTTAATTACCTCTTGAAAGACCCCAGCTCCAGACGTAGGCACGTGCTGAGAGGTACTGGGGATTAGGACTTCAATACACACATTTGGGAGGAGGGGCGTATGACACAACCCATAACAGCAGGGGACACAAAAAGGCCATGTTATGGGTTTTCTCTCTTAGAAGCCCAGCTATATCACACTGAAGAAGGGGTGAGTTTGGAGTCCTTATGACACACCGGGTACTGTGCTGGTATTTCACAAGCATTATCTTATTTCTCCTCACAACCATCTGCTGAAGTGGTAGTACTCTATCCGTTTTACTGACAAGAAGACAGGGACTCAGAGATCTTAAGTACTTGTTCAAGGTCACGCAGTGGGCAAAGGGAGAAGATGGAACTTGAACCTAGATCTCCTGACCCTGAGCCGACACAGTCAACCATTTCTGGGGAATACCTGTTGTTTGTCCTGACAGCCTTCTAACCCCTTGATTCATATTGTTAATATCCTGCATCCACAGGGCTATAATCAGCTTAATTACATGGTATTTTGTGATGTTCTCTCTAAGTCACCTGTAGCCCTCTCCAAGGAGAAGGGAATCATCTGGGGAAAAAACAAAACAAAACGAAACAGAAGCCCAGATGTTGCCCACATTCAGGGGAGAGAAGCAGGAACAAACATCTTTTTTGCTCCCAGCCTTGTCAAGGCTAATGCTTTGGTCCCCTCCCTGAAACTTAAACCAAAATCAGAACTTACTTCATTCTCTGTTTCATTAGCTTGGAGTAGGCCCAAGATAAGGTTAAAAATCAAAAAGTCTGTGAAAACTGCAACCAATTACCCTGAAAAATATGCTAAGCCTGAACAGATTTATTCAACGTTGCTTAGTGGGTGGCTTCACAGGACGGAGGCCAAGATTTATCATCTGCTTGGCTTTGCCTTTGATTATTCATTGACTGGGATGGCTTTCTTACCATAAGCTGATACAGTCTCCCATCTCTGAAGAAGGGGGGAAAAATACAAAACACCACATTTACTGATTCTTTTCAAACAGAATGTTTTTTTTATTTTTTTATTTTTTATTTTTATATTTTTAAAGATTTTATTTATTTATTTGACAGAGAGAGAGGCAGCGAGAGAGGGAACACAAGCAAGGGGAGTGGGAGAGGGAGAAGCAGGCTTCCCGCGGAGCAGGGAGCCCGATGCGGGGCTCGATCCCAGGACCCTGGGATCATGACCTGAGCCGAAGGCAGACGCTTAACGACTGAGCCACCCAGGCGCCCCAGAATGTTTTTTTTAAGAGAGGCAGACCTGTGGTACTAATGAATATTCCCTGTTTTTCCTTTTGAAATCACAGCAGGAGATTAATGAAAAATTTAGTGAAGGGTGGAGAGTGCTGGTGGAATGTTCTACTGATTCCATCGAGTGTTTATTCAAACACACGTTCTAGCTGCCTGTTGTAAGCCATGCACTGTGCTAGATGTCGTCCCAGATCATCTCATTTTGCTGGCATAAAACCCCACAGGGGGTGTTGGCATCCCCACTGTACAGATGAGGAAACCGAGTCTTTAGAATTGCATTGTCCAATATGGTAATCAGTAGCTACGGATGGTTATTGAAACTTACATTTAAAGTGATTAAAGTTTCTTTTTTAAAGATTTATTTATTTATTTGAGAGAGAGAGAGCGGGGTAGGGGGGACAGAGGGAGAGGGAGGGTCAGAATCTCAAGCAGACTCCCCCACTCAGCACGGAGCCTGATGTGGGGCTTGATCGCACAACCCTGAGATCATGCCCTGGGCCGAAATCAAGAGCTGGACGCTTACCCGACTGAGCTACCCAGGCGCCCCATATAGTAATTAAAGTTTTAAAAGTCGGTTCTTTATTTACAACAGCCACATTTCAAGTGCTCAACAACGATATGTGGCTAGTGGCTACCCCATGGCACAGCACAGGTCTGGAACATTTTCATCATCACAGAAAGTTTTACTGAACACACTGCCATAGGATTTAGAGGCAGAGAGACGTGCCATTTGCTTAGTCAAAGGCAAGATTCAAGTCTGGCTCTCTTTGCTCCAAGTCCAGGTCCTTCCCACTATTGCAACACACCCACGGCATCTTTGATCTTCCCAGAAGGGAGACCATTAGCTCCCCAGGGGCAGCAACATTGACCCTGATTTCTTTGGTAATCCCTTGAACTAAAAACTTTTTTTTTTTCCCTGAAGGGTGTGTTGGGAAATGCTAAGAAATGGCCAGCAGGGGGTGTGCGTGTCCCGTGTCTCATAACTTGGACCATCTCAAGGCACTGCTAAGAGACGTGCTTGCAAAAGCCAAAAACTTAACTTGTTTTGACAAAGCCCTTGTATAGATATTTCCCCCCAAACAGATATACAAATGGCCAATAAGCATATGAAAATATGTTCATTGTCATTAGTCTTTGGGGAAATACAAATCAAAACCACAATGAGGTACCATGTCATACTCATTAGGATGGCTATAGAAAGAAAGAAAGAGAAAAAGAAGAAAAGAAAAACAACAAGCAGAAAAATAACAAGTGTTGGTAAGTAAGTGAAGAAATTGGAATCCTTGTGCACTGTTTGAGGAAATGTAAAATAGCACAGCCACTGTGGAAAACAGCGTGGCGGTTCCTAAAAAAAAATTAAACAAGAATTGCCATAAGACCCAGATTCCATGTGTAAGGATATATGTAAAGGAATTGAAAGCAGGGACTCAGAGAGATAATTGTACACCAATGCTCCTAGCGGTATTACTCACAATAGCCAAAAAGTAGAAACAACCCAAATGTCAATCAATGGATGAATGGATAAATAAATATCCATGTTCATACAATGAAATATCATTTGGGGGCACCTGGGTGGCTCAGCCGGTTGAGCATCTGACTCAATTTTGGCTCAGGTCATGATCTCAGGGTGAGATGGAGCCCCACATAAGACTCTGCTCTGAGAGGGGAGTCTGCTTGAGACTCTCTCTCTCCCTCTCCCTCTGCACCCCCTCGTGTGTGGGTATGGGTGTGTGTGTGTGTGTGTGTGCGTGTGTGCATGCTCTCTTGCTCTCTCAAAAAAAAAAAAGAAAGAAACATTATTTGGCCTTTAAAAGGGATAAAATTCTGATACCTGCTGCAATATGGATAAATCTTGAAAACATACTAAGTGAAATAAATCAGATACAATAGGATTAATACTATATGATTCCATTTACATGAGTACCTAGAGTAGTGAAATTCATAGAAAGTAGAATATCAGTTATCAGGGGCTCTGGGGAAGGGATAGTGAAGAGTTAATGTTTAATGCGTACAAGAGTTTTAGTTTGGAAAGATGAAAAAGACTTGTAGACGAAGAGTAGCATGTGAATGTATTTAATGCCACTGAGTTGTACACCTAGAAATGGTCAAAATGGTAAATTTTATATTATGTGTATCTACCCACAATAAAATTAAAAAAAAAAATAAAGCAAGGGTGGGGTACCTGGCTGGCTCAGTCGGTTAAGTGTCTGCCTTCAGCTCAGGTCATGATCTCAGGGTCCTGGGATCAAGCCCTGCATTGGGCTCCATGCTCAGCGGGGAATCTGCTTGTCCTTCTCCCCCACCCCCGGTTCATGCTCTCTTTCACTATCTCTCTCTCTCTCAAATAAATAAATAAAATCTTAAAAGAGAAAGGTTCTTTATCCTTGTTTTGTTTGTTTGAGAGGCAGGCAGAGGGAAAGGGAGAAGCAGACCCCCGCTGAGCAGGGAGCCTGATGTGGGGCTCAATCCCAGGACCCTGGGATATAACTTGAGCCGAAGGCAAACACTTAACTCAATGAGCCACCCAAGCGCCCCAAAGAATCTTTCTTCTTGCAGTTTTCTAGGTGGGGTTTGGCTGCTAGGTGGGAAGAGAGTCCTCCAGGAGTATAGGAAAAAAGGAAGGCCACAACCTCAATGCCAGGCCTGGCTCTGCCCACATTCAGCTCTGTTGAACCAGGCAAGCTTACTACTTTCTAGTACCTGCATAAGCAGAAAGAAAGACGGTCTAGACATTAGTCTAGCATCCTTATCTCACACCTTCGATGACCAAGTCCAACTTTGTTTGCAAAGATACCTTCTTTTCCCAAGATGTGGGACTTTCAGGAACCCAGAAGATATGTGGAACAACAGATACCCATTGCCCATCTCTGGAAATGCTGATGTGCACAGTGAGACATGGCCCTTAAGAATTATTCTGGGGGCACCTGGGTGGCTCAGTGGGTTAAGCATCTGCCTTCCGCTCAGGTCATGATCCCAGGGTCCTGGGATCGAGCCCCGCATTGCGCTCCCTGCTCAGCGGGGAGTCTGCTTCTTCCTCTCCCCTTGCTCCTTCCCCCCACTTGTGTGCTCTCTCTCTCAAATAAATAAAATCTTAAAAGAAAAAAAAGAATTATTCTGTCTACCCCCTCCCATGATTAACAGGCATGAAATTTAGTACCACTCTCCACCCAGGCCTACCTGGTCCCATCCAAGCTTACAGGTCCACAGTAACAGGGGTCCTCATCATAAATGATAGGTATTTTCCTCTCCATCCCCCTCGCCAAGATCCAGTCTGAGATTCACATGTCCCAGGGTGTTGTGACATAGGATCTCCAAGCCCTGGTAACTGCTATTGCTGTGAGGTGTGGTCCAGCACAGGGAAGGGTTGGGAGGGCCAGGGAGGCACTGGCTAGGGTCCCACTTTCAGTCACAGAATCAGAGGGCTGTTTCTCAGAAAGCTGCTCTTGCTCGTGCTCCTTATCTGAGCCCTTGAAAGCTTCCACATAGTGAAGCACCCACAGAGGATTTTGATCATGGTGGTTCTTGTCTTGTAGGAACCAGTGGTGCCCCAGCCCATACTGGCATCGACAGATCCCAGAGCAAGACCACAGGAAGCGAAGAAGCCTCCTCTCCAGCATCACCATGGTGGCCAGACCTGGGCCTTCCAGAGCTTGTCCCGCTCATGGGCCACCTGCCCGTGTGTGTCATCCTTCATGGTGATAAACAGGTTGAGCATAAGCAGTGTGGCAATGATGGCAAAGACAAAGTAAATGATGCCAAATGTGAAGGGCAAGTTCACTTCATAGTTGGCAGGCCCATCCATGATGGTGAGGAAAAGCTGAAAGGTGTTGAACAGTGCCATGGGGTAGTGGTGGAATTGTCCCAGATTGGCTGGGTCCTCTGTCTGGAAATGCTGAGGCAAGTCCCAGAATAACAAGGCCATCAGCTGACAGAAAGGTGTCACGTCTCCAAAAATCATCTTCTAGGAGTGCCTGGCTGGTTCAGTCGGTAGAACATGCAACTCTTGACCTCTGGGTTATGAGTTCGAGCCCCATGTTAGGTGTAGAGATTACTTTATAAAATAAAATAAAAATAAAACCAAAAATCATCTTCTGGATCATGATGGTGAAAGGACAGAGCATCTGGAACCCTCCAGCGAGGTACATAACACTACACCAGCCCAGCACCGGGGCGACGGACACGGGCACCGTCTCTCCATTCGTGTTGGAGAGCCACGTCCTCGTGTTCACCAGCACCACGCAAGCACAGGTGATGACAGTGACATGGAACAGCCCCCAGAGGACAGTCTGTCCCAGATAGCAAGAGGCACCAACACTGAAAACGCCCAGGATCTGTAAGAGTGGGATGACCACGGTTCCAAGGATGGTCACCAACTCCCGCACCAGCCAGACGTTATCCCGGTGAGTCACATAGGCCTTCTGTAGAGGTTTCTGTTGGAAAATGGTGTTATCTCAGGAATCTGTGCAGTTGTCCATACGGAACTCGAGGGGGCAGTGGATGTAGCAGATTATGTAGAGTGGGTACAAGGCACCCAGAACATAGAAGTACCACTGCCCATATTTCTTCCACTTGAAGCTCACTAGCTGCTTCACTGGGGTCTGTTCCAGGACCTGGTGAGCCTCCTGCTTCTTGGGGGAGACCACGAGCTCTAGAAAGGACATGTCTTCTCCCTAGGAGTTGATCTCTGTGAGGTTGTAGAGAGTGGAGGTCAGTGGCCCATAATTCCACTGTATGTGCTTCGGCTTCTGCATCAGGTGCTGGAACATCGCAGGGTTGCCCTCCACTCCAGCCAGCTTGAAGGGAGTGAGACCCTGGTGACTGGGCATGCTTGAGGTCCTGGGACTGCAGGTGGTCGCTGCGCCCACTGGGGGACAGCAGCAGGGTGTACATCTGGCAGGCAAAGGTTTTGTTGGGCTGGAGGATGAGGATGTGCAAGATGGTGTTTCCCAGGGAGTCCAGGGCCCAGACGCTGGCTCCATGCTCAATGAGCAGCCTCGTGATCTCCTCACTGCCCACACAGGCAGCCAAGGACAAAGGGTGCTCCCCGAAGTAGATAAGGTTGCAGGGGCTATGGTGGACAGCTGTGCCTGTAGCTCTTGCAGAGATGCTGGCCCTGTGGGCAAGCATGGCTCACACGGAGTGCACATTCTGGTTCACGATGGCTATGTGCAGAGCGGTCCAACCTATGGAAGGCTCACCCATGGTGGGCTCCTTGACCAGCTCCAGGGCAGCCTCTGTCAGCACATGGCTGCCTCGAGATTGTCCCAGAGGACTGCTATATGCAATGCCATCTAGGACTTTGCAGCAGCTGAGGAAGAGGCAGGGTCTGTTTGGGGTTGGGACTGAGAGTGAGTGTATCTTCCGTGTGACTTGTGTATGCAGCTTGCAGTTTGCAGCTGTGGGGTGTGTCTGCGTGTGTGTGTGTGTGGACGTGTGTGGCCAGACACTTATTTTGTTGCAAGACATAGCCTATAGATACCACTGGAATTGTGCACTCTTTGTCTTTCTCCCCTCCCTACTCCCTCTCTTTACATTCTTTTTCATATCACTTAGAAACTTGGCAACAAAGATGTTTACAAACGGGAAAATACAGACAGCTACCTTCCAATGTCAACTCCCTTGGCTTTAAATATATCTGGCTGTGGATAACTCTGAAATGTACATCTCAAGACAGACCCATCCCTGAACTTCTGTATTTATCTGTCTACTTGATACCACACTCGAGCATCAAAGAGGCATTTCAAAATGAATTTGACTGAAAAGAAATTCTCATTTCCCTGACCCTTTGCCTCCCAAACTTGTTCTTCGCCTGCTTCCCTATTTCTATAAATAGCACCATCACCCACACAGTTATTCAAGCCCAAACCCTAGGCGTTGGTCCTTTAGTGATCCCTTTCTCACACGCACGCACTCACGCACACACGCACATCACATCACTCTGTCAGCAAATCTTGGTGGTTCTACCTCAGAAAGAGATCTCGAACCTATTTACTTCTCTCCATCTCCACGGCACCTCCTTCATCCAAGCTGTCATCCTCTTTTACCTGGGCAGCTGAAAACCTGTGCTTTGACCTTTGTCCTTCTCTAAAATAAAAATCAGAACAAGTCACTCCCTTTATTTATTTATTTATTTTTATAAAGGAAATTCTTAGAACTTCTTTTTTTTTTTTTTTAAGATTTTATTTATTTGTCAGAGAGAGAGAGAGAGAGAGAGCTCACAAGCAGGGGGAGCGGCAGGCAGAGGGCGAAGCAGGCTCCTCCCTGAGCAGGGAGCTCAACGTGGGACTTGATCCCAGGACCCCGGGATCATGACCTGAGCTGAAGGCAGATGCTTAACCTACTGAGCCACCCAGGTGTCCCAAGTCACTCCCTTTAGAATAAAACTCAAACTCCTGGAGTTCCTGTAGGCCTTCAAGACCCTACAAGGTCTGGCCCCTGCTTGCCTGTCTGATCTCACCTTCTAGGACTCTCCTGGTCCTAGAAGAGTCCCCATGGGGCTCCTCAAGTACCCCAAGCCCATTCCTACCTCATGGCTTCTGCATGATCTCTGGTCTTGATTCAGGGGTTATCAGCACAGAGAGGCCTTCCCTGACGACTCTATCTACAGTGGCCTCCTTCCAGTCTCTAAGCCTTCAGAACATTCACCCCAATTGTAAATGACACGGATGCTGTTTCCTTACTTGTTTCCTGGTTTGGTGTTGGTCTCCCACACTAGACCATAAGCTCTTCTTCCCTACTGGAATTTGAACTCAAATCAAACCAACTCTAAAGTTCCAGTACATTTCAAAAGAGAAGGAAAAATGCATCCATAAGAACTCAAATATATAAAAGCATATTTTCCATTAAAACTGCCCTCTTGTCTTCCTATCTTCAAAACCCCTTTGGCATTCTTGCTCTGGATTTCCTTCAGAACAAAGCTATTCAAACACTTGATCACGACATGGTTCGAAATGGGCTATGATACGGGAAATGGAAGAGACCACATTTTAGAACAGGATTGATAAAATCCCATTTCTTCAAGTTAAAGGCAGTGTTCACTCTTACTGGACTGTGCTCATGCCATACCATCTTTTAAATGTTTTCACTGACACCCAGAGGAGGTTTTACTTAGTTATACTACACACTTCTGTATCACTTAAATTCAGTACAATACACAAGCATTGATTCAATTCTTTTACCCCAAGCTTACATCGCATATTTGACAAAATCTTGTTCAACCTAATACAGAGCATCTACTGTATGCCACGTACTAAGTGCTGTGGAGGGGCAGAGATGGATAAAACACAATCCCTGCCCCCAAACCTCACAATCTGCCACCAAGAATATCATCAGCAAGCTTGATCACTGACCTTGGTCTCAACAATTTGCTCTGAAAAACTGTTGGCTCTTTTCAAAAAACAAAATCTTTTTCCACAAGCAAAACCATAGATAATTCTCCAAGAAGGGCGGGACAAATAAAATCCTGCCTGCCTCTGAAGATATTTCCAAGAGAATACCAAAAGTCTTTGGAGAAAAAATAGTGAATGAAATAAGTCTTTGGTTGCCAAAAAGGCTTGGATGGCTATCATTTATATAGTGTATAAAATCTGGCACCCCCCCCCCCAAAAAAGTCATTCTCATTTCCTTAAAACTGGAGTTTTTAGTTTTATCACAACCCCTTTTTCTTAAAAGAAATATTTTTGTTGCCTTTACATTGCCTTTGCTATACTGAACAGAAATTCATAGAGAATATAATACCTACAAAACATTTCTAAAAATCAGTATATTGCTCTAAATTTCATGTAAGGAAGAAACAAAAGATATGATTTATAGTACAATATGCATTTCAATACAAGAGTGCTCAGATAATTCAGGAAGACAGTGAGAAGTCAAATATTTGCCCCTACTTTTAATGAAGACGTCTGGATTTCAGAAGAATGAGACTCAACAGAAAGTTGTTGACCATTTTGCTTTATATGTGCTATTTCCAAATAAGGGCTAAAAAGGCATACATAAAATTTCCACAAATGAAACAGCTATTAGTAAAGACTGATGCAGTTGTGTGGCACTAATGATTCAGATCCCAAGCATGGTACTGCCATTAATGATGTCATTTTCCAAAATGGCAGACAACTCTTAGTAAAGTGATAGAGGCTTGCTTTCATTTATACAGTAGGACCATTCTGGGAAGCTTTGTGGCCATTAAAACCATACTGGTATTTCTGTTTATATGGGAGAAAAAGAGCGAGGATCTATGGTAAGGTAATGAGAAGTAAGTTCTCACCATGGTAAATGTATGGTGGGACATTACTTTCTCTCTTTTTTTTTAAAGAGTTTATTCATTTGAGAGAGAGAGAGAGTGCATGAGTGGGGTGGAGGGGCAGAGGGAGAGGGAGAAGCAGACTCCCCACTGAGGAGGAAGCCCGCCGCAGGGGACCCTGGGGTCATGACCTGAGTCAAAGGCCAATGCTTAACAGGCTGAGTCACCCAGGTGCCCCATGGTGGGACATTTCAAATCCTCAGGGGACTCAAGACAACTCTTGCCCCACAGGCCTGCCTCACAGTGGCCCCCAAAACCAGTAGGACATGAGACTTTCCATCTCCACCTCCACACCCCTGCAATCCCTACGAAAACCAAAAGTGCCCTCACAAGGAAACATCCCCTGAGGATGGTACTATCCCCTTTGAGAAGCACTTCCTTAAAGTCACAGCTCTTAGGAGAACTTCAGGTCTCTCAGGCATTCTGGGGGGGTTACTGCAGTGCGTAGTCTGTACTCTACCACCCAGCTGGGAATCCAAGGGGTAGCAGCAGAAGAAATGACATTAGCTCCAGGAAAGAACAATCCTGCCCCTTTGAGTGGTAGGCTTAACCTCAGGCAGTTGGTGAAACTCCAGCTCCAAAGAGCACACAGTACTGGGGAAATACACAGTGACAGCAGGAAACTAGGCCAACAGATGACACGGACAGAGAGGCCCTGTAAGACACAATAGGGCATGTGAGAACAGGAAGGTAAGCTGTAGCCACAGGAAAACATGGGGGTGTACGGCAGGATTCCACCCACAGGACAAGGCCCCAGTTGTTGAAGAATCACAGTGTAAGGACACCTCTAGAAATTCAGAGAGAGAGGGAGATGAGTAGAGATGATAGAGGGTATTGGTTAAGAATTTGGGCCTTAGGATTACGCAGGTTCAAATCCCAGCCCCTCCACTGGTAAGTGTGACTTTGGGCCAGTTGTATTATTTCCCTTTGAATCAGTTTCTTCATCTATAAAATGAGCACTAATGATAGTCTCTATCACATGGGGTTGTCCTGGGCATGAGATGAGATCATAGGTAAGGTGCTTAGCACAGTGCCTGGGGGGCCTGTGAGCTGCTCAAGGGTAGGACTGTCTAGTTTGTTTGTTTGTTTTTTTAATTTTTAAAAATATTTTATTTATTTATTTGACAGAGAGATAGAGAAGAGCACAAGTAGGCAGAGTGGCAGGCAGAGTGGCAGGCAGAGGGAGAGGGAGAAGTGCTCCCCGCTGAGCAGGGAGCCTGAGGTGGGGCTCAATCCCAGGACCCTGGGATCATGACCTGAGCCGAAGGCAGACGCTTAACCAACTGAGCCACCCAGGCGCCCCTAGGACTGTCTAGTTTTGTTCCCTCTTCTCCCCTGGAGTACTTGTTGCTGAGCAGGCACAGATCAACCCGAGTTGCATGAGCTGACCGCGAAGGTCTTGTAAAAGGTACCATTCTCGCTATCAAGGATGATACAGAGAAAAGGAACCAAATACTGGAGCCAGGGTAGGAAGTGGGGACTTGGTTTCTATACTGTGGCACAAGATCACAGGCAGTACCTTTCACAAGAGGAAACCAGATCAGCCTAGTAGCTGAACTAAGGCTCTTGAAACCTCTGAGTGAGGAAGGCACTGGTCTCCGTGCCTGGGGGCCGTCGAGCTCCTAGGAGAACTAGGAGAAAGCCTCACCGGCCCACCATGGTGGGAAGAGAACCGAGGGGCCGGACAGCCACTGGGCACCATGGCGCACTAGGAGGAGGTCTCGGCCAGACCCAGGGGAGTACTCTGCTGGCCTGCAGACCTGTGGCCCCACAACAGGAAGGGCGGGCCTGCCTTCTCCCCTCTAGGAACTGGACATAGCAGAACTAAACGGGAGTCATACAAAGTAAGAGGAAAGTAGGCCAGCCCTGGCTCCTTCCCCCTTACCAGCTCCATATCACGTCACTCTTCCCTTTGTGTTCTGAGCTCCAGCCACACTGGCCATTTCCTTGTTTCTCGAAAATGTGAACCTCCCCCACCCACATCCCCACCACCCACTCTTTGCCTGGCTAATTGCTGCTCACCCTTCAGGTCTCGGTTCAAACATCACTTCCTCAGAAAGGCTGTCCCTGAACTCCCAGGTTAGGTGCGGGGCTCTCCCACTTAGTCTCATCCTTATCAGTTCTGGCCTTTTGCCTCTTCACATCTCATGCAATTATAATTAGTGTTCTGTGTAGGATTCAGCCACACTCTCCCATGAGACTGGACACTCCTGAGGGTAGACGCTACACAGAGTCCATTACCCTATATCCTCTGCTAGGCAGCCCGGTACCTGGTACATGGTTAGCCCTCAGTAGATGTCAGTAGAAAAGAAACTGGATGGGAAGAGGGAAGGAGCCCCAAAACTCAGATTAGGGTTACTGGGTTTGTCCTAAAAGATAATCAGATCCATAGACTAACTCCACTCTTAAGAAAACCAGGTCACCAACATTCCTGATTGAATATTCATTTTGCAGCAACTTCTCACCCTATTTCGAGGCCTAGCTCACAGTGAAGATTTATGTCATCCTCTCCTCTCAGACGCAAATGACTGAGGTAGCAAATACTGTGATTTATTTCCCTCTCCTCCCTGCTGTCCAACAGGATGCCATGAGTGATGTCAGGTGCACCATCCCTTTGATCTTGCTGGTGAGAAAATACATTTGGTACGAAATCCCAGGCAGAAATGAAAGCTGAAAAACAGATTTCTCTTCACCTCCTTAAATCCTCCACTATCCCACCACCACCACACAAAGATACCCCTGCCAAGCAACACACCTGAGCACCATTTTCTGGCTCATGGGCAAGACACCAGTTTATGTCTAGAGATTTTTTTCAGTGTTTGTTTTTCCTCCTGCATCATCACCGTTGGGAAGCTCAGATCCCTGTAGGTGCTCACAGGGTGCAGGCAGAGAATAGTTGGCCCTGGAAGTCCGACTCTTGTTGAAGGCACAGAAACGGCACTTTCCCAGCATTTGGCTTCTGATCCCTAATATCACCTCTAGTCACTGAGCCCCCATGCTGAGCCAGCAACTATGCTCTTGCATGCTTTGCCTACATGAGCTTATCCAATCCTCCCAACAGCTCTATGGGAACAGATACTTTTATTGTCTCCTTTCACAGATGAGGACAACTGAGGCAAGTTGAAGTAACTTCCCAGACCCGCGTGACCAGAGAGAGGTGACAGTAGGCGTCAAACTCAGGTCTTTTTGCCCCTGCAGCCTGATCTCTTAAGTGCCACATGTTGTTGCAAGAATAATCGCTACTTATACTTATAAATGCTAAATAAATGCTACTTATAGAGTACTTTGGTGGTTAAATTAGTCCGTTAAAGGACTAGCAGTCGTAACAATACCAATGAGAATAATTGTAGCTAAGTGTTCAACGAATGTTACATCCTGTTGTTATTGCTGTCATTATATTATCGGCCCTGATTTAAAAATATCATCTTAAAGGGAGGGAGAGACCATCCCTCTGAAGACTCTTATCTACTCTTTGGCCTCTGCCCGGGGTCTGGTCACAGAGGCAGGTGTGTGTGTGACCAGGCCATCTGTCAGTTGAAGTGGCCATGACCCAATTGCTCAGTTCCCCCTGGGTCAAGGGTGTACCATCACATAGGCCCCAGAAGCACCCGAGCAGGATTTGAGATGCACCCATGAAGGTGACAAACCCCAGCTTCTATCACCAGTTCCTAGAACTAGGCTATTTCCCCACGTAGAGTCTTGTTATGATTCATACAGAGTGAGAGCTGAATGACAAGTTCAAATTTTCTTTTTTTAAATATGCTGACCTGAAGAGACCTGGGGAACGTGGATGGGGCATGTTTAATAGCAGGAGACTCCTTTAGAAAACCTGGAGTGACTTCAAAGAGAGAAAAAAAAATTATATATGTGTGTGTGTGTGTGTGTACATACATATATATGTGTGTGTGTATATGTATATATCTCAAAACAAGCTTGTAATGGCAAACATCTTTTCTGTCATGATTTTTTAACTATGGCAATTCTCCATTATAAAGAAGGTGGTTCTCCAGGCGGTAGCTCACTCGGGAATTGGGGCTGCTAGGGTCAGCAGCTCAGGTACAGGGGGAGGCCATTCATGCATGCGGGGACTCGGGTGGGGGCCATTTAGACATGGGTTCAAATCCTGGCTCCCCTACTTATTGACTGGAAAACTTAAGGCAAACTTTTTGTAGTTTCTCTGAGCTGATATAGGATAGTCATGTCCACCTGGTAGACTTCTCAGGGCGTTTAAAAAAAACTCAAGTACTTCAAGTGAACAGAGGAAGCAGGGGATAGCAGTGAAGGCCATTAAGTCTGCAACCAGACCTGAGATAAAATCCCATTCAACCACCTCCTTATGACTTTGGATGGGTGGCTTAGTTTCCTTGAGCTTCATCCATGGGAAAGCCACCTACTTCCAAGGGTTAGAGTAGAATTATGTGTGATAGTATCAGCAATGTCCTTAACCCAGTGCCTGGCACTTTAGGAAGCTCTCCAAAAAAAGGAGTGCCACCTATTAGGTGTAGGCAGAACCAGACCCTGGGCTTCTTTATGATCTGGCTAGAGGTTTGAAGTGAATTGCCCGGGCAGGAGTCGAGCAGCAACCGAGAGCAGGCTATGAGGTCCAATGTGGAAGAAAGTACTGCATGTCAGTGGACACTTCCCTGCTCTACCCCGGAGGCCTCCTAAGACCTGCTTGCCCCATATTTTGACCGCACCAACTGAATTCTTAAGTTTGGGCTCTTAGGACATTTATCAGTGTGGCTATCAGCAAAGGCTGAGGGAAGGGCTGAATTTTAAATTGACGCCAATATTTCTTATGGAGATGAGGCTAATAAAAAATTTGGTGGTGTGAGAGTCATAAGACATTTTGCCTCACCCCTACAATAATGGAGAGTTGCCTCAAAGACAGCTTGGCCACACTCCTTTTCCAGGTAAATTTAGTCCTGGATATAGTTGCAGATTAGCACACCTGCTCGTTTTTCTTTGCCACAAAGTGGGCACTCCTAGTTAAAAAGGGATCTTTGGTTGACGTCAGTAAGGAATTCAGTGAGTAGCCACTTGGATCATGGAAATCCTATTTGTACCAGGGCTGACAGTTGATGGACTTCTTCTGCCTTCCCCAAAGGACTTTTTAAAAAACTTATTCTGACATCCCACTCTGTAACTGAACTTGATGGAGAAACAGGCAGGCCAAGTTTGGACTTTGGAGTCTGATGTATACCTAATGCCACATTTCTTATCTGTGAAACAGGACAACAAAACCTGCCTCGTACGTTTAATGTGAAGATTCAGAGTGGTTTTCCCTCTCACCTCCTCACACTCAGCTCTCCCTTCCGGTAGGCTGGGGGCAGCAGACACTGTTAGTTTTCTACTCAGCTGTGATTCTGTACTCCTTTTATCTCAGAAACAAGATCCTAGTTCAGTTCATTCTCCTTTAAGTGGCCATGTTCTTTGGGGGGACAGGAGGACTGGCCCTTTAGGCAGTCTTAGGGAATGAATCTTGTTTCATTTAAGCCAGTCCTGGCAGTCCTGATCTTCCTGGCAAGCGGGTAGTTTAGACAAGAGCACATGATATAGTTCTGGCCAAGGAAATGGGGAAAATCTGCTCAGGAGCCTCTGGGAAGGTTTTCGTTGTTTTAAAAAAGGGATACGAGACAGGTATGTGTCCCTTTCTATCTCTGAGCATTGTCATCTGTATGCAATAACTGAAAGAAGGCAGCCTTTTTTTTTTTTTTTTTAAGGTTTTATTTATCTATTTGTCAGAGAGAGGGAGAGCACAAGCAGGGGAGCGGCAGAGGCAGAGGGAGAAGCAGGCTCCCCACTGAGCCAGGAGCCCAATGCAGGACTCGATCCCAAGACCCTGGGGTCATGATCTGAGAGGAAGGCAGATGCTTAACTGACCCAGCCACCCAGGGGTCCCAAAAGCAGCCATCTTTAGACCATGAAGAGAGCCATCTTACAAGGTTAAGTCAACAAACTGAGAACAGCAGGGCAGAAAACAAAAGGAACGTGTTGGATGATGATGTCTGGCCAGTGAATGAATTAAGCCAACAACTCCCTGATATTTGGGCTCCTTGTTATATAAAATAATAAATCTCATTGTTTTAGCCACTTGTGGAAGGTTATTGGAGGTCAAAGGTGTCCTCCATGGTGGTTATCAGGGCTATTTGCAATTATTTGCATTCTTGCTTTCTAGGCACATGATAGGATTGCACTTCCCTACCTCCTTTGACATAAGATATACATATTTGGCTTGCTTTCGTCAACGAGATGTTAGTGGAAGTGCTGTGTATCATTTCCAGGCAAAGGCTTGTACGTGCCAGTATGATTTTCCACACTCTTGCCCTGCCTGGGCCATCAATGAAAAATAGATGGAGCCTCCACCAATTTGGATTCCCCAGTGACTATATGAACAGAGGCTCCTGAAGCAAACATTACACACATAGCATGAGCAAGAAATAGACTTGATTGTGTTAAACAATGAGATTTGGGGGGTATTTGTTGCTGCCGTCCAATATAGGCTTTCCTAACTGATACAAACTGATATGTTCAAATAAAAGAATACAGACTCTGATAGAAAAAGTGATAGGAGGTATAGAGATTTACCAATAAAAGCTTAACCTTTGCACTGTGAAAAGTCTGAATCGTTTCTAAATAATTCATTCTAAGACCAGACTATTGTACAGAATTCTTATCCCCTGCCCACATTGCCTTTAAGAATCATGCCTCATCCCTCAGGGGAACTAGACAGAGAGGCCACACTAGAGATTAAATGAAACGAAGGGCCAGACCCTGGGTGCAAGCATGGGAGCCATGACCTGAATGGACATAGGGAGCCTGGGAGATGGAGATAAGAAAAGGAAAGTTTCAGAGAGGTCCCATTGGGCTCCTAGAGTGTTGAGATCCAAGGCCTACTGAAGTGGCTGGACATGGATTGACTAGAGTAGAGAGCATGCCCCTAAATTCCTCTGTCCTCGCTTAGAATTATCTATTCAAGGGCACCTGGGTGGTTCAGTTGGTTAAGCGCCTGCCTTCGGCTCAGGTCATGATCCCAGGGTCCTGGGATCGAGTCCCCCATCACCTGAGAATGGAGCCTGCTTCTCCCTCTGCCCCTCCCCCCTGCTTGTGCGCTCTCTCTCTCTCTCTCCCTCGCTGTCTCTCTCACAAAAATAAATAAATAAATCCTAAAAAAAAAAAAAAAAAAAAAGAGGAATTAGCCACTCAAACCCAAAGCAGACAACTCTTCTAAGTCATGATGTATAAAGTTTGGCTAAGAGTAAGTCCCTTCACTTATAAATGATGTATCAGTTTGCTAGGGCTGCCATAACAAAATGTTATAGTCTGGGTGGCTTAAACAATGCAATTTTATTTTCTCAGAGTCCTGAAAGCTGGAAGTTCAAGATCAATGTGCCAGCAGGGTTGGCTTCTTGGGAGGCCTCTCTTCTTGGCTTGTAGCTGGCCACCTTTTCTCTGTGGGTGACACAGTCTCCCCTCTGAGTTTGTCTATCTGTGTCCTAATCTCCTCTTCTTATAAGACCATCAGTCATTTTGGATGACAGCCCACCCATATGACTTCATTTTACCTTAATCACCTCTTTATTTTTATTATTATTATTTTTTAATCACCTCTTTAAAGGCTCTATCTCCATAACACAGTCACATTCTGAGTTACTAGGGCTTGGGACTTCACCATATGAATTCAGGGGCTGGGGGTGGGCGGACACAATTCAGCGCATAAGAGATGATAACATCTTTTCTTTTCACAATAACAATAATAATGCAAAGATTATATATGTAAGGTGCCTGGCACTCAGTCATTCCAGTAAAAGGTGATTATTAATACTGTTGGGTTGTTTGATCCTCTACAGGTTCATAAATTCCCCAAGGCCAGGCACTATGTTCTTGTGCTTCTTTGTGACCTCTGCAGTCCAACACTGTATCATACATGGCCCTCAAAAAATACAGTGCAGTGGTTAAGAGCATGGGCTTATTTTATTTTATTTTATTTTATTTATTAGACAGAGAGAGAGAGCATGAGCAGGGTGAGGGGCAGAGGGAGAAGCAGGCTCTCTGCTGAGCAGGGAGCCTGATGCGGGACTCGATCCCTGCACTCCAGGATCATGACCTGAGCTGAAGGCAGACGCTTAACAGACTGAGTCACCCAGGTGTCCCTAGAGCATTAGTTTCTTCTGCCTGGTGCAACCAATTACTACAAGTTTAGTGGCTTAAACAACACGAATTCATTACCTTTCAGTTGTGGAGGTCGGAAGTCCAAAATCAGTCTTACAAATCAAGGTGTCTGCAGGGCTGTGTTCCTTCTGGGGGCTCTAAGGGAGAATCCGTTTTCTTACTTGGAAAGGCCACCTGCATTCCTTGGTTCATGACACCTTTCCATCTTTAAATCCAGCAACTGCATCACCCCGGGCCTCTGCTCTTGTCATTACATCACCTTCTCTGACTCTGCCGTCTCCCTCTGTCACATATAAGGACCCTGGTGACTACAGTGGGATTACCCAGGATAAACTTCCATTTCAATGCCAGCTGATTAGCAACCTTAATTCCATCTGCAGCCTTAACACCCTTTTGTCATATAACTTAACATATTCACAGGTTCTAAGGAGTAGGATGTGGGCAAAGTTGGGGGGGGTCATTCTTTTGCCTACTGTATTATCCCTCAGAATTGTTGTGAAGGCCAAATGAAATAATATATGTAAAGTGTTTAGGACCATGTTTGGCACAGTGAGTAATCAATAAACGATGTTCTTTGCTTCTTAAGACCTCATTCTGTGAAATTACTCATTGAAGGTCATTGTCATTCCAGAAAATATGGGCTGGTGTAAATGAGTTACTTTGAAATTTAGGCAGAATTTGTTTTGGTGTAGTGATGTCTGGGATCACAGCATCTTCAAGCAAAAAAAAATAAAAATAAAAGGCTATAAATCATCAAAGCCAACTCTCTAATTTTACCAAAGAGCTCACTGAGGCCTGAAGATATCTCTAAGTGGCAGAATAAGGACTACAAACTAGATTTTGGGTAAGACACAAAAGTTTAATGTGCAATCAGGAAGCAATATTTTAATAGTTATTTTTACTACTTTTCTCTTCCTAATCCAAAAACACTAGAATCTGGATGGCAGTCTAGATCTGTTAGCAGAATCATAATTTCTTGCATTTATATGGCATTGCTGTCCTAGTGAAGTAAAAAAAAACCTTCCATAGAACTAAGAATAGACTCTAGGAATAAGGGGCCTGGTTGTTCATGGATAGTGACCATTTGTTTTTTGGCCTGATGGGCAGTGTTTCCTTTGGGTTCCACTCTCCAACCCATTCCACTCCATCCATTGTCTCTAGCCTCTTCTCAAGGATGGCCACATGACCCAGGCTTGACCAGTCAGAGGCTTCCCTGGGATTTTTGCAAGAGCCATTGGAAAAGACAGCTTTCAGAGCACAACCTTGGGGTCACCAGCAGTCGTCTCATTTATTACATAAAAAAAGAGAAGCATACGGGCATCTGGGTGGCTCAGTCAGTTAAGCATCTGACTCTTGATTTCGGCTCAGGTCATGATCTCAGGGTCCTGGGATGGAGCCCCTCATCTGACTCCCAGCTCAGTGGGGAGTCTGCTTGTCTCTCTCCCTCTGCCCCTTCTCCCACTCGTGCTCCCTCTCTCTCTCAAATAAATAAATAAAATCTTTTTTTTAAAAATTTTATTTACTTATTTATTTGACAGAGAAAGAGACTGTGAGAGAGGGAACACAAGTAAGGGGAGTGGGAGAGGGAGAAGCAGGCTTCCCGCCAAGCAGGGAGCCCGATGAGGGGCTCAATCCCAGGACCCAGGATCATGACCTGAGCCGAAGGCAGACGCTTAACGACTGAGCCACCCAGGTGTCCCATAAATAAATAAAATCTTTTTTAAAAAAAGAGAAGCATAATGAGATCATCTCATTGGCTCAAAAAGCCAAACACCTAGAGACACTTATTCATAAGAGCCAAAATAAATCTTTTTCTTTTTTTGCTTAAACAAATTTCATCTGAATATCTGCAACATGTATCTAAAAGAGTCCTCACTTTTTAATTTTTTTTTAAGAAAAAAAAAGAGTTGGGGCACCTGGGTGGCTCAGTCGTTGAGCGTCTGCCTTCAGCTCAGGTCATGATCCCAGGGTCCTGGAATCGAGCCCCGCATCAGGCTCCCTGCTCCGCGGGAAGCCTGCTTCTCCCCCTCCCACTCCCCCTGCTTGTGTTCCCTCTCTCGCTATATCTCGCTGTCAAATAAATAAAATCTTTAAAAAAAAAAAAAAAGAGTTGGGGGCAGAGGGGTAGAGGGTGAGGAAGAAAGAGGGAATCTTAAACAGGTTCCATGCCCAGCACAAAGCCCGATGGGCGGGGCTCCATCTCACACCCCTGAGATCATGACCTGAGCCGAAATCAAGAGTAGGCTGCTTAACTGACTGAGCCATCTAGGTGCTCCTTTAAATTTTTAATTGAAGTATAGTTGACATGTAATATTATATTAGTTTCAGGTGTACAACATAGTGATTTGACAATTACATATTACAAAATGCTCACTACAAGAAGGGATTTACCATCTGTCACCATACAAATAATCACATTATTATTGACTATCTTACCTATACTGCACTTATTTATCTCGTCACTGGAAGTTTGTATTTCTTAACCCCCTTCACCTATTTTGCCTATCCCCCACCCCCTCTCTCACTACTACAGCTGTTACCAATGTAAAGCCTTATTTTTTAATTTAGTCTTTAATGGAAAATGATTTAAAAATTGGAAAGTTTCAGTTCTTAGTAAGTGATTTATGAAACAATACCGAAAGAATTTAGGGAACCATTTATTTTTAAAACTTAAAGTGTGGGGGCACCTGGCTGGCTCAGCCCTTAAGCGTCTGCCTTCGGCTCAGGTCATGATCCCAGGGTCCTGGGATCCAGCCCCGCATCGGGCTTCCTGCTCAGCAGAAGACTGCTTCTCCCTCTCCCACTCCCCCTGCTTGTGTTCCCTCTCTTGCTGCCTGTCTCTCTGTCAAATAAATAAATAAATAAATAAATAAATAAATAAATAAATAAAATCTTAAAAAAAAAACAAAACCCCACCAAGGTGCCCTGCCTTTAAAAAAAAAACAAAAAACTTCAAGTGTGGTAATCCTTGGGAAATTAAAGAGCTATGCTTTGATGTGACTAAAGTCTCCTAAATTATATAAGCTGGGAATATGAGTGTGCATTCAGTTATTTTAAAAATATTTACTGTGCACTTACTATATGCCAGGTACTTCTAGGACCAGGGAAGCAATCAAGGTTCATTCTCCTTCTTTTTACAAGAGTAATTTATGTTCACTGTAGTAACTTAGAAAATACAGACACAAAGAAAATAAACAAAAATTATGTATAATTCAATCATTCAGAGAGTTACTATTTTGGTGTATACTGACCCAGACTTTTTTCTCTGCACAGGTAATAATAACTATTATTGACTGAGTGCCTCATCCATGCTAAGCATTAGGCTCAGGACTTTCTGTGGGTCATTATTTTCTTTATCCTCATGTTAATTCAATGGAGCAGTGACTTTCATTATCCTGATTTTATAGTTTGAGAAACTGAGACATGACAAAGTTAAGGAACTTGTCCTGGATCACACAACTAGTACATGGCGGTGCTGTGTTGAGTGAAATAGTCTTTTATTATTTGAATATAAAAAAGAAGATCAAAGTCTTCTGTGCCTTGCTTTTTTGCTCAAAAACATATCTCGAAGATATTGCCATGTGATAAACCTATCACTTCATTTTTAAACCCTGCAGTATATTCTAAAACAGGCGAGCTTCAAGTCACTCAACCAAATGGTAATGTGGACATTAGGCTGGTTCTAATTTTTCCACAACTGTGGTGCCCATAGTCCAGGATAGTCCTGGTGGTTTCCACAAGCGTCATTTACCAACTAGAAATACATAGCACTTCATAATCTGCCACTCACTGTCCCTACACCATGAGCTCTATCTTCTAGCTACCCTGATCTGCTCACCCTTTCCTGATAAGGCATGACCTTTCACATGGCTGCATCTTTAAACAAAGTGCTTCTTCTATTCTGCCAGGGATTCCCAATCCTCAGATGTCACCTGTCCCATTTCCTGATTCCCAGCCTGGTGCTTTATCACCTGGGCTAGCCTCTTGGGACACCTACAAGATAAATAGAGAAAGGCCATGCCACTACCGTGCCTAGGGCATTATATTCTCATCATTCTCAGATGTGTTTCTGGGGTGCAAGGTGTTTCTTATTCATCTTGGAAACCCCAATGCCTACCAGTGTGCCTGGCACACAGGTCAGCAATTGTTTGCTGAATTAACAGAAACTGAATTAGGATGGAACTAGAGGGTATTATGCTAAGCGAAATAAGTCAATCAGGGAAAAACAATTATCATGATCTCACTCATATGTGGAATTTAAGAAACAAAACAGAGGAACATAGGGGAAGAGAGGAAAAAATAGAACAAAATGAAATCGGAGAGGGAGACAAACCATAAGAGACTCTTAATCATAGGAAACAAACTGAGGGTTGCTGGAGGGGAGAGGGGTTGGGGGATGGGGTAACTGGGGGATGAGGGGATGGGGTAATTGGATGACGGACATTAAGGAGGGCATGTGATGTAATGAGCACTGGGTATTATGTAAGACTGATGAGTGACTGACCACTACCTCTGAAACCAATAATACATTATGTTAATTAATTGAATTTAAGTTTTAAAAAAAGGGAACTGAATTATTAACAATAGCAACCACAGCAGTGGTGATAGCTATTTTCTATCGAGCATTTACTCTGCTCTAGACACGATGGCTAATTGCCTTATGTGTGTTGCTTTAGTTAACACACATCTATATAAAGCAGTATTCTTTTTGTCTCCTTTCCTGGATGAAGAAACTGAATCTTTGAGAGGTCAATTAACTTCCCCAAGATCACCCAACTAATAAATAAAAGAACTAGGATTTGAGTGCAGTCCAAGTGCAAAGCCCATGCCCTTGATCATCATACTCAAAGCCTCCTGCAACACTATGACCTGTATCCGTTCTTTAAGCAAATATTGACTGAGCACCTGCCATAAGCTGGCCCTGGACACAGATCAAGACACACACAGTCCTTGTCTTCCAGAAACTGACAATCTAATGAGTCAAATCGAATGTGAGTTAGCAACAGAATCACCTGGAGTGCATGTTGAAAGTGCGGGTTTCCTAGCTCTGGTGATCCTGATTCAAGCTCTCTGGGGTAGAGCCCAGGAATCTGTATTTACTTGAGGTCCCAGGCAGGACTGGCTTTCAGCCAGTAGGCGCAGGCATGGCCCCACTGGATGTTCAAATATTGACATTATTTCTGAACCAATTGGTAAACATTCATTGCTCCCAGATGCCCTGAGTGTAGGTGACCAACTGTCCCGGGTTTGCCTGGGAATGTTCCAGTTCCAGCAATGAAAGTCCGACATCTGGGGGAAAGCAGAACAGTTGTTTACCACATCTGAGTGTCCCCTGCCACTCCAGTTAACCCTGATCTTTCCCAGATCGGCCATGGTTCAGAGATTACGGGGTTAAAGCCCAGCATAGGATGGGCCTCTCTGATCATAAGAGCTGTCAGTTCTGAGTGGAGGTCCTTGCCTTTTCTGGTGTTAAATATTTTGAGTATCACCTCTGGCCCAAGTGATTCTGGTGCGGGTGGCCCACAGACCACTCTATGAGAAATATTAGTCCAGTTGCCTGATGACAGAGTGGGCATTGAGAAGATCTTTTTAAATGTCATGCTAGAAACATTTATATGATGCTTAGTATGGGCCAGGAACCCTAAGAACTCTACACTAATTAACTCCTTTAATCCTCCCTACGATACTAAGGAGATACTGTTACTATCCCCATTGTACAGATGCAGTAACTGAGGCCCAAGATCACATAGCTACGGAGGGGGCAGAAGAGGATTTGAATACAGCTTGGCTCCGGAGTCTGTCCAGCAAGCAAGCCAAGACACACGCTCCCATACGGCAGACCTAGGCTCTAGGTTACAGCCAAAGCCTCGGAAGACTCTGTCCCTCAGCAACACGGCTAGAGCTGCTATCTTGCTCTGAGCCCCCAGGGTCTAGATCTGAGCCAGTGAGACAGGGGCCGAAGGCAGCGTGGAATTCTTCCTGCTGATAACTGCTGCTGGAGGAGCTGTTTTCAGTCCTCACAGAGGCTCTCCTCACATGGCAGCAAACTCTGAATATCAACCATATTTAGGAGCGAGGGCTTGAAGCATATGTCAGAGCCAGAGAGAGGAACCAAGTGACAGCCTTCTTCTGGGAAGGAGTGTGAGTTTTTTACAGGCAAGGCTGCTTTTTTCAGTGAACTTCTCCTCTTCATTTTGGAGTCCACCTGTTACCAGACCAGATGGCCCCCCGCTAGCCTTTTCTTTTACAGGCTTCGAATAAAATGCAACACCCTTTGGGATTCTACCAAATTCCACCCACTGACACTAGGTCCCTCTTTACCCAGGTGCTCTTAAAGTCATAAAATTGGACACCTACACAAGATGACATTCACGGCTGGGAAGAGGAGGCCCAAGTGGGTGCTCAGACTTTCATTGAGCCCTTCGATAACCACTTCATTGGGCACCCCCAGCGCGCCGAGCGGCAGGCTGGGCTTGCGGGTATGGGGGAGCCGGGCAGCGACGGCCTCTGCCCCTCGTGGAGCTTGCAGTCCAGGGGCCACTGGAACGGGCTCGCTCATTTTCACGGAGAGAGGTGCTCTGAAGGAAAAGGAAGTGTGGCTCGAGGGTGTTTGCCAGAGGAGTGTGACCCTTTGGCAATCGGGAAGGCCTTCACCTAGAGGTGATGCAGGAAAGCTGCAACCAGAAGGAAAAAAGGAGGTGCTGACTCAGAATGGGGGGAGGGAACAGATATTCCGAACACAAGGGTCTGTGTCTGCAAAAAAAGCCTGAAAGCTGGGACAAGGGTGCAGAGCAGCTACAGAGGACGGCGGGCGTGCTGGGACTCGCTGGCCTTCGTGAGACACGTGGCCATTCTCCTGAGGGGACAGCAGCATTCCGAACAGCACAATGGCCCGGTGAGATCTGCATTTTTAAAAAGATTCTTTTGACCTACGGCTCATCGGTAGCAGAGGCGGGGCTGGGCCTTGAATTCAAGTCTCTCCGTCTCCCTGCCCAGTATTCTTTCTCACCACCGCAGATGGTGAGCCCTGGTCTTAGCACGTGTGTCTGAGGAAACTCGTTCCAAGTATGTCCAAACCCTTGACGAACGTCTGCATCTTCTGCGTTGTCAGAGTGAAGGAGAGCTCGAAATCCAGGCCCACGCCAATGGCCTGAGCAAAACCCCAGCTCCCTCACTTCTAAGCTGTGTGGTCTTGGGAAAGTTAATTAACTCTTTAGGCCTTGGTGTGTGGTCTGTAAAATGAAAATAAAAATCCAGATCACCGTAATGACCATTTAAAACGATGATGCATGCAATGTGTTTGACCTAAAATCAATACTCCGTAAATAGGAACTCTTCTAATTGGGACTCCCTTCTCTGAGGGAGAGTCAACAACTTTCCCCAAAGTTTTCTGTACATGTTCTCTTACGGTCTTCCAAGATGAAAGGCACCACTATGTTTTGTTTTCTCAGAGAGCCTTCTTCAGTCCGGTAAAGCTCATCCCTGCCCTGGCTCGGGGGAGTACCCCAGGCCTGGCCAGCCATAGTGCTCCAGCCCCATCAAGGGCTGGGTTATTGATTCACAGAGGGCCAATGATAATCATGGCCTGGGATCCACACAGATGCTGTGAGCACGACGCCCCTTTCTCAGTTGAGGAAGCTGGCAGCCATGTTAACCAGAGGCCAACACACCCAGGGAGAAATTAGAAAAGCAGATGCGAGAGTCAGATGAACAGAAAGGGAGTTTGGGCAGCACGGAGTTGCTGGGTCTAGCTCCTGAGGTCATGGTTATCACAGCTCCTTTTTTTTTTTTTAATCAATTCTGTGAACTACCTCAACAGCCCTGCAAGTTTCTCAAGTCACTAAATCCCCATCTTGCTTTAGTGAAGTTGAGAGGAATTTTGACACTTGCAACCAAAAGAGTTCTGACAAGTTGTCTATTTGCCAGGGTCACAGGCAATTCTGAATCATCAACTTAGATGTGTTTTAAAGAGACCTCAAAAGGTCATCCAGGACAGCAGCTTGAAAAAAAAATAATAACTCTGGTTTGCAGTAGCAAAATCTTCTCTTCAATCTTCAGGAACCCAAATATATAAAACCGATGAAAGAGGAAGTGCTCATGTAGCTGCAAGAATGTGGGGGACCCTCAGCCCTGCTTACCATCTTCTGATTCTGTCCGCCTCCCCTGCATCCAGCTGAAAACAATCATCTGGTTCAACTTCCTACATCAGGAATCACCTTGACCGCATCTTTGACACCTGGTCCTCAAGCCTCCACTGAACATGTCCACAGCAGGCAGCTGAAAAAGCCTCAAGGCGGTCCACTTCCTTTTGCAGACTTCTCTGATAGCAACATGGTTCCGCATCTGCCTGCTGGTAACACTCATCCGTGGGTCTGAGTTCTTTGGGGTGAAACAGGCTAATTAAATACACCTTTTCTATGGCAGCCCTTCCTGAAAGACAATTTTCATGTCCCACTTAGTTCCTGGCTTATGCAGCCTTATTCCTTCTGACTGTTCCTCGTGGGACCTCATGTCCAGCTGGTAAGATGCCTAAAATAGGCTGACTGCTGTACAAGGTGTGATTTAAGGAGGGACAGAGAGACAGAAGGCTTAGAGAAAGTGTATATCGAAACACACACACACACACAGGTTTATGGCACCCCATTACTTGCCGGGTGGGGCATTCTCCTTGTGCCAGGCACTGCACGGGGCTGTACACACCTTCTCCTTCTCCTTCAGCCCTCACCACACATCCATGAATTTGGGGAGGACTTTTATCTTAAAAGATGAGGCCCAGAGGAATTAAAGTACCTGGCTCAAGTTCAAGAGCTCCTATTTGGTAAGACTGGGATTTGAACTCAGGTCTCACCTGACTCCAAAGCTGTGAGTTTTAGGTGTATCTCTATTAGAAGACATGGCTCTCTTTGCTGTTGGCCATCCAGCCCGGGAAGATGATAGAATGGAGCACTGAAAGGATAGCATAATGCAGATAAATTTTTGCAGGCTTTATTTATATCACTGTGGTCGGGACACAAGGCAGACTCCTCCTTTACAGGTAAGCTTTAGAGGAAATTCTCTTTTTTAATTTGTGTTTTTAATTGAAGCATAACTGACATACAATATCCTGTTTTGGGTGTGCATCGTAATGATTTGATATTTTTATACATAATGAAATGATCCCCATGATAAGTCTAGCCACCATCTGTCACCATATAAAGTTATCACAATATTATGGACTCTATTCCCCATGCTGTACATTATATCCCAGTGACTTGTTTATTTTATAACTAGAATTTTGTATCTCTTAATCCCCTCTACCTATTTCTCCTGTTCTGCAACACCCCTCCCCTCTGGTAAGCAACAGTTTGTTCTCTGTATCTAGGAGTCTCTTTCTGTTGTGTTTTGTTTGCTCATTTGTTTTGTTTTTTAGATTCCACATATGAATGAAATCATACAGTATTTGTCTTTTGGAGACACTTCTGTTTAAACATAACATAGTTATTGCATGTTAGAGATGATTTAATCTGTCATTTGAGCAAGCAATCAAAGAAAATGCGGGGCTCTGGGGTTGGAAGGATAAGGCATGACTGTCTGCGTGACTAAATTGATTGCAGTTAACCCAGCTTCCCTTTTTTTTCTCGCCCATAGAGAACCTTTAAGTTCTTTCGCATCACGAACCCCACTTTGGATGCCAGCAGGCTTGAGGAAGAGAATCTGGGGAGCAGAGAGGTGAAGGAACTGGCTTTGCCCACCCTGGAGCTCATGGTTTTACCAGGAAGGGAACTCGGTCTCTGCTCCCTGCTTTCCAGCTTCAAGGTCACATCGGCATTCCATGGCTGTGTCTGACGTTCTCTTAAAATGTGCCTTAGGGACACCTGGCTGGCTCGTGCCTGGTAGAGCACAGGACTCTTGATCTCGGGGTCATGAGTTCAAGCCCCACATTGGGCGTGGAGATTACTTAAGTTCAAGCCCCACATTGGGTGTAGAGATTACTAAAAATCAACCAATCAATCAATCTTAAAAAATCAAAGCTCAAAAGTTAAAAAAACAAAAACAAACCCCCCAATTAAAAAAAAGGACCAGGTGTGAACCCTAACAGTAATAGTAGCACTACTACTCCTGAGGACTTTATTGAGCAATTACTAGGCACAGGCCCACACATCCTCTCACTTAACACTCAACACGCCTACCAAGATTGTACTGCTAAGATCCAACTTTAACAGTCATGGTCATTGAGGTTGGGGGAAACTGGGTAACATACTGAGGTCTCTGCCCAAGCTTGTCCATTTGTTAAAGGCATGGCTGATGTTTGAATTCTGATATTTGACCTAGAGCCAGCTATCTTGATATATGAAGTGAAAAAAGCCGGTTTCAAAACAGGAGAGGACCTTATTCAGCAATGAAAAGGAACAAAGCGTGTTAATGCAACAGCAGGGATGAGTCTCACAATAATTATGTGAGTGAAAGAAGCTAGATACAAATGTACACAGTGTATGGTTCCCTTGACTTGATACATTGAATTGATGAAATTCTAGAAAACGCAGACGGATAGATAGTAACAGAAAGCAAATCAGCAGTGGCTAGTAGCTGGAAGGGGCAGGAGAGAGATTATCAAGGCATAAGTAACCATTCTCTTGATTGGATTGTGGTGATGGTTTCGCAGGTGTATAGAAATGTCAAAACTGTGGGGCGCCTGGCTGGCTCAGTCAGTGGAGTGTGTGACTCTTGCTCTCGGGGTGTTAAGTTTGAGTCCCACACTGGGTGTAGAAATTACTTAAAAACAAAATCTTAGGGGATGCCTGGTGGCTCAGTTGGTTAAGCGTCTGCCTTTGGCTCAGATGATGATCTCAGTGTCCTGGGATCGAGCCCCGCATCGGGCTCGCTGCTCCGCAGGAAGCCTGCTTCTCCCTCTCCCTCTGCCCGTCACCCTGATCATGTGCTCTCTCTCTCTCTCAAATAATAAATAAAATCTTTTAAAAAAAATACTGTATTAGGCATGATTCTGGTTTAGTTTTTAAGGGAAAAAATGAAAACATACATATGTATATAGATATATTTATATATGACTTCACATGACTCACGAGGCCCTGTGTGATCTGATGGTCCCTGACTGCCTCCTCAGCATCATTGCTCACTACTGGCCCCTGAGCCCTCCATGTTGGGCACAGAGTCTGACCTTCCTTCCCTCCATTACCCCAAGCACTTGCTCACCTCCTGGCTTTCTTGCTTGTTTTGATTCCCTGTGCCTGGGACACTGTCTCTACTCCTCGCCTTTCCTTGGTTTACTCCTTGATTCTTTAGGCCTCAGCTAGAATGTCCTCTCCTCCCTCAGGCCAAAGCACTTGCCTTTCCCACCTGGTATCATAATCATTGAATTCTATTCTCTGTAGTTACCTTGTAATTTTCCTGAAGGCAAGAGACTGTCTTTGGTTTGTGGAGGTATTCTTAATAGTAGCACCACGCCTGGCACATGGTAGGTATTCACTAGATATGTGATTGAATGAATGACCAAAATGGTATTTTGAAGTCCTAGAGAATAAGAACGTTTATTTACTAACATAGTAGTACTTAAAAGCACATAACATTGGGGCACCTGGGTGGCTCAGTCATTAAGCGTCTGCCTTCGGCTCCCGGGTCATGATCCCAGGGTCCTGGGATCGAGTCCCACATTGGGCTCCCTGCTACGGGGGAAGCCTGCTTCTCCCTCTCCCACTCCCCCTGCTTGTGTTCCCTCTCTTGCTGTGTCTCTGTCAAAATAATAAATATAATATTTTTTTTAAAAAGTACATATGATTGATATTCTCCGATATGCGGGCCAGCGTAACGTTAAGAATGCATGTCAAGACAGCCTGTCGCAGAGGTTATGAATATCGTATTCAGAGTCAATCAGACCTGGTTCCTGCTAAGTAACTTTGGGCAAGTTAGTTTCTCTCTCTGAACCTCTGTGTTCTTCTCCGTATAATGGGCATAGAGATATTCTGCCAGTGTTAGGAAGTTTCACTCAGATCATGCATGGGAAGTGCTTAGTGCAGCGGAGCCCCACACTGTAGGTGCTCAGTGACTGCTAATATTTACTAGCATTGTCACTCAGACCAATTGAGTATCATCTGTCAACCAAGACCTCACATTTCTTCTAGTTCTCTTCTACCAAACATTTCTCGTATAGTACCTTAGCTGCCCCTGCGGGAACCTTCTTGGGAGGTGACGTGCATGTTATTATTACTCATTTTAAGGGGAAGCTGAAACCCAGAGAAGCTAAATGACTTTACCTAAATTACAGATAAGACAAACAGTGGCACCAAGGGTCTGTCCCTTAGCAGTTCAGCACCCCACAGAGGCTACCTGCTGGGTCTTGCCTGCTCCTTAGACATAAAAGTGACTGAAGGCCCCTATCTACCTCCGGAGGCAAGCCCAAGTTTTTCTGGTAGTTCCTGGGACGCCGTGTTCTGTCAGCCACCAGGCCGAATCCTGTTCCTACTATTTTATCTCAGTTGCATCTCACCTCAGGCGGCTGATAACCTCTGTCTGCTCAGCTCCAACAGCCCTGCTTCCCTAGGTCCTCCCCGCAACCCCTCCAAAAACTCCCTCACCTAACAGAGGTACATCCCCACCACCACCTCCGCTCCTGTCCCTGCATACACACCATCTCCCCCCACCCCTTTCTTCCTCACACTTGCTTCTCCTCTGGTCCCCAAGACTGCCCTCCCTCTGAGCTGCTCCTTTCCCACAGAAATACTGAAATCTCCCCATCTGATTAGGCAAGACACTTGACCATCACACACACACACACACACACACACACATACCCCACAGATATCATCTGCCTTGAAGCTCAGTGCTCAGCTGAAGAAATAAAGAAAGAACCACCTAACCTGGCTCCCACTTCATTTGCCTCAGAGTTTGGAAGATTTGCTTTGCTTGGCTCAGCACAAAAACCTGTTCGATGGTGTATTCAACTTTATTTTTTTTCCTGATATTTAAAAAGGGACACATTTCACCTAAAACCCTGATTTCGGGCTTTCAAAAACCTGGGGAAGACGTGACAACACAGGCCCCCCCCCGCCCCCCACAGTCAAACGTGGCAGCAGCAAGCTGCCCCCTCCGCCAGGCGAGACTGTTACTCTTCACCAGAATCCACCAGAATCCTGGGTTTGTGTGACTCAAAAGTCTGGCCTCTGGAAGCATTTGAGTTGTAATCCCTTCCCTGGCGATATAACCCAACTGGCAGAAGTTTTACGTCAGTCCTCTTCCTTCCCTTCTGTAAGTGGAAAGACCCAGTATAGAGATATTCATTTTTCCACTGATGTAAATTATACTACCACCCCAAATTAGATAGCAGAAACAGTTACATGCAGTTTGGTTTTAAATACATTTTCCACCCCAATGCAAAAATGTTATACAGCATATTTAGATTCTTTCCCCCTCTCACAGTAAAGGTTTTTTTTTTTTTCATGACAACTAAAATTCCCATTATTCAACTGTCTACCATGTGCTTTAAGATTTGGGGACGATTCTAGCTGATTCCAGAATTGTAGCTGAAGATGCATAATTTCTATCTTATGAGTAGCTCGCAGCAACATAGCCCCTCGCATACTTGATTTAACGCTCATTAATTGAATTGCTCTTTAGTTTACCGTTCAAAGCTCAACGCATATTTTCAAAGGTAGCTCCAATTCCTGACTGAGTCCTGACTCCATTTTTGCTCCCTCTCCCAATTTGCAAATTAGCGGACCCTCAATTTCTTCCAATGGTCCTCACCCTGGAGCAGAGACGAACTGGTCCTAATTGTGTAAACGTCCTCACTGCTGACATTGAATAGCCATCTGATTTGTTTTCACTTGAGGAGCGCCCTGCAAACACCATCTGAATGGGCAAACACTAAAGCAGCAGTTCTCAAAGCAGGGTCCCTGGGAACCGGTTGGAAATGCGGACCCTCAGCTCCAGCCCAGACCTACTGAATCCAAATTTGAATTTTAACAAGACCCCCTGGTGATTCATAAATGAATAAATAAATCATAAACAAGGTCATTTCTTCACTGAAGAGGACAGTGAAGGAAATAAAAGAGTGGGGGATGTGACAGTGACTAGGAAGAGGCCACTTTCTGGAGAGCATCTGTTCTCAAAGTTTGTGGTCTCAGGAGCTATTTACACTCTTCAAGATTGTGGAGGACCCTAATGAGCTTTCTTTCATGGAAGCTCTCTCTCTCTGCCCTTCTAGAAGTTAAGACAAAGAAATGTTTTAAATATTGTCAATTCATTGAAAAATAGTAAATATTACATACTAACATACGTTTTGTGAGAGTAGCTATACTTTCTAAAACAAAAAGAATTAATGAGCAGAATGGCACATTTTTGCGAATCTTTTTTAAATGTTGCCTTAATAGAAGACAGCTGGATTCTCCTATCTGCTTCTGCAGTCTGTTGCTGTACCACGTGCCTTGTGGTCTCTGGAAAACTCTACTGCACACTTGGGAGAGAAACAGTGACCATGGCAAATACCCTCTTACTATTGTCGTGAGACTGGTTTTGGCTTTGCATACCCCTGGAAGGGTCGCAGTCCCCAGGCCGCTAGGACCGGTGCGGTGAGGCCAGGGTGGAGAAAGGCCTCATAGGGGAGTGGTATGTAAAACACGTTCTCAATGATGAGTCCCCTCACTTGAAACAACATAGAGTTTGTGCAGAGAGGATGTCAACGTGACTCCTGGTTCCCAACTTGGTCCTAGTTGCGGGACGATGGATAGGTCCCTTGCCCTCTCTCAGCCTCAGTTTCCTGGTCTGTTTTATGAGGAGCGTAATCTCTAATATTCCAGCCCCAGCCCCACTCCCCACCCCCACCCCAAGTGTGTGGGAGGTCCCAGCGGGAACTTTAGAGTTACTCTCTCGTTCGCCCAGCAGAGGGCGATGGAGACCAGCCCTGGCTGGGCACCTTGCACTTCCCCGACCCTTCACCACCTCCCCACCCAGACATAAGATCCCCTCGTGATCGGGGCGGTTTCCTTGGCACCAGCTGGCACCAGGTATCTCAGGCAACCGGGGCATCTCCCGGTAGCGGCTGGGAGCCAGAGAGCCGTCCATATTGACCCACACGTGGGCAGGCTGGGCTGCTCTGATTCTCCAAGGAAGTCTGCGAAGAACAGAGGCGAAGAACTGGTTTAGGCAAAGACACGTTCCCACCCCCACCCACACCCGCACTGGACCTTTCGGTGAGGAACCACCCAGGAGCTGTTGACTCCTCGCAGGGAAAACCGGGCGGGGTGGCCGGAAGGGAACAAGACGGAGAGCTGCGCCAGCTCTCCCGGGGGGGCTGCCTGCCTGCAGGCGCGGGGCCGTGCTTGCATCAGCGCTGCCAGGGCTGGGGCAGCGGCTGCCAGCAACGTCAGCCGCCTTCCCAGAAGAATTCCACTGCCTGCGGCCAGGGGCCCGGGCGGTGTGGGGGCGGGGGCTTTTGGTTTCGGAGGATGACACCACTCGCAAGCTGCGTCTCCGGTTCGCACTCGGTTGTCATGGAGACGACAGCATCCTGGCAGCCTTGGTGAGGCCAACCTGCCCGAGAAGTGACCCGGACCTACTCAGGAAACCACGGGCTCTACGGTGCTGGCCCAGGGAGATGGGACCGCAGGTCCTGGCTTCTCCCCTGGGGACGCCCTGCTGGGCCACCTTCCTTATTATGCAGGATTATCAAGACTCAAAGCACTCTCACCCAACCAGCTAAGAAATCCCCCCCTCCCCCCCCCCCCCCCCCCGCCAAATCCAAACACAAAGAACAGCCCTAAGACAGGACGTGCCTGGCAAAACAGACTTTTCAATACTCTGAATTCTTGTTGGTTTTTTTTTTTAATCTTTTTGGAGCCGTTTCTTATGATTCTCTTTAGAATAGTCACTGGTTTCATCCACCTTCGGTGCAGTGTTTGTTTCAAGTCACTTGGGCAAGCTTAATATGGGAGCACCTAGCATGTGCATTGAATTGACGCATTTTTTTACTGCACCGAGAGAAGGCATTTAGTCTTTAATTATGTGTTAGTAATGACTGAGAAGATCAGGGCAAAAATAATCTTAAAGAAGGAATAAGAAATCTATAATACTAATTTAAATGCAGCTAACATTGACTGAATGCCCACCCAATGTCAGGCATTGGGCTAAATCCTCTACAGTCATTTTACCACATTTGATATTCACGATTCTCTGGGGTGGGTTCCGTTGTTTTGATCCACACTTTGCAGACAAAGAAACTGAGGCACAAAGAGGTAAAGTAACTTGTTCATGTCCTACAGCTAGCAGTTTAATACTTACTAATTAATAGAATCATATCCTGGTCCCTAGTAGGCATTCAATACAATTGCACTCTGCTTTGGAAAGTACAGAAAGAGGGCAGTGCACACAAACATCCCAAGAAAACCTCATTCATTTGTGCTGTTTCCATCTAAGATTTATTATAATATGAAAGCAGGCTAGGGTAGGGTTCCTTTTTTCTCCACGGGGGGAAAAAAAAGTTGCTAAGCAAATATTATAAACAAGGTGAGAATATTTTTGTAGGACATTTTGGAGTTTAGAAATCACTTTGCTACCCAGGACCTAACTTCATCTCCGCAACACTCCTGAGTAGTAAGAACTGGTTTATCTTAGCCCCGATTTACAGGCAAATTTTTCTTTCCACAGAAAGCCTTTTAACCACTTTTTTAAAAAGTGGTCTTTAAGGACACAAACCTAAACCATACACAATAGCCCAAAAGTAGAAGCAACCCAAATGTCCATCAACTGATGAATGAATAAATAAAATATGGTATATACACACAAGGGAATATTAGCCTTAAAGAAAAAAAGCCCAAATTCTGACACATGCTACAACATGGATACCTTGAAGACATTATGCTAAGTGAAATAAACCAGTCACAAAAGGACACATTTTGTAGGATTCCACTTTTATGAGGCACCTAGCATAGACAGATTTATAGAGACAGAAAGTAAAATAAATAGAAGTTATCAGAGGCTGGGGGGGTGGGGGGAGGAGGAGGGAATGGGATTATTGTTTAATGCCTCTACAGTTTCTGTTTGGGAGGGTAAGCTAGTTCTAGAAATGGATGGTGGTGATAGTTGCCCAACATTGTGAAGGTACTGAAGGCCACTCACTTGTATACTTAAAGATGGTTACGATGATAAATTTTGTTATGTATGACTTTGCCACGATGAAAAAAAAATGTAAAGGAAACCAACCGCCTCAGTGCTCTCCATTCTTATTCTACTTCGTTTCTTAAGAGGAGATCCTCCTGCTTTCACAGGAGCAGCTTTAACCTAAGACCCATTTCTTGACTTTGCAGGGTTTGCTGCCTCCACTTGAAAGTAAGAAAACGTCACACCTTTAAAAATAGCTCACAATCATGCCTTTTCGATAAATACAGGAGCCTGGTATTCCCCTCAGGTATTCCAGATGAGCAAGATCTGGCAGGGAGGGGGGAGGATTGGGGGTGAGTCACTGGTTTGGCAGGTGAGGTCATCATGGGGTGACCGTCTGCATCGAGCAGGCTCCCCACCTCTCACATCTCCCATCTTCTCCCCTCAGGGGCAGCTAAGTCAACAGCCAGCTGGGCTGCAGGTCTAGCTGCTCTGCTGTGATGTTCAGTGGGAAACATTCCTCTTTATGACTCCGTGACTCAACACCCCAGCAGATGGGTTCATGAAGGCGCTCTGGTTACCAAAGCCAGCTCTGAGGTCGAGACCCGGGACTGCCAAGTCATGGTCTATAAGCAAAAGAGGCGAGACATACATCCTTGGGAAGGGAGAGGAGGGAGCTTGTTCTCTGTTGGAATGCTAAATATCTAAGAAATGATGGAATTGTTCTACTTATCTTGATTATCCTGATTAAGACAACCTGAGAGAGTGGCACAGGGAAGAGGACAGTAAATATTTGCTAAATGATTCTTACTTTGGAGGAGTTCAACCACAAGGACAATCCCAATCTACTAGTAAAACATATATATTTTTAGGTTTTACCAACTCTGGTTTTCTCAAAGAGGCACCGGAATTAGAGCTTGATATATTTTTATGGAGTGGACACAGGCTTCATGTGGACAGTCTTGGTATCAATACAAAGAACCATGATGTTTATTATGCAGGTAATTAGGTTATTAATAAGTAGTAATGTGAAGGGACTTTCTTGGACATGTTTGTACACTCATCTAGCAACCATTAGCAGAACTACCATGCATATAAAATGAAAGAGAGTGAGAAAGAGAAAGTTTTTGATTTATTTGTTTTGCCTTTTTCCTCTTTGGTCTCTATGTTGTTGAGTCAGTCTGATATGGTTTAAGGTACATGAGCCTTAGCATAAGACAAGTCTTGTATTAAGCAGGGATACTAGGTTGCAAGGGACATAAAATGCATTCAAATTAGCTAGAGGGGGAAAAATCCAAATGATGACTTCAGGCACAGCTGTATCCAGGTGCCCAAATGATAATGTTAGGGATCTGTTGATCTAGACCTCTGAACTCTGCCTTCATAGGCCCACAAGTTGGCCAAAAATCTTCCAGTAGCTCTGGGCTTACATCTCCGGGCCTAACACCTCATTAGAAAGAAATCTTCCTTCCCAACAAAATTATCTCACAGACTAAGAACCTCACAGACTGAGAAAGAGATAGATGCTGTTTCCATAATAAAAGGTAATGGTTGCTGGGCAGGCAAAAACAATAGGTGTCTACTCCCCTGTCATAAATGTATACCTGTGGGAGAGAGGGTTTGCAATTTAGGTGCCACTTTCCTAGTTTGTCAGTGAGTCAGTCTGGTGGGGTGAAATGTTTGTGCTCTGGACTCAGCAGTCCCGAGTTGAAACTCTGGTTTTTCACTAGCTCTCTGGCCTCCAACAATTCACTTAAAAGTAATCAGGCTAATAATAACTACCATGTTTTGAACATGAGACAGTTGCTAGGCATTATGTGTATTATCTTGTGTACTTGACAGCTCTGAAAGGTAGTTATTATTGTCCCATTTTACAGATGAGGAAGCTGAGGTCCAGAGGGAGTAAGTGACCCACCCAAGGTCAGTAAGCTAGTAAGGGTCACTCCAGCCCAAGGCAGTCTGACTCAAAGTGGGCTCTTGGGGTCTCCCTCTCCTTGCCTGCAAAATGGGTATGAGATGGAGGAGAAGAAAGGGGTAGAGGAAGATGAAGAGGAAAGGGAGAAACAACAGTAAAATGCCCATAACAATATTAAGTATGCAGTAGATCTAGTTCTCTTTGTTTCTTCCACTCTCGTTTTCCCTTGCTTCCTTTCTCTTTCTTTTTTTGGTTACTTCATATGGTCCTGATTTTTTCCTTCTTTCCTCCCTCCCTTCCTTCCCTCCCCTCCCTCCTGCTCTCCCTCCTCCCATCCTTCTCCCCTTCCCCCCCACCGTTTTTCTTTCTCTAGCCCCCCCCCTTTTTTTTAAGATTTTTATTTATTTATTTGTCAGAGAGAGCGCACAAGCATGGGGAGCGGCAGGCAGAGGGAGAAGCAGGCTCCCCACTGAGCAAGGAGCTGGATGTGGGATCATGACCAGAGCCGAAGGCAGACGCCTAACTGACTGAGCCACCCAGGTGTCCCTGTCTAGCCTCTTTTTAAAGTCCTGGCCTGGTGCAGGGCGCTATTTATGAATCACAATGGAGGCAGGATAAACACTGGGGCTCTATTCGTTGTTTACAGCACTCATCCTCACAAATATGGCACCCCTAGAGGAACCCACAGCCATGAACCCCAGGGCAGCACTCTGGCTTGCCCAAGATCAAGTTGTAGTTCACCGGGAAGGGGAAAACCAAGGTGGATGGCACTCCTTCAATACCCACCTCATGCCTCTATGCTGGCTGATCTCTGCTTGAAAACTGCTAATTTGTTTAATCTGAACTCCACTCTGACTGAGGTCGGGCACTTGCAGGAACACCCTCTCTCATTGGTTTTGGCTTCAGCCTTTGCCTGACCTCTCGAGTCCGCCCAGAGGCCCCATGAAAGGGAAAGGAAGTGAGCACCAAGCGAAGACTGCCTTGGGGCTTTGAGATAAGCACCTTTCATTTGGACATGTTGTAACTAGAAATCAAGAGGAGTTGACATTCAGCAGAGAGAGCTGGGTTATACCCAGACCTTGGGCTGCTGGGGGTGGGGGCTGGCTCTCCCAGGTAGATGCCAGGGTGACCCCTAGAATATGGCCTTCCTGAGGAAGGATGGGTGATAGCGGGGGCAGGGGACTTGGAAAACAGTAAACCTCCAGCTCCTTAATAACCATTTTATAGAGTTCCCGCCTTGGGGACAGGAAGTTCACACAGGTGGCAGAGTTTCCCCCCAACACCCTCAAAATCTCCACCACTCCCAGACTCCCCCATGACAGCTCACGGAGTGTGTGTGAGAGTGTATAAGTCGTTCTGTACATGCTCACAAGCCCTGTTTGGAGTGAGGGCCTTCCCCCATGCCCAAGCCCCTTAGGTCCCTCCACATGGGTTCCCCAACTAGGAGGGCCCTGAAGTGGGGTTCAGGGTCTCCCCTCTTGGGGCACCATCACTAGCAGCAGAAATTGCCTCCTATTCACCCCTCTCCAACCTAGGGGGAAGGCCCTTGGTCAGGGGAGCCGTGGGCTGAGGAAAGGGGTCTGGTGCGGCTCCCACTTAGTGCCACCTCAACCCAGAGACAGAGCATTTGTAATCCCCATTTTATAGATGAGGAAACTGAGACCCCCAGGTTAGCTAATAGGAACATGCCGTGTCTGCTAACCGAATTAGTTTATTTCATGGACTTCAGTGCCCCCCCAAGATAGATGCCCGACACTGGGCACTATGATTTCCTCACCAGTGCTTCTCATACTTCAATGTACACACACATGACCTGGGGAGCTCATTAAAATGCAGATTCTGATTCAGCAGGTTCTGGGAGGGGCCTGAGATCCTGCATTTCTGACAGGACAGGTGACACCACTGCTGCTGGTCTGGGACCACACTCCAAGTGGCAAGGCTCTGTCTTCAGCTGCCTTTCCGATGAGCCTGGGAGAGAGTACATTGAAGCTCAGCACTCAAGCAGTAGCGATGGGAGGTCTAGCACTGTGCTCTCGGAATTGAGATGTGCCCTGAGGGGGCGCCTGGGGGGCTCAGTCCTTAAGCGTCTGCCTTTGGCTCAGGTCATGGTCCTGGGGTCCTGGGATCGAGCCCCACATCGGGCTCTCTGCTCAGCAGGAAGCCTGCTTCTCCCTCCCCCACTCCCCCTGCTTGTGTTCCTTCTCTCGCTGTCTGTCTCTCTGTCAAATAAATAAATAAATAAATAAAATCTTAAAAAAAAAAAAGAGTTCTGGTCTAGAGCAGGGTTTGTCAATCAGGCAGGGGCGATGTTTCCCCCCAGGGGATATTTGACACTGTCTGGAGACATTTTTGGTTGTCATATCTAAGGGTGTTGCTGCTCGCATCTAATCGGCAGAGGCCAGAGATGCTAAGTATCCTACAATGCATAGGACAGCCCCTCACAACCAAGAATCATCCAGCCTAAAATGGCAATAGAGTCAACGTTGCAAAATTCTGGTCTAGAGTCATCTCCACTGTCTCTGAAATTATTTATTTTATTACTCGTCTATTCATTGTTTTGGTCCCCTCTCCTAGAATATGAGTCCCATGAGACCGGCGGTGCCGCCTGCCCGTGGGTCCTAGAACAGTGGCTGCTGTGAGTTACGCATGGCCTTCTGGAATATACATGGAGGATCTCCCTGGCCACCTGAGCCAACCAGGTGGTTTGAATCCATCCATGCAAATTAGCCCAGGCTCCCCAGCCACCAGACATCAGAGTACATTAAGGCTGCTCTGCCCTGCAGTCAGGCTGGGACAAGACAGATTGGAAACGTCTCGGCTGGATTGCCCTCCCAATTGCACACGAATCAATCTATCAGTGGCAGGCATTAACCCAGGGAGCAGAGATAGGAACTGTCTCCGAAGGGCCGTCTGTCTTCTGCCCGCCTGCCCAGCCACACCCTGACAGGACTCTCACAGATCAAGCTGCTTCGGTTTCCAGGGACTTTATTTACCACCCAGGGGTGGTTTCAAAGGGCCGCTCCAGCCCATCTGATCCGCCGCCTTTCCTTAGTTGCTGGGCCCTGATGAAGCCCAGGCCCAGGCTTTCTACGGAAGAGTCATCTTGTGAAGGTTCTCCCTTCACAAGAGGCCGGTGGGTGGGGAGGGTGAGGCCAGAAGAGCAACTTGGGTCCACCCAGGGCGGGCGAGGGAACAGAGCCAGAGCAGATTAACTTCTCTTGTTCAGATAACTCTTTAATCTTCGGTGTAAAGTCTCGAAAGCCACGGTTCTGGGCGCTCTCCTTTCCCACTAGGCAGGCACTCCCGAAGGTGGGGCCCTGTCCCGGTGGGAGTCGGGAGCCCAAGTTTGGCCCCGGAGCTGGGCTGTGTGGCCTCGGGCGAGGGAGGGAAGTGCTCTCGGCCTCAGTTTTCTCTTCCATAAAATGGAGGGAGGGAAGTGGGGGAGTGTGTTGTGCTGATCTTTAAATCTTCTAGCATTTCGCTCTAGTCAAAGAGTCCAGGCTCCTTAGCAGGGGCGAGTGTTACTCCCAGCAGCCTCCTGGGTCCCAGCCCACAATCTACTTCCTTGCCTTGTGTTACAAACACATCTCAAGCGTCAGCTGCAACAGCCCACCTTCAGGTTCATTAGCGTGCCTGCAGTTCTTTGGCCATACCCTTCTGCCCTTCCACGGAATGTTCTAGAGTAGGGCTTCACAACATGCACGGTGGAGCACATGGCACGTGTTGACAGTGTGCCCTGCAGCAAGTTACTTAACTCTCTTTGTGCCTCAGTCTCTTCTGGGAAATGAGAATACCAAAGGTATCTGATTTATAGGGTTATTGTGCTGGTTAAGTGAGGTGATTCCTGTACGGTTGTTAACAGTGCCAAACACCTAGAAAGCAACAGGGTAAAAAGCTCCAGTCATCATTATTATCAATTCTAGGAACTGTTCCCACTCAGCTCTCAGGAATCAGCTCAGTTGTCACCTCTTTCAGGAAGCCCTCCCTGACTCCCACCTGCCAGCTGAGGTAGCTGCCCCTCCTCTGGGTTCTGACTCACCCTGAACTCACCTTGGTCACCACCCTTATCCCCTGGGTGGTAACGGCCTGTTTACTTGTCTTGCTCCCCTCAATAGACTGTCGCTTCCTTTAGCAGAGGTTGGAAATGGACCACTTGCTGGCACAAACCACAGGTGTGCTTTAACTGGACTGAAAGGGAATTCGGAGGCATTTTAATGGGAGGCGATTCTTTTAAAAAGTCTATGAGAAAAAATCTAAATAAAGTCTGTTTAGAAAAAAATAGGATGATTTTGTATAAAAACCTAGATTTCCAGCTTGTCTTGGAGAATTAGAAACTGTGCTAACCCAAGCCGCCATCATCACTGGCACCTGACCCATGTCACCTTCGGCAGGCTCGAGCTGTTGTCTGCTGCAGGCCCAGCCCAGCCCAGTCCAATTAGCTCACACCCTCTGCCCCAGAAATCCAGGGAGATAAGCTATCCTCTTCATCTGGGCACTTCTGAGAGTGAAAGGGGGATGTTATTTATAACCACAAATAAACTGGACAGCCCAGGAAAAACCGGAGCATACACCCCCCACGCCCCACCCCACTCCCACCCACCCCCAACGATAGGGCAAGGGTCTGGGGCATCTTTGGGTCCCACACCATGCACTTCCTGCCACATCAATGTTCAATAAATGGTAACAGCCAGGGGCGCCTGGGTGGCTCAGCCCTTAAGCGTCTGCCTTCGGCTCAGGTCATGATCCCAGGGTCCTGGGATCGAGCCCCACATCGGGCTCCCTGCTCTGCGGGAGGCCTGCTTCTCCCTCTCCCACTCCCCCTGCTTGTGTTCCCTCTCTCACTGTGTCTCTCTCTGTCAAATAAATAAATAAAATCTTTTTTAAAAAATGGTAACAGCCAGAACTGGCTTTCTTGACCATTTGTTAGCTGTGTTAACTCAGGCAGCCCTCCCAAGCACCCTGTGGGGTAAGGGCTGTTGTCTGCATTTTGCAGTTGAGGACACCGAGGCATGATAAATTAGTAACCTCTCTCCACTGCACAGCTAGGAAGTGGGCAACCAAGGCAGTCTGGGTCTAGAAGACGCCGTGTTGGCCAAATCAAGAAGCAGCTCTTAAGGTCCCTCTCAGCTCTAAAAATCTGTGGTTCTTTGCATTTTTTCTTTTCTTTCCTGTTAGTTTCTCCTTTCTGCCCTGAGGCTCTCCCTCCTATTGTCATGTCTCTTCTCTGACTCTTCTACTCCACGGCCTCTCCTGCTCTCTCCCTCTGCATCTCTTCCCCTTGTTTTTGTTCTGTCGCGGCTGTCTCCTGTGCGGGCTCCCCAGCGCGGTTTCTGTCCGTATTTCTCACGCCCCTTCTCTGGCTGGACTTTCTCAACGTCTCTCTTCCCATGTCTCTGCTCTCCCTTTCTCTCGCCCTCCTGCTCCTCCTGTTCTTCCTCCCCCTCTTGCTCTCAGGCATTCTTACCAACCGTGACTAAACAAACACTTCTGAGGTGGAGGACTATGTTTTCAGTAACTCCCCGTTGGTCGTGGCTGGCGGGAACCGACAAGCCAGACACCGTGCCTTCTGCGCACTTTGCCGAGGACAGAGGACAGGACTGCGGACAGAGGTCCGGGGCCGGAGCCGGGAGGCTCAGACGCCAGTGGACGCACCACTCGCTCCCCACTCCCGGCCTGTGCCTCTGTCCAAGTCGGCAAAGCCGCTGCAAGCCTCTCCGCAGACAGCCTGCAGAAAGGGAAGCTGCTCTGGGTTCGGGTCTTCCCTCCCAGCGGACTGACCCGCAAGTGTATCCTTCTGTTCGGCAAGAGCAGGATGACCGAAGGACACTTGTCATAAAAGCAATCCCGCCAATGACTGTGATCAAAGTATATGAAACCAATGACTTTTGAAGGGAGAAGACAATCTTGGAATATTATTTTGAAGGCAGGGGGAAAAGGCAACTTTTTTTTTATTTTTTAAAGATTTTATTTATTTATTTGACAGAGACACAGCGAGAGAGGGAACACAAGCAGGGGGAGTGGGAGAGGGAGAAGTAAGCTTCCCGTCGAGCAGGGAGCCCGATGTGGGGCTTGATCCCAGGACCCTGAGATCATGACCTGAGCCAAAGGCAGACGCTTAACCACTGAGCCACCCAGGCGCCTGGAGGCAACTTTTTCTTAACAAACAAACAAGGAGCAAAGGTATGGGGTGGAAGAAAGAAAGGGGTTCTCCTCGCCTGCAACGTGTGCCAAGAATGAAGGGCAAGGCATGGCAGAGGGGAAAGAGAGAAGAGAAGGGAACTTAAACAAGAGTCAGTCAGTGGCCAGAGGAGGAGAGGTTGAGAGCGGGGGAAGGAAGGGAGAACGGGTGACAGAGATTTTTCAAATTCAAGGTGACCCTTCAGCAGCTTCAGGCCGAGGCAGCCGCCTGGTTGGCTCTGCTCGAATGAACGCGCATTTACTGAGGAAGGAAGGAGGAGGAGACGGGGACAGAGAAAGACCACACAGGTGTAGATGCCCAGGCTCCAATCTCAGACTGGACTCTACCCTCTTTTCACCTTGGTTTCCAAATGGGTGTTCTGGCGTGCTGGAGGGGAAGTGTTCAGACACAGCTCGGCTGGTGGCGGTGAGTCAAGGCCCCACCCAGCCTGCTGCCAGCCCCAGGGGTCCTCTGGCCTGCAGGCCTGGCAGCTGCTGGATGTTATCGGGAGAGAACGAGGCAGCAGGGGCACGGCAGGCCATTCGAGTTCACTCCAAGTGACCTGTGGCCACAGGGTCTAGCTCCAGAGCTCTGTTGCTTGGGTGGCTCCATCCATTCTGGCAATTAATGGCGAGCTGGCTGCTGAGTGTGATTTCAGTGTGAACAGTGCAAGGGAAACAGCCTTGCAGAGTGGTATCAGCCGAGCAGCCAAGATCTGTCACGGAATTATTACCCACGTGCCTCTTCAAGTGGAAGCCCTGAGAGGGCAGGAACCCCGTTGCGGACCCCCCTTCAAAACCGCACTGGACATGCAGGCTGGTATACAGTCGGAGCTCAATAACAGAATGATGAATCAGGATGCCTTCAAATCTCCCTGCTGCACGCCCCCACTGGCTATATGACCCTGCTCAGTCCCTTAACCTCTCTAAGCTGCCGCTTCCCCTATCAATACAATGGGATAGTACCAGTAAAAGTATAGACTTTATATTTAGTGAAATAAGGGGGTGGGGGCACCCCGTCAGTAGCTGTCACTCAGATATGGCAGGCATGTGAACGGAGGAGATCTTTTACACTTTGTGAAATCTGCAGCTTCTGCTGCTAATAGTTCCAGGTGGGTCATATAGATGTTACTTTTTAGGAAGACAGTGTGGTGAGGTGGTTAAGAGCTCATGCTCTGGAGGCCCAAAACTTGGCTCCAAATCCTGCCTCCACCCCTCACTGCCTGTGTGTCGCTGGGCAAGTCTATCTGTTGAACAGAGCTGCCATGAGGCTTCCAAGGTCAATCCCATGCTGTCCCTGGCACGTAGTAGATGCTCAATTTGTGTTAGTCACTAGCACTGGTTTCCACCGCCAAGCCCTACGAGGCAGACAAGACCATCCCCAGGGTGCAAAAGAGGAAACCAGAGCTGGCCAGGTGGAGAGGCATGTCTGCCGGCAGAACCAGAACTAGACATCTTCTGCCCCCAAGGCCCACCACAGCTGCCAGAAATAAGGCCGAGTTATCACCATGCCTGCCTCCACCCCTTGCTCCGGTGGAGAAGTGAAACACAAACCCACCAGTGTCAGAAAGAAGAGAAGCCAGCTGAGGTGAGAAGAGTCCAGCGGCCCCCAAATCCTGCCAAAAGGACGGTCTAGGACAAGGTCAAGTGGAGGGCGGCGAGAGGGTGGGGGCAGTGGGAGGATAGTGTGACAAGAAGGGGACTGGTGGCTGAGTCGGCCAGTGGCAAGGGGTGAAAAGCCGATCCTGAGAATGCGGAAGGAAGCCCTTTTATCAGCGTTAACAAGAACAGAGAGGGAAGTTGTTTGCATCTGGTCAGATACCTCGGCTATGACCTCCTGTCTCGAAGAGAAGGGTCCATGCAAGCTTTGCTTTCAAAAGTCTCTTGGGAAAAAACACATGGCCCCGATTCTTAGAAGCTGCCCTCACCCCAACTGCATAAACGTCTCAGCTGCTCTTTGACCGGCTCCGAGGGGTGGGCCTTCTGCTTGCTCTACCTTCAGGATCTCAGGAGAGTTGACATTTCCCAGGCTTTCAGCCCATCCATTTTATAGGTGCAAGACTGAGGCTGGAACCTGGCCTCTCCGGTCCTCGCTCTGCCATTAGCCAGCTCTGGGATCCTGGTGGCTTCACTTGGCAGGCCTCAGTTTTCCCATCTGCAAAGTGGACATGTTTAGACCACATCTTCCTTTCAGCCCTTCCTCTTCTTTTCCCTCCAGACAGTGTGGAATTAGAAGGCAAAAGTCACCCTGATCAAATGGTGTGGATTAGTAATAACCCAGCACTGAGGTCAGCCTCTGGAAGCAATTTAAGATGGCCCGAGGATCTGAGATTCCAAACCCCGCAGGCAAGCAGAAGTGTTCCCTCCCACACTGGGCCGCCTCCCTTCCTGAGCAATTCTGCTCCCATTCTGTGGGTGAAGCAGCTGTGCCTTCTGCAGAGTTTTGATGCCAAGCACGTCGTAGGTCTTAGACCAGGCAGGATGCTCCATCTGTACTGAGCACTTACTGAGCACGAGCCAACGGTAACCACGTCTTTCCTCCTCACAACAAGCCCAGGTGAGACACACACTTCCTCCATGCATTTTATATCCATGGACGCTGAGGCCCACAGGGGCACCTTACCCAGGTCACGTACCTGCAGGCAACAAAGCAGAGGTTCAAACCCAACCCCTGCCGGAGCCATCCCATTGAAATCAACACCAGGTGATTGGGATATGTGTCATTTTCTTCCTCTTTTAATTTAAAACATTTCCCCCCTTGTCAAGAACACAGATTACTTGCATTTTAAAAAGGAGTACTACCAATCAAAGCATTTCCAAATAACACGATAAGTTGTCTGGAATTTGATTTAAACGAATCCAGTTTGGGGGGAAATATAAACAAAGCAAATGGTGCAGGAATGGGTATTTCTTGAAGCTGGGTCTTGGGTGGGAGGTTCTTTATACTGTTCTCTCCCATTGCAAAAGTGTTTGAAAATGTCCCTGATCATTTAAAAATATAATTTACATTTAGCATGTGAAGAATAATTAATTCAGGAGAAGCGAAGTGGCCCCGGGAAAGGCCCTGTGCTGGGGGGGGGGGTGGCGGGGCATCACCCCGCTCCACAGCTGAAAGCACTTTCAGGGCGCCTCGAGAAGGCATTCATTACGGCCTCCAGGTTCTGCTCTCCCTGGATCACAAGGGCCCTCTCTGCATCCAAGAGAACAATCTGCCCCCAAACTGCCAGCCAAGTGGCGATGCGTGTTAGGGCTTCTGAAGCCCCACTGCGGTTTTGTGATGGAGTTTGGAACCATACGGGGTTCACGTTCACCCAGTCGGGATATCTGGGGAGTCTCTTATCAACATGCCGGCAAAGGCACGGGGGCCGTATATGTCCTGGGTGCCCAGAAAATTGGGGAAGACCAGATCTCTGACTTCCACATGATTGCCAACTTGTCTGGAGCGGCCCCTCTCCATGGGCCCCCGAAGCCCTAGTACCCTCTGCCCTGGCCTTCAGCCAGTGTGCCGTGGGAACTTCACGTGTCCCTCCAGACACCCCCGAAACAAGGATACCTCCTGTTTGCAACCTTCCTCGTCTGCAATTGCTCCTTGCTCAGACAAGTGGAACTCACCTCTCTATTGGCCTTCATTCTATTAAGCTGTGATCAGGCACTTATTCAATGATTGAGCACCAACTATATGCACTGGGGTTATAGCACATAGCAAGCAGATAGATAGACAGATGAAAGGGGGCGTAGATAACATACACAGCATGGAACAGCCTTGGTACCTACGCTCCAACGGCTTCTAATTTCCTAGGGGAGAAAGGCAATCATCAACTATTAATACTATTAATCATTGAATTATGAGTCTGACAAGGGCTTTAGAGAAGTGCGGCAGCTGTGAGGGCACGTAAGGAAGAATGAGGTCTGATGGGGCGGGGGCATGCAGAGGATTCAAAGTAGGCTTCTTGGAGAGAATAGTGTCTAAACTGGGATCTGGAGATTTGAGGCATTCGCTGGTCAAACAGGGAAAAGAGGTTATTCCTGACAGAGGAAACAGCACGTGCAAAGGCCTTCTGGCTTAGTGGAAGGAAGTGAAGGAACACAGTATGGACTCTGTAGTCTTAAGGAGTATGAGTGGGGAGGAGATCATAGAGCTGGATGAGAAGGAGCTAATGGCAGATAGCAAAGGAGCTTGAAGGCCAAGTTAGGGATGATGAGGTACTCATGAGGTAGTGTGTGTGTGTGTGTGTGTGTGTGTGTGTGTGTGTGTGAACATTGTTCTTTTAAGCCTGAAACGATCACTCTGGTTATGGGGACTCGAATGGCTCAGAGCAGGGCAAATGTGGATGCTGCTGGGCCTGGACTAGCAAGCTCATATGGCACATTTGTGAGAAGTCGGAGAAAGGACCTTTCAGGGAAGACACAGCCCTCTAGACCCATGCTTAGGAAATGGAACCTGGCTTGAATTTCAGCACCCATGAACTCTGAGCCTGTGCCCTTGTGCAGTGAACAACTTTACAATGGACTTGGATTCTGGGAAATAGAGAAATCAGAATGCTACAGAACATCTGTTGACAAATCTGTCTCCTCCACTTTCAGTATCTTGAATTCTGAGTTCTTGAGTTCCATATTCATTTTTGTAACGCCAGTGCACCATAGGACATGCTCCACATGTTTGCTGAATGGATTATTCTTTGACCACATTTTTTCCCTTTAGACTTTCTGTCCTCTTGTTCTTTTCTTTTTAATTCATAATGGCTTCCTTTTAATGCACACCTGTTAGGTGTTAGGAAGCGCTGTGTTAGACATTTTGCCTTTTTAGTCTTCCAAATATCTTGTCCTCTGTCCATTCAACAGTGACTGTGGCCATGGTCACACAGCCAAGAAGGTGGGCAGGGAGCAGGTCATACTGTGTGTGAATCTTTCAAGTCCTAAGGGCATGGAGACAGGGTAGGCAGCAGCATCCCTTCTGGTAAATATTCTTGTGGTTGAACCTCTAAACTTTGAACCCTAGAATGTCAGAGCTGAAATGGACCATGTGGGGCCTCATATTATAGATGGGTCACCGAGGCCCAGAGAAAGGCTGGAAATTGCTTGAAGTCACTGAGTAAGTCAGAGCCAGAGCAGAACTGGAAACCAGGTCCCCTGACAGGTTTGGAAGAAGTAGACAGATATCAGCAGTGGAGATTAGAAGAGAAAGACCAAGGGGGGAAATAGCTCTCTCGCGATGGTATCTGACGGCGATAGCTATCTGTGAGGCTGCCAGGGGTTAGCACAGGACACCGGAGAGTCCTTGGAGACTATCTGAAGGGGAAGAGAAGGGAGGAGAAAACAGGACTTCCTCAAGGAATGGGTGGGTCTCTAAACTGGAATCCATCTGGATCCAGCCTGGCCATGAATGTCTCAGACCCGAAGTGCAGTTTCTGGTTCTGGGCCTGGTCAGTCTGGGGACCCCTGGCCGCGAGCCAGGCCAGCCTTCACCGCCAGCAGCCAGCCTCTGATGGCCTGCTGTGAGGGCAGAGGAGGAAGGCAGAGAGAAGGCCTGGTTCCCCTTCCCAGGGGCCTCCGCCACAGGCACCGTCTGAGGGGCCCCGCTCCGGTTCTCTGTCGGTGCCTGCTCGGGGTTTTCCTGGTTCTGGGTCTCTATCACAGCTCCTCTTGTGTCACATTGCCTCGGGTCCCACTAGCGTTGCCCTGAGCTGGAAAATCCCTCAGAGCCCGAGCCGCCTGTGACCATAAAGGCAGGAAACTGTGACACGGAGGCACGCAGGGTGTGAGGTTTATTCTTGGTGTGTGGTTGGGAAGGGCGGGGCTGAGCAGGGGTGGAGTGGGATGGGATAGTCAGGAGAGAAAAGAGAAATCCAAAAAGAAGGAACCCCAGAGGATTTCAGACTAGTTTTCCTTCCCAGAGTGTCACCTTTGCTTCCGGCTCCCGGGATTGTCTCCCTACCTTGGGACTCCATGGAACCTCTTGGGGGACATCTCAGGATCCAGGGTGCAGCTTCTCAATTCGGGGAGCCCGACCTATGGGGTCCGATTAATAGTAGCAATGGTAGCAATGCAAGTAAGAGTTGTCGTTAATCAAACTCTTTCCAGATGCCAGGCTTTGTGTACCTAGTACAGTGCCTGACACACAGGGAGCCCTCGATAAATGGCAGCCTTGTTTTAATCCACATGTCCACCTAAGAAGTAGGTATTAATCCCATTTTATAGATGGGATAACTAAGGCCCAAAGAGCAAAGTCATTTTCCCACCGTCATACAGCTATTCATTTGTCTGTGGACTCAACAAATAGGTATCGATCCCTCCCATGTGGTGGCCACTGTCCTAGGTGAGAGGAATAGAAATCTGAGCACAGTTCCTGTTATCAAGTTTATTTGTGTATGTTCTAGTCAAGGGCGAACAAATAAGCAAATCAGCAAGGAAAGCAATTGTAGATGGGGATAGGAACAAGCAAGGCAAGGAAGTATAGATTGTGAGCATGGTGGTGTTTTAGCAAAAACGGTAAAGGAAGGCTTTTTTTCAAAGGTGCCATTTGAGCTATGGTGGGATGGGTGGGAAGGAAGCTGGGAAAGGCTGTTCTCAGCAGGACAAACAGGGAGAGCCAAGGCCCTTGGGTGGGAAAGAAACTGGTGGGTTTCTAGGAAGTCCAAGGAGGGACTGAGGTGAGCAAGGAGAAGCATGGGAGGAGGGGAGGTGGGGCAGCAGGGCCTGGGTCACAGCAGCCTTCTAGACCCCGGGAAAGGGACAGTTTTTTCAGGGGCTGTCAGTAGCAGAGGTTGGATTTTCATCCATAAATTCAGGCCTCCACGGCCAGCCCAGGCTCTGTCCTTGGCCCAGGCCTCAGTCCTGACTCACCTGGGTCCCTGCTGTCCATGACCCCCTCCACTCGCAGAGGGTCATGGGTCAGGCAGAGCCACTCTCATTTGCCCAGCTCAGAAGCCTCTCAGGCCTGCGGGTTCCCCACTGAACAACAGGAACAAACTCGGGTTATCAGACGATCAGGCCTAAGGAAGCCATTCCAACCCAAGACCCTTCCTTCCTGGCTCCCCGCACCCTTCTGCATCTTCCCCTGCCTCCACTCACCATTCCCTCACGGTAGAGTCAGCATTGGCCTGACCTGGGTTCAAATCCTACCCTCCTCATCAGTGGGACAGTGGGCAAGTGCCTTCATCACCTCTCCAAGCCCCCTTCCCTGCCCTGGGAAGTGAGGTAATACCCGTGTGCTCTCATAGGGACGTGGGTGAACACAAATTAGGACAGGAGGAATATCGGCACATATTGAGAGCCTGCTCTGGGTCAAGCATATGCTCATTGCTTTACAGGCATTAACTCACTTCATCCTTGTATCAACAACATGGGAGAGCTATTGTCAGAGCCAACTCCGTGGGCGTGTGGCCCGTGCAGTCACACAGGGCCACCCCGCACTTCAAAGGGCCCCGCGCTTGGTTTTATACTCAGCCATCGCCATCTTGAAAGTCTTGATTTTTCAATGAGGGGCCCCACATTTTCGTTTTACCCTGGGCCCTACAAATGATGCTGCTGAACCTGATTATGATATATTCATCCAAATATTCAAGAGGTATTTATTAAGCCAGGCACGGCTGAAGACCCTGAGGAGATAGGAGTGAACAAACAGAATTCTCTACCCTCATGAAGTTTACTTGCATCCCCTGCCAGGTGAGAGAAAGGAAGTTCCAAGAAGGTAAGTACTTGCCCAAGGTCACACAGTGAGAAAGCGGGTGCCCAGCTTCCAACTCAGAGCTCATGACTGCAATTCCAACCCTCCCCACCCCCCTCCCCGACCCCACCACCAGCATCACACCGGCCGCCCCAGCATAGGGCTGGAAAGTGTCTAACAGGATGCCAGGCAAACAAATAGCAGATACTGTCCCAAGAGCTTTAAATGTATTAACTCATTTAGTTAGAACAACCCCATTTTAGAGACAAGGAGATGGAGTCTCAGAGAGTTTCAGTAACTTGCCCAGAGTCACAGTGCTGGTAAAAGGCTGAAATTAAGAACCCAAGTAGACTGGCTTATAGCCACACTCCTGGCCACGCCAACACATTGCCTTTTGAAGTAATCATTTAGAAAATATGACTTTTATGATTATTTTCATCACCACTATTTTCATTTTTGTCTCTGGAGGCCCCATGCACACATGAGGCATGACCCAAATCAATTCGTGCAGAATGAAAGGATTAACACAAGAACGAGCAGACTCATTCGACATATGCCCCACCCCCCACAGCACCCCAACCATCCCAAATCTGACACGATTTATCACCTTGACACCCAGCTTCTCTGTCTTGCCTTGAGCCAGTGATGAAATCTCTCAGTGCTCAGGATGTAGAACACAGGGTCGCGTCTTCCAGTAAACAGGCGGGGGCTTGCAGGGAGGGGGTGCCGCGGGGAGGAGTTCACAGCGATGGTTATCACTGAGTAGAAGCTTTCCTTTTCCTCCCTACGTGATGACGTGATGACGGGGCTCTTGAGGCAGAGGTTCCCTCCCCCTAAAGGCTGTCGCTGTTCAGAGGGTCTCCTCTCCCATGCGTGGGCTGATTTGAGGACCGTATCTGTCGAGCAGGCTGTAAGCACCGGGTGGGTTCTAAGACTCCAGAGGCGACCCCTGCCAGGACTGGACATTATGCTCACTGATGCCTGACATCCCCTGTCATTCATTCATTATTCAGCAAGGAGTTATTGCGTGCCTACGATGTGTCAGGCACTTTTCTACGACCTGGGGAATAAAACACAAAAATCCCTGCCCTCGGGGGGCTAATATTCTTGTCCAAGATATTGCCACTGGAAATTCTTTCGAATGGATAACAGACGTTGGGAATTTTACCTTGTTGGGTGCTGGATATTTTTTCACTCTTATAAATATTATCGAGTTTTGTCAGGACACAGTTAAGGCACTTTTTAATTGTTTCAGGTGGGAGAGTAGAACTGGCCCCTGTTACTCCATTTTGTCCAGAATCAGTTTTTCTTTAATGAGAAAGGCTCTAGGCCTGGGAGAGGTAAGACTTGAAAGCCCATAAGTTATTTATACCTTCATGGGAATGACTTTCTAAGATCCTTTCTGAAGCACTGTAGTAACAGGAAGTGAAGAACTGGAAGACACTAGCGTAGAATGTAGGACCCAGAAGAAAAATCCAAAAATGCTCATGGAGGGGCGCCTAGGTGGCTCAGTTGATGAAGTGGCTGCCTTCAGCTCGGGTCATGATCCCAGAGTCCTGGGACTGAGCCCCATGTGGGGCTTTCTGTTCAGCGGGGAATCTCCTTCTCCCTCTCCCTCTGCCCCTGCCCCACTCTCCCCCGCCAAACCCCCCTCACCGGCTTGTACCCTCTCTCAAATAAATAAAATCTTTTTTAAGGATTTTATTAAAAAGATTTTATTTATTTATTTGAGAGGGAGAGTGAGAGGGAGAAGCCGACTCCCCGCTGAGCAGAGAGCCCAACATGGGACTCTATCTTAGGGTCCTGGGATCATGACCTGAGCCGAAGGCAGACATTTAACCGACTGCGCCACTCAGGTGCCCCTCAAATAAATTAAATCTTTTTTTAAAAAATGCTCATGGAGCCATTATTTCATTTGAATTCATCACCATCTTGCAAGTCTGCCGCTAGGTCAAGGGCTTCTTTCCATTTTATAGATGAGGGATGAGCCTTGGATTGTTTAGATGACTGGCTCAAAGCTAGGCAGCTGGTTAAGACCCAGGGCTATGACTTCTCCCCTAGAGTTCCTTCCAACAAACCTTGGGTCAGGGGTCACCATCCAGAGAGGGAGAACAAAGGGCATCTACGGTCCCCAGCACTTGTACCGACTTGGTTAGTTCACACACGGCTGGCCTTGCCCCTTCTGCTTCAGGTTTTTCTGAGAAACAGCCTCGGGGCCGAAGTCAGTACCGTTCCTTGTCCTGGCAGCAGCAGCTACAGGTTAGGAAGACTGAGCAATCTGACAGGAATGTAGATGCCATGAGAGCAGGGACTGCGTCCGTTTCAGTGACCCCGGGGCCCCAGTGCCTAGCACAGCGCCTGACCCCTAGTAGGTTGTCAAAGAATATTTGTTGGACAACAAAGCACGAAGGAAGGGATTTGGGGGTTATGCAGACAATAATGAACACCTGTCTCAGTTACTTCAGCTACCAAGTAGAGCGATGATCCCTGACTTATAATGCTGCTTTTCAATTTTGTTGATGTATTTTATGCTCCATGATGGCAGGGGTTTATGTCTGTTTTATTTAAGTACTGCTCTATCCCCAGCATCTAAAACAGTACCCGCCACACAGTAGTAGGTCCTTAAGAACTACGAGTTGGGTGAAGGGACAAGAGGGAAACATCTAGGTTTCAGTGAAATGTGTGCCTAATAGGTCCCAACATAGCCCTCTGGTTAAGAGCAAGGAATTTGAAGTCAGACCTGAGTTTTACCCCGGCTCTGTCACTTATTAGCTATATGACCTCCAAAAAATCTGAACCTCAGTTTTCCCCAGGACATGTGATGAGGGGAGTCATCTTCTCTGCATAAGGTGTTCTGAGAATTAATTAAGAGACGTTCTGTGTATAGAGTGCTTAGCATAGTACCAGGAACAAAGAAAATGCTCCAAAGTTATTTAAGAGTTCATGTGTCTAAGAGTGAGGGTGCATTTTTTTAAGGGCCATTTTTCTCCAAAAGAACCTTTATCCCTGAGACTCCCCAAAAAGACCCCAGAGGTTGTTCTCCTGAAAGATGAGGCTGCCTGGAAAATGAATTTTCTTCAAATCTCCTGTTGGCAACTTGGAAACCCCTTGAGCCCGCAGGGCAGCACCCCGTCCTGCCTCGCACCAGCTCGATTCTGATGCAGCCAGATTTGCCGTGGGGGCACCAGCCTCTGCCCAGCGTCCTGGTCTGCAGCAGCCCTTTGAAATTGGGATGTGCCTTTTCTTGTCTGGTTGGCCTGGCCTCAAAGCTAATAAGCAGCACGTTGCCACACCAGGGTGAAGTGGGTGCTCGAGAGATCACCAGGGGAGATAGCGAGTGAAATCTAGTCCCCTAGCGAAGGCAGCCAGCAGATAAAGTGACCTCCCTGGGCTCTGCCATTCCCACTGTGGCTCATCCACCCTCATCCATGGATCCAGTCCAACTCACAGGTCGGAGTTCTGGGCTTCCTGTCCTCAGCTTGTGAAGCCTGTGGGTGTCATAAATATTTGTCAATTTTTGCCTTAGAAACGTTGGTCATTATCAAGGAATATTGCATGGCTTTGAAAAGAACAGCTAATGAAGCTGACCTTGCTGTAGACTGCAAGGCGGGGGGCGGGGGGGGGAGCCGTCCAAAGGGTGATTAGACAAGCCTCTAACACCAGAGGATGAGACGACTCAGAAGATAAGGTAGGAAGGGTGCAGGCCATAGAGAACGCTCTCAATTCATGAAAGCAATTATTCTGTTGATTTAAGAAGGAGATTCCAGGGGCACCTGGGTGGCTCAGTTGGTTGAGCACCTGACTCTTGCTTTCAGCTCAGGTCATGATCTCAGCGTCCTGAGATGAGCCCCACATTGGGCGCGGCACTCAGTGCAGAGTTTGCTTGTCCCTCTCAGTTCCCCCACTTGCGCTCTCTCTCACTCTCAAATAAATAAATAAATAAAATCTTCCCAAAAAGAAGGTGATTCCGGACCTAAGTGTCCCTATTTCCTTGTGACATTCAGAAGTCCAACTCATGTTTGAGGCTCATTCACACCTCACTTCTTTGGGAATCTTTCTGGAGTGTAAGTTTCCTAGGCCTCACTACTTCTCGGTGCTTTCCTCCCCATCTGCTATTCTCCACTGCCAGCTCCCTGTGTGTCTTTAGCTAGCTGGTGTGCTTGCACTCATTCATTCAAAAATAGGCAGTATGGGCCAATGGTTAGGAGCGCACCTGGGAGCCAGAGGGCTAGACATCGCTCTGACAGTTGCTAGCCTACCCACTTACTCTCTCAGCCTCAACCCTCTCATCTCTAAAATGGGCATACGGTACCAACCTCATAAGGCTGGGTGATAGTCAGCTAAATGAATACCCACAAAGCATTAGAAGAGTGCCTGGCATATAGTAAGCTCTCAATAAATAAGATACGCATTGTTCTTATTCTCTAATAGCCGAGGCCAAAAGGAGAAATGTGCGACGATGAATCTGGGAGTAACTCATGTAAGCCCAGGAAAAGCAGAAGTGCAGCCAGCCCTTGGGACAACGGAAGGGCTTTCCCTTGCTCTGTCTATCTCTTTTTGTCTTTCCGTCTCTCCCATCTTGTCTTTGCCTGTCAGCTTCATTCCCACAAACCGGCCCCTTCTATGGGGCAGGAAACATGGCCACCAAAGCATCCTATTTCTTTAGAGAGAAACTGAATTTTCTTCCCTAGATCCAAGGCTTCTGCCCTGCCTCCAAAATCGCAGGGAAAGACTCTGATTGGTCCAGCTTGGATCATGTGTTTATTCCCTGGGTCAATCAACTATGGGGGGAGGGGGAGGGAGAGACGGAGTTGCACAGCACAGATGTGGCCACCAGGGGGCCTTTACCCAGGTATCAGGACCCCCTCTCCTCTCCCACCCCCATAAGGGAAACCCCCACTTCAGCCCCTGAGAATATCTGATGCTGTCTTCTTACCACACTTCACACTTTATTGTGTACTGGCCTAAACGAATGTCATGTCCCCAAGTAGACTACAAGCTCCCTAACAACAAAAATGATGTTGGATACTATTTTCATTCTTCTCTCTTCCCTCTCACCCTGCCCGTCACACACAGGGTGGCAACATCAAGCACACTGCTAGTCACATGGTCATGGAATGTCCCAGATAAGGAAAGAGATTGAAGAACTAAGACACAGAGACAGCAATTTGCCCAAGGTCACACAGCTCCAACTAGACTCCAGGTCTCCTGCCCTGTGATTTCTGATAGATTTCTCTCTCTCCTAGGGTTAAGGCTCCAGTCCTCATCCCCACAAGAAAACCTCCACCTACCCCAGTCACTTGCTGCCTCCGCGGGCTTATCTCGATGTTCTATCCATCTTCAAGGTGCTTATTATTTTTATTATTTGTATAGTTGCCCTCACTGACCCCCTCTCCTCTCATTAGAGATAAAGGGATTTGTGACTCTGCCTTCCAGCCAGGGTGGCTTGCTTTCTGAAGTTTGCCTCACCCCCCTCACCTTCAAGGCTTTCCCACTTGTGGCTTCCTCCGCGTGGAACACTGTATTGGTTTGCTGGGGCTGCTGTAACAGAGGACCACAGATTAGCAGAAATTTATGTTCTCAAGTTGTGGGGGCCAGAAAGTGCAGAATCAAGGTGTCGTTGGCAGGGGTGGTTCCTTCTGAGGGCGTCGAGGGAGAATCTGCTCCTGGCCTCTCCCCCAGCCTCTGGTGAATTGCTGGCCACCTTTGGCGTTCCTTGGCTAATAGATGCAGCCCTCTGATCTCTGCCTTCGTCCTCACATGGCCTCCTCCCTGTATCATGTCTGTCTCGGCGTCCAAATTGCCCCTTTGTATAAGGACACCTTATTGGATGAAGGCCCATCCTAATGACCCCAAGCAAGGTTGACTTGCTTACCTCTGTAAAGACCCTATTTCCAAATAAGGTCACACTCTGAGATACCGGGGTGTTAGAACTCCAACATCTTTTTCGGGGCGGGGGGACACAGTTCAACCCATAACAAGCACCATTCTCACCCTCTTCCTCACTCCAACTTCCCCCAGACAACTCCTCCTTATCTGTTCTATCTCAGGCGAGCCTTCTCTGACACCAGGCCCTGATGCCTTCTCTTGCATGCTCTTCCTTCATATTTTTCATGGATTGTTGGTATCTGCTTATGTAATTATCTGGAGAGTACCTGTGTCCGCCCCTCAGACTCTCCACAAAGACAGGAACATGACTGTTCCGTGCACTGCTACACCCCCAAAGCCCAGAATCTGGGCTATCAGTAAAGGGTATCAGCAAATATCTGTGGCCTGAATGAATGGTCTAGTGAGAGAGGTTAGTCCTTGTGAATCACAAAAATGATGAGGAGGTCAGAGCCTCAGAGGCAGAGAGAAAGAATTTGCTCCATGAGCCACCAAGGGCCAAAACCCCACCCGCACACACCCTTCCCACCTTTGACTAATGGTCGTCGCCTCTCCCTCCCCCAGTTACACTGGGAGAATCCGTGTCAGCAGAGCTGTGCAAACCTCAGGGAAGCTGGGGGTGAGTCAGAAGGGACGGTAAAGTGAACGGCTCTGAAACCCAAGCCCTGGCACTGAGCTGGGGGTGGGGGCGGGTTCATGGAAGGTAACGGTGTTTGCTTTAAGATTCCGGGGGCCCTCGGCAGCAGCATCTTCAGGAAAGCATTCTAGTTGGTAAGGGGCCAAGAATGCCCCAAGCTCCAGGTCGCTGGGGGTGCTGTGCCGCCCCAGCCTGCAGAGGGTGGCAGGGTGGACTTCCTTGTGTACACCCCTTCCCCAGCGGCCATTCTGGGCTCACCTGTGTAGCAGATGCAGATACAATCTTTGTGGCCTCCACGTTCTCTCGTTCTCTCGTGTAGGGGAGGGACACCTTCATCCTGCTCCATTGAAGCAACTCGACCTACCCCCCAGCATAAGAATTCCAGCCCCCATGCTTCCCAGGACCCCCTGGGAGCATGCCCTAGGCAGTAGAATCCCAAAGGGAGAAAAGAAGCCCTCCCAAAACCCAGCCCAGGACCACGGCCAAGCTGGAAAAAGTGACTTGCCGGCCAGTCACCACGTTTTTCCCCAGTGAAAGGCTGACTCATTGCAACAGGCCTGGGCTGGCTCAGACTCGAGCCGGTGGCCTGGAACATGCCTGGACAGTGAGCGCCTTGTCTGAAGGGCTGGTCCATGGGAAGCCACGGGTCAGGGGAGACCAGGCCACTGCCCCGGGAAATACCCGAGTGCGGCCTCAGGAGCCCCTAGGGAAGCAGGGTGGCGGGGCCCTCCTCACCGCCCCTCCGAAACTCTTGGAGGGTGGCATAGTACGTACGCGCTGGGGAAGGTCTGGAGAGGTCCTAAGACCCCAGGGGGAATTAAGCCCTAATATCCTGAGGCATAAATGTCATGGTGCTCCCTCCCCATAGGAAATTCAAACAGAAAACAACACTAAACAAAATAAATGTAGAAAAACCCAATAAGGTCTTGATTGGCTTAATGAGATTATCTCAATGGTTTTTTCGGAAATATCAAAAAGAAATTATTTTCCAGTGTTGGGGGGCCATGGAAGGGAGCCAGGGCTGCTTTCCCAGGGCCCTTAGTGCACCTGCCTTTTGGGTAATTCGGCACCAGGCACAGAGTGCAGCTTGTCTCTGGTGGATGCCCCAGAACCTCTTCACTCCTCAGGACATCGTCCGTGTTGTCATCCAAGGCTCTTTGGCAAGGACTTTTGAGTCATATGTTGGCTTAAATCCTGGCTGTGCCATCTGCCTGCCATGTGACCTTGGGTAAGTCATTTGATCTCACTGAGTCTCAATTTCTGTACATGCAAAATGGAAATTACACAACGTAGTGCCCTAGTACAGTACTTAGCACAGAGTCTGGGGTATATGCTAGGTGTCTCCCAGCTTCTCCCTTTGTCCCCTACAAAGCTTCTCTCAGGAAAGAATGTCATCAGTCATTCGCACTTTAATGTGAATAAGCTCCTATCAGTGCCCTTCGTTCTTTCCATTCAGTTATTCCACAAATGCTTGGGTACATGCCATGTGCCCGATTTGAGCCAGGTGCTCTTTAATCTATGTACAGATTTTTCTTTTCATCCTCACAACGGTGTCTACAAGATCGCTAATATCCCCATTTAGTGGTGGAGGATACTGAGTTTCAGGAAGGTGAAAGAATGTTCCCAAAGTCACCCAGAGGAGCCTGGGTTCACTTGTTCATGCAGGAAACATGGGCTGAATTTTTGCTCTCTTTCAGGAGAGGTGCTAGGGACACAGCAGTGAAGGAGTTGGACCCCTATCTTAAGACTCTGGCCACTGTGTGCATTTGTACCTTTTGTCATCGTTCTAATTGTGAAAGTCCTGTTCAAAGCTTGTGCACGTGGGCAGGGAGAGCCTCTCCCTTCCTTCTAATTGACTGTCCGAGGGAGTTGCCTTCTTCCTACTGTGCGGAGCTGATCTTACCCAAGACTGAGCTGACAAGCCAAAAAAACCTCCTGCCTTTTCTTTCCACATCATTCTGGGGCTCTGCTGAGTGCAGATTTCCAAGACTACCTCAGAAGAATTCCATTATTCCATTCTTGTCCTTTTTTTTTCTTTTGCACTTCATGATATATATTACAGAAACGACACATGTTCATTATTAAAAAAAAAAAAAGAAAATACAGAAAAACGAAAATTCTCAAATAATCACTCTAAGTCCTGCTAAGATGGTTAAAATTTTGTTATATTGTCTGCCAGACCTTTCTCTTATGCAATTCCTTTTTTTTTTTTTTAAAGATTTTATTTATTTATTTGACAGAAAGAGACACAGCGAGAGAGGGAACACAAGCAGGGGGAGTGGGAGAGGGAGAAGCGGGCTTCCCGCGGAGCAGGGAGCCCGATGCAGGGCTCGATCCCAGGACCCTGGGATCATGACCTGAGCCAAAGGCAGACACCCAACGACGGAGCCGCCCAGGCGCCCCTCTCTTATGCAATTCTAATACAATTAATAATGATAAGAATAATGGTGATTTTCACTAATTTTCACTAACCCCGACACAGAACTTCCTCTGGGCCAGATACTATTCTAAGCATCTTAGAAATTTTAACTAAATTAATCCTTACAGCAACTCAGGGAGCCGATAATTATTGTCCTCATTTTACAGGAGTGGAAATTGAGGAAGAGAAAGAGAAAACTTAAAAGTATAGATGCTATTCTTTATTTTAAAAATGGGATCATTCTGAAGATACTGTTTTGTGACCTACTTTTCCCCCCTTAACAAGAAATAAATAATAACTAATACACTTTCCCCACATACTTTTTCATGACTATGTAGTATTCCAGCATTTAAACATATCATAAATTACTCAGTTACTCAACCAGTCTTCTGTAGGTCATTTTTCTGATTGTTATTTTTTTTTTTTATTATGACACAGAGATGTTCATCCTTGTAGCTAAATCTTTGAAAACCTGATTCACAACTCCCTTAGAATAACTCCTAGAAGTAGAATCTCTTGGTCTGAAGATGTACACGTTCCAAGGCTTCCAACATCTCTTGCAAACTACTTCCTAGACAGGCAACTCTGCTGGGTTGCTAAAGGAATACGAACTGTCACAGCCCCATGGAAGACAGCTTTGGTAATACCCATCATAATGACAGATGCTCATGCTACGGACCAGCAATCCCACTTCTGGGAGTTTACCCCGAAAGTATTGTTGTACACATGCAAAATGATGCATGTATAAAATTAGTCATTGCAGCCCTGTTGATAATCGCCAAAGATCAGAAATAACCCAAATGTCCATCATAAGGAACTGGTCAAATAAATGATAGTATATACAATAATATACTATACAGTTGTGAAAAAGAATTAAAAGCCTTTCTATGTATTCTTGGGGATAGCTGCCAAGATATAATAATTGAAAAATAAGTGCAGAATCGTGTACATAGCATGTTATTTGTATGAGAAAAGACTACAAATGATAGCGAACGTTCCTATTTGCACATATAAATATAAATAAGCTCTAAAATAAGTTAAAACAGTGCCTAGCAGCCTACTCGTGGGTGACTTTGGTGAGGAGAGGGACTGGATGAAAGAGGATGAGTCGGGACAGGAGAAAAATTTTTTTCACTGATCATTTCTCATGCTTTTAGATTTTGAAACCATTCTGTACTTGTTCTCAGAAAATTAGTCTTTAAAAATCGCCTTCCAGGAGACGGCAAGTGAAATGCATGCATTTTTGGTAACCGTGAACTTCTGGTGACTGTACAGTTTGAAATACTATTTTTTTATCGAATTTTATAAAAAAATAAAAATAAACAAAAATTGGCTTCCAGTATGGTTAAATTGTTTTAGGTGTGATAATGCTATTGTAATTTTTAAAGATTGCTTACCTTTTAGATATATATATTAAAATATTTATAAATGAAATTATATGATGTCCAGATTTGCTTCTAAATAATATATGAGCAGGGGAAGCAGATCAGTACATATATTACAGATGACACTGAGCATGAGTTGATGATTATTAAACCCAAGCAACTGGTACAAAGAGGGTTTATTATGCTATGCTGGGTATTTTTTAAAAAATAATTTATATCGGTGAGATTCACATAAAATTAACCTTTTTTTCTTCTTTTTTTAAAGCAATACGGGGCTTGAACTCACAACCTTGAGATTAAGACCTGAGGTGAGGGTATCCGGATGACTCAGTCAGTTAAGCATCTGCCTTCGGCCAAGGTCATGATCCCAGAGTCCTGGGATTGAGCCCCCGCATCAGGCTCTCAGCTCAGCAGGGCGTCTGCTTCTCCCTCCCACTCTACCTCTGTGCTCTCTCTCTTTCAAATAAATAAAAAAAAGAAAAGAAAAAGAAAAGAAAGAAGACCTGAGCCAAGACGGAGAGTGGGACGTTTAACTGACCAAGCCACCCAGGTGCCCCCAAATTAACCATTTTATTATTTTTTTAAGATTTTATTTATTTATTTGACAGAGAGAGAGCCAGAGAACACAAGTGGGGCAACAGCAGAGGGAGAGGGAGAAGCAGGCTTCTCGCTGAGCAGGGAGCCCGATGTGGGGCTTGATCCCAGGACCCTGGGATCATGACCTGAGCCCAAAGGCAGCCGCTTGACCAACTGAGCCCCCCAGGCATCCCAAAATTAACCATTTTAAAGTGAACAATTCGGAGGCACTGAGCACATTCATAAACTTATGCAACTACCACCTCTATCTGGTTCTAAAATAGTTCCATCACTTCAAACTGAAACCACTGTACCCATTCAGTACTTTTCCCCCATTTCTTCCTCCCTCCAGCCCCTGGAGACCACAAATCTGGGTTCGGTCAGTGTGTTATTCTCAAGATTTCATATAAATGGAATCATCCACTATGCGACTTTTTGTGTCCGGCTTCTTTCACTGAGTGTAATGTTTTCAAGGTTCATCCATACTGTAAAATATATCAGCACTCCATTGCTTTTTAGTCTAATATATATACGTGTCTGTGTATATATACACACGGCACATTTTGTGTATCCATTCATCCATTGACGAACACTTGAGCTGTTTCCATCTTTTGGCTATTGTGAATATGCATGCCTGTGTACTTGCTGGAGTACTTGCTTTCAACTCTTTGGGGTATATACCTAGGTGTGGGATTGCAGGGTTCTATGGTAATTCTATATTTAACTTTTTGAGGAGCCACTTAAGTGTTCCCAAGCAGCTGGACCATTCTACATTCCCACTGGCAACGTATGAAGATTCCAATTTCTCCACATCCTCGACAACACTTGTTATTTTCCGTTTTGTTTTTTCTTCATTACAGCCGTCCTAGTGGGTGTGAAGTGATATCTCACTGTGGTTTTGATTTGCATTTCCCTGATGACTAATGATGTTGAGCATCTTTTCATGTGCTTCTTGGCCATTTGTCTATCTTCTTTAGAGGAATGTCTATTCGAGTCCTCTGCCTATTTTTAAATTGGGTCATTTTTCTTTTTGTTGTTTCTGTCTACTTTTATATATGTTTTAAATTCTCCATAGTAAGAAGAAGATACAAAAATATTAGATATTGTATTTAAAACTTTAAGAAACACTTTTTTTTATTTTCTGGAGAGTACTTTTCCCTCCTCCTCCCACCCCCCCACTTGAATTCCCCAGAGACCCTTGCATAATCCCAATCTCCATGTGCCATTCATAATGCGACTTCAAAAAAAGCATTTGCCCTTCAAACAAATAAATAAGCATGTTTCTTCCCTTTCTCCTTCTCAAAGGTGGGTGGGAGACACAGAGAGCAGGGCTGAGTCTTTGGAGGAACAGACGCTGACTGTCCCCATCACTTTGGCCTCAGTCTGAGGCTGACCCCACTACCTACCAGCCTGGTGATTCATTCCCTGATGTCCCACCTCAGTGTCTTTACTAAGATTCCTCCGGGAAGGGAGGGTCCCATCTATACCAGAAGAAACCTTCTGGGCCCCAGTCCAGCCACATCATAAGACTGGATGGCCCAGCCTCGAGACAAGCATGTCAGGCTTCCATAGCCAGTGGGAGAGGCTTCGCCCGGCTCATGTTCCGCTGTGGTAGTCGGGCCAAACAGATGGCTTGGGATAAACAGGGGGGTGGTGCTGGGTTGAGGGGGTGGAGGTGGCTTTGAGTGGCCTCAGCCTCCCTCAGGATCCTGGAGAAAGAGGCAGGGAATGGGAAGGCCATGCCTGAGGAAGGGTACGCTACAGTTTAGTGCCTTCCAAACGTGTGTGGGATGTTTTTAGCAGTAGAACTCTCGTTCAAACAAATCATTACAAGACATAAGACAGAGGAAAAAGGAAAAAGGAAGCTGCTCCAGTTGAAGAGGCAGTGAGAAGCCCAGAGCCTCCCCGCCCTCCATGCCACGTGGCACCTCTGGGAATTCTGGGTCTCAGAAGAACACGCCGATCCTGTTAACACAGAGTCATTATATGAGAGCGCTTGGGAACTCAACACATTCTGTCTCTTTGAGCCTTGCAGTGGGCTCTAGAGGCCTGAGGAGAAACCCAGCAGCAAGGCAAGCTCCCACCTGAGACACTCGGCCCATGCCCCCAAGCAAAATGGCTTCTTGCTTACCCGTCATCAGCCAAGGGCTGGGGACATGGACCAGGGTTCGGGTGGGCTGAAGGAAGCTGAGAGAGACAGCAGCTACAGTGGCCAGGTCTCTGCGCCTGCCAGGTTCCCTTCCAGCAAGACAGCATGGAACTTAGTGTCTGCCTCCCTCTCTCCCTCCCTCCCTCCCTCCAGCAGAGTTGCTTTGACCTGAGTGGTCCACATGCAGCTCCTCCCTCAGGCCCCTCTACCTGTCCCTCTTCTAACCTGAAGAGAGATGTGAGTACCCCTAGTCCCACCCCAGAAAATATGACATAGAATTTCCTCAAACCCAGATTCTGGTTCTCAGCACAGTCAGTCTCTAGGGCCTCCCCATGTGACCCCAAATGCCTGTGGGGTTAGTTCTTTAATTAGAGAATGGGCCCATTTTTTGCTGCAGGATGGTGTGTGGGGGCATTTGTAAGGCAACAAAGGGTGGGCAAATAACTTCACTCTGAGTGTCAGTTATCTCATTTGCCCACTGGGGAGCATAGTACCTACTCCATAGGGCTATTTTGAGGATTAAATGAGCTCATGCATGTCCAAGCCCAACAGCAGCTCGGTTTAGAAGCAGTTCCATACCAGAGAAAGGGCATGACGCTGTCTTTAAATGATGTGTCACCTCAGATGAGGCATTTCCTCTCTCTGAGCTCCAGTTGTGTCATCTGTAAAATGGGCATATTAATATCTGTTATCTATCACAGTTGCTAGAGGAAATAGAGATAATTCACACAAAGTGCTTAATAAAGTGCATGGCACAGGGAAAGTGTTCAAAATATGGTAGTAACAGCTATAATTATTACCACTTTTACTTTTATTATTATTACTATCATTTAGCTAGAAGGGCAATGTGATTTCGTAGCTAAGCACATAACTCTGGAGCCAAACTGCCTAGGTTTGAATTCATTTCACCACTAGAGCTGTGTGACCTTATGCAAGTTACTTAACCTCTCTGTGCCTATGTTTTTTAAAACCATATGAGGGGATTAATAATTATATCTATCTCATGGAGTTGCTGCAAGAATTAAATTATTGTATGGGAGCGCTTTGAAGAGTGCCTGGCAAATTGTAAGTGCCTCGAATGGGTTTGCTGTTAACAGTAGTGGTAGTTCTGTTGCTATTATTATTATTATTATTATTATCATCATCATCATTATTAACAACCGAACTCTGAAAGCCTTCACCTTGGATCCGATTAAGGAGAGCCACAGTGCAACATGTTCACCATCCCACTAATGGTTTAGCAACTCGGAAGCTGTGTGACTTTGGGCAAATTACCTCCCCTCTCTGAGCCCGCTTTTATTTCTCTCCAAAACGCGAGTTATACTACTACCCCTAATGGTGCTTCTAGGTTGTTAGGCTTCATTAACGAGCGATGACCCGTGGGAAGCTTCTAGCTTGTAGTTAATTAGGCCCTTGTCCCAATGCCCTGCCTAAATCCAGCTCCCTACCCCACCCCTGCGGGAGCGCGCTTGGATTCCTTCCTGCTGGGCGCGAGGGGTAGGGGTGGGGGTGGGGGGCGGGGGCTGCCCGGCGCCCGCTGCCAGGCCCTATTCTGGGGGCCGAGCGATCCCGTGGCCGTGCCAAGCTTCCCCGGGGATCAGGTTTCTGCTGACGCGGTGCCAGGCACGTCTGCTTCCAGGAACCGGCAGCCGCATTTAGCCGCGGGCCGCACATGAAAGGGCTGCAGTCGGAAACGTGACGTTGTGTCAACAGGCGAGGCAGGTCAGCGCTGGGTGAGACCATCCCGGCAGGCCCGGAGGGTCACGCCCTGTCTGAAGGCGGCCGGATCCCCAGCCTCGGCTCCCCTGCCTCAAAGCCAACACTTCACCCCCTCACACTCACACACACCCCTTTTAAACAGAGGTCCTCTTTGTCCCGAATGGGCGAAGGGCTGGGGTGCAAGCCTCTCCTCGCCATCTCCCTGGGAGCCACTTGGAACCTGCTGCAAGTGGGCTAGAAGGAAAGGCAAGGGCAAAGGGGGCAGCGGGGCAGCGGCTCCCTTGAGGGGTGTGCGACCCCACAGACCCCAGGAGGGCGACTCTGGGTCGACTGTTAGGTGTCTGAACGCTCACATGTTTTTTTTAGTTCAGGTTGCTCCAACCACTTCCTTCAGTCTCCACGGCGACTCCTTGAGTTATGGCCCAGGAAAGAGAGAGGGGCATGCAAAGGGCGTTTGGCCCTGATTTCAACCCCATGCTCCATCCCGGGGAGCAACTGACTTGTTTAGGTTTCTACCAAAAAAGCCTAGCCAGAAAAGCCTAGCCATTCATGGAGGCATTTCAAGGGACTTAGCAGGCAGGAGACCTGGAGGCCCTAAAGAGCTGGGAGAAGGAGGGACTTCCAGAATTTGCCATCTGCCTGCGACAGGACTTGTGACAGGGCTCAGAATCCTTATTTTACCTAGTCAAGACCAGGTGTGGAAGGGAGATGACAGGCCATCGGTTCATCTCCAGACTCCTGGTGCAGGGCTCCCGTCCATGATTCCATGCTGCCCCGGGGGATCACTGTGTCTTTGAGAGCATGCGTTCTGCATCTCACACAGCCAGGCAATGCTCACTCTCACCTGCTGGCTCATCAAAGGACAGGGAAGGCGACGTTGGAAGCAAACTCATGATGGGCAGGGGGCGCCTTTGTCTGGCTGAGAACTCCCTGGGGGCAGGTTCCCTGCTTAGGCTCCAGATGACCAAAGGGTTCTGGAAGACTCAAGATACTTGGAGATCTGAAGCATGGCAAGCCAGGCACTGGCTATCAGGACATCCCTGACAGAAGGAGAGAGGCAAAAATCCTCGACCGGGTCAGGTCATTTCCCACTTCTTTTCACATGGAATTTTTTTTTTTTCATAAGAGCACTTGACTAAGGAACACCAATATTCATTCACACACAAACACACCCAATGAGAGGAAGTCCAGGAAGGATGTAGAAAATAATTATGGAATGTTGCCCTCAGCAGCAATAAGACAGGATATGGCAAATCCATTAGACTTTGCTAGACTCAAAAAAGTTAGACTGGCTTGGCAGAGGTGCTATCCCCAGCACTAATTATTGCATAATAATCCATTAAATCTTTTCTCCATGTGCCTACCGTTCCAGCAAGCTCCCCAGACCCTACGGCCTAACCATTCCATAATTTGATTTTCTGTCAAGTTCTAAGGACCATGACAAAAGCAGGCCAGGGCGGGGTGGGGGGTGGCAGGGACAATGTACTTTTTGCCTAACTCTGGAAGGAGGCACAGGGTGACCATGAACCTTTAGCAAGTGTTAAAAAAAAACCAAACAAATATTTACCTACAAAATTGACCAAGTTTATTCGTTTATTCTGTCTGACTGAATACAAGGCACATAAAAAGCTGAATGAAATGTCGCCAAGATTAACGAGTTGTTGTCTCCAGCCAAGAAGGGGAGAGCAGGAGACAGCCGTTTTCACACGACTGGGGTATTTTTAAAAAATGCAAAAGACCGGGGACCTGGGTGGCTCAGTCGTTAAGCGTCTGCCTTCGGCTCAGGTCATGATCCCAGGGTTCTAGGATTGAGTCCCACATCAGGCTCCCTGCTCGGCGGGAAGCCCGCTTCTCCCTCTCCCACTCCCCATGCTTGTGTTCCTGCTCTCGCTATCTGCTATCTCTCTGTCAAATAAATAAATAAAATCTTAAAGAAAAAAAATGCAAAAGACCACCTTTCTCTTCCACAGGAAAAGGATTATTTTATTAAGTATTTTAAAACAACTACTTAACATTGACTCATAGATAAAAATATTTACAATTTCACACCTTCAGGAAGGCTCCAAAATATAAACACTGTACCTCTCCCTAGAGAAAAAAATTCTTCTTCTCTTCAAAAACAGGAATACATTCATTTTTCTCACTTTGTAGATCAAGTAATTATACAAATAAACATCTGAAACATTTCCTGTTTAATATACTTATATAATATATATTTATAACAGTTTTACAAATAAAGGCAATGACTTTATACCAAAATAAAAACAGGAAAAGAAAAAGTTAAAACACCATCGGCGATCAAGCATAGTGCATTTTGAAAAGCTGGTGCAGGGCTAGCTGGACAAGTCAGAAAACAAGTACTCTGGACCAAAAATAAAACTTCTTTGAAGGAGACAGAATCCTTTTTAGCAATAAGGACACTCCCTATGCCGTCGGGCGAGGGGCATTAGCCTGCAGAAAGGATCTTGCTGTGCCAAGAGCTGGTTAGGCCTGTAAGCTAAGCTTGGTTAAAAGGAGTTTTAGGATAGAACTGAAAACCGAGTCTAGCTCTGCTTGTCGAAGGTAGCAATTTGTTACTTGGCTTTACGCATTTTGGGGGTGAGTGGAACTTAGGCACCTGCATCTCTCAGACCCTGCTTTGGTTCCCGGGACAGCAAGATTGTTTTCTAGGTGAGACTTAGAAACAGGTGCCATAGGGCCCAGGGACGTCTCCCTCATTCCTGGCAGCTCAGCTTTACCAGGGGGCCCTTTTCAGTTCCTTATTAAGCTAATCACTACAAAAGCCTGAGCAGGAACTACATTCTCTTTATTCATCAGAGGCAGGGGGTGGGGAGCAGACCTGTGGCGATCTCCCTAAACCACTACCATGCTATGCCTGCGTCTGCTACCTCACCACTTAGCAGAAAGCTCAGTGTGGCTGCCCTCTCCCCGTGTGGTGAGTCACGGCAACAATAAAAGGGAGAAGGGTGGGGTCATAAGAGCTGGCTGGGAACAGCGCTCTGGAAAGCCCTCTTTTGAAAGTACCTTTTTCTCAAAGCCACAGACCCGGCTCCCAAAATGAAGACTGACTCACAGACCAAGACTTTGAAGCTTTTGAAAATCCAGCTGATTTGTCTGTATCTGAGGGGGCTATTCTCTGGGTGGGGGAAAGCCCAGAGATCTGCTACAATCCCCCCTAAATCTCCTGACGTCAGGCAATCCTTCATATCTTCCCTACGCCAGAAGGAGCTTTCATGTCCTATACCAACACACCATAATGCGTGTGCGCGCACACACACGCACCCCAAATCTTCTCTCCGTGCCTCAGATTATCTCAGCATACACACTAGAGCAATCTTGCTGCAGTCACACTTTCTTTTTTTGGGGGGGGGGAGTAGGGAGGAAGGAAAGCAGAGCAGCAGGGTCCCCTAGTCTTTGGTTTCTAAGTTTAAAGGGGGGATCTGCTTCAAAGCTTGGAGCAGGGCAGAAGAGTCGATGGCCGGATGTGCTGGCAAGGGAGAAGGGAGTCTCTGGGGCATGAGCAAGGGGGCTGAGATCTTGTCTGGGTTCATGAAGCTGGTGAGGGCTGCTGCGGAGGCGTTGAGGCCCGGGTATAACACGGGGACGGAGGTGGGATACCAGCACTTCTCCAGCATGGGCAAGTAGGCAGTTGCTGACGGCGGGATCAGATAGAAAGGCAGACAGAAGGGAGGTTGGTGTGGGTGTGGGCCCAGGAACGGGGAGCTGATCAGGTCACTGCCAGTGAAGTGGCCTTCATCATCGGAGAGCTGCATTCTGCTCTTTTTTGTTGGGGGTTCTTCCGATTCTTGCTTAATAACACCGATCCTTTCTCCCATGGTGAACCTGCGTCCATGATCGCTTTTGAAATACTGCTGCTCACCACGCAAGTCACCCTTCTCGGATTCTCCTCCATAGCCACTGTCTGTGTCCGTGTCACTGCCACTTTGCTCCCCACTCGAGTGCGCGAAAGTCCGCTGGATGACCGGCACACAGTTTTTCCCAGGGCCTTCAGAGCCTTTGGCCAGGGAGCTGGGTTTCTCCTTGAAGTCCATGGCTTTGGGAGCTGGGTCTGACGGTTTCCTGGAGGTACCCCCCTGCAGCAGCTCTGAGACCACACGGTGAAGGTGGGTGACTAGCTGCGAAGACTTCAGGTCCCGAGTGTTCTCATGCTTGGCCAGGTACTGAAGCACCTCCCGGGCACACGTCTGGAAACCTGAGCAGAACATCTCTTGACCTGCTTCAACATTTCTCCCCGACAGCTCACCTGGATCGACACAGATCCAAAGGAAGACATTTCAGAAGGCCCTGTGGTTCACCTGGATACCTACACCTCAAAGACTGGAAGCTTTCCTCTCTGTTATTAGCACTCACTGATTTGTGTTCCTAACTCCAAAAGTAATATGATCAGAAAAAATTTGGGTTATACTGAAAAGTACAAATAATAGAACAAAAATAATCCATTATCCTACCACTCAGAGGTAAAATATGAGTTGTAAGGGTTGCATAATATCCCATCACAGAAACAGAACATAATTAATAGCGATGGGACTATTTTTCCTCTTGTTGAATCGATAGCTTGTTCCTGAGTTTTCATTATACATGACACAGCAGTGAACATCCTCGTATGTTTATAACTAGAGTTGATTTATAGAACATCAGTCTTACCAGAGCAAGATCGGACAGAGACCAGTCATAGAATGAGATAAAGAATGAGGAAACGATGTCACCCAAGTAAGCTTATTTTCGATTAAAAAAGTTGCAGTTGTGCTGCAATCTTTAAATTTCAAAGCTATTTCTAAGCCTTTTCCATGTATTCTATCCACAAGCCCCGAGAAATCAGGTATGATCATCTTCCTATTTTCAATGAAGAAACTGGCAGAAGCACCTGCTAGGTTTTTGTGATTCTCATCATACTAGTCTTGGAAAGAAGGGCAAGAAGAATGGAATGAGGGAGTGGGTAGAAGAATTTCTTCCCGGTCTGTACAGTATTATTTGGAAGGGGTGAAACTAGAAGGTTACAAGCTGACTGTGATTCTCTGGAAGTTGGTAGAAACTAATGATGAAACTTCAGTGGTTTCATTAGATTGTGCAACTCACCAAGATACCTAGTGGCTATTCAGGGAACCACATGAAATGCAGGAAAAGCTCCTGCTGTCATCCTGCCAGGATCATACCACACACAGAGTGATAAGGAAGTAGAGAAACAGGAAAACACTGGGGCATACCCATGATTTATTCTCCAATGAAAGAGGACTAAGAAGACCAACTGTAAAACACCCACGATACAAATTATAGGTGTCTTGGCATTTTAAACAGGAGGGGGAAAATGTCCCAGAACCCAGAAACCCTTAAACCAAAATGCCACGGAAATATTTTACCACTTGACTAATACGTATTCATGCCAGGTGGCATACAGCAGCATTCCGAATGAAAAGTCTGACCTTTTAGGAAAGATAAAATGACATCTCCCCCAATGAATGTGCATAAGCAATTTGTTGTAGGAATGTTCCTTATACCAGATGTTGAGCCCACAGGCTATTTGTGCTACAACTCTTAGGTGATGATAACCAGACTCGGGCACTCACCAGCTTGTAAACCGCTCTGCAGGGCAATGATTTTCTGCTGCTGCTGGTCAATTAGGTTTGTTAGTGCTTTCACATGCTTCAAGGTAAGTTCCAGAACCACTGCTTTTTCCAAGTGACCCAAAGTCTGGAATAAAAAGAGCCTTAGTCAACAGTGAGCTCAGAGAAGTCCCACCTCTGGGACACTTATTAGCAATGGGAAATATCTCTAAAGGAAAAAAAAAATATGAGCCTTTCCTGGTTGACTACATTTAGTTTTAAGTTTGGAGATGATGTTTTTAAAAAGTGTGTGTATGTATACATACATGCACACAGTTCTGATTAAAGAATAAAAAATGAGCGTCACTTATCTTTGGAGGCATTTGGGAAGAGGCAGCTACATCAGGAGAAAGCTCTGACAGATAAATTTCTCCAGCAGCCGCAGCTGACCTTAACTCAGGGGAATCCGGAGATAACATTTCTCTGCAGTGGTGTCAACCTGAGGAGGGACTTCTACTGTGTCTGGCAGCCAAGAGGCTTCCCCTAGCTTCTTTCCTGACACCCTTTCATAACTTTCAGCTCATCCAGGCTTTTTACTTCCTCCTCAAATACTATTTTTTTTTTCCTTTCCCAACCAAAGGCTGCCAAAGCCAGTAAGCTGTTGGCTACCGCCAAGAAAGGACAGGACATAAAAATCACGCACCCAAACAAGTCCTCTTTATTTTTAAAAAGGGGGAGGGCGAGAGAAAGGGGGTAAATAAAATCTGCGTGTTCCTTGGTTTACCCAAGTCAGCAAAACTAAAGAACCCTGAAAATCACCAGAAAGGAAAGGCTTAAACTCTTGAAAACGAAGTCTAGTTGGTGTTGGAGCCAACTTGGAGAAGTCCAAGCGGTTCTCACCTCATTTGCATGAGGCTGCCAGAAAAATCCCCGGGCTGGGGAAGGGTACCCCAAAACTGCCACCCGCAGGCAAGCTCTTGAGCCGCGCATCTGGTCTGCAGTTCCCCGTGGGGCCTGCAGGCGGCGAATGACCCCCGCCCGCTCTCTGGGCAGAAGAGCTGGCTTGGAGAGGGGCCAGATTCTCACTTACTGTAAGTTTGAGATGTTCGGGTAGGAGATCCTTCAGCTGGGCGATGCACTCGTTAATCCGGTCACGTCTCTTTTTCTCGATGAGCCGGTGCGGCAGTTTGTAGGTCTCCTGCAAGGCGCACGGGGAGGCGGTGGGCACCAGAGGAAGCGGGTAAGAAGCCCCTCTCCTCCCCCACCCCGCGGCGCGGTAAGAGTTGGGGCCGCGGAGTCACACCCTGAACCACTTTCTGCCCCTTCTAGTCCAAGCCATTTCATAGAAGCACCGAGCTCACACCTTGCATAGCCCGGCCAAGCTCAAAGTGAGAAAACTTTTCTTGGAAACAGCGCGCGCCAGGGTCTGGGGTCCCGAGGGGCGCGGTGTTCTTACCTTGCTATCCTCGCTCCGCTTTATTCCCCGCCTCGATTTGTACACTTGGTACATGTGGGCAAAATCCATCCTGCAGGGAGAGGGGCCAGGTAGGGTCATGACTTTGCGTGCGCATAGGCTGCAGGAGCCCTGGTAAAAGCCCCTCGGATGCGGCCAGAGCTGCTCCGAGTCGAGAGCCGCGCAGAACGCAGGGCTGGAGCCGAGGCTTGAAGGGGCCAGGGAGTGCCAACTTACCCAGGTAGGTCTCCGGGTTCCAGTCCTGGAGCTTTGGGCAGGCAGGCGGGGGGCGGTTGCGCGCTGGGGATCCGCTCCATGGCGCGGCGAGCCGGGGCCACTGTGCACTCCTGTCTGCAGTAGCGGAACGTCGGGGTGAGGACTGTCCTGCAAGGGGCTTCCGGGGGGTGGGGGGTGTCTCTCTCAGCAAGGGTTCCTCTGAGTCTGAGCTCCCTGAAATCCGCTTGGGCTGCCGGGCGCTGCGGCTTTGAGGTGCTGCTTCAGTTGGGGGCGTGCATGGTGTCCCCGCGGCCTCTGGCTCCGGCTCTGCGCACAGACTGGCGGCGTGTGCTCCCTGCGCCGTCTGCGCGGTGCGAGCCAAGTGAATGAGAAGTGGGGCGGGCGGGGAGGCGGGAGGGAGCTCGGAGGGGGGGGGCCGGCTAGGGTGGCGGGGGGTGGGGGGGGCGAGCTGAGGAGTAATGGAGAGGCTGCGGGCTGGGTTAAATGGGAGCGAGTGGGTGGGTTGGAGCTACGTGTTCTACCCTGTGACTCCAGGCACGTCTGGCCGCTGCCAGGGAGGGAAGGAGCGACCTGCCCGCCCTCCCCCGGCTTCATCACATGAGTCTCACGTGTTGGACAACGCTCCCGCGGCTGCGAGGGAGCCCCCACCCCCAGCCTCGGCCCCCAGGTGTCTGCGGCTGCGGCTGCCTTTCCCCGAAGAGGGGGTGGCAGCACGGCCTGGGTCCTGCCCAACCGGGTGGGGGGCGCGGAAGCTGGAAGGGGCCGGGGAGCCGCTGGGCCCGGGTGGGGGGGGGGTTGGTAACGTGGGCGAACCTGCCCCAGGGAAATGAAGTAAGTTCCCGTCTCCTGGGAGGGAACGGGGGAGGACGGATCCGCCCGCGTCTGACTCAAGCCGGGAGAGGAATATCCCCTCGCTCGCTCCAGCCCAACCCTCTTCCTCCTCCCCCGCCCGGCCGGCTCCGAGGAACCGGCGCGCAGCGGAGGGAGTCGCCCGGTTCCCCTGCCCTCCCCAGAGGCTGGTGTTTCTTTCCGTCCCGGCTTCCCCGCCCCCACCCCTCAGCCGGGCGTCCAGGAATTGCCCGCCGTGGGGAGGGGCCGAGGGGCGGGGCGGATGTCACCCCATGGGAAGCGGGCTGGCAGCCAAGCGCAGGGGCAGCCGAGGCCGCCGCTGAGCACGCTGCGCGCACCTGACCGCCGAGCGTGTGCGCCACTGCCCCCTCGCTCCCCGGGAGCTCCGCTCCTGGGTACAGCCTGCGGGCCGGCGGGCACCCTCTTGCGCACCCCCCTGGGTGTCCCAGTGCCCACCTCCACCCCACTTCGGCTAGTCCGGCACAGAAAGATACCGGGCGCGATGCCCTGCGTTCCCTCCCTCCCCTGCCCCCTCTGGAGCAGAGGCTCCCGGGTCGCCTCCCCTCCGGCTGCAACGTTACACAACTGCGGTGGCGACGCCTGCCCTGCAGCAGCACGGGGCGTGACGCTTCACGTGGCCAGAGCTCGGGCCACAGGGCCGCCGCATGCGAGTCCCTCTGCGCCGCCCGTGGGACCCAGACCCTGGGGACGCGGTGTGCCCGCCGGGTGGGCCATCTCCCTGTCTGCCAGGAACTTGGGCGGCGCTCTTGGCGGTCTGCACCCGGAGCGGGAGGGAAGAGAGACTAGAAAAAACTATCTGTCCATCACATTGAAATCTTAGCACTCATTCAGTCGATACACATTTGTTGAGGCCCCTCCTGTGTGCCGGGCGTTGTGACCGTTGCTAGAGATACCGTGGGGAATCAGACAGATTCTGCCCTTGAATTTACAGGAACCTCTGGAAAGAGGATAAATTGGGCAATGAGGGAAAGGCAGCCCTGGGAAAATTATATAGGTGCCACTGGCTGCCAGAAAAAAGATAAGTTTGTTTTGTTTTGTTTCAAAATTTATTTAATACGGACCAAGATGCGTGGGAAGAGAAGGAGGAAGAAGCTAACCTACTGCCCTGAGCTTGGGGCAGAAAGGCCTCCCCCAAGCAGCCCCAGATCTCCGCAAAGCGCGCCTGGGGAGGGGGGGCGGCGGGGGGTACCTACCTCCCCCGGCAAAGTCCGGGCTCTGTGACCTTCTAACTCAGCCTGGAGCAGGGAAAACAGCTGAAACTCCAAGCCCGCGGTGTGAGCCGCGCTGATGCAGTCAGAGGAGGGAGCCAGTGGAAATTCATGACTAAAATAAGGCCTGGCTGGGGATTTCACTGACCTCTGCGCTGCCCTGCCCTGCAAGTTCGGGGAGTTGAGAGATGACTGTAAGCCGTTCCCACCGCGCCTCGGGTCAGTTACCCCGCTGCTGAGTGGCCTGGCGGTGGGAAGGATTGAAAAAAAGAACAAAAACGGGGTCGCTGCGGGGACTGGGTGAAGCTTTGCCTCGGGCAGAGTTTGGGGGTGTCAGTCTTAATTGGCAGTGTCCTTGACAACCTAGAGAACTGGGATTCACACTTTGACCAAACTGGGAGTGGATTTCCTTCAGGTCGCTTTGGAGAGCTCCCACTTCCTGTTTATGTTTCACAAGCGTCGAACTCATTAGCAAGTGTGAGAAATGCCTCCTTTTCTAACTGCTAACTGGCGTGACCTCTCTTGGGGGCTCAGGGATCCTTCCCTCCCAGAATGTACTTTTGCTGGTTTCTGTTCTCAGCCATCTCTAGGGAGGGAATGACTGCGCCGCAGCTTCCTGCCGGGAGGTGGGCAGCAGAACCATCGGGGAAGGAGGGGACCGGCCTGCTCCGGGTTTGTGCTTTCAATCTAGGGCGACCTGCTTCATTGTGCGACTTTAATACGGGTGAAGGATTGTCATGACTGCACCTAAACCACAGTTCTACCAGGAAAGAAGCGCTGGGGGAGGAAGGAACACCTGTCCCTGAACCATCATACACCTCGCTCCCCCCATGCCAGACATGAACCCAAACATTTCAGCTCCCATGGCACAATGTCGTTCTTAGAATGTTTTGATGTTATCAATACTTTTTGTCCTTACCTGTGCTACAGTTGGAAATAACAAAATATATGCATTTCCTACTTTTTGTTCCAAATGTATTCTTAAGCTTCAAGAAATAAAAGAAAGAAAAAGAAAAAGAAAGAAAGGAAGGAAGGAAGAAAGGAAAGAAAGAAAGAATCTCCACCCTACAAAAGTTCTATCCTATCCAGATTTTATATATTTTATACCATTTCCAGATTTTATATATTTTAAACCATTTAGTCTGTTTTTCTTTTCTCAGTAGCTTGTGATTATTTTTTCATCAATTTAAACAAAATAATTCCTTCCCAACCTGCATCTTTCCACCCTGAAGAATCTTAAAATTTCACTCTGTCATCTTTTGTAGATACTTGTTTAATGCTGTTTTATTTTTTAGACATCTGCAAAAACTTTGTCTATGTTAATTCATTTAGTCCTCCCCACCACCTTATAAGGCAGGCATAAGCTCATTTTTATATTCATTTAACACATATTTATTGAGAACCACTATGTGCCAGGCACTGAAGTAGGTCCTAGGAATATATGTGTCCTCTTAAGGAAATTGAGGCTCAGGGAGGTTAAATAACCTGCCTCAGGTATAATAGCCTGAGATTAGATCTGGAACTAGACCCTAGGTTTGTTTGGCTCCGAAGCTTGTACTCTTAATCATTATACTCTTGGCTGCCTGGTAGGGTTGTATGAGTTATGCACTGTTCAACTCCAGGGGGAGCCATTCACATCACAGTCTGTGTGAGAGCACCCTCTCGAGTTGTGCATTGTAGCACTGAGCAGCTGCACTGGGTAATTCTGACATTTTGTAGCCCTCCCCTCTGTTTTGTCCTTTTAAGTGTAGAGAGAACATAATCTTGTACAGGGAAGGACCGGATTTTCCTTTTCTTTTCCTACTGAGACTCAGCATTTTAAAGGTCTGATGCTGTGTGTTGGGGAGAGTCTATCCTGTTACCTGGCCCCTTCCTGTGTAGGAAGTTAGAGCTCACTTTCTTTCTTGCTCAGATAACATCATTTTTTGCCTATTAATGGATCCTCAGGAAATTTTTTATCACATTTCACATATCACATTTTTATGTATCAATAAACACATACAAACACATACACTTTAAGTACATTAAGCATAGGGCAGCCAAGTCCTGATGGGGCTACAGCAATAAGCCGCCACTACCCTCTCTCTCTTACTACTGAGTAACCATTGCTCACTTAAAGAAAAGCTTAAACTATTTAGGAAGAAGCCAGCTCAATGTATTTCGGACGCCTGGGTGGCTCAGTTGGTTAAGTGTCTGCCTTCAGCTCATGTCATAATCTCAGTGTCCTGGGATGGAGCCTCGAATGGGCTCCCTTGCATGGGCTCCTTGCTCAGCAGGGAGTCTGCTCCTCCCTCTCTCTCTGCCCCTCCCCCCCTTGTGCTCGAGTGCCATGCGCACTCTCTCTCTCAAATAAAATCGTTAAAAATTTTTTATAAAACAATATGTCCTTGATATGTGAATTCTGATATTTTCTAGTTTAGTCTAGTCAATTTTATTTAAAAAATATTTTGGTCTTGGGGTTCCTGGGTGGCTCAGTTGGTTGGGTGGCTGACCCTGGATTTTGGCTCAGGTCATAATCCCAGGGTCCTGGGATCAAGCCCCGGGACGGGGTCTGGGCTCAGTGGGGAGTCTGCCTGAGGATTCTCATTCTCCCTCTCCTTCTGCCCCTTCCCCTGCTTGTGTGCCCACATGCTCTCCTTCTCTCTCAAATAAATAAATAAAAATCTTAAAAAAATATATTCTGGTCTTTACTTGATAAATTGATTTTACAACCCACCAATAAATCCTGACCTACAATTTGAAGATGTGTTCTCTCCACTAGAGATAGTGTTGTAATTTTAGCTTGTCCCCACCAGAAGGAAATCAATAGCATTTGTACACTTGAAGATCTTTAAAATCACTTATAAAAATGTTAAATAAGACTGTTGGTTCTGGTTGAATTTGGTGTTATTAATGTCTCCATTCAGGATATCCTTGCCTTATGCTCAAATGTAGAAGTAAAAATATTCAGAGTTTCATCAATACATATAATGTTATATGCTGGTGAAATGTAGTTCCTTAATTCAGCTGAGGATGTTTTCTTCTATTGCTACATCTCTGAGAGAGTTTATCATAAAGGATATTGAAGTTGTCAAATGCTTTTTCTGCATCAAATGAGACACTCATATGGTTTTTTCTTTCATTTTGTTACTATTATGAATTATAATCTGTTAAATGTTAAACCAGGGGCGCCTGGGTGGCTCAGTCGTTAAGCGTCTGCCTTCGGCTCAGGTCATGATCCCAGGGTCCTGGGATCGAGCCCCGCATCGGGCTCCCTGCTCAGCAGGAAGCCTGCTTCTCCCTCTCACACTCCCCTTGCTTGTGTTCCCTCTCTCGCTGTCTGTCTCTCTGTCAAATAAATAAATAAAATCTTTAAAAAAAAAAAAATGTTAAACCAACCTTGAATTCCTGAAATAAGCCAATCTTGATCAATGTGTTATCCTTATTTTTATTGCTAAATTTGATTTGCTAGTATTTGCGAGGGATTTTGTGTCTGATTGTGAAGGGTATACATCTGTAGTTTTTCTTATAATCTTTGTCAGGTTTTGTTGTCACAGTAATGCTGGCCTCATAAAACAAGTTGGGAAATTTTTCTTCTTTTTTCTGAAAGAGCTTATGTAGGATTTGGTACTGTTTCTCTCTTAAATAGTAGGAGATGCTGCCTGGGCCTGGAATTATCTTTAGGGGAAGGTTTTTACTATGTATACATTTTCTTTAATAGATGCCAGATATTTAGAATTTTTATTCTTGGGAATAAAGAAGCGCCTGGGTGGTTCAGTCCGTTAAGCATCTGCCTTCGGCTCAGGTCATGATCCCCGGATCCTGGGATGGAGCCCTGCTCCAGATCAGCAGGGAGCCCTCTTCTTCCTCTCCCTCTGCCCCCTCCCCTCCGCTCGTGCTATCTCTCTCTCTCAAATAAATAAATAAAATCTTAAAAAAAAATAAAAATAATAAAATTCTTATTTTGTTCTCAGTTTTGGTAATTTTTGTTTTTTAAGGAATGTGTCTATTTCATTGAGATTTGTTAATATATTGGTAAAAAGTTTTATCCCTTTAATGTCTATATAATCTAAAGTGATAAATACTTTCTACTCTTTTAAAAATTTTTTGTTAATTTGTGTTTTCTTTTTTTCTTGATCATCTTGCTAAGAGTTGTATTAATTGTATTAATCTTTGCAAATACCCAAATTTTTATTTTGTTTTGATTTTCTCGATTGTTCATTTTAAAGTTGATCAATTTTCTCTCTTATTTTTCTTATTCCCTTTCTTCTAGCTATTTTGGATTTAATTTGTTTTGAGTTTTCTAGTTTCTTGTGATGTAAGGTAATATCACTGATTTTAAACCTTTCTTCTTATAAGTATTTAAAGCTAAATTTTAAGTATTTATAAGTCATTTCATTATAAGTATTTAGAGCTAAAATTTTTCCTCTAAGCACTGCTTTCACAGGGTATTTGTATTTTATTTATCATTCAGGTCAAAATATGTCCTAGTAGTTATTGTCAGTTTTCTTTGATTCATGGGTTACTTCAAAGGGTATTGTTTAATTCCCAAATATTTGCAAATTTTCCAGGAAACCTTTTTCTTTTTCTTTTGAAATATAGAATCATAGAAAGTTACAAAAATAATACAGAGAAGTTCCATGTACCTTCACTCAGTTTCCCCCAATGGTACCATTTTATGTGACTGTAATACAATATTAAAACAAGGAAATAAGGGGCGCCTGGCTCAGGCAGTTAAGCGTCTGCCTTTGGTTCAGGTCATGATCCCTGGGTCCTGGACAGTTTTCAGATTTTCACCCATTTTACATGCACTCACTTGTATGTGTGTCTGTATGTGTATAGTTCTATGCAATTTTATCACATGTGTAGATTACTATAACTACTGTCACCATTAAGATGCAAAACTGTCCTATCACTACAAAGTCCTCTCATGCCACCCCTTTATCCCTTTATAATCATACCAATTCCTTTCACCTCTCCTATCCCTAATGTCTGGCAACCACTAATCTGTTCTCCATCTCTGTAATACTATCATTTTAAGAATGTTATATAAATGGAATCATACAGTTTGTAACCTTTTAAGATTGAAAAATTTTTTCCCCTCAGCATAATCTCTTGAGATCCATCCAAGTGGTCATGTGTATCAACAGTAAGTTTCAATGAGTGGTGTTCCATGATGTCGCTGTGCCATGATTTGTTTGCCCATTCACCCACTGAAGGGCAATGGAGCTGTTCCAATTTTTTGTGATTATAAAACTACTATGAACATTTTTCTACATGTCTTGTGTGGACATGTTTTCTTCTCTGAGACAATGGACCATATAATAATGTATGTTTATAAAGAAACTGACCAACTGTTTGCTGGAGAGGCTATCCCATTTTACCTTTACAATTGCAACGTATGAAAGATCTAGTTTCTCTTTATCCCTACCCACATTTGCTATTGTCACTATTTTTTTTTAAAGATTTTTATTTATTTATTTGTCATAGAGAGAGAGTACAAACAGGAGGAGTGGCAGGCAGAGGGAGAAGAAGACTCCCTGCTAAACAGAGAGCCCCATGCAGGACTCTATCCCAGGACCCTGGGATCATGACTTGAGCCAAAGGCAGACACTTAACTGCCTGAGCATCCCTGCTATTGTCACTATTTTTAACTTTAGCTTGTCCAAATAGGTGTGTAATTCCAGGTATCTTTTTATGTTGGTTTCTAATTTATTATTATTTGGTCAGAAGATACACTCTATTAGATTTTAATTCTTTGACGTGTATTAAGATGTCTTTCATTACCCAGCATATAGTCTATCTTGACGAATGTTCCCTGTGGGTTTGAAAGCATGTAAATTCTGTAGTTGGGTGCAACATTTTATTAAGTTGGTATTTTATCAAGTTGGTTACAGTGCTGTTCAAATATATCTCTCTACTGATTTTTTCCCTCTCTGCATCCTAAAATTACTGAGACAGGAGTATTAAAATCTTTCCAAGTATGAGTGAAGCGTTGTCCATTTCTGTCATTTTTCTTTATGCATTTTGGAACTCTATTCTTAGTTGCAAGTACATTTAGGATTGACATATCTTCTTGATGATTTTTTTCTTTTTTCTCTTATCATTAAATTTTTTTCTTTCCTTATAGCATTTTTCTCTTTCTTTCTTTCTTCTTTCTTCTTTCTTCTTTCTTCTTTCTTTCTTTCATCTTTACCTCAACAATGGGAGGCTGACTACATGAGTCTCCATCCAGGTCCCAACAACAAACACTCTTTCCACTTGTCCTTTCTTTTTTAATTTTTTTTATTAACATATAATGTATTATTTGTTTCAGGGGTACAGGTCTGTGATTCATCAGTCTTACACAATTCACAGCGCTCACCATAGTACCTACCCTCCCCAATGTCCATCACCCAGCCACCCCATCCTTCCCACCCCCCTCCACTCCAGCAACCCTCAGTTTGTTTCCTGAGATTAAGAGTCTCTTATGGTTTGTCTCCCTCTCGGGTTCCATCTAGTTTCATTTTTCCCTCCCTTTCCCTATAATCCTCTTCCGTTTCTCAAATTCCTCATATCAGTGAGATCATATGATACTTGTCTTTCTCTGATTGACTTATTTTGCTTAGCATAATACCCTCTAGTTCCATCCACGTCAGTGCAAATGGCAAGATTTCATTTTTTGATGGCTGCATAATATTCCATTGTATATATATATACCACATCTTCTCTATCCGTTCATCTGTAGATGGACAACTAGGCTCTTTCCATAGTTTGGCTTGTGGACATTGCTGCTATAAACATTGGGGTGCATGTGCCCCTTCAGATCACTACATTTGTATCTTTGAGGTAAATACCCAGTAGCCTTATAGCATTATTCTTATTCTAAAGTCCAGTATTATTCTTCTATCTTTGTCTGATATTAATAATATAGGCACACTGACTTTTTGTTGTTGTTTTTTTGAGTCGGCTCCATGCCCAACATGGGGCTTGAACTCATGATCAACAGTCACATGCTGTACAAACTGAGCCAGCCAGGCACCCCCACACTAGGCTTTTTTATACTTAGTGTTTGCATGATATATTTTTTTCTACCCTTATGCTTGCAACCTATGTCTTTATAATTGAATTGTACATTATTAAACCACATGTTGTTGGATCTTGCTTTTATATCAGTCTGACAATCTTTGCCTTTTTATCGTAGAGTTTAATATATTTATATTTGAGGTAATCATTAATACAGTTGGGTTTAAATCTCCCATCTTGATATTTATTTTTCTATGTATCCCATTTATTCTTTGTTTCTGTTTCTACTTTCCTACCTTCTTTTGGGTATATTGCATTTTTTAATCATTCCATTTTATCTCCTTTTTTTAAGTATACTTCTTTGTGGTATATTCTAGTGGCTGTTCTTGAGCAGTGGTTCTTAAACTTTACATGTATTAGAAAACAGCTGGAAGTCTTATTAAAACATAGATTTCTGGGCCATACCCCCAAAGTTTCTTACTCAGTAGGTCTATGACAGAGCTCAAAAATTTGCCTGTCTGATAAGTTCTCAGATGCCACTGATGATGTATGTCTAGGAACCATACTTTGGTAATCTCTGCCCTAAAGATTATATTCTATACCTTTAAGTTATCACAATCTACCTTTAAATCATATGCTGAAAAATACTATTATACAATTTTACAGATATGTAAGAACCTTACAGCAATACAATTCTATTTATTCCTCCTCTTAACCTCAGTGCTCTTATTATTTATATTTTATTTCTGCATAAATTCTAAAGATTTATTTATTTTAGAGAGAGAGCAGAGGGGAGGGGCAGAAGGCGAGGGAGAGAGAGAATCTTAAGATTTTATTTATTTATTTGAGAGAGAATAAGCAAGAGAGCAGAGCAGGGGTAGGGGCAGGGGCAGAGGGAAAGGGAGAAGCAGACTCCCTGCTGAGCAGGGAGCCTGATGTGGGGCTCGATTCCAGGACCCTGGGATCATGACCTGAGCCCAAGGCAGCTGCTTAATCAACTGAGCCACCCAGGCGCAACGGAGAGAGAGAATCTTAAGCAGGCTCACCACTGAGTATAGAGACCATCAAGGGGCTCAATCTCACAACCCTGAGATCAGGACCTGAGCTGAAACCAAGAGTCAGTTGCTTAACCGACTGTGCCACCCAGGCACCCCAGCTTCTGCATAAATTATAAATCTCAAAAATATATATATATGTATTTTGCTTTAAACACTCAATAGTATTTTTAAATATCATGCACATGGATAAAAAGATATAGATGTAGATATATTACTTTAAAAAGGCCTTTAAAGGGTTGCCTGGGTGGCTCAGTCAGTTAAGCATCTGCCTTGGCACAGGTCATGATCCAGGGTTCTGAGATCAAGCCCCGCATTGGGGTCTCTGCTCAGCAGCAAGTCTGCTTCTCCCTCTCCCTTTCCCTCTGTGATCTCTTTGGCGCTCTCAAATAAATAAATAAATAAATAAATAAATCTTTTTAAAAATTAAAAAAATAAAAAGGCCTTTAACATTTACCCATCTATTTACCCTTTCTGGTGCTCTTCACTTTTTGCAGATCTGAGTTTCCTTCTGGTATTTTTTCTAAAATGTTTATGTTAGCTTTTCTTGTCGTACTGGTCTGCTGCAGATGAATTCTCCCAACTTTTGTCTGTCTGAAAATGAATTTATGAATTTATTACACCTTTATTTTTGAAGTATATTTTCACTGGTTATGAAGTTCTAGTTTGATGATGTTTTTCTTAGCACTTTAAGGGTGTTCTATTGTCTTCTGGCCTCTGCTGATTCTAGTGAAAAGTCACCTGTTACTTATATCATCAATCCCTTATGCTTCTATCTTTTATCCCCTTTCTTTTTTTTATAGTTTTTTTTGTTTTCTTAAAGATTTTATTTATTTATTTGAGAGAGAGAGAGAGAGTGAGAGAGAGCAAGAGCAGGGGAGAGGGTCAGAGAGAGAGGGAGAAGCAGACTTCCCACTGAGCAGGGAGCCTGACGTGGGGCTTGATCCCAGGACCTGACCTGAGCCGAAGGCAGATGCTTAACGACTGAGCCACCCAGGCACCCCTCTTTTATCCCCTTTGAGATTTACCGCTTCCCATTGCTTTTCAGCAATTTTGCTATAATTTATTTAGCTGTGGTTTTCTCTGTATTTATTCTGCTTGGGGTGTGCTGAGTTTTTCGGTTCTGTAAGTTGATATTTTTCATCAGTTTTGTTAAGTCTTAGCCAACAAAACCTCAATGATTTCTTGTGTCATGTTATCTCTTATTTCTGGACACCATTTACACATCGGGTTGTTTGAAATTAGCCCCAACCCAGTCAGATGCTCAGTTTCCTTTGCTCTTGAGGCTGCTACTAAGCTCATATAATGAATTAATTTTTGATACTGTGTTTTTCATTTGTAGAATTTCCATATGGTTCTTTTTTCTGGTTTCCACTGTTTTGTTGAAATTCCCCATCTCTTCATACATGTTGTCTTCCTTTCTGTGCAATCTTTTAAGATTTTTATCATTTTTATGTCATAGGTATTTTGTATTTTAATATGCCTACTTGATAATTTCGACTTCTAAGCTCTTTCTGGATCTGCTTCTATTGCTTTTTTTTCTGTGTTAACCGCAAGACACATTTCCTCGCTTTTCTGTAGGTTTTGGATTTTTTTTATTGTGTGCTTCATATTTTGAAGTAAAGTAGAATACAAAGTAAATATTTACCTCCAAAAAGAGAAGCCCCTTCTTCCATGAGAGGCTGTCAGTCTGATCTCTAGTTGAGCCGGGCCTGGGTTTTGTTATAGCTTTAGTTGGAATCATTTCCCTGCTGCTTTCAAACATTTTGAGGGTGAGATTAGGACTTCCCCTTCAGCAGAGCCTGAGATCTGAGTGCTGATGAGATTCTTGAGATCGACCTATACTTCAAAACTAAGCTAACAGGTGTGAGAACTGGGGGAAGTCTCTCCCTGCTCTATTGCCTAGCTGATAGCTTTCTGATTTCTCTTTGCCATTTGCCCCCTATTTCTGCCCCTCTGGAGATCTCCTCCAGTCCTTTTGTCCCTCTCAGTACTTTGCAAATCCCTGGACTTTGCGAAAGCCAAAAATGACTCAAGGAGTGCTCCTTGGCCCTTGTTCCCTGCCTCCAACTTCGGCAAACTATTTCCAGCCCTCTGTGAGGACACGGGGGAGGATGAGGTAGATAGGTGTAGACTTGCTCTGTGGCTATGGCCCCTCAGCCCACAGACAGCCTTTACAAGTCTGTTAACATTTCAGCTGAGTTCTCCTTACCCTTGCTGATCATGAACCCTTCTTTCCTCTGCCATTCCACTAGACAATGGCCATGGGTCCGCTCTCTCCCACGTAAAGCTAGTTACTTTGAGTTTAGTGCATTTAGGTTTCTTTGTGCCATCAGTTCTCTGATGGGTTTTAAAAATCAACGATCGTTGGGGCACCTGGGTGGCTCATTCAGTTAAGCATCCAACTCTTGATTTCAGCTCAGGTCATAATCTCAGGGTCGTGAGATCGAGCCCTGTTTCAGGCTCTGTGCTGGACATGGAGCCTGTTTAAGATTCTCTCTCTCCCTCTTCCTCTGCTCCTCCCTCACTGCTTGTGCTCTCTCTCTCTTAAAAAGAATCAGTGATTGTTTTGTGCTTACCTGACTTGTTTTAGTTGTTAGGGTAACAATGACATTCTCTTGTAATCCTATACATGTGACCTATAAACAGAAATCCCCCAGATAACTCTTACCAGAGATGAAAAGGTGCTTAGGGATCTTTAGGAACTGATGAATTGGCAGGAATTGAAAACCTGAAAGATGAAGCCAGTGTGAGGATCTGACAAAATAGGGGATGGCAAAGGTGTATTGTATTCTATCAAGCACTGCTAAAATCACACACAACACATACACACACACATACAGGGTCTGGGAGGAGACTGTGGCAAAAAGGAGATGCTTTGGCACCCAGCAAGTGATATTTACTTTCAGAGAATGGACAGTGCACGTAATTGTGTTGGTGTCTTCTTTGGACAATGTCCCACTCCCTCATCCGTCTCTGTCTCTTAGGGCAGTGATTCTCACATTTTACTCTGCATATAAATCACCTGGGCATCTTGTTAAAGTTCTGATTCTCTCTTAGAAGGTCCGTGGTTGGGCTTGAGATTCTGCATTTCTAACAAGCTCCCAGATCATGCTGATGATAAGGAATAACAAGGTCCTCAAGTACGGACACCTGCATTTTTAGGTGGGTAATAGCAATAGAATTTAATTGTGCTGAGGTGAGTTTACAGTATAAAGGACAGAGGAAAGATTTTAACTGAATAACTAAATAAAACTAACAATCCAGGACACCCAAGAAGTAGATAGAATGTGGTTTACAGTCACACAAAGTGTAGATAAAACATGTCGAGGAAACGTTTCCTGTTGAGGAAATCCAGCGAGAGGCAAGCCTACAAGTCATCACACCGGCTACTTTGGTGGGGATGTAAGTTTGTTTTCAGGTGGGCAGCTGCCGTCCTGGGAGCTAGAGTCAGGGGAAGTGCATTGCCCAAGGGATCAGGCCTTTTATGGCTCTGCTGTCTGCCTGAGGCCTGGGAACACCCATTCTGCAAGGAGGGAAGGATGGAGAAAGGATGTGTGGAGAGGGTTTGGGTAGCTCCCTAGGAGCTCAGCCAAGAATTTGGCTCTGTACATGGATTGGTGGCAACTGCAGAGAATATTCATCAATTGGTTACAAATTAGCACCTGACTCCCATTGCCCCTCTTTTCCTTGCAATAACTGGGTAGATTTGTTTTCACCAAAAGAGACTTACCAACTGGAATTTCATAGCTCTGATATTAGCTATTGGTCCTATGTTACTTACAATGTTATTTTCAGGACTAATTAATGCACCAATAGAAGAGAAAATAAAATTTCCTTCATTTTCTGTACTTAGTAATGCAGTACTAATCTCAAAGAAAGATGATTATGGTCCAGATTGCCTTGTTAGGAGAGCTCTGGAAAATCATAATAAACCAGCTGAATATAAAGATTCAATTTAATAAAACTTCACCATTCAAAGAAATGTGGAGGGAGGTAGTCTAAAGTTTTGATGACATCCTAGTCAAAGAAAATTTAAGGGATTGCAGTATTTATTTCATCAAAAATATTTACTGAGTTTTCTATGTACCAGACACATACTACATGAATGAAATTTTCATGATGCTCACAAATCTCATGGATGGCAATTTTATTACTTTGAAGCATGTAACTTGAACTAGGCTAACTAATTATTGCATGCAATTCCCTTGGGGCAACTGTTTAATGAGTAGACAAGCATTATTCAAACTTACCACGGTTTTTGCATACAAACAAGGGCATTTTAACTGGCAGATAATTTGTTCTCTTAAGTACTTAAATCAAATTTCTTCAGATATTATGCCCCCTATTCCTTTGCTTGAGCAGTACCGCTTCCCTCTTTCCTTCAATGGCACAGATAAAGTTGAGGCTGAGCACTAGCCAGTTAGTTAGCACAGTGTTCTCAAAGAGTAAGGACTTAATGAAATGGGGAATGATAAATAAGATGAAGAGATTCAAGAAAGCAGGATGAAATGATTAGTAGTTAGAACCAGTGCTTTGGTGCAATAAGACCAAGGAGGTTAAGAGCCTTGTGGGAGTTACTTAAAGCCTCAGTTTACTCATCTGTAAGATGAGGTAACAAAAGTAGCTATCTCATAGGGTCCTTGTGAGGATCAAATTAAATAATGTGTTTAAAAGACTATCACAGCACTTGGCACATACTAATGACTCAATATTTGTTAATACTACTTATTTTTATTAGTAGAATGCCAAGGATTGCTTAGCATATCTGAGCATTTAGTCACATATATATAACTTGGACATTAGCAGTACAACTGGAATTTTCTCTGCAAAAGGTACTGACATTGACCTCGGGTTCTAAGACGGGAAGGGTTTTGTATTCAAACAGTCCATTGCTTTTGGGACCAGCAGCAAGGTAACAATTTGGGAGTCCTGAACTTTTTGCCCAATAAAAGGTAACATTGACCTTCTGTTGCCCTTCCCCAGCATGATAGTCTCCAGAATAACCTAATAGGCTTTTGTTGTTGTTGTTAACGAATAAAGGAAATCTTAAGTTTTAGCTTTTAAGTATATAAAAAAATAAATAGATGATTCTGAGGAATATGAATTAATGTTTATAAGAATTGTGACTGAACTGAAAAAAAATGATTGGACTCATTTTTAAAGTATCTTCCCTTAGAATCTAAGAAAAGTCATGGAAATTTTTAGAATTAACCTATATAAATTCATTCCACAAAGAGTCAGGCAGTTTCATGGAGGTGTTCAGAGCTCGGTGGTTTTGTCTACAGGGTGCTGAAACTTTTGAACAATTCAAACAATTGGACAGTATTTTTTTTTTTTAATAAAATAAAAGCTGTCTGACAGATAAGCCTGGTTAGTTAAGACATCTGTTCCGGTGGTCAGCTGTGCCTGGATGGACTTTGCCTGGATGTATCTTTCTAAATAGTTTAGCAATAATAGGGATTTGTGATAAGAGTAGCAAAGAAAAATAGACAAGTTGTGTTTAATAAAGCTCCTAACAAATACAGTATGAAACCCTGGCCAACTGACACTTTAAAAAAATCATCCAGAACTATTCAGACTACGAAATGTAGTTAACTCTTGATTACATACAGGAGATTATATATTCGTTCATTCAACACAGCTTTATTGAATGCCAAATTCATCTGCTTGGGCTGCCATAATAGAATACCATAGATTGGGCAGCTCAAACAACAGAAATTTATTTTCTCACTGTTCTCTGGAGGCTAGAAGTCTGAGATCAGGGTGCTGGCGTGGTTGGGTTCTGGTGAGGACTTTCTTCCTGGCTTGCAGACAGCTGTCTTCCCACTGTGTCCTTACAGGGCAGAGAGAGGGAGATAGCAAGCTCTCTGGTGTCTCTTCTTGTAAAGGCACTAATGCCTTCATGAGGGCCCTACCCTCATGATCTTATCTAATTCTACTTACTTCCAGAGGCCCCATCTCCAGACACTATTACACTGGGGATTAGGGCTTCAACATATGAATCTGGGGGGAGCACAATGTAGTCCATAGCAAGTGCCTTCCTATGTTTGGGACTGGAAATACAGATATGATCCCTGTCCTCCTGGTGGAGGGGAAACAGACAACAAATGAATAAACAAATACAGTCAATTGATCTGAACATGATGACTGCCGTGAAGGAAATGAATGGGTCTCAAGAAAGAAAATAATGGAGCTAGAGACGAGGAGGCCACTGGCCCTTCTGATGATGGGACATTTAAGCTGAGACCAAGCAATGAGAGGGAGCCAGCCACCAGAGACCAGCCAGCAGAAGGGTATTCTATAGAAGGGACCACAAGGGCAAAAGCCCTGAGGTGGGCAGGGGCTGCCATGTTCTAGGACCAGATACAAGGCCATTGTGATTTAAGGGTCTTGAGACTGAACAGTGAGTGACACAAGAAAAGATTGTAGTGGTAGCCAAGGGCTGGATTATCTGATAATCTCCGGTTTTGTTCATAGCAATGCTGAGGTTTTATTGGTACCTTGTCAGTTGTTGTGAGTTAAACTCAATCACCTACAATATTGTAAAATGCCTGTGGATAATTCAGCTTCCTCAGTTCACTTTGCCTATGGGGATACCCTTTGAAACCAAGACACCTAACCACCTATGGAAATTTAGAAAGACTCAAGATATTCAATGCCATCACCAGTTTGGGACGAGTTGAGCCCAATCAATGACCTGTGGCAGGTTTTCATTATTGTGGTAATACCCAAATCTTAAAACATTAGAAAGCATGCTGAGATCAGCTGGGGATCAGCAGCCATGCACAAAGGTGTGACCAATTAAAAACTGACCCTCTCGTCCTGAGTTTAGATGTGGTGACACACTAGATCCGAGGCAGCAAAGTAGCCCACATACAATTAAAACCCATGCTGTTGCCTCCTTCTATAACCTACCCAACCCTAACCCAACAGGCATATTTCCCTCCTCCTTTGGCACAAAAGATCTTTTGTCTTGGCACAAGAACCCAAGGGGGCCTTTGCATCCTACCCTGATGTTATGCCGATGACTTCCTTGAGAGGTAGAAAATATATTGCTTCATTAGCCTTTTGGTAAGTTCACTAATTTTCCCTACCTGACATCACCAAGTATCCAGGAGTAGACTTCCAGTTCCTCCTCATCCAGGAAGGCACTTCCTTTCTGTCTGCTTCTACTTGTTGTAGTGAAAAGGTTCCTGAAAAATATGCAATGATAAGATGCAAAAGCAGCATGTAAAACTGACAGCTTTGACCTCCAATGTCTGCAATCTGGAGGGTAAGGTTTAGTGACTTTTAAAGGCTGGGTACACTGCATGGATCCTCGTCAATTCAACCACTTGATTATAGAAAGTACTGAATGTATTACTAACATCGAAGTGCTAATTGAAATGTGTAGTCATCGAGAGAAAATGTGTATCGTTACTTAAAGGGTCTGATCTAATATGCAAATACTGAAAAGAGAAGGAATACTTGAGAATTTATGAGAGGCAAGACAAATCAATCATTTCATGTAACAATGCAGGCGTAGCCCCCATTTACACCAATGAGTCTGATTAAATCCTGAGAAACATGATTCTTTCAGCTTTCTGGACCTGGAGTGTGGACCTCCTGGTGCCAACTCTCAGGAAACACAAGTTAATGCACGGGGAGTATGGAGATATTTAGTAAATATAGTAATCATTTTAATTCTGCAAATATGCCCTTTCTGCTTTTTAATTCTTTCATGAATTGGACTATAATGTAGAACTATTTAATATCAGTTGTTTGTATTAGAGCCTAATTAGATTAATAAACAACCAAATGAAACTTTATTTCAGCATGTCATCTGAGTGCATATGGTTACCATACCAATGCAGTATGTATGTATGTATGTATGTATGTATGTATGTATTTATAAAGATTTTATTCATTTATTTGAGAGAGCGAGAGAGCAGGAATGGAGGGAAGGACAGAGGGAGAGGGAGAAACAGACTCCCGCTGAAGTGGGGTGGATCCCAGGACCAGAGACCAACACCATAATGGAAGGCAGGCACTCAATGGACTGAGCTACCCAGGCACCGCCCCCTAATGCAGTATTTAAAAGCTGTATATTGTATGGTTTCACTCATATGTGGAATATAAGGAATAGCGCAGAGGACCATAGGGGAAGGGAGGGAAAACTGAATGGGAAGAAATCAGAGGGGGAAACAAGCCATGAGAGACTCTGGACTCTGGGAAACAAACTAAGGGTTACAGAAGGGAGGGGGGTGGAAGGATGGGGTAACCGGGTGATGGGTATTAAGGAGGGCACGTGTGGTGATGAGCACTGGGTGTTATACGCAGCTAATGAATCGTTGAACACTACATCAAAAACTAATGATGTACTATATGCTGGCTAATTGAACATTAAAAAAAAGCTGTATATTTTTCTACAATTATTTGGATTGGGTTTACCTTGAAGTGTTTTTACTTAAAAAAAAAAAAAAAAAGCCCAGGATTTAATATGACACTGAACTCAGGGGTATATTAAGTGCACTTGAGTATATGCTCCTTCTAGACAACTGTTTTCATGGATTTAAAGAAAAAGGAAGAAGGAAAAAGGGGGAGGGGGGAAAAGTGAGTTTGTAGAATATACACACTTTCTTGAACAAATGATTTGTGCTTAGGCTTTTTGCCCCACCCAGCTTTTGTCATTAGCTCTAAGATTAAACAGGACTTTCCACTGGGAGGGACATCAATGCGGAGGCTGTACAAATGGAAAGGAGCAAAGATCTAAGCAGAAGATCCAGCTCGGAAGAGAAACTCTAAGAAGTCAGGGGCCTCTATCTGATTCTTACCTGTTAATTCTGTAATTCTTTCCCTGGTGTCTCTTCCATGCATGCATTCCCTCACTCATTCATTCAGTGTATTAAGTGCCAGACATTGTCCTTTGGGAATTGTCATTAAGGAATCCTTTACTGACTTTCTGTTAGTCTGTTGTTTTCAAGAATGGAAGAAACAACAACCAGCGACTTCTGGTATGTGGAACAGATGAGTCCCATTTGAACTTCCTTTCCCTGAATTAGCTCAAAGGGGCAGCCTGGCTCTCTCAGAACACCACCCGGCTGCCAACGCCCTTGGCCAGATGTCCACAGAAGGCTCTGGCTCTTGGATAAGGCCAGGAAAAGACTGTGACTCCAACGCTAAGCGAGAATCTCTACAAAATGTGTAGAAGAAGATCCAGACACGTTTGTCATCGTCATTCAGAACGCTGACCCCTGACTAAACCCTGCCGTTGAGGAGTGGCCACGGGAAGTTTCCCAAATTGTGTTCATGGCAGACGTGTTTCAGTGGTGGTAGCAGGTGTTCTTTCTGGTCTGGGGCTGGGCTGAGGCAAGTGACGTGCCTAGGGTGTAAAACTGAGGGAGGCACTCGCTCCTGAGCCCTGGCTGCTCGAGTGCTTTTGTGCAAGTGGGCGCCTTCTTACCTGCTGGACCCGGGTGCCTTGCTTGCCTTACCCTAGCTCCGGCCCTGCAATTCATTCTTTCCTTTTTTTTTTTTTATTCCCCCCATTCCTTCCCCAAGGAATCCACTGGCAAATGAATTTAGAAAATATGGTTCACCATGTACAGTGTATTCTTCAGTTCCCCATCTGCATTTTTTGGTTTCTACTCAGTGCACAGTTTATTCTCAGTGTCTGTTATGGACCCTGAGAATCCCTGCAGTAAAGAAATCCTATAAGCCTATTTAACCTGCATTTCCCAAATGTATTTGTGGCACTCTTCTTGCTTTTTAAAGAGATACTTATCAACATCTCAGGGGACTTTTTGGAAGTTAAGAACTACCTCAGAATGGTTGCATATGGAACATACTCTATTTTGAAAACTTTGCTGAATAATACCTACTTTCTATGCTGGGTTTGGGTTCATTTGCAAGTTGTGCTAAATCCTTCAGCATCTGAATAAGGGGAGGTGAGAATGTTTATTTATACCTTCCACTTCCCAGATTATCAGTTCATTTATTCAGCCAACACGGATTAGGCACCTACTATGATCTAGGAATACAAAGGTGAGTGATATAGGGACGCCTGGGTGGCTCAGTCAGTTAAACTTCCAACTCTTGATCTCAGCTCAGATCTTGATCTCAGGGTTGTGAGTTCAAGCCCTGCATTGGTCACCATGCTAGGCGTGGAGCTTACTTAAAAAAAAAAAGAAAAAAAAAAAAACCAAAAAAACAAAGGTGAGTGAAATAGAGTTCTTTACCCCTCAGGGACTAAGGAGGAGGGGAGTAAGTCCAAATACAACTTGACAAGTGCTGTAAAAGAGCAAGACAAATAAAGAAAGTAGCTCACAAAAATGTCCTTTTATGATTACACCTCCAGAGTAAATTAGTTGCTTCTTAGGAAAGAGCTATTTACAATATTTTTCAGTCTTTCTTATAACACTTAGCTGGGACTATGCACAGAAGAGATGCTCGATGAATGTTTGTAAAATAAATGATAGTTGAGGGAAAATCTTACGATTTAATTGATGCACCCTTGATGAGAGTATCTATTAAAGATCACTTGCAAACATACTTTAAAGGAAAAAACAAAAAGTTGTACTAACATCTCTAAGTTTCCATTTCCCTGTCCATGAAATAAGGATAAAAGCCCTAATTTCATGGGGTTCTTGAGAGGATGAAGTGAGAAGGTACAAAAAGCAGCTGTGTTCCTTGGCATGTCAATAAACTACGGTTATTATGACTACAATACAGTGTGCTTTTTATCCACAAAGTTGCCAAAAGTGGCACACTCTGATTCGACAGAGGTCACCTAGAGCTTTAGACGGTTTCATCCACGTTCTCTCCTTGTTGAGAACATGGTTTTGAAAGGTCGGAGTGAACACATGTAGGCCAAGAGCCCTGGGTAGGACTTACACATACACACACACACACACACATACACACACAGATTATACCACACCCACCACACACATATAACACACCACACACACACTTGCACAACACAATACACAACACACACCTACCCCACACCACAGTACGCACACCAAACCACATGCACAGCACTACCCCCAAATACATACCACATACACACCACATCACAGAGACAATACACACACACCACACAACCTGCAAAACATCCACCACACACATACCACACACAATCATACAACACAGTACATAACCACACACACCCCGCAGACTCCCCCATATGTACACCAAACCACATACATAGCCCTACCCCCAAATACACACCACACACACACACACCACACTCACAGAACACAATATACCATACACATACAACATACAGATTCTACAATACACACACCAAAACACACACAGCCCTACCCCCAAATACATACCACACAAGCACGCATACTCACCTTCCCTCCCTCAAAAAGCACCAGCTGCAGCTCCCTAAACGGCCTGATTTCCCCAATCTCCAATGTAAACGTGCCATGAAAGAGTCAGGTTGGTCCTTCCCCTGAAGGCTCTGTTTGAGACACAAAGCAGGCACGAATACTGGAATGGAAGAGAAAACCCAGGAGCACCCAACGGCATGAGACCGCGCCATATTAGTTCCAGTTAGCTTCAGGTTCCTCAGCCGGCTCTCTGTCGTGCTCTCATTGGACACCTCACTGGTTTCTGCCGCAGCGTATAATTAGCTGAATTGCCGATCATCCCCACTAATGGAAACCCTCCCTGAGAATCAGCTTTGAGCCACATTCACTGACACCCCTGGCTAACCCCCGCAGTGTTCTCTAAACTGGAATAGGCATTCCAATGACCCGAGTGACTTTTTAAAAATACAGATTCCCTTCAAAATCTCTAGGAATGGGACCCAGTGAGCTGTGTTTATAGCCTTTCAGGGAGATTTTAGACAACCAGTGTGATGTTGGGGATGCCCAGTCCCACAGTGCTGTGCTCCACGTCTTGCTCATGCTTGGCTTCCATGTTTACTGAAAAAAAGGAAAAATGAATGACCTCCGAGAGGGCAAGGCCTTGACAAATAAGAAGGCATTTTGCAAAGCGGTATGTGTGCGCGTGCGCGCGCTCGCGCGTGCACGAGCATAGGTGCCGCATGATCTACAGACTAGAGATTGGTCTGTGGTGTAAGAAGTGGCCTGTATCCAGGACCAGGTGACCCAGAAGCCAGAAGATCACCATGAGGGGATGGTACCAGAGGGTGGCAGTAACTTGAAGGAGCCTGAAGCAGAGTGGACCCCTTCCCATGTTGCTCGTCCTGTAGACCAGTGTAGCTACTGACCCTAATAGGCTGCACTCTTTTGGTTGCTGATTACAGACAGCACCAGGTTTACATTATCCTGTGTCCAAAGGATCCCAGAGGAGAGCAGGAGCTTTTCTCTCCCAGCATCCACAAATAAACTACCCAGATAGGAGCCTGATGGGCCCAGCTCAGCTCATATGCCCTTCCTTGGGCTAATCACTGTGGCCCATAGGCTGGGGTATATTGTTGGCCAATCCAACTTGGGCTAGTGGACAGAGTCCTGTGATGGACCACCCTACCAGAAGCACATGGGGTGGGAAGCAGCGGTTCCTTGAAGGCACGATGGCTCCAGAAGGCCTCCAGCAGTTCCAGAAGGCCTGGAAGGGATGGCTGTAGGGATGGAATCCATGTCTGTTCCCAGCCATAACCTTGATCTGCTCTAACCCCAGGCAGCCAGCTAGCCCCAAAGGGATGCAGCCTACCCCCCAGGCAAAACTCTTAAACCTCTCTGTTGAAGGGCCTTTCACCTTAAAATAACCTCGAAGATAGTCAGTTTTTATTTCCTGGTTCTTGTATGCTCAAAGCAGGTGTAGTCAGTTTAAGAAACTTTTGGAAGTCTCCTGTTTCAAATGAAGAAAATTTTGTGAACTGTATTATACCCATTCGGTGCAAAAATAATGTTTCTTCCCCAAATTTTTATTTTAAAAAATTTCAAACCTACGGAAAAGTTGAAAAACAGTATGATCGACATCCATTTTCCTTCAGATTCAACAATGTTCACATTTTGCCACATCCACTTCATTTTTCTCCCTCTGCACATATGGAAAGATAGAGACACACACATAAATAAAAATATTTCCTTTTTTTTCCTCCACCAGTTAAGAGTTGGTTGCAGGTATGGTGACTCTTTACCCCTGAACACTTAATCTTATATCTCCACAGAACAAAGACATTCTCCTACATAACCACAGCTAATTATTATACTCAAGAAATTTAACATGGATGTGATATTATTATCTAACATATAGTTCATATTCAAATTTCCCCAAGTGTCTCAGTAATGTCCTATGGAGTGTTTTTCCCTGCCTCTGGGATCCAGTCAAGCACAAGTCTCCTTCTTTTTTATATTTCATGCCATTGATATTTTTGGAGCCCAAGCTCCAGTGGCAAAATGTACCTTAATTTGGAACTCAGAGTCTTTCCTTATGATGAGATTCAACATTTTTGGATGGAATACCGTGTACTTCTCAGTGCATTCCCTCAGGGGCACACGATATCAGTGCGTGCAATTATTGGCAATGTTCTCTTTGATCACTTGGTTAATACAGTACCTGCCAAGTCTATCATTATAACAGTACATTTTCCCTGTATAATTAACGAGTAATTCACATGGGGGTCATGTGAATACCCTGTTTTCCAACAACCTTCCCCCTTATGGTGATTTTTGTCTAAATCAGTTATTACTATGGTGGTTGTAAAATGGTGATTTTTCTATTTCTGTTATTTCTTCCACATTTATTAGTTAGTATGATTCTGTTAAAATAGAAGCTTTCTTGGGGCAGCTGGGTCGCTCGGTTAAGCATCCTACTCTTGATTTCGACTCAAGGTCATGATCTCAGGGTCATGGGATGGAGCCCCGTGCTGGTGCAGAGTCTGCTCAAGATATCCTCTCCCTCGGCCCCTCCTCCTGCTCACTCTCTCTCAAGTAAAATAAATAAATAAATAAGATCTTCAAAAAAAGAAGAACCTTTCTTTCTACCCAATATTAATTTTTATTTTTAGTAACAATATGGACTAGTGGATTTTACAAATTCAATGTGTTATAATCCATTCCTGTTTTTATTCATTCTGATGCTCATATTGTCTGCAATTTGGCCAGTGAAAGTCCCTTCGTGGTGGCTCCACTGTCCTTTTGAGATAGCCACATTAGTTTTTTTTATTATTAAAGATTTTTATTTATTTATTTGAGACAGAGAGAATGAGAGAGAGAGAGCACATAAGAGGGGGGAGGGTCAGAGGGAGAAGCAGGCTCCCTGCCGAGCAGGGAGCCGGATGCGGGACTCGATCCAGAGACTCCAGGATCATGACCTGAGCCGAAGGCAGTCGCTTAACCAACTGAGCCACCCAGGCGCCCTCGCCACATTAGTTTTTGACAGTGCCCTTACTGTCTGGCAGAAGATGGTCCCGAATGACCCTGTATTTTCTCTGCTTAGCCCTGGAAACGGCCATTTCTCCAAAAGGCCCTAATTCTTTTTTTGGTATTTAGAAATCAAAGTATAGATGATGGTGTGTGTACTCATTACTATTGGAATGACACTGCTTCCCTCTAGCAGTAGACAGAACCCAGGAATACATGCATGTATATATATGCACATACACACATATGCCCACACATATCTAGAGCCATTTCTAGGGTCTAGCTACACATCTTAAAAATTAGAAGGTCATACTGTGAGCCCCAGTACCAGTCAAACATCACAGGATTCATTCTATTCTTCTCCCTTTCCACATTTGCAACTGTTCTTCAACCATATAGAAGATAAAGTTTAATCTTGCAAACACTGTTATAGCCATAGAATGGAATTCTGCTCAGTAATAAAGAGGAATGAACTAATAATGCTCAACGTGGATTAATGGATGAATCCAAAAAAATTATGTTGAGCGAAAGAATCAGACACGAACAAAAATTAGGTACACATATTGTGTATATTGTATATTTCGTTTATACAAAGTCCAAGAGCAAGCAAAGCTAATCTATGGTGATAGAAATCAGAAAAAGTGGTTCCTTCTGGAGGTAGTGGGAGAACTGACTTGAACACAAGGGAACTTTCTAGGGTGATGGAAATGTTCTAGATCTTGTTCTGAGTGGTGGTTACACAGGTGTATTCAATTGTCAAAATTGATTGAACTGTACACTTAAGATCTGTACATTTTAATGTATCCATATTATCTTTAAAAGGAAAAATATAAAAATATGGAAAATAGGGGAGATGGGTGAAGGGTTGGCATAACTGGGTGATGGGCTTTAAGGAGGGCACGTGATGTAATGAGCACTGGGTGTGATATGCAACTGATGAATCTCTGAACTCTACCTCTGAAACTAATAATACACTATATGTTAATTAATTGAATTTAAATAAAATAAAATTTAAAAAATTTGAAAAATAGCTCTTAAATGAAAAGATATGAAATTTCACTCATAATAAGAGAATGCAAATTAAAACAGCACTGAGATACCATGTTCACTTACCTAAATGGCAAAAATAGAAAATGGGCACCTGGGTGGCTCAATCAGTTAAGTGTCTGCCTTTGGCTCAGGTCGTGATCCCAGCGTCCTGGGATCAAGCCCTACACTGGGCTCTCTGCTTAGCAGGGAGTCTGCCTCTCCCTCTCCATCTGCCTCTCCCCCACTCATGCTCTCTCTCAAATAAATAAATAAAATCTTTAAAAAAAATAGAAAACTTGACAATCACAATGTTGGCGAGACCATGGGAAAATAGGCAATATTATCTAAAAATATCTAAATATCTAAAATTATCTAAAATATTTGTAAATAGCTATATGTACCCTTTGCCCCCTCAATCTCACTTCTGAGAATTTATCCTGAATATATAGTCTAATGCTAAATTTCCATATAGACTTGGGTCTATTTCTGGATTTCCTATTCTTTTCTGCTGGTTTATTTATGCTCTAATATCATACAGTTTTAATTATAGGGGTTTTATAATATGTTTTAATGTCCACTAGAGCTAGTCCTCCCTCCTTGCCTCTCTTTCTCAGTTTTCCTAGCTATTCTTGTGTGCTTTATGTTTTAAAATACATGTGAAGTTTAAAAGCAACTTGTCTAGCTCCAGAAACAAAAACTTAATGGTATTTTTATTGGATTGCATTACATTTATAATTTAGGATAAGTGACATCTTTATGATGGGTCATACTTTCCAAAAACAAGGAATGTCTTTCCATAAAATACACTTTTACATCTTTCAGGAGTGTTTTAAGGATTTCCTCATACAACTTTTACACATTTCTTGTTAATACCTAAGTATTTTATCGTTGTTGTCATTGCTATTGTCAATGAGGCTTTTGCTTTCATTATCCTTTCTAATTGTTTTTTTTTTTAAATTCTAACTGGTTATTATTTGTTTATGTGAAACTATTGATTTCTATGGGTTAGTTTTATATCCTGCTATATCATTGAATTATTTTATTATTTAAGTTTTATCTTTAAACCTCTTGGGTTTTGCAGGTCTAATATATTATCTGCAAATATAGGTCATTTTATTTCTGCTTTTCCAATTCTTATGACTCAGATTGCTTCTACCTGGCTAATTGCATTGGCTGATACCTCCAATAATATATCAGATAGTAGTTGAGATAGTTGGCATCCTTGCCATATACCTTACTATAGTGATAACATCTCTAGTGTTTTCCAGTTAAATAAAAAGCTGGCTTTTGGACTAAGGTATGTTTTATCTTTTAAGGAAATATCTATCTTCCTATTTTATTGAATATTGGAATGAATATTGAATTTTATCAAAAGCCTTTGTGGCATTTATAGAAACAATCATATAACTTTTCTTCTTATACTAATATGGTAAATTATATTAAAGGATTTCCTAACATCAAACCATTTTTGCTTTCCTGAAATAAATTCCACTTGATCCTGATGTATTTTTAAATGAGGTGGTTTGTGGGGGTTTTTTGCATCAATATTCATAAGTGAGACTGATCTTTAGGTTTTTGGTGTGCGCTATATTTATTAGGTTTAAGTATAAATGTTAAACTTTATAAAAAATTTAGAAGTTTCTTTATTTTTTTTTTAGAAGTTTCTATTTTCTATGCTCTGGAATAATTCATGTAGCATTGGGATTATTCAAATTTGGAAGTTTGGTAGAAATCCCCTGTGAAACCATCTGAGTGTGATGATTTTTTATGGGGTAGTTCTCTGAAATATTCTTTAATACTTCTATGGAAACTTGTCTGCTTAAGCATTTTTTCTCTACTGGGGTCAATTTTGTAAAACTGTATTTCTAGGAAGTTATCCATTTCATCTAAGTTTTCAATTTTATTTGTGAAGGTTTGTGAGCGTAGTCTCTCATGATTTAAAAAATTTCCTCCATTTTAAAACTTTTCATTTTTCTTTTTTATGTATTTACGCTTTTTTGTCTTATTGATTAGGTTAGCTAGTGTTTTCCTCCACTTCCAAGGAACTGTTATTTTCATTTACCAATTAGTTATATTATTTTTCTGGGGTTTTTATGCTGTTAATTAATATGCACGACTTCTTTCCTTATGCTTTCTTTTGGTTGACTTAGTTGGTTTTCTAGCTGTTATGAGTTGGAGTTTCGTTCACTTGTTTTCCATCTTTTATTGTTATTTATATAAGTATTTAAGGCTATGAATTTTCCTCTGACCACTGCTCTGATGTATCCCGTAACTTCTTATATATAATGCTTTCATTATTACTATTTTTTGGGAATCCTGCTTTTGTGATTTTTATTTCCACTTTCACCTAAGTGTTGTTTAATAGAGTGTTTTAATTTTCACCTACAAAGACCTTTAAAATATGTTGTTGGTTTTTTTTTTTAAGCTTTTTTTATTTATTTGAGAGAGAGAGAGTGCAAGAGCATGAGCAGGAGGAGGGGCAGAGGGTAAAGCAGAGTCCCCACTGAGCAGGGAGCCCAATGCAGGACTCAATCCCAGGACCCTGGGATCATGACCTGATCTGAAGGCAGACACTTAACCGTGTGAGCCACCCAGGCATCCCCAAAATATGTTGTAGTTTTATTGTATTGAGATCACAATTATGTTTTAAAGTACTTATCAATTTAAACTTTTTACTCTGAAAATATTAAATTAAAATTAATATGAAGAAGATGTGGTATATTCATCTGGTTACATCTTGTAGCCCCTGGCATATTACCACATATCCCGAACAGCACATTTAGTATTTTTTGTCATACTTTTTAAAGGATAGAATCAGTTCTTCTCATATGTTCTAGTATTACTTTCTTATCAGTAAAGGATAGTATTTGATTAAAATAGTCTGGAAAAATCAAACTGTAGTGGTTCATTAGAATGTCAACCTAAAATATGTATATATACTCATTTTCTTATGGCTCAATACTTTTATGAAAAGTAAATCCCTCTCTTTTTTCTCAGTCCACTGAAAATATTTGATCTCATGCAGTCTTTTTTCTGTAGGGTCAGGATCACATAAGGGGTTACAGTCCTACACCAAAGACAAAGAGATGTCCATATACACCACAACCTGGCACAAGGCTTCACCATTAGTGTGTTCAATAAATACTTTAAACATTGATGAGCAAATGAATGAATATACTACATACAGATTATAATTCACTTGTACCAAATAACATCACTCTGATAGATCTTCAGGTAGTTAAGTATGAATGCTTTAATCTTACTGCTAGTAACTCCTTTTCTATCATGCTTATAATCTAAGTTTAATGGGTTGGGGTGCCTCATAGCTTAAGCACAGTGCATTGAAAAGAGAATTTTCACGGGTGGGTACAAGGACACTAGTGTTTTCTCAGGCTGATGGGAAGGAACTAATTTCTCAGGCTGTCTTAAAATAACAAATCATACACTCTTTCAATTGATGATACAAAAAACAACTCTTGAAAGGATCAGTGTTGGAGAGAAAGGATAGCTTCACAAGTCACTGAACATTTTCCCTAGGTTAAGGGTCTCTAGACAGAATGTGGAATGGAACATAGCTTTAGTTTATGGAAGTATTTTATTTTATTTATTTTTTATGGAAGTATTTTATTTTATTTATTTTATTTACTTTTTATTATTTTAAAGTAGGCTCCATGCCCAACGTGGGGCTTGAACTCATGACCCTGAGAGAGTTAAATGTTGCATGCTGTACTGACTTAGCCAGCCAGGCACCCCTGGAACATAGTTTTAATAAGCAAAACTCTTAGAATTTTGTGTAACAGTCTGTTACATTTGATAACCTCCAGTGAACCATGCCTCCCAGTACTTACACCCTTCAATAGCCCTCCTCCTTGAATCTAAGCAGGCCCTGGGACTCACTTTCACCAAAAGAATATGGTGGAAGTGATACTATGTAAGTTCCACACCTAAACTCTAAGAAGGCTCGACAACTTCCACTTCATTTTTGGAACCAAACACCAGGCTGTAAACAGCCCAAGCCACATGAAGAAGCAACTAGGTAGTCCATCCAAGATGGCTCACTCCTGGAGTACTACCTAGTTGAGCCCCAAAATCTAGAGTGGGCAAATGACGGCTTTCAGTCAAATGTGGCCTACCATCTGGTTTTGTAAATAAAGTTTTATTGGAACATAGCCATGCCCATTCATTTATATATCATCTGTGGCTGCTTTCTCACTACAATGGCAGTGTCAAATAGTCATGACAGAGAGCTTACAGCCTGCAAAGCCTGAAATATTTACTGTTTGGCCCTTGACAGGAAAGTTTGCAGACCCTGTCCAAGATGGCTGTAGCCCCAGCTGACTTCACAGGAAGCAGAATGCCCAGGTGAACCAAATCAACCCACAGAATCCTGAGCAATAACCAATGATTTGCTGTCTTAAATCATTAAGTTTTAAGATGGATTATTATGCAGCAACAACTGAAACAAATTATAAAATCTGATATCTATATTTTATAAGCTTGGTGATTCCATGGCTTAAATTTTTACCTTCTTTTCTCTTAACTTTTAGTTGGTTCTATTGAAATTTTTCTAACTTGTCTTAGTCAGTTGTCACTGAAACGTCTCTCACCAAGATCAGTGCACTCCTTGTTACTAAAGCCATTGGATGTTTTTCAGTCTTCATCTCATTTGAGTCTTGGTCAGCCTTTGACACTGTTGGCCATTTCTTTGGTCTTAAAACATTTTCCCCTCTTATTTGTTTAACATTTGTTAAATGTTTTAAGATAGTAAATAATAATAAATAGTAAATAAATAAATAAAACTTTAAACAAAGTTAGGCCTCCTAACTTTCTTTTGTCTTCTAGGAAGTTCTTTGTCAATTTCTCTTTGGGGGAACTGATCTTCTGCCTAACACTTAATGTTAGAGTTCCTCAGGATTCCCTCTTAGATTTCATTCAGCATTCCACTAATAGATGTTGAGCCTACTATATGCCAGGCACTGTTCTAGGTTCATGGGATACGTTAGTGAATAAAAATTCTCTGCCCTTGGGGAAATTTTTAAATGTATATATAATAAAATACATTATTACAAAATCTTAAATTTAATATTTATTTTAGAAAAGAAAATAAAACAGGTTAGAGAGTATGGGGTGGGGGGGGATTTAAAGAAAGGTGGTCAGAATAAAAATCTGAATCATCTGAATCAGAAATCATGTCCTTGACATTTGACCAAAGTCTTTTAAAAAAAAGGTAAAGCGACAGGCATGTGGATATATAGAGAAAGAACATTCCAGGCAGAGGGAGCAACAGTGCAAAGACACTTAGGCAAGGAGTGTGCCTGCAGTGTTTGAGAACAGGAAGGATGCCCTTGCGGTGGAAAGGAGCAAACAATAGGAGATGAGGTCAGAGAAAGAATGGGCGCCAGGTCCTGTAGGGCCTTGTAAGCCGTTGTTAGGACCTTGTCTTTTCTCAGTGAGATGGGCTGTCACTGGGGAGTTTTGAGGAGATGAATCAAGTTATCAAACAGACCACTCTAGCTGCTGAATTGCGAGGGGAATTGGGGGTGGCAGAAATGGCAGGAGACTCTTGGAGAGGGCAGACCAACAGGGTGCCAGCAGAAACCAAGAGGAGTACCCATGTCTTCTCACTTGACACACTTTTCCTGGACCATCTGAGGTACTGGTGCTGCCATGTTTCTAATTATCTTTCATGTGCTGCTACTCCCAAGTCTTTTTTTTTTTTTTTTTCCCAGCCCAAATCTCTCTCTTGAGTTTCAGACTGACATATGTGAAGACCTAGTGGCCATCTCTTCTCCCAGTGTTCTCTAGGTATCTCAGGATCTACTGTTTCCTCTACGGCCCTTGTCCCCTTCCATGCTTCCTCTACTTCACCACTAAAGCCATGCAGCCACACCTTCTTCTTAAGGCATTCTTTTTAAGAGGCCATCGCTAACACATATGTTAGTGAACAATCTTTGCTGGCCTGTAAATGCTTTGGCTTCCACTAACACATCATTACGGTTTAGTTTACCAGATTTTCTGCCTACAATGGCAACATGAGGATTAGACATAGGATAGGTAGATTTTAATTGGGATAAGATGATGGAATGCTGCCTTAGGAGACAGTTCAGGGCAAGGTGCCATACTGGGGGGAACTAAATGCTCTGGGGAGAGAGGATGGAACTACAAAGGGAATTCTCTACATTTTGCAGTTTTCCCAACAGGGACACTGCCTTTGGGTATTGTGAAGACACATAATTCTGAAATTGTCACTTTTGTTACAAATAGTACATTTATCACATAGCCAGCAAGAGTTAGGCTCCATATATATCACAGACTTTTAATTTGTGAATTCAATTTTCTACCATCTCTCAGGAATTTTTTTTGTCCACTCCCCATTATAATTTTAGAATTTAGCATTCATTCTTTTGACTTTCAGCAAAGGAACCAGTTTTGTTCTGGAAAATATTTAGTCAGAAGGGTGTGTGATGCCTTTTTCCATGATCTTCGTCTTTTATAATTTGTAAAGGAGCTTAAGAAATATCTTAATCTTTTCTAACTCTTATAAGTATTTTTTAAGATTTATTTACTTATTATTTGAGAGAGAGAGAGCAGGGAGAGGGACAGAGGGAGAGGGAGAGACTCTCCAGCAGACTTTCCACTGAGCAGGGAGCCCAATGTGGGGCTCAGTCTCATGACCCTGAGATCATGACCTGAGCCAAAATCAAGAGTCAGAGGTTTAACCAACTGAGCCACCCAAGTGCCCCTCTTATAAATGGTTTTTTAAAAATAATAACTGATACAAGGGAAATAAGTCTTCCTAGGTTATATTTTTCCCATATTATACCTATATGTGGGAAAGAGTCTTGTAAAAAATCATTAATGTGAAACTAACTAGGCCAATGAGAGCTATTACTTTTTATTAGAAAATCAACTGCAAAATGAATGTTTAAAGGCAAACTTAACATAGTTAATAATGTAATTAAGTCTCATCCTTTGAGACTTGAAAGCTCTGTTTTATTTATTCGTCATTTTCAACAATATTTATCAAAGGCTTGTTCTGTACCAGGCAGCATGTTTGTGCTAGGGATAGAGTACAGACAAAACAGAGAAAGAGCTTGCCTACCATGGCACTTAATTCTAGTGGGGAAGGCGGACAATGAAGCAGTAAAAGGAATTACTACTTGTAATAAGTGCTAGGAAGGAAATAAACAGAGAGGTGTTGGAGGGGAGAGAGAGAGAGAAAGGTAGACACACAGACAGACATTGGTGGCTGCTTGCAGAAGGCCCTCTCTGAGACAGATGAATGGGAGTCCTGAAGGATGAGATTGAGGCTGCCAGGAGAACTAGGAGAAGCCTCCCAGACAGAGGGCCCAGCTGGAATAAAGGCCTAGAGGCAAGAAAGGCTTCATGTTCCAGAAACAGAAAGGAGGCCAGCATGGCTGCCGTGAAGTGCCCAGGAATGACAGAGGCACAAGACAGGCTGCAAAGAGGGCAGTAGTCAGATGGTGCAGGATGTGTTTTATTCCGAGTATGATGGCAAGACCATGAAGAGACTCTGCAAAGGAATGTGGTGCTCTTCCTCTCTTTTTAAAAAGATTGTGGCAAAATATACATATCATAAATTTTACGATTTTAACTGTTTTAAGTGTATAATTCAGTGGCATTAAGTCTATTCATAATGTTGCACAGCCATCACCACTATTCATTTCCAGAACTTTTTCATTATCCCAAGTGGAAACTTATGTACCCATTAAACAGTTACTGTAGGCTACCTTATTTGAGAATCATATTTTCTTCTTTTTAGTTTTGTATTCCCATGATGACTTTTTTTTAGGCTTTTCCTAGGTAGATGTCTTTTCACCCAGGGAAAGCTATGATGGTGACTACAGGAGTTCTGTCCCTAAATCGTGCCTGTAGTCCAGACTGGAGCCCAAGGTAGTACAAGCTAATGCTTCTGGTTGGGGACGTATAGGAAGTAGCAGCTGGATTTTAGACCAATTCTAAGCAAATAATCTTCCTCATGTCAAAAATCAGCTACACCACTTTGGAAAATGGTTTGGCAATTTTTCAAAACGTTAAAACATAAAATGATCATAGGACCAACAACTCCAGTCCTAGGTATCTACCCAAGAGAAATGAAAACATGTGTCCCCACAAAGATGTGCACATGAATGTTCATAGAAGCTTTATTCATAATAGCCCCCAAAGGAAACAACCTAAATGCCCATCAACCAATGAATGGATGGACACTATGTGGCATATTCATGCAATGGACTACTTTTCAGCATCCAAAAGGAACAAACTACTGACACATGTTCCATCATGGATGAAGCTCAGAAACATGAAGCCACACACAAGAGAGCGCATATTGTATTTGGATGAAATATCCAGAAAAGGCAAATTTATAAAGACAGAAATAGATTAGTGGTTGCCTGGGGTTAGAATTGGGAAGGGAGATCAACAGTAAATGGGCATAAAGATCTATCTTATTAAGAAGATGAAACTATACTTACACTGATGTATGATTATGGTTGTACTATTTGGTAAAGTTACTAAAAATCATCGGTCAGGGCACCTGCGTGGCTCAGTCGGTTGGGCGTCTGCCTTTGGCTCAGGTCATGATCCTGGGGTCCTGGGATTAAGCCCCAAGTCGGGCTCCTTGCTCAGTGGGGAGCCTGCTTTTCCTTCTCCCTCTGCCTGCCGCTCCCCCCGCTTGTGCTCTCTCTCTCTCTGTCAAAGGAATAAATAAAATCTTTAAAAAAATTTTTTTAAATAAAAATCACTGGTACACTTGATATGGGTGAGTTTTATGCATATAGTCTAATACTTAATGCTCTCTGGAAGATAAAAGGTCTGCTGGACCAATGTTGAAATCTTTTTATTGAGCAGAGTGGGAGGGAAAACCTGTCCTAATATTGCTGATGCCTTGCTTTATCTGTGATGATTATATTTGGAAAGCCTCTCAAACTGCCTATTTTATTTATTTATTTATTTATTTATTTATTTATTTATTTATTTGAGAGAGAAAGCACACGAGTGGGGGTGGGGTGAGGAGCAGAGGGAGAGGGAAAGAGAGAATCCCTAGCAGGCTCCACGCCCAGCGCAGAGCCCAGTGAAGGACTCCATCCCATAACCTGAGATCGTGACCTGAGCTGAAATCAAGAGTCAGACACTTAACGGATTGAGCCACCCAGGTGCCCCATCAATCTCTCTATTTTAAAAAGAATTAAAGTCTCTCAGGCCATTTTTTAAAGAATGTAATTATTTCAGTTTTACCCATTAACTGTAATTCTATTTTTCCTGAAGGATTTAGGATCTGAAATAATTTTTTTTTAAAGATTTTATTTATTTATTTGAGAGAGAGAATGAAAGAGAGAGAGCACAAGAGGGGGGAGGGTCAGAGGGAGAAGCAGACTCCCTGCCGAGCAGGGAGCCCAATGCGGGACTCGATCCTGGGACTCCAGGATCATGACCTGAGCCGAAGGCAGTCGCTTAACCAACTGAGCCACCCAGGCGCCCTGAAATAATTTCTGTCCCCTGAACTGTTATGTCTGCCTCCCTGAAAATTGGTTATCCCAAAGATTATTGCCGAAGATTTCACGGTTGGTGATATAAAGGGTTTGAGGAATTTGTTTTTTAAACTTTAGAGAAGCATTTGTTCCTCAGAAGGCTAAAAAGTTCTGACAGATACGGTGGGAGAGAGAAAGCCTTCACAAGAGCACTTGGCCAATGTTTGCTAAAATCCTGTGCTTGGCTGTTTTTGAAAACTATCTTCAAATTAATTTTAGCGTTACAGGGTATGGTTGGAAAAGAGTGGCTGTTTTACTAAAATCCTTCTCTAAAGTAGCACTTTAGAAAGAACCCAAGAACAAAGGCCTGTGGTGTGACCTTGGATAAGTCTAATTACCTCTATTTTCCCTCTTTTCTCATCTGTACCATGGGGACAGTATCTACCTGAAATAAGGCAATGTATAGAAGCACCCTGTTTGTTGTATTTTTTTTTTTATATTCCCATGGAAAATGCCATTGGTAGTAGTTTGTGCAGTGTTGATTTATTTGGACTTTTTTGTTCTCTTTACACAGTCATTTCTTTTCAAGGAACAGAATGAAAAGCATTGTATATCTTGGTTTTTGAGAGAACAAAGCAATTCTCGTCTGCATTACCATCACCGACAACAGATATTTATAAATGCAGGATGGTGTCGCAGTGATGAGCGGGAGCTGGGTCAGCCTACCTGGGTGTGAATGACCACCCTACCATTACTAACTCTGGTGACCTTGAACAACTCCCTTAGCTTCCCTTAGCCTGGTTTTCACTAATACATTGGAACTCATAAAGGTACTTTTGTCATAGGACAAAGGTTGGAAGATAAAATGTGTAAAAAGCACAACACAGTCTAAAAATGGAGCCCAAATGATGACTATTAGTCAGTACAGATTCTTAGACTCTGTATAAGAGACCATCCCCGCTCTTGAGTAGCTAGCAATCTCTGTTTGTACTTGAATTCTAAATTTGATGCGACTTTACTCAGTTGATAAAGTTCAAATTTCCTTACCCATAAATGGAAACCACTATTGTAGTTTTAATGAAAGGCAGAGAACTGTATTGTCTGACTCCTCTACTTTAGGTTTGACGACGTTGGTGCCCTTGGCAGGTCCAAGGAAGATTTAAATCAGGCGAGGTTTATCTTCTTGTCTTTGACCCTCCTTTTAGCAGTCTTCTCTCTCTTCCCCTCCCCAACTTTGAAGCCTCTTCTCTGGCTGACTAGGGTCTTCATGTTACCCCCTGCAGTAGACTGAAAAACATGGCAAAAATATTTTACAGATACTCCCATCAAAAAAGGTAGAGTCTACTTCCCCATACTTGGGGTCTTGGTCGGTCTAGTGACTTTCACTGACAGAATGTACCAAAAATGATAGCATAGCAAATTCAGGAGTCCCAAGAGGCCTTTCGGCCTCTGCTTCTGCTTCTTGGAACACTTCCCTGTGACCACCATACTATGAAGAAGCCTAGCATGTAAGACCATGAGAGGAGAGAGGCCTAGACAATTCCAGCTGTGCCAGCTGGGTTCACTAGAGTCCAGCCCCGACTGATCCACTGGCTGCCTGTGGCCACGTGAGCAAGCACAGATGAGACAAATATGACCCACAGGACTGTTAGAAATAATACACCATTGATTCTCCTAGGAGTGGAGTTGCTGAGTTATGGGATAGCTCTCTAACTATTTGAGAAGCTGTGAAGATGTTTTCCACAGTAGCTGAACCATTTCACGTTCCGACCAGCAACATATGAAGGTTCTAATTTCTCTGCATCCTCGCCCAAACTTGTTATTTTCTGCTTTTATTTTTGTTTTTTTAATAGCCTTCCTAGTGAGTGTTTATTGCTAGTGGATGGAAATACAACTGATCTTTGTATATTGATTTTGCATAATGCAACTTTGCTGAACTGGTTTATTAGCTCTAATGGGTTTTTTGGTGAATTTTAAGGGTTTTCAATATATAAGTCATGTTACCTGTGAATAGAGACAGTTTTACTTGTTCCCTTCCAATCTGTCTTTTCTTTTTCTTGCCTAATTGTACTAGAACTTCCAGTACAATGTTGAATAGAAGTGGTAAGAACAGACATCCTTACCTTTTTCCTAATCTTAAGAGGAAAGCTTTCTTTCATCATTAAGTATAGTGCTAGCTATTGGTTTTCCATAGATGCAGCATGAGGGTTTTTGTGTTCTTCCAAGGGATAGTTTATTCATATATAAGAAAATATATCTTAACATAACTGTTAGATGCAATGTGTAGATCTTGACTGGATGAAGTTTTGGTCTACACATTGCATTTTGGTTGTTCTCTCTTAAGTATCTTTTATCTAGAACATTCCCATATATATTTTAATATATAAATTATATATAAACAATACACAAATAATAAAATATTGACTTTTTGAAGGGACTAAGTTACTTGACTTTGAGAGTGTTCCACACTCGAGATTTGTCCGATTGTTTCTTCATGGTATTGTTTACTCTGTTCTTTTATTCCCAGTGTTTTCTGTAAATTTGAAGGTTAAATCTAAAGATTTGATTAGATCCAGGTTAAATATTGTTGGAAGGACATTTAGTAGGTGATTCTATAGACTTACTGCATCCTCTCAGTCGGCATGTGATGTCAGGTACTTCGCCTATTTGTGATATTAAGTTTGATCACTTAAGTGGTGTCCAACAGAACTGTCCTTTGAAAAAGTACATTTTCCCCTTTCAGGCTCTGAAATAGCTGCTCCTTTAACAATGAGAGAATATCGAAGACTTGGATTTGGAGGAGAGGGAGTAGACAACCATTTGCTTTTTTTTTTTTTTTTTTTTTTTAAGATTTTATTTATTTATTTGAGAGAGAGTGAGAGAAAGAGCACAAGAGCGGGGAGCGGGAGAGGGAGAAGCAGACTCCCTGCTGAGCAGGTAGCCCGACGCGGGACTCGATCCCGGGACTCCAGGATCATGACCTGAGCCGAAGGCAGTTGCTTAACCAACTGAGCCACCCAGGCGCCCCCATTTGCTTTTTTTCTTCCTTATACATCCCAATTCCAACTAGTGGTTTGGATGACTTTTAGGTACAAACGGAAATTTAGAAGCAAGCTTGCAATAGATCACATGACATGCTATAACTTGGAGTCACAGTCGGCTTCTTACTCAGGGATCAGTGAAAAGGTCATTGCATTAGAAATCAAAATCAGGGGGTGCCTGGGTAGCTCAGTTGGTTGAGCACCCAACACTTGGTTTTAGCTGGGGTGGTGGTCTCGGGGTCATGAGATGCCCACATCGGGCTCCGTGCTCAACAGGGAGACTGCTTGAGATTCTCTCCCTTTCCCTCTGCCCCCTTCTCCCCACCACACGCACCCTCTCTCTCTTCCTCTCTCTAAAATAGATAAATAAATCTTTAAAAAAAAAAGAAAATCAGGGATCAAAGTTTCAGTTTCTGATCTGTCACTAACTAGCTATGTAGCCTTAACTCATTTAACTTCTCTGGGTTCCAGTTTCTTCAGCCATGACTCAAGATGGTCTTTAGAGTCCCCTCCAGCTCACAGAATCATACTTCATGATTCTGTGGTTTTACTCCCTTTCATTTAGTGAAAAATACTAGGTCACATTTATTAGCTACATGATGTGGGAGCTTTTATTTCTCTCCAAAATCAAAACACAGGAATTTCAATTAATCTCATGGAGAATGCCTACTCCATGTAGGTGCTCAGTAATTATTTTTGTGAACCAGGACACTAGTTTTGATGAGTGGGCATTTATTTTGCTTTTATCATTATGTTTTATTTTATTGTTTCCCTTTATTCTCCATGACCTAAGAAAATCGTTGGGCAGCTAGGTTACTTTTTCTCAGTCCTGTGGCTTGAATTGTGTCCCTCCTTCCCCCACTCTCCCCCCAATTCCTATGTCCATGTCCTAATCCCCAGGACCTCAGAATGTAAATTTGTTTGGAAATAGGGTCATCACAGATATAATTCATCGAGTTAAAATGAAGTTGTTAGGGTGGGCCTGAACCCATGTGCCTGGTATCCTCAATGAAAGGGAGAAGTCTGGACACAGATACAGATGTACGTGTGCGCTCACACACACACACACACACACACACACACCCACGGGGAGACTCCCATGTGAAGGTGAAGGCAGGGACTGAGGTGATATATATATGAGCCAAGGAATGCCAGATTGCCAGTAAGCCTCCAGAAGTTAGGAGAAAGGCCTGGAATAAATTCTCCCTCTAAGTTTTCAGAAGGAACCATCCCTGCTACCACCTAGACCTTGGGCTTCTAGCCTCCAAAACTGTGAGACAGTAAATTTCTATTGTCTAAGCCACTCAGTTTTTGGTCCTGGTTCCAGAAGCCCTAGCAAACTAATACACTTGCTATCGCTGATCTGGTAATGAATTCCTTGAGGAAATATAATAATAGCCTATATGGAAAGTAAAGAAATCATAGGCTTTCTCTTACGTAGAAGTCAGAGCCCTGAGCAGGTTGAAAAGTTCTTTTTTTTTCAAATTCTGTCTCAGGCCAGACATCTTCTGAACTGTTCGTGGAAGACTTTGCTGTTACTGTGTCTCTGGTAAGTTTTGTGCATATGTATGTGAGCATGCGTATATGCTCTCGGGCACGTATGTATAATGTGAGTGCTGACCTCATCCTTTCAACAGATTTTGACTTTTGATACCAAGGAGACAGACTAGAACAAAATTTAAATATCTTAGTTGTTTTAGCATACATATGATCACATCTACAATACAAAAGAATTACAGTCAGACTTTTGAGTGAAAATTTTAATAATGGCTCACATTTCCTGTCTGGATTTACAGAAAGATTTCAGCCATAGAGAAATATTAAGGGGCCCAGCTAAGTAGAAGAGACCTGTGAAGAATACAGATGATCTGCTAAAAATTTTCATTTATTTCTAAGCTTTGCCATAATCTTAGAATGGAGAGCTCTCAATACATGTTATATTTCAGTAAGTAGTTTAAAAAGCACACGGTTGCAAACATGCTTTTGTTTGGTTCAGATGAGTCGCTTCAGAAAAATATATGGATCTAGTGGGTTTTTTTGTTTTTGTTTTTGTTTTTTTGAGCATTGCTTGCTTTATCCATTCTAACAGTATAATTTGTTATGCTTTGGAAGAATTGCTTCCGCTGTGCCCTGATGATCACTGTGGTCCCTTCCACTTATAAAATGCCATCAGCCTAACATAAATAATGGCATAATGAGTTGGTATTAGCATGGATTTTTCAAATATGACTTTTCAAGGTTGACATTCTGACATAAGCCTTCTTCAGTGATTTGTAACAACAAAATCATCTTGCAAATTTAACAAACGAGTCTAGCTTATGTTATAAAAATTTTAACTGCCCACGTCTTTGATTAAGTACCATGCTAAGAAAAGAGCACTTAACCAGAGAGTTGATGGACAATGAATAAAAAAGGGACAATAATGGGATTTTTGTACTTAGTGATGAGTAGAAGTTCACATATATCTGCATGTCTGCACTGAATGCCCTGTGTAAATGTAAGCAAAAGGTGCTCATCTGCCTGAAAAGAAGATCACCTTGCAAAACTTAAGGTTTTAAAGCAGTTCTCTTTTGCATAAGGCAAAGTGACCGGTGATGAAGGAGGAATGGGTTTTCATCCTAAAGACGACAGTGGTATCCCCGATCTGGTAATGAACTCCTTGAGGAAATAGGATAGCCTGCAGGGAAAGTAAAAAAGAAATGACAGGCTTTCTCTTGGGTAGATGTCAGAACCCTGATCGGGTGGAGAAGGTCCGTTTTTCCTTTTTTTGTAAATGCTATCCCAGGCTAGACACACTTTCCGAACAGTTCCTGGGGTGCTTTGCTGCTGTTGTGTCTCTGCTAGGTGTCGCGTGTAGGTGCATGTGCACGTGTGCACGCGTCTAGACGCCCCAGGGCCCCAGCAAAACTCTCACACTAGGGACTGAAATGAGAATGGTTTTCTCAGGCACACCAGTTTGGAGTGAAAAGTCATCATGCAGACATTATACACAACACTCAACTTCTATGGTCGTATAAAAAGAATGGAGACTTCAGATTTTTCTCTTAGGATTCACAAAGACAGACAAATGGAAACCAAAATGAACTCCTACAAGCCCAAAGGACTTTGACATCACTTTGACACTATCAGCCTAAAATACTGCCTTCACCTAGGCTCATGGAAGTTCTAAGAAACACCGGAGGAGTCATTCATCCAGGGATAAAATTTATTCCATAAAAATTGTCTTTTCTATAGGGATGCTTCTGGAACTATCAGCACTTATCTCATGAATGGGCCCGAAAATGACTCCATAGTCCATAATTTATCTTTACAAGCGGAGAGCCTAAGAGCCCAGCTCCAGCAATTTCAGTTTCAAAACCCAAAGAGATAGAAGCAGGACTGTGACTTAGGGCACAAACATGATAATAAATGGTGATCAAATTTAATCTGATTCCAGATTTTCTAATGATGATACAGCGTTGCAATGTGGGGCTGCAGAAATGTTGTAAATAATACATTTTTAAAATGCCAATGTTTTTATGATCTCATTTCATATCTGCCAGTTCAGGTTATTCAAGACATCCATCAGTGCAGATTGAACATTGTTCCATGTGTTTGACTCTCTTCGATCCAACTGCTTCTACTAAAACCTGTGCTGAGTTGGGTTCTTGAATTCTGAGAGTGAGTTTCTCAAAGGTCACATATCCGGCAAATAGAATTATTTTGATATTTACTAATTCCCTTTCTTTTGCTATTTTTTAGGCAGTTTGGGCTGCCAAACACAAGTTGAGGTGAAACTATGGGGAAGGATTATTTAATATAGTTAATGGGATGCCTAGGTGGCTCAGTCCCTTAAGCATCTGCCTTCCACTCAGGTCATGATCCCGGGGTCCTGGGATCGAGTCCCACATCGGGCTCCCTGCTCAGCGTGGAGCCTGCTTCTCCCTCTGCCTGCCGCTCCCCCTTCTTGTGCTCTCATCACTTTCTCTGACAAATAAATAAGAGCTTTAAAAAATAATATAGTTAACTATTCCTGTTTTGTTCACAGCAACAATCTGTCTTCAGACATCCCAAGACATGCCCTGTGTTTGGACTCTTTTTCCCCCAAATTCTCCAGTGTTAGTAGATACTTAAGGACTCAGGAAGACAGTTATTGATAAAGTACCAACGAGTCCCCACAAGACCTAACTAAGGCTCAAATACATTTAAGCAGCTCATGATAGGAGAGGACAAAGATGGGAATTCTCTTTTTCCATGTACTCACCCGAGGATGTGCTGTCCACACTTGTCTTTAGGGGTTGGGTGATGCTTACAGTGTGTATGTGCATCCACCCTCCTGAGCCTAGTGTGACTTGTCCAAATGATTTCCCCTTCTTTCTTTTGAATCTCAGCTTGAGTATCCCTTCTGCTGGGAAGGCTTCCTCCCCCAGCCTAAGACGGGGCGTGGGTCGGGGCTGCCATGTTGCACAGCTACAGGCACCATTCACATTGTGCTTTAGGCGGATGGCGCCCCTGGAGTTGAGGCAATGAGGCGGCCCTCCCCACATGCCCTATCACAGCACCCTGGGTTTACCTCTTCCACGGACTTTACCCAGCTGGATTGTAACTGCCTGTTTCTTTGTCCATCTCCCTTCCTCAAGGGCCGGGACTGTCTTCCTCTTACAAGGCTGAACTTGACACAGAGTATTGCCCTCAGGAAAGGCTCGTAAAGGACTAACCTGAGTTGTTGCATTGGGAGGCTCTGGATCCTGCACTCCCTGATGTCTAGCCCTGATCAGCCAGTTGTCGTCATCTTGTTTTAGAAAGGGGTGCTACTAAATCCATATGGGGGCTTCCTGTTCCTTGTCAGTTATGAGCCTTAGCTCCTGCCAGGCTCCAGTGCCCTGTGGACCTTCTGAGAGAATGGGGCTGCGTGGGGGGCTGGAATGGGAGAGGGGCTGAAGAAACACAGGTGCTCCTGGCTTGGTTGGCAACAGGGTTTTATTTTAAAGATTTTATTTATTTATTTATTTGAGAGAGAGAGAGAGAGAGAGAGAACATGAGAGCGTGCACACACAAGAGGGTGGGGGTGGCAGTGGGAGGAGGGGGAGGAGGAGCAGAGGGAGAGGGACAAGAAACAAGCAGACTCCCTGATCAGGACCCTGAAATCATGACCTGAGCTGAAATCAAGCATGGGTGCTTAACCAACTGAGCCACCCAGGAGCCCCGGCAACATGGTTTTTGGGTTTTTGTTTTAAGATTTTATTTATTTATTTGAGAGAGAGAGAGAGCACATGCGCACACACAAGCAGGGACAGAGGCAGAGGGAGAAGCAGACTCCCCACTGAGCAGAGAACCCGATGCAGGGGCTTGATCTTAGGGCCCTGGGATCATGACCTGAGCTGAAGGTAGACGCTTAACCAACTGAGCCACCCAGGCGCCCCAGCAGGGTTTTCAACAAAAGCACTTCTGCCCCTCCTACAACCCCTTCTTTTTTCTGAGGTGGACCTGTAAGTCCTAAGTTCAATTTTTTTAATGGCAGAGGATTATATAACCAGTAAACTCTGATTTTTTTAAATTTATTTAATATTTTATGACTATATAAGTATAAATGGAAGGATCAAAATCATTGAAATCAAAAAAGTTGGTTCAGCTTTGTGGAAAACAAATCCTTCTGCTGTAGTACATTTTTCCATTAAAAAAGAAAAAAAGAAAAACTGATTTTCAGAGTCCTGCCAACAACACTCTAAATGTAAGTGCTAGATTTGCAAATAGGCTTATATTCAAATTTAGAGAATATGCATATTCAGAGACTTATTATTCAGGAAATATTTGGTTATCTTCAGACTAAGTAAAACTTTTGGCTAAAAATAAGAGGGGTAACATATAAATAGTGGGGAAAGTTAGGGAACATGCCATTACAAGAATAGAATAGAGAGAAAGAGGTAAGGAGAACTGTGTGTTTTCTGTTTTGACTCGCCTTTGCCACTACCTGAAATTCAATTAAATTTAACAAACATTAACTTGGTGCCTAGCATGCAAAGGGTTGGAAAATGCAATCTTGACCCCCATGTTCTTAGAGTTGAATAGGCAGGATATAATGGAACAATGAGACTGATTTACCAACACCCTCTCTTACACCATTATGAAGACCAGATATAATTCAGAGTTTCTACTTCAGTTCAGGAGGTGGGCTCTGATTGGTTTAGGACTATTATCGTACCCCCCACCCCCTCATCAGTGACTGGTTCAGGCACTCATCAGGCCACAGTGGTTGGTTTAGGAATGATTGTGTGACCCAGTTTAGGCCAATGAGACACAAAAGAGTTTTCTTAGGGTTTCAGGAAATGTTTCCTCTCCTAAAACAGAGAATAGATAGTGGAGTATTCTTCCTCAAGCCCTTGTTGGGTATGAATAAAAGGCCCAGAATCGCTGTAGCCTCTTGCTATTTGAGGATAAAAGTTGTGAACAAAGATAAGTAGAGTCAACAAAATCTTAGAGAAATGGATGAAGAACCCTGATCAAGCCTTGCCTGAAGCTGCCTACCTACTTAATTTCAGTTATGAGTTGATAGATCCTTTTTATTGTTTAAGGGAGGTGGAGTTGTCTTATTTTTCATACTAACTGATGCAAGTGATAAGCACGTTGATACTTATAACACTTGTCAGAATATGATAAATGATGTTCATTTTATACCCAAGAACAAAGCAGAGTCCATCAGAGATGGGATCCTGTTGCTAGTAATTACGGAGTGCAGTAATAAAAAATATTATCAACTAGAAATTAAACGAGGCTTACCAGGATGAATTAACACTGTACAGGACAAATAGCAAACATGAAATAAGAGAAACCTAAGTTAGAAATGAATAAGAATTTGAGAGTTGGAAGAGATCTCAAAGCTTAGATAGGAAAGCCCCTAGGTTTCCCGTGCAGAAATAGGCCCCTAGAGGTTAAGTAACTTGCCTGAAGTCACAGAACTGAATTGAGCAGAGTTGAGGACCCAGTTTTTTTGAATTCCAAATGGGGTTCTTTCTGTTACAGCTTCCTCTCTAAAGATAGGAAATGAAATAGGAAAATGATATTTTAAAATGTCAGCGTCGGAAGAGGAGAGAGGAAAATTCTGCGCTTTTATTTAACGGGAATTTAGGAAGCTCATAATAGAAATTTTGGATATTTTGTTTTTAAATCAGACTGTGGCCTTTACTAAAAGGTTGAGCATATGCTACCATGTGGAGCCACCTGGGGTAGCTCTGTTGCTAGGCGCCCCGCCCAAAGCAAGGCAGTGCTGGTTCAACCCAGTCTCACCCAAACCCTGACCCCCCAGAGCCGTCAGTCAGCTGGCTCTCACCAGAGTTAGACTATACATTCTTTTACAAGATCAAAAGTCAGTCTATCAGGGAGCAGACCAATAATGTGTTCAGCCTGGTGCCTGCCCCAGTATAGGCACTAAGGGATATTTCTCTCTCTTTCTTCCTTCACACATGGAGCAAGGTAAGAGATTCCAATAGAGCCATATTATGTTATAACGGCAACAAAGCAGATCTTGAATTAGAACTGTGTTCTGGTCTCAGGTGTTCTATTTTAATTGCTCTCAGATCTTAGACACATGCGATCTCTGAGCCTCCATTTCCTCGTCTGCTAAATAATAACCATCCTGCCCACCTTTCGGGGTTGCTATGAAGATCAAAAGACCTACTGATTGTGAAAGCAGAGGGTGAATTCTCCAAGCCTGTTACCATGATCTACTTCATACCCCTCGGTTTAAAGATCAGGGAGCCAGGAGCAGCTGAGTGATTTCCCCGAGGTCTGTTAGTGACAGGTAGACCTACCTCTTCCCGAGCTTGGTGAGAGCTGACCTCCAGCAGAGGGATTTATAATTACCTACAAAACAGCCACAAGATTTGCTAGATTTATTCAGCAACAACTGCCTAACCAAGCTACATATTCTACCAGCTCTCTTGAAATGATGCCCCAAGTATAACGAAGCATGATATACAATGTCAGGAGAGATCAGTAGGAACAGTGTAGCCAAATCAAGCCCGTTTTAAAAACAGCTTCCAGCACTATTTTGCTTTTTAGCTAAAGAAAGGAAAAATGCTCAAAGAATGACTAGGCAGTTCAATGAAGGAAATGAGAACTATTTCTTATAGACTTGCATTAATGTTACAGTCCTCCAACAGATCATTCTCTTCCTAAATTCTCCTTTTGCCCGAGTTGGTGAGCCCTGCAACGTGAATACGTGAGGTGTTTCCTCACACTTAGTTAGTCTCTAGGGTTAACAATTCAAACAAGTGATGTCTTGGCTTAGCCAAAAGGACTCTCAGATCTTCCAGTCTATCATATTGTGTGTCTGTCTTATGTGTTTGTCTGTTTGCTGCTTTCCACAGAGGGACTTGAAGCTGTTTATACAAATAGATGCTTTGTCCAAGAATAAGATAATGTGAAGTGAGTTTGGAGAAAGAAAAAAAAAACGTGGGTAAGGAAATGTGATGAACTGCCAGACATAGATACCCAATAGCCTAACTCAGTTGCCAGAAGAGGCGGGGGGCAGGGTGGAGGAACAAAACCAAAAAACCAAAAAACAAACGCTAAGCTTTCTAGAAGCCAAGAGCAAACTGGTGATTGCCATTTGGTTCATACTCAGCAGCCTGTGTGGGGCTGGAGGGAAGGGGCAGAAGACAAGCTTGGCTTATAGCCAACGCAGCACACTCCTATGGAGCCACACTAGTGAAAGCATTAAAGTGCACCTTGAACTCTGAATATTCACTTTTAAAACATCCGTCATCCACCCACTGAGCTCAGTGGAGTGGCTGCTTCACTTCTCCAGTGAGTACCCGATTTACAGATTCTCCTACCTTGAACAAAGTGGGCAATATCCAAATTCAAAGGCTGTGTTTGCTCTCATGGAAGCCACTTGGAGAGTCTGCTGCCCTTGCTAATTCACTGCGCTAGGCAACTGCTTGTTCCATCTCTGTTCTTTTCCCAGCCAGAGTCATTGTTCCAACTTATTTGTATGACTTAATGCTTCTCCATACCCAGAAGCCTATTCCAGAGCTCACTCATTAGTCAAATCTGTTTTTTCACTAATCGATTATATTCTTTTGTGAAGTAGCTAATCTGAAGGAAAGTGAGTTAGCTAATTTGGAAAAAGCAAGTATTTAAATCTTGGTAATATAATGTTCTCATGAAAAGTGCTTCTCTAAATTAGAGTCAAGTTGCATATGTGAATAATGCAAGTGGTTGTGGAATTTTAGGAACGGGTCTTTATCCCCATGTCGTATCTCTCTAGAGTTTCCTCTCTCCTCAGGTGTTCCTTTTAAACAAGTGTGCTATATATAAACTACTTCATTCCTTGTTGAAAAAAAGGAGTGTGAAATGACAGGACAATAGGTGTGTACGGGAGGGCAGATTGAGACATTCGAAGTAGGCGAAGAATGGGCGATACCAGTTGGGCAGTTGGATTTAGCTGTGTCTGTAATCATTACTCAGTGATAATTTTTATCACCATCTGCCTTGCTAATCACGTTTTAAAAACTAGGACCTTTATTCAACCTCTACAGATTGTTTTAAACTATTTGGTCTGTCTAACAATTGGTGAGAAATTACCAGAACCTTTCAGAAAAAATTTTTAATTCATTTACACAGACTTGAATGTTTAAATTACATGAACATATCATCACTTTTATTTTAGTCAGTTTTCTTCTCTTGTTTTGATCTGCTGTTTGACTTTTTGCCTTGCCAACCCAGATTCAACTGTCTTCAAAGATGTCTTTAGCTATCATTTAAAAAATCAGCTCTCTTTTCTTTGGATAATTCTGCAACCTGGAGAATTAAAACAACATTGTCTAGTTGTGCTGTTGACTCATGTGCAATCTTCAGAAAAATACATCATTTTCATGTGGCTGATTAAGTTTTGTAGCAAGGTTCTCATAAACATATGTTCTTTGGAGAGTAGCAATAATTCCGTCTGTTTTTCTTTCCTGTTCTTTGTAATACACAAGTAGAGGATGTACAGGGGATGTGAATTCCTAAAATTCTCTATACCTTCAAAAATGCGTCTCATATGGCAAAGATTTTTGTTATCTTTGTTGAACAGTACAGTTTAGGAAAAGAAACTATAAATCTATAAAACTGATATCTATCGAATGTTTTCTGTGGATGCTGGGGTTTTTTTTTTTTTTTTTCTTGTCCATCTGTTGCCATAAACTAACAAATGAGAAACAGAAATTATTATGAAAGCAGAGTAACCAAAGAGTGGTTCTCTCCAGTTTTGGAATAGGTTATACTACTTTGTATTCATCTTTATCTGAAGATGTCAAATATCAGTGGAAATCTCAATGCCTCTGTGAGGTAGATAATTTTGTTATCTTACAGAAAAGGATAATGCTATACTGAGAGGTAAATTAAGTCCTGGGTCACATCACCATAGCACAAAGTAAGATTTTAAAGATCAAATTCAAGGAACAGAAGTATGATTTGCAATCAAACCACATCAACAGAGATTCCCAGATTTTGACCCCAAAGCTATGTTTATTTGACATAAAGATAGGGAGGTCAACTGGCTAAAATTTGTCTCCATCTCTCCAGTTTTCCCTCCACTTAATCAAATAAAACATAAGCCTCCTCTTGCTCTCCCAAAAGTTTCATCTGTAAAACAGGGATGATAATACTAATACTTACCACGTAGAGTTGTTTTGAGGAAGAAATGAGAAAATGGAGATATCTTATTACAGACACTGGCACTTAGTAAGGTATCCAATAAACATTAACTGCTATTAACATTATGATCAGTTCATAAAGAAAATAAATGGAAGAAACCCCTGACTTGGGGCATGATAAAAAAATGTTTGCTTACTTCGCAAAAGAGAAAGTTTCTATTGTTTTTTCCAAAAGATTGGAAGGGATAAAATACTCTTTTGTATTCTATCATGTATTATTATCTATCTAGCATCTATGTATCTATTATCCATTATTATGTTTTCATCTTTTATTATCTAATACTACCTATTATCCTTTCTATTATGCAAGAATAAATTTTTATCCTGTAACTATTTGATTACCCATGGCCAATTGACAAGAGTCAAAGATAGTATCATTGGGATAACAAAGGAGAAATATTGAGGAGGTAGCCAGCAACCACTTACGAAATCACCAATATTTGACGATTTTTGACCTAAATAAGTGGCAATTTCACTTATGAAATAGTGAACCTAATAGACTCCAGAGTCAACCTAATAGACTCCCAATCCAGACACATCCAAGCTAAGGATTAAAAACCAAAGAGACAATATATCTTCTACTGTTTCTTCTCACCTACTACCAAAACATATGAAACAAACAGCAAAAAACCAACAATAGAATAGGAAATAGTGATTCACCAGGGTACTTCAAACTTTGGAAAATACAATTTAATTTAGCACAATTTCTGTTTATTGTATTTTCTATTTTCAAAAGCCATTTTGTTCATTTTTTTATTATGTTCAATTAGCCAACATATAGTACATCATTAGTTTTTGATGTAGTGTTCAACGACTCATTGTGTGTAACACCCAGTGCTCATCACAACACGTGCCATTTTAAATATAGTAAATGTCATTTTCTCAATATAAAATATAAGTAAATATCAAATGATATATATATTTTTAAATTACGGCTATTTCTAGCATGAGACAAAGATATTTTTAAAATTTACAGTAGATCACGGGTGCCTGGGTGGCGCAGTTACGCGTCCAGCTCTTGGTTTCAGCTCAGGGTCTCGGGATTGAGCCCCGGTGCCGGCCCCGTGCTCAGCACAGAATCTGCTTAAGACTCTCTCTTACTCTGCTCTTCCCTCCCGCTCTCACTCTCTCTCTCTCTCTAAAACAAATAAATCTTAGCAACAACAAAAAAGTTTATGGTAGATCCAGCTTCACTTTTAGAGGACAAGATTATTTTTAATAAAATTCTGTCCTGCTTTTGACCATAATTTTTATTATGTGTTAAATAGCTCTAACTTTGAAGAGTATTTTTATAAGATAATTTTATACTTCCCTTCTTGCTGTTTTCTGCTTCCTTAATTGGTCACCTAGCTAACAGAGCTCTATTTGAAACATGGCTTCCTTGTCAAAAGGGAGAAGTCAATAGGCTTCTTTAATGCCGTCTGCGAAGCTGGGATTATGATACTTCAGCAGACCTCTCTTTCATACAGGCTGAGCAACCATCCATTATAGTGTGTACGTGCTCTCCCAGGACAGACTAACCTCCAGCATACCAATAAGATCATGACATGCCCTCCAACACACAATTAAATTTCGCTGAGGTTTTCAGATGTGACATCTTTAAGAGAATTTCATATGCAAAAGTTTCACGAATCACACACTCTGGCAAATTACCAGGACACTATCCTCAGCTGGATCTCCTTGGGAAAACAGGCTGAAGTATTAACATGAGGGTTTTTGAAAGGCTCCCTATGGCACCTTTGCTGAAAAGATATTAAACCAAACAGCTGCTGATATGGAAACCGGCTGTTTGAACTGTAACTCGGTTAGATATGTTAATAGGGGAAGACTATGATATCTGACAAACGTGACGCAGGAAATGACTAAACAGTTAATGCTTATTACTTTGCAGTATTCCTGAGGCCGGGGAGGTGGTTAAGGGTGGTATCGTGTGGGCACTAAACAGTAACCCAAGGCAGTGACACTTGAAAGGGACCATTTCTTTGTCCTTCTTTCTAGAGTTTCAGGCATTATAAATATTAACTCGTCCAAGATCCTGCTTCACAGCAATCATTGACAGGACAAATGAAACATTTTGCAACACCTTAAAAAAACAGTCCTATCACTGTTACAGAGCTAGTTTTATTATCCTGCTTCCTAAAAAAGGCCGTGAGGCCTCAATAGCTCTGGCAGAGTTTCTGTAAAGGTGATGGAATTTGGCCCTTGAATGACGCAAAAAGGTGCATGCATGGATTTTGCAAATTCATGCTTCCACATACATAAATGCTGGATTGAACCCAGGTTTTTAACCGTTTGGATTTTTAAAATAAAATAAAATTAAAAAATCCCACTCCCCCTGCATGTGCTCTCTCTCTTTCTCAAATAAATAAGTAAAATCTTAAAAAAAAAAAAAGTATGAAAAGTTAAGCATATAAAAATGTACTAGGGCGGGGCGCCTGGGTGGCTCAGTCTTTTAAGTGTCTGCCTTCAGCTCAGGTCATGATCCCGGGGTCCTGGGATCGAGCCCCACATTGGGCTCCCTGCTCAGCAGGAAGCCTGCTTCTCCCTCTCCCTCACTTGTGTTCCCTCTCTCGCTGTGTCTCTCTCTGTCAAATAAATAAAATCTTTAAAAAAAATAAAATAAAATAAATGTACTAGGGCTACATGCACCATTGATCTTTCACAATATTAGAAAAATGGAAGAAAGCATATTCCCTTACAAATACTGTCATTTTTTAAAAAGATTTTATTTATGTATTTGAGAGAGAGAGAGCACAAGCAGGGACAGGGGAGTGGCGGAGGAAGAGGAAGAAGCAGTCTTCTCACTGAGTGGAGAGCCCAAATCAGGGCTCCAATCCCACCACCCTGAGATCATGAGATCATGATCTGAGCCAAAGGCAGACGCTTAACTGAGCCACCCAGGTGCCCCACAAATACCGTCATTTTTTAACCAGTAGAAAAATCATCAATTATGCAAAAATGTCCGTAAATACAAAATAAGTAATTTCCAACATAACTCAAGACCATCGATGATAACGCAAGAAATATTTACTAAGCCGGCAAACTATGAAGTCAGACAAACTATGGCCCCAGGGCCAATCCAGCCCCCAGCTGACCTGGGAGCTAAGGGTGTTTTTTGTTTTTAAAGGGTTGTAACAAAGAAAGCAAAGAAGAATCAACAGCGACTGTTCACAGCTGGCAATTTCCTAATCAGTCTTTTGCAGAGAGTTTGCCCACCCCTGTAGTAAGCAGTTCCAAACCCTGTGAGGCGAGCTGCGTTTTCGTCTCAGACCAGCTGAAGACGAATAAAGCCTCCTGTGCCTGTAAATAGCTCATAGGCTCCGGGGGCGCAGGGCTCGTCAATAAGCCAGACTGTGAAACAAGATGGCGTCAGATAAGGGCTTCAAAGAAACAGGCCCCAGGGTTGGTGGGGAGAAAGGGAGTGGCCTGTTGGGAGGGTGATTCTTAAAATGAACCTTGAAGACCACAGGTCTTGAGGGATACAGGAGGGTAGAGTGAAGAGGGGATCGGAGAGACCAGAATGCAGGGTGTTCCGCACCCAGTGGGTGATTCACTCTCAGAAGCACTTAGGTGGCTGCAGGTGGCCTCCCAGGCTAGAACGTGAGGTCAGGGCTGCGTGACAGAGGCCGTGATCGGGAGCTTGTATGGAATCGAGAGATTCATTCTCTTAGAGACCGAAAGGACAATGCGTGCTTTTACTTTGGTGTCTGGTATTACTGGGCTCGCGTGCGGTCGCAGAGAAGTATTTTATTATAATCGGTGAAAAGCGAGGGAGACAGTCCCTCTTAAGCCATGCATCTAGTAAATGAATGGCTTTTGGCTGTAGGTCAATGAATAACATGAGTATATGCAGTTACCAAGTCACCGTTAACAAATAAAGCTGGTAGAGTTTCAATGTACTCATCAGAATTCTTGAAAGCCTATTTTCCAGGCAGTTCAAATAGAGGCGAGGTAGCTGAGGTTGGCGAGGCTGCCAGGAACACCGAGTTCTGAGTTTGCCCCTGACTCAGTGCGTGACCTTCGGCAAACCACTCAACTTCTCACTATCTCAGTTTCCTTGGCAATAAAATGGGGATAACAGACCGTAGCCACCTCATAGGAGTGTGACGAAGAGTAATAAATGTCTGCAAAAAGATAAGTGTTCCTGAGGGTGGGGGAGGTGGGGGGCGGGGGGTGGAGGAGGAAGAAGTTCTCTTTCGAGAGTTTAGAAGAAAAATGGAGATTTTCAAAATTAAAGTAGGACACGGTTTGCAGCTTCTAAGAGCCAAGAGCTTTGTAAAACAGAAAGGATTACGGATGACACAGAACCTACAGCTTGTTAAGGTACCTGTAAGCTACCAGTAGAAATTTGGGACTGTATTCTCTAAATTAAAATCAGGAGACAGATTATTTTGGTTCAATGGTGGGAGAGAATATTGAAAATCAGACAACACTGCCCTAGACAAGGTGGCCTCATATGGCTGCTCTGTCTGTACTCCAAAGCTTAGAATGTTCTGCTCGGTTCTCCTGTGTATTGTTTGGTTCCAAAGCTGCAGAGAGAAAAAAAATCCCTTTCTCCACTTCCTTTTCTCTTCAGACTTTCATAATCGGTCCTAGAGAGGGACTGTGGCAGCAACGTCTACCCGGCCAGAAGGGCTGCCTCATAGCTAATCATCTGTCATTGGCCCTTGGAGGCTGAGGGAGATACTAAAGTTCTAAGGAAAGTTGAAGAATCAGCCCTAGCTATGCCATACTGTGCCTGGAGCAGACCACTGGGGATAGAAGACATGCTCCGCACTGCTCTGGACATTTGGGGCAGTGAAATGTTTCTTAGGATCCTTGCTGTCCCTTACCCCCACCCCTTTTTTCCTCTCCCTCCCCTCCTTCCTTTTTCTTGCTCTTTCTCTCTCTCTTCCTTTCTTTCTTAAAGAAATCTTTACTTTTAGTTGGCTAAACTGGAGAGGCAAGCCAAAATAGTTCAATTTGCAATTTGCTATCTTGTTGGGAAGACACTAGCTCAAAACCACAAAGCCCTGAGTTTGACCCTAGCACTCTGTGGCTACTGATGACTCATCCTGATAATTATCAGATTGAATCTTCTCTACTGGTTTGATAATAACAATGAGTGGAAAAAGAACTTCAATCCAGTGTTCATGCCTAATAATCGGTCTCCTGATTGCCTTTGTAGACTCGTGGTTCTCTTCATTTTCCTGGTATGTATAAGACAATATGCTATTGATGCAATCCTTGGGTGCATAGTTTGCATATATAACCCTGTTATATGGTTAACCCTGTTTTTGGGTCCTTGGAGAATGCTGCCTGAGTAAAGGAGGGAGCCACAAGACACAAGTACCAGTCAGAGATGGCTGGAATAGAAGCTGCTCTCTGATGAAATCTTGATTTTATGTGGCTTTTCTTAATAACAGGGTTGCTAAATAGGAAAGCTAAGCTGGAATTTAACTGCCGTGATTCTGCCTTAGATTTTGGAGCTCTGGGTCCACTGATGTTCCTTTCCATCCCATCCATTTATAACTTTCATCACTTTTTCCTCAAAGTAAAGAAGACGTACCTCTGTGACTCAACGGCATGCCAAGGCCATTTGAGCCTTCCCAGGGTTCCAAAGGAAGTATTGATTTGAATTCTGCTGCTTAAACAATTAGTCTCTAAGACGGCAGCTTGCAACTTCCTTAAAGTAATGGTGTGGGTTTGGAGGGGAAATTATCTTGTTGGTAATTGTTTTAATTTTTCAATTCATGGTTATTCATCTGGTTGTGTGTAGTCTTTTGAGCCTGATACTCTGCTGAATGAATCTCTATGCTGAAGTAAAATGGGAAGAAGACCAAATTTCTGTTCAGTGGAACTATGTATTTTCGGACAAGGAATCACTTGCATATCCTTAATAAAAATCACGTATGGATGGCCCACAATAAAACTCAATGATGCGTATAAGTTATATACACTTATATATATAAAATATACATTTTTATTTATATATATTTAAGTATATTTATATATTTTAAATATATATATTTAAAATATATATAAATATATTTTTATATATACTTATATAAAGTAATAAATATAAAAGTGTGTATACATGCACCAAAAAATTATATTATTCACAGCAGCACTAGTCACAATAGTTAAAAATTAGAGACAACTCAAATGTCCATCAACTGTAGAGTGGATAAATAAACTGTGGTATGCTTATACGATGGCACGTTACATAGCAATGAGAAAGAACGAGCTCCTGCTATACACAACATAGATGAATTTCACAAACAAAATGCTGAGCAAAAGAAGTCAGATGCAAAAGGACACATACCTATGAATCCATTTATCTGAAGTCCATAAACGGTCAAAATTGGTCTATAGAGATGTATTCTGATAGAAATCTGAACAGTGGGTTTCTTTGGGGTGGGGCTAGAGTTCTTAAAGGGAACTCCTAGAGTTTGGTGATGGTTACACAAGCATGGAGCTGTACAATAATGATTTGTAAACTTTTCTATATGTATGGTCTACTTTAATAAAGGTTTACCTTAAAACATGCATAGTCATTATTATCAGTTTGAGTTTAGTGTTATTTCACTTTTCATCAGAATGAAGGAGGTCAGTATTGTGTGAATGCTCTTAAGCTGCAAATGACAGGAGACCCAACTCAAAAGTGGTTTAAACCAGGGGTTGGTAAACTTTTCCTATAAAGGTACAAATAGTAAAGATTATAGGTTTTTTGGGGTGATGGGACTTCTTGTGAGTATTCAGCTCTGTGTTGTAGCAGGCAAGCAGCCACAGAAAATATGTAAACAGAGGGCAGGGCTGTGTTCTAATAAAATTCAAGTGAACTTGGGGGTTGTCTTATTTTGCCGTCCACCAACCCTAACCTATAACATCAAATCAGGTAAAATAGCACAGTAGAAAATGGCACATTCAGAAGAAATAGGCTTTATTTGGCATTCTCCTTGCTTGGAGGATTTATGTTTAAAATCCAACTCCATAAAGACAATGATAACATGGAAGTCTTGGAAAATCTTTAGCGATTTGCTGTAGCAAGATTGTCAAAATACCAAATAAAATACTGAACTATTTACATAAAAACAATCAAAGTGGCGAGGGCTTTTATTCATTTTAAATGTTATTTATTTATTTCTGGACTAAGTAATATACTAACAACATTCACATCTCCAAAAATAAAGGAATGTGAAGAGAAAATCTCTTTCCTAGTTGTTTCTTTTCTGGAGACAACGGATGACTGTAGTTTCTGGTTTACCTTTTACTTTGCAGTAGGTCATGGGAATCCTTCCAAATCAGTATATAAAGAGCGTCCTCGTCCTTTTTAACAGCTGCATAATGTTCCATTATAGAGATGTAGCCCCACTTAACAAATTTTCTATTGGTAAGCATTTAGATTATTCCTAATCTTTTGCTATTAGAGAAAATGATATATTAAATAACTTAGTACCCACATTATTTCACATACGCTCAAGCACACATACAGGATAAATCACTGCAAGTGAAATTGCTGCATTAAAATACAGGTCCATTTATGATTTTGATATATATTGCCAAATTGCCCTTGGTGGTATTGTACTGATTTAAACTTTCAGCAGTAAAATTGGAGTGCCCATTTACCATGCTTGTTTCAACAATGAATTTAATTTCATCTTACCCAATCTGACAGGTGAAAATGATATCTTATTATGAGTGAACTGGAACTTCCTTCTATTTATTTCTTTTTCTGCAAACTATCTCTTTTTTAAGTGAAATACTGATCTTTTTCTTATTAATTTGTAGGAATCCTTTATCTGTTATATGGATTACAATTTTTTCTAAAAAAATTTGTTTTTTTTTTGTCTTTCAACTACGCCAATGTTTTGTTGTTGTTTTGCCATACAGAAGTATTTGATCGTATATATATATATGTATATATAAATGGTATATATATCAATTTTTTAATGGATTCTGGCTTTTATTCTATATTTCAAAGGACCTACCCTATTCCGAGATTATATTTAAAAATTACCTAACAATTTATTCTGGCATGCTCAGAATTTCCTTTTCCTTTCTTATTTCTAAAAATGTTAATTCATCTGGAATTTATCATGGCAAAAGGTGAAAGGTTTGAATCCAACCGTAATATTTTCTCCCCAGAGACCTGTTCAATTGCTTGAACACCATTTATTGAATGAGTGTCTCTCTCCACTGATAAGAGATGTTGTTTTATCCTATACTAAAGTTCTTTTTGTATTTGAGTCATTTCTGTTCCAGTGAGCTGCTATCTATTCATGTAGCATGCCTTTTTAATGATTGTAGCTTTACATTTTAGTATCTAATGCAGCTAGGTTAACCCTTGTTTTTCTTTTTCTTTTTTTAAAGATTTTATTTATTTGACAGAGAGAGACACAGCGAGAGAGGGAACACAAGCAGGGGGGAGTGGGAGAGGGAGAAGCAGGCTTTCCGCTGAGCAGGGAGCCAACGCGGTGCTCGATCCCAGGACCCTGAGATCATGACCTGAGCGGAAGGCAGATGCTTAACGACTGAGCCACCCAGGCACCCCAACCCTTGTTTTTCTTTTTGAGGGTTTTCCTGCATATTTTGGCATGTTTATTTTTCCATATTAATGTTATAATCAGTACATACCATTTTTAAAAAACTTATTTTTAAGTGATTTTTTTTTACATTTAGAGATAATTTAGGGAGAACTGACCTCTTTATAAAGTCTCTTTTATCTAAAAACATAAATACCCTTCTATTTGTTCAAGTCTTCTTTTTGACCCTCAGTAGCTTTAAAAATCTTCTGCCTGTAGCTCTTCACTTCTCAAGTTTATTCCCAGGAATTTAATCTTTTTTGTTGCTAATACAAATGAGGCCCTTTCTTCCATTTTATTTTCCAACTGATTGTTATTTCAAGGACGTTTAAAAACCAAAGGGGGGAAAAATTATTTTTAGCTAAATAAATGGAATCTTCTAAACCATAATAAGTAACCATAGCAGTTGTAATTTAATTCTGTTCAGAATAGTTGCAAAGGAAGAAAAAAAAATCCCAAATTCATACAAGTAGAAGGATATTAGGAATAAATTAAAATATCTTTTTATAAAGTTGTTCTTTTGATTCACGTTTTAATCTTAAAATAGAATCCATATAATTTTCCTGTTCTCACACATCACTCACTGTTCATCTTTTGCCTGGTAGGGTACACACGTTGTTTTTACCCAGGGCTTCTCAGGGCGCTCTGCTAATTGCTTACCTCGCCCCTGGGGAAAGCTGGCAGCTCAGCACTTCTTTCTCACCTAGATCTTAAGGGACAAACGCTGCTGGGAACTAGAGCTTACAGCTCATGCAGAGGAGAGGCTGATGCCTCCAGGGCCCCACTTCCCAGCCCCCACACGCCAGTTCCCCTCCACAATAGCCTGGGAAAGCAAGATGTATCCAAGAAATCCCAGCTCTACCGAGAAGTGAGAACATTTCCAAGGTCAGCAGGAAAGAAGAAAGAGGGAAGTTCTTACAGAGGACTTCCAGATTTGCAACCTGGGAGGTTATAGGATGAAGGACTAAATTGTTCTGGGAGGGGAGCCTGGAGCTGGGAGGACACCGGGCTGTGTAGCCTTAGGGGAGAGTTTTCCTTTAGTGAGTGGCCACATTAGAGTCTTGGTTCTCATCCTTAGAACTGAGTTGGTTGACTCTCTGACTTTGGAATAACCCTTGATTGGGCTAGGAGAGGGAAGAGCAGGGTGACTTCTTGCCTCTCCTTTCATGCGGGGAAGGGACTGGAGGCCATAGTCTTCTCTTCCTGACAACCAAACAGCCTTTTTACAGGCAAAATCTCTACTGATCACATTGCTTAGGGTTAACTGGTGGCCTCTATATTTATTGGAAGGCAGTCAAGAGGCCTTTTGCATAATAATGCTAATAAGGAGTCGAAAGGCTACTGTATTTGGAGTGCCATGTATTGTCTCTGTCTTTTACATGGGTTCCCTTAATTTAATCCTCGCAATGGCCCTATAAGTCAAATATTACTGTGTTTCTAATTCACAAATGAGGAAAGTTAGGTTGAGGGAAATCACATAACATTGCAAAAGATGGAGTTGGGATTTGAAATCGAGTATCTGACTTTAATGATCATGCTTTTTAAAAAGATTTTATTAAAATCTTTAATATATTATTTGTATAAAACAATTTATTTGAGATATAGAGAGAGGGGGAGAGAGAGCACACAGGCAGGGGTGGGTGGGGCAAAGGGAGAAGGATAAGCCCACTCCCCAGTGAGCAAGGCTCTGGCCCAGCACCAGGGATCCTGACTTGAGCCAGGCACTCAAGGCAGACACTTAACTGACTGAGCCACCCAGGCGCCCCAGTGAATATGCTTTTTACCATCACACTTAGGTCTTATGAAAATGAAGGGCAAATCTCAATATTTTGAAATAAGGATGAGCAAAGAGAGTAAAGTTCTTTTTCTTTTTCTTTTTTTAAAGATTTTATTTATTTATTTGACAGAGAGAGAGAGAGAAAGCACATGCAGGGGGAGCAGCAGAGGGAGAGGGAGAAGCAAGCTCCCCACTGAGCAGGGAGCCTGAAGTGGGGATCAATCCCAGGACCCTGGGATCATGACCCGAGCTGAAGGCAGATGCTTAAACGACTGAGCCACCCAGGAGCCCCAAGTTTTTCCTATATATTAGATATTTCTTCCTGTAATTTTACATATTAATATATTCATTCTAAAAATGTGAGCTTTACATAATCCTGACTGGGCTCATGTCTACGAGGGATGTTGTAAAGCCCATTCACAAGCATATAATATTTTTTGCTTTAAGAGACAGATATATTCACACAGACATTGAAGTATAAGTAACAGCTCAGCCAGCATGTTTATTATACCATGTTCCAAAGACTATTCTACTTGTGACTATAATTCTGTACTCATGGTTTGTAACATTCTTCCAGAGATGTCAGATGTGTGTATATGCCCGTGTGTGTGTGAGTGTGTGTGTTTATGCATAATGTGATTTCCTTGTGGGTGTGAATTTCATCCTCTCTGTGATTCCTGTGCCCTAACCATATTGCTAGGCAACACAAAGCAACACACATCCCACATTCTCCTAATTCCATTTAATGTTTCACCAATGGACCTTCGCTTTTGTATGCAAGCAGAATCACACCAGTGGGTTGAGGATTTTGGATTTTTAAATAAGCAAGTGTCCACTCTGGTCAAACCAAATGACCGTAACTATCAGAAACTGGCAAAAAAGAGGGAGAGCTGACATAAAGCAAATGCACATATTTGTTTTAAGGCTTCGGTGATAATTCATTAGTAAAATTGGATGTGATTCTTACAGGTGACATCGAGGAGAGAGAGAGTACTGGCTTCCTTCCAAAGGACTCCTAGGACTAGAGGGGAATTGTATATGGAATACTTTTTCTGATATTGGCGATGTTGCACACGTATAATCTGCCAGATGAAAATCAGGTGCACATCTCCTCTGTTAACACAGAGACCAATAGTTTCATGTCAGGCTCCAGTTTAGTAGAGTACAATGAAGGTACTCATGATAATTCCTTGTCATAAGCTAAAGTCACTTACATTCCTCCTGCCCTCTGTTCCCAGGGAAAGGTCAGAGGTAAGCTTCAGTAGGCATGAAGCATACTGGAATTAGGCCTACAGTGGGCAAACACACAGATCTTCATCGCTACAAAAAAAGATCCCTTGATTTTCCCCCCATCCATTCAAGCCAAACCTTGGAGAACCACAGGAGGAAGAACTTGCAAGTGTTCACAGTGCTGATCAGCATTATTTAAGAGGTAGCATTGCACAGGTCAGAAAGTCCTATGAGGGCACTCTGAACTGACACTCAACCTGTAAAAGCAAATATCATATTATAATTCCTTAGCTGCAGGCTTAGGAAAAAGAACAACCAAAATTTTTGCCAGTTGGGAGATGAAAATGACATGGAAAGGAGGCCACTGGTAAGAACAACACATATGGGAAAGTGTGATTGCATTAGTTACTGAAGGCTGTGTAACAATTTCCCCCCGAAGTTAGTAGTTTATTATTTTAGTTTTTTAAAAGATTTTATTTATTTATTTGACAGAGAGCACAAGCAGGGGGAACAGCAGAGGCAGAGGGAGAAGCAGACTTCCCATTGAGCAGGGAGCCCGATGCGGGGCTCGATCCCAGGACCCTGAGATCATGACCTGAGCAGAAGGCAGACGCTTAACCGACTGAGCCACCCAGGTACCCCCAAACTTGGTAGTTTAAAACAATCAGAAACATTTATTATTTCACACAGTTTCAGTGCCTCTGGAACGGAAGAGTGCCTCAGCCTGTTGGTTCTATCTCATGATCTCTTACGAGTCCACAGTTAAGATGACAGCCAATGCTGCAGTCATTTGAAGGTTTGGGGCTGGAAAATCCACTTTCAAGATGGTTTATTCACATAACTGGCAAGTCAGTGCTGGCTGTTGGCAAAAGGATTTACTTGCTCACCATATGGCTTCCTACATGTCCTCACAACACAGTATCTAGCTTCTCCAGAGTGGACAATCCGAGAGAGAGCCAGACAGAAGCCACAGCGTCTTTTATAACCTAGCGCTAGAAGTCAGAGTCATACCATTCCAGTATCCTCCTATTGGTTATACAGGTCATCCCTATTCAGTGCATCAGTGGACCACATAAACCCAGTGTAAGCACTGGGAAGTGGGAATCACTGGAGGCTATCTTGGAGGCTGGCCACCACAATGATAGAGACATTTCTGTGTGTACAGGATTGAGAAGAGACTCATGTATTGGTTGAACGATTGACGGCACTGGACCAGTGGTCCCAATGCTAGCTGTAAGCAATCGCCTGTGTCACAGTGACCTGAGGCACTTTAAATAATATTGGCTTCCCAGGCCTCTTCCCCAAATAGTCTGATTAAGTCAGGGATGATGCCCAGATTTCAGAATTACTGGATTAGGTGATCTCCAAGGTCAAGTCCAACCTTAACCTTGTTCCCCAACCTTTCCAGATCATAGGTGTTACCCAGGGAGTTTGTTTAAAATACAGATTTCCAGGCCCTACCTCCAGCTTCATGAATCAGAACCTCTAGCGAGGGCCCTAAAAATCTGTATTTCTGCTTAATTTTTTAAAAATTTGGACCAAGTCATTCAACATGATTGGAAATTCTAAAAGGTATAAAAGGATGTCATTAAGAAGTGTCTTTCCCAACTTTGTCCTCCCAAAATCCCAATTCACCTTCCTAGAGAAGGTGATCAGTATCACTTTGTATGTGTGTGTGTATTCTTCCAACAATAAATGCACACATATAAATGTGTATATATATGTATATATTTTATTTTAAATATTTTATTTATTTATTTGTCAGGGAGAGAGAACACAAGCAGGGGGAGCGGCAGGCAGAGGGAGAAGCAGGCTTCCTGTTGAGCAGGGAGCCTGATGCGGGGCTCGATCCCAGGACCCCGGGATCATGTCCTGAGCTGAAGGTAGACGTTTAACTGACTAAGCCACCCAGGTGCCCCTAAATGTGTATATTTAAAAAAATGTTTTTTTAAGCAAATCAAAAATCAAAAGCATATATGGTAAAAAGCAAATTCATTCCTGATCCTAATCACCAGCTCTCAAACACTTTTACCAGTTTCTTGTGCTTTTCTGTCATTTTAATAAGTGACTCAGGCATTCTGACAACCCGGTGTGTTTGGGACACCATAAGTCTATCAGAATAAGTTGAAAGAGCTGGAAAACTTCACTTGGCTACTTATGCATTGTATAACACTCATTTAGTTGAACTCGACCCTGGATATTATAGTTAGATTCTTTCATTTAGCCATTACTTACAAGGTGCCCGGCCCAGTCAGTGGTAAACAGTGAACCCAGCTCACAGGAGCTCACAGTCTGATAGAGCAAACAGCCACTTTCGGTGCCAGAGTGCTATGAGAAAGGGGGGGAGGGGCGCCCCAGCAGCTCCCTGGCACTGGAGGTGGGTGAGGGCTTCTGGAAGGAAGGGGTTTCCACACTGGGGCGGAAAGGATGATGAGGCAGTGCTAATTGGGCAAATGGAGAAGCAAAGTATTCCTGGCAAAGAGAAAGGAAAAATGCAAAGGTCCCAAGTTTTGATCTGGCACGCTCCTCTCAGGCAACCTAAAAGTGAAGCATCTTGGTGTCTGTGTGCAGGAGAGGCCCGAGATGAAACAAGGGAGGTAAACTGAGGTCAAAATAAGAGGGAGGGACCTATAATGGCTCTGAAAGTCAGGAATTAAATTTAGGGATGATAATAATCAGTGTAAAAAGTGGATTTGGGGGCACCTGCCTGGCTCAGTCGGTAGAGCATGTGACTCTTGATTTCAGGGTCGTGAGTTCAAGCCCCACATTGGGCATAGAGCTTACTTAAAAAAATAGATATTCAAACATTGATGTTGATGCAAAAAAAAAAAAAAATGGATGGGAAAGGGTAAGAGTGGGGAGGTAGGGAGATAGTTTAGGAGGTTGTTGTCAGAGGAGATAGGTGCAGCCTGAATTAGATGGTCCTCGTAGGGATGGAAAAAACGAGAAACCGTTTGAAATTATATGAGAGGTAGATTCATCGGGACTTGGTGATTGATTGACAGGGGATGGAACTGGGTCACTCCCAAATTTCTAGCACAGGCAATTAGGTGTTCTGCACTTCAGTAGGGAACACAGGTGGGAAAGCACTTTGGGAGAAGGCATTTGGGAGAGTGAAGGATGAGTTTGACATTTTGAGTTTGAGGAAGAGAGAGCGAGTAACTAAATGAAAATCTAGCGTCAGACTGAGAAATAAGAGTCGGTTGGTGGTGGTCAATGGCAGGACGGGCGTCTCCTAATTTGACTTGAAGCCTTACCTAGCTTGCACCTCCACCTCTACCCCTGCTTTTGTCCTGCCCCCGACCCTCTCCCATCCCTTATAAAGCAGGCTGGTTCAACCTTTCTCCACCCCTTGGAGTGGAAGGGGCTAATGGATGGTCCTGCGTCATAAGCTGCTGCCTGCACAAAATTCAGTAGCTGGCCAACAATGTATTAGGTTCAGTAAAAAGATAATATGCTTCCGTTGATTATAAATGATAACCTGATAGTTCCATGTTTCCCGGCATAGTGCCCTAAGTGGACTCTGCATCTTTTTTCAGTTCTTAGTTTATTCTGGGTACTGAGGCTATGTATTGCACGGGCAACTGATGGCACTGTGGATATATTTGAAACAAGGTAAGCCCGCAGCCATAGTTTTCTTTGCCTTCTGGAGTTCCTAATTCTTTTTGCCAGAATGAATAGGGCTTCAGCTAATTAGATGTTTGAAAATGCTCACCTTTGTTTGGTGCTGTGAACAACCAGCCAGAGGCATTTTAAATTATGAGGGTGACTAAGAAAATAAGATCTTTGCTATTGTGCAGAGAAATCTGAAGAATTTTATCCATTCTTCAGTTCTTGCTAAATGGCTCATTGTATGCTATCTGTATGGTATGGGTCTAGGACAGATTTCTCTCTGAACTTCACAGCATGGGTGGAAGAGAGTAATTTGGCCTTTCCTTTTTCCTGGCAGTCCGTGCCAGTCCATTTATATGGTATGTTCACAGGAGAGCTGACAAGTGTTGAGAGGTTTTATTTGATATGCATTTTTTTAAAGTAGAAAAAAATCCATAAAAATAGGTACTTTTAAGCCAGTTTTCCTAGTTAGTCTTAAGGTCATAACCCATTCTGTTTCACTAAAAAGTTCCACCTCAAACCGACTGCCTACCTATGCTAAATTCTCTGGGCTGTGTTTAATATTTATGATGAAACCATGTACTACAGGGACAGTTTTTAATGATACAAATGCAAAAATCACATTATTTTTCTGTGTAACTTGTAAAAGCCATTCCTTCTAAAATGGGGCTGCTTATGCTAATTTGTTATAGTTAGTGAGTTGCAGGCAGCTCTGTGAATTTACTTTTCTTGGCAGTTCTAGAATATCCTGCCATAACACATACTGAAAAACTGTTTGATGGATTATGAAAATCTGGATGTACTAAAGGTACATCTTGTGCAAACCATAAGATAAATACATGATTACATCTTTAAAAATCTGTTATCTCATCAGGTTAAGGAAATTGTCATTATAACAACCCAAAGAAAATTAAACTGTTTTGAATAGAAGACCCATTTGTCCATGCTGTAAATATTTTTAATATCCAATGCTGGCTCGATTTTTGCTGGTCTTTCTGAAAATACTGCCTGCTAGAGATAAACTGTATTTCATCTAGAACCCACTTTGCAGATGGGTAGCACTTCATTGCTCTAGTTGATATTCTTAGTGAAGCGTAAGAAGCATTAGTTGTTGGGATTACTGGTGCAAAATATATTTTGAAATGTTATCATTACATTTAATGAGGCCAGCCATGTTCTATTACTTCAAGGACGTTGAATTACTGGGCCTGTCAATATTAGATTTGCCCTGATATATGATTGCTTCATTAATAATAAATGAAAAAAGTATATAATTTGGTTCAATTGTGTGTTAGCTACACGTAACCGACACTTTTGAAATAGTCTTTAACCTCTAGCACCTTGCGTTTCTAACAGATGAAAAGGGGTTGGGAAAAAAAAAAAAAGGCAATTCATTTGTTCATTTATTCAAAAAAATATATATTGAGAAACTATTATGTAAAAGGCACTCTGTTACACTTTCTTGGGGCCTAGGGAATACACCTTGATGAATAGGAGAGATCTGGTTTATATCTTTGTCTTCTATCAGGGAGACAACATGAAATGACAAATTATAAAATTAATTATTTAGTAATTATGGGAAGTGTTTTGAAAGGTACCAGTAGGGTGGGTTGAGGGCAGATAACTGGAACTGGGTGGAGAAGCAAGCTTGTTTTAAGGGAGTTTTTAAAGTTTAAGTTGCATTTGGAATGAACTGGAATAAAATCTTAACCGTGTCAATTAAAAAAAAAAAAAAAGGAAGAAGAGTTCTTGTATTGAAAGGTAAAGAGCCAAAAGATCTGTAAGAGAAATATGGTGTAGTGTGGTAAGAATCTTATACAGACAGGAAAACATCCTTGCATGTGCTAAAAACATCTTACCACTTGAAGGAATGATTTTTAACCCTAGGCTAAAAGTAAGATACTATATTTCACTTTAGAAGGAGGAAAATGGCTAAGAAATGCAGATGGCCAATTAACTTTTTCAGTTCAACTTCATGCACGTGATAAAATATGTAAAACTTAACATAAAAAACTTTAACATGTTTATATGCTTATAAATGCTTCAAATTGATTAAAATTCTTCAGTTACAAGGTTAGGCTCCTTGATTACTGAATGTTCTCACATATTTAAAAGCAAAATGGAATTTTATCGGAAGCTGAAGCATAAGGACAGAGTTATACAAAGAAAGCCTAAATTGACTAAGAAAAGTCAGGTATGAGATGAAAATAATTTTTGCCACTTACTCTTTCCATAATGAATTTCAATCAAACCTAATTTATTTTAAATTTCTAGCATAACATGCAATTTTAGAAAATGTGTCATTAGAGAGATGTAAAATCGGAAGTAAGTGTGATCATCTAGGCTTAGATTGAGTAAAAATTAATTTATTGTTAATTTTTTGAGTAGGTAATACGTATATTATTGAAAAAATAGAAGAAATCCAAAAATTAAGCTTTCTCTCCACCCTGTTTCCTACCCACCCTGTTCCCAACCACCCTCGACCACATGCAGAAACAACTGCACACTTGAACGTATTATTACTTGTGCATAAATATGCACATACCAGCAAATCTCAATATAGGCTTGTCTTTTTTTACACAAAAGGTAAAGTGCCTTCACTCTGTTTTCACTGAATATTATTTCTTGGAGATCTTTTGTAACAGATGCACATCCTTTCACTTCTTTTTATTTTTTAAATATTTATTTATTTATTTTTAGAGAGAGAAGGAGCACAAGCAGGAGGGGCAGAGGGAAAGGGAGAGAGAATCTCAAGCAGACTCTGTGCTGAGCGAGGAGGCCCATGTGGGGCTCAATCTCACAACCCTGAGACCATGACCTGAGCTGAAACCACCCTGCACCACTCAGGTGCCCCCCCACCCTTTTTAAGATTTATTTATTTATACTTGTTTTTATTTTTTTTAAACAGCTGTCTATTATAGTATGGATGTACCATCATTTATTTAACCAGTCTCCTGTGGATAAGCATTTGGGTTGTTTTCTTTTTCTTTTTAAAGATTTTATCTATTTATTTGACAGAGAGAGAGCACAATCAGGGAGAGGGACAGAGGGAGAGGGAGAAGAAGACTCTCTGCTGAGCGGGCAGTCTGATGCGGAACTTGATCCCAGGACCCTGGGATCATGACCTGAGCTGAAGGCTGACACTTAACCAACTGAGCCTCCCAGGCGCCCTGGGTTGTTTTCAATAAACAACTCTATAGTGAACAACCTTGAGCATGGTCATTTCACAAGTATCTCCACAGAGGTAGAATTACTAGTCAAAGGATATAATTAATCATCAATAATTTTAGTAGATATTGCCAAAATGTCCCAGAGTTTGTACCAATTTACACTGCCAGTTGTGATACATACGAATGTGTATTTTCTTCTTGTGTTATCCAAATTTTGGATTCTTTTTGTGAATGATTGGAGAAAACTGGCATCTCATTTTCTCATTATTTATCTCTTTTAAGATTTTCCAATTGGACCATTGGGGATTTCCCTCCCCTCACTTTGAAGAAGGTCTTTTATATTAGGAAGGTAAGATTTTCATTAGTAATAATAGGAGTTGTAAATATTTTTATCTCACCTTATCATTTGTATTTTGATTTGCCTGGTGGTGGCTTTTGCTGCAGCAGTCTTATTTTTTTGTAGTTTAATTTACCAATGTTTTCTTTTATGGCTTTTGGATTTGACCCATAGCTGGGAGGGACAACTATACCCCAAGGTCATTAAGAGAGTATCTTGTTTGTCTGCTAGGGCTTGAGTAGTTTGTCATTGTTTGTCTTCAAATCTTTTATCCATTTCAAATTTGTCCTGGTATAAGATATGAGTTTTCCTCCTAAAATGGTACCCAGTTATCTCAATATCAAGTATTGAATTGTTCATACTTTCATATCCCTTTAAGATGTCATTTTTATCCCATATGGATTTGGATCAATTTCTGCACTTTTTTTGGACATATGTATTTTTACATGTTTCAACTCAAAAACATTCCCATGTTGTTTCTGTGTTTAGGCTCCTTTTAGGTAACTGGAGCGTTTAATTATTTTAAATATAGTTTTTCCTATTAACAAACTTTGCATTTGTTGCTTCCTTGAGCAACATCTTTAGAAAGTTATACGAAGTGAAAAATGTGTTTGCAATTATGTGAAAATATTATCCACCTCAGAGCGAATTCTGCAAAGCCTGGAATCTTGTGAAAAAGAAAAATCTATTTCAAGTGAAATCTCCTCAACCCCAGGGAACCTCCAAATACTCAGACCAGGAGTGGTTTTGGTTATACATAATGTATTTTAAAGAGAAAGATGGATCAATTGGGCATTATATCTACCTCAGAATCCCTCAGTGAGGTTACTTAAGAGACTTAACCCTAAATCACATTTATTGCAGGCTGGTTTTGTCGCTTTTTGGGGGGATGATTGGCAGAGGGAGAGAGAGATAATCTTAAGAAGAAGCAGTCTCCACGCCCAGCACGGAGCCCAACGTGGGGCTCGATTTCACAACCCTGAGATCATGACCTGAGCCGAAATCAGGAGTCAGGCACCGACTGAGCCACCCAGGTGCTCCTGGTATTGTCACTTTTAAAATATATTTTTCAGTTGGAAATGACAGCAAACTGGTTATATAATACTTGTAATTACAGGATTTTAGTGAAACTATCAGGCCTGCAGGTTTTAGATAACCACAAGCAAAGTCATGTGTGATTGTGGAAAAGGAAGAGGAGCAGAGATATGTCTGTCTGATTATTTACTCTCTGTGAGGTGTACACAGATTACTTCTGGTGCAATTTAATCTGGAAGGTTATATAGCTGAGAATAAGAGATCAAATTGATATCCTCCAGATATCAGAATCTCATGAGTCAGTTGAAAGCATGGGGCACATGGGTTACCTCTGACACTCACTGAGGTTCTCTTCCTGACTTTCTTTAATCAAATAAGGTCTGTTTGAAAGGCTGAAGTGAGTATTCATATAAACAGGGAAGTGCTAAAACCAGCTGGCATTCTGCAAATGAAATAAATAGAATGGGGACTTGGAATATTTGTTTTTTCTCGATTATTGTGCTAGGTGGTCACCATAAATGGCTCAAACCTAAGTCAACTCTCTGACTCTTTCTGGGGGAGATGTCAACACTAGCCTTTTACAGGGTTTACTGAATAATTTTCAAAGCATACGTTGAATTTAATAGAGACATGGCTATTTATAAGAATACAATGACTACTTGACAATTTGGGAAGAGTTCCATGGGATGCTACAAAAAAGAGAAAGCTGTTCCATTACCGTCAGACATGGAGTAGAACTTAGTGTTAGCTGGATCCTACATACAAAATCGTAATAAAAAAAATCAAAGTTACTTTTTAAGTTTGTGTCAGAAAATCTTTCCTCTTCAGAACATTGATCCTGAAATTAAAATGAACAAATCAAAAATGCTAGTCTAATCTACCCATCAGAAACATAATACGATCACTTGAAAAAAATCTCATTGACTATACACCGAATAGTTTTGCCTATAAATACCAACACATATAAACATAAGTGCATAAAGTCAAAATTAACTTTAAACTTGCTCAGCTCTATATTTTTGATGATCGAAAGGGAAAAAAAGTAAGCATTACTGAGAAAATATCCCAAATTTCTTTTAAAGAAATTTTATTGAATATGAGCACTGAACTGCTTTCTTGTATGAAATGATTGACCAATGTGTGGATTTTTTTCCAAAGATAAGGAAATAGGCAAATCAAGATTAGGATTAAGAGTCTGGGGAAAAAAAAGAATGGATGATTTAAATGTTATATGTCTAATTAAATGTTCTTCCTGCTCTAAAAGTAGCACTTTGTTGGGCCTACCTGCACAATAGGGAAACGGTCTACGGGTGTTACCCTGTGATAACTATACAGTAACTGTATGGTCGATAAGAAGCAAATTGATTTACTACTGATGAGTGAAGAAAATACTGCAATAAGAGGGAAGAAGAGAGGAGCTGTCAAGTTGTTAGTATGAGGCCAAGAATGGATGAAACAGTGGATAATGGTGATTATTTTGTAGTAAAGCAATGAAGGCCAGGATTACAGTTTATATTTCTTTTTATAACATTTAGTGCCTACTGTGGCTTTCGCTGTTTGCTGATTTTGTTGCCTGAGCAGCATGAATCTCCCTGTCTGATTCCTTTTTAGTGGTTCCTCATTTCAACTGCTTGTGACAAATGAAAATTGAAAAGGCTTTTTTTCTTTTTTTAAGGAAAATAAGACTAGTATGAGGTCAAATTACTCTCTGATTAGTGTGTGTAATAGAAAACAATTATATCAATTTAAAACGCCTTCTCCTGATATTTTAGACATTCTAGGGCTTGTGGTTTTTTATTTTATTTTTTTTAAGATTTTATTTATTTATTTGACAGAGAAAGAGAGAGAGAGCGCAACAGGTAGAGGGAGGAGCAGACTCCCCGCTGAGCAGGGAGCCCGATGCAGGACAATCCCAGGACCCTGGGACCATGACCTGAAATGAAGGCAGATGCTTAACTGACTGAGCCACCAGGTGCCCCAGGCTTGTGTTTTTTTAATTAATGGATTTATTAAGCACATTCTATGTCTAAGGGGACAAGACTTGGTCCCTATTCTATAAGCAAATGATTTTGTTTGAGGGACAAACTTGATGTTTTCTTCCATGTAATAGTTAAATGTTTCAAATAATTCCAGTCACAGCATTTCAGAAGGAGAAAGGCTATATGAATTATCATTTCAGGAAGGTTTTCCTTCCTGAAAGAGATTAACGTCAGTTCTTCTCTCTACTTCCACACATTGCCTGTAACTGGTGAGGAGTCCGAGAACTGGCTTGTTCCTGCTTAGAAAAGAATAAAGGGCAGGACTGATGGGATTCAAGAACTTTGTACATAAACTTGGGGAAAATTGCTTAACTTGTCACGGGGGCGCCTTTGAGGGTATGGGGTGTGAGAACTATACCTCACCCGAATCAGTTTTTTTTCCTGGAATTTTCTCTTTCCTGAGCTGGTAGCTGAAGATGCCATAGAGGGAGTAGAGGTGGTACAGAGGATGGATAGGATTAGGTTTGAACGCAAAGGTCGTGGTTTCAGGAGTTTCACTGCAGCTTCTGAACCTGGGGAAAGACAACTTGTCCTGGGAAACATTATGAAAATGCAGTTCCTCTCAGTATGCGGGAAGCCAGCATTGGAAGGAATTCAGTAAAGCTCAGGGAAAGACAAAAACCACACCTTCATTTTTGATAGGAATGGAGATAGGAGCAGAATCATTTGACGTCATGGTGGGGATGCTTTTGTCTCTGAATACATTCTCAGCAGGCTTCCTGGAAGTCTTTCCAGACGACTGAGATCTTCTGGTTTTCTGTCTTAGACTTCTTCCTGCCAGCAATGAACTAAAACACAGTAGCAGACACTCCTGATCTGTTCATCTCTAGCAAGAATCTCTTCCTTTGAAAGAGAACCCCTCATGTTCAGAATCCTGTCTCCTGCTTTTTTACTCGCATTTCTGTCCCAGCAGGTCCCTCTGAAGCCCAAGGTACAACTCTGAATTCTAGGAATTCTCTGACTTTTGCTCAGGTTCCAGAATGAACATTTGCCTGAATCAATCCTCAGGTCGTTCTTTAGAAATAAATCCATCTCAAACCATCCTATGCAAACTACTCTAATACTACTGGAATCTTTCTTCTGGGTCTGGATTTTCTAGAAATGAATGTTTCTTCAGGAATGCTAGCAGGGTTGCGAAATCTTACCTCGGTTGAGCGTTTTGTTGCTTAGTGAGCTATTCTTTGATTCTTTTTATCTATTTACAGCTGAAAAGCTATGATGATTGGCTACGGTCAATGTGTCATCCAGAACCTCATTTAACAAATACGAGTGTTCTGACGATGTGCATGGCACTAAAATGCTTTTTTCTTGCCCTGAGGAAAGCAGTATAATGACCTTCCTTCTTTTTTGGGAAATGGGGGTTGCTGCTTATCCAACATGCTTCTGTTTGACTTGGCATCACACTATTTCTTCTTTTCGTTTAGAGTTTTCTGGGTTTTTTTGGAGTTTCTATACCAGTTACATATATAATTTAAAAACCGTCTGAATGGAAACATCATGCCCCCCAAACTGAAAAAAATGGAAACTTCAAAAAACAATATATGGAGATGCGCGCGCGCACACACACACACGCACACACGTGCACACACATGCAATGTAACTGTTAAATAAAGGTTCACAGTGAGGAATTTTTAATAATGGTGATATTTGATGTTGGCCTATCATTTTACCACTTCATAGTTGTTTTCATATGTCTTACATTGGAGGTGGAAAGCTTAGTAGTTAGAAGTCAGTTCACATCTTGCCTCTGCCGCACACCAGATGTGGCCTGGGCAAGGCATTGCATTTTCTAAGCTTTGGTGTGATCTCTGTACCTGTCTCATAAAGTTATTGTGGGGATTTGGTGGAACGACGCATATAATGTGCTAAGAGGGTAGAGATCATAGGAAGTGTTCAGTTCATGTTACCTATTGTCTGACCTTTGTGTTCCCTCCACAACACTCCTGTAAAAATAAACTAGGCCATGTGGGATTACCTTCATTTTACCAAGGAGAAAACGAGTGCTCGGAGAGATTAGGTGAAATGACAAGCAGTTCTTCAGTTTTTATTTTTTTATTTTTATAAGATTTTATTTATTTATGAGAGAGCATGCACATGCACGAGAGAGAGAGAGAGAGAGAGAGAGAGAGAGAGAGAGAGAGAGAGAGAAGAGCACCAGAGCAGGGGCAGAAGGAGAAGCAGACTCCCTGCTGAGCAGAGAACTCGGATGCTGGGCTGGATCCCAGGACCCTGGGATCATGATCTGAGCGGAAAGTAGACGCTTAACTGACTGAGCCACCCAGTCATCCCAATTATTCAGTTTTTAAACTGAGTTTCAATTGCAGTATTAATGCCAGGACTAGAAAGGGCCATCAAGTGAGTTTACTGGGACCTTTCTCTAGGGTGGAGTAAATATGCAGGAAACCTGAAACACCTGTTGAACCACTCTTGTGGGTTGAAGAGAACCCCTAAAGATCTGACACTGTCAGATATTCTTTACGGTCAGGGAGCTAATGGCCTAAAGTTCAATTTGAGCTGAACATTCTAACAAGGCAGGTTCAAATCATTTTTCACTTTTTTGGGGGGGAGGAAATGATGCAAATAAATTATATTTATTAATTTCAGTAACTTCCTCATCTCTAAATGAAAATGACTTGTCTGAGAATTTCTGTGAGTGTGTAGCTACTTTAAAAAAACTCAGCTTCCTTGGTTAATGTGACTTTGCAAAAGGGGCACACACAGAGACTGGGAACCACAGGGCACTGGCTGGCCCTTGCCTTATTTGGCCAGATGTGTTGATCCATCAGCTTTAAATGAGACAGGGCTCCTCTTTTTAAGCTACTTGAAAAGTAATGCATCTCATCAACTTGTGACAAAGATGCACTCTGTGATTTCATCGCAGCAATTTTATTTACTTTTTTATTTTTTAAAGATTATATTTATTTATTTGACAGAGAGAGCACAAGCAGGGGGAGCGGCAGGCAGAGGGAGAAGGGGAAACAGGCCCCCCGTTGAGCAAGGGAGCCTGGGATCATGACTTGAGCTAAAGGCAGATGCTTGACTGAGCCACCCAGGCGCCCCCAATTTTATTTTATTTTTTTACTAGATTGTTACCTCTGCACAGCACACTTTTGCCATTCTTTGGCATGTAAGCCAATTTCCTTTTTTCTAGCAAATACTTCTTAAGATAAATTCATTCCTTTTAAAATGAACCAAAATATTAAAATGTTTCAGCTAGGAACAGACTCACCCCTCATTCTACTGTGCTTTTTGCAGAAATAATCTTGGACTGTTCAGCTTTAAAAGAGATAAAATATGTAAGTGAAAAAGTCCCAATAAACAAATAAACAGTGAAAACTCATTATTAAAGAATTTTTTTGCTCAGTGATGGATTCTGTTAGTTATACATTTAATTTAGAGGCATGAAATGTTAGAAGTCAGTTGACCAACAAAATCTCTGAAATCACATTGTTGAGAAGACTATTTTTTTGATATATATATATATATTTTAATTCAATTAATTAACATATAGTGTATTATTAGTTTCAGAGGTAGAGGTCAGTGATTCATCAGTCTTACATAATACCCAGTGTTCATTACATCACGTGCCCTCCTTAATGTCCATCACCCGGTTACCCCTCCCCCGGTCCCCTCCCCTCCAGCAATCCTCAGTTTGTTTCCTATGATTAAGAGTCTCTTATGGTTTGTCTCCCTCTCTGATTTCAGAGAAAATGATTTAAAATGCAAACCTTGGGGCACCTGGGTGGTGCAGTTGGTTAAGCATCTGACTCTTGGTTTCGGTACAGGCTCTGATCTCAGGGTCATGAGATCGAGCCCCACGTCAGGTTCTGCACTCAGCTCTGAGTCTACTTGGGATTCTCTCTTCCTTTCCCTCTTCCCCCCCACTTATGCTCTCTCTCTCTCAAATAAATAAGTAAATTTTTTAAAAAATTAAAAAAAAATGCAAACGTTGGATACATACCAAAGCTTTTGGTAATGTAGTTCTTTGGTAAACTTGAAAGTGGAATCTCCAAAGATTGTCTGGAAGGCCACTGTTAAAAGGTTTATAAAATCTTATCTTCAGGTTATGATGAAAACATAATTTAGGAAAGGAAGCTGAAAAAACTAGGTTTAGAGATCAGACCACAGATAAGTATTTAACATCGGTACAATAATCTGCAAAGAATATATGGATATTTTTACCGGATATTTATTTTTACTTGTAACAGTTTCAAAACAACTACAAAATGACATAGAAGTATAGCAGCTCTTCTCTGATTGGTACATGTCCTGGGGCACGTTTTTGCAATAACAGAAATGTTAGGTTTGCTGTTCGCACACAAACTTCCATTTGGCTAAGTGTTAGGCACCATATGATTCCTACCAGAAGTACAGTAAGACACCGCACGCTTTACTTCCTGTCCCGGGCATTGGAGTGTTACTAGGCAACCGTTAAAAAGGCACTGCATCCCTTTGGTGTGGCACTGCCAGATCAAAAAGAAAAAAAAATACCAGGTGAGCTGGGTTGAGAAGCTAGAAATCCCTCGGGAATAAAAGATAATGAATGAATGTGGTGTGTGCGTCTGCATGGATGTGCATGTAGAAATGTAAATTATTAGTATTCATCCATACAGAGCATACAAAACTAATTTCTTTAAAATATGTGGTTGCCAGAGGCAGATTAAATTCATAATGTCTCAACCTTCCTATGAATACCCTACTTGTTTCAACTATAAGCAGTGAATCTATTTTTCTAAAGAAGGGGCAGGTTTACAAAACAGCAATAACAGTAGATTATACACATTCCCTTCTCCCCAGCTGTAATCCAAATCCCTGGGCAAAAAAAGGAGATAAACTGTGGCTCTCAAACCAAGTCATCTATAAGGAAAATGAATTAACTTTCTTAAGTATTGCAATTAGCAATAAAATTAAAAAAAAAATCAAAGCTCCCAGAATTAGTTTTTCTTTTTCTTTTTTTAAAAATATTTTATTTATTTATTTGAGATAGAGAGAGGGAGGGCATGAGCAGTGGGGAGGAACAGAGGCAGAGGGAGAAACAGACTCCCCGCTGAGCAGGGAGCCCGACACGGGGCTCGATCCCAGGCCCCTGGGATTACGACCTGAGCCCAAGGCAGACACCTAACCAACTGACCCACCCAGGCACCCCTGGAATTAGTTTTTCTATCTAGATTTTATTCCTAGCATGAAATTCACATGCACGTTTGGAAGCTGGGTGAGGCAAGATTGTGTTTTCCAAATATGGGAGCACTAACCTAGCCCTTCCCATATGCTCTTCTAAAAGTGTGATGTTGGCACTCCTCCATCAAAAGGTGGCCTATTGGGCACCTGGGTGGCTCAGTCGGTTGGACGTCTGCCTTCAGCTCAGGTCATGATCCCAGGGTCCTGGGATCGAGCCCCCCATCAGGCTCTCTGCTCAGTGGGGAGCCTGCTTCTTCTTTTCCCTCTGCCTGCCGCTCTGCCTACTTGTGCTCTCTCTCTCTGTCAAATAAATAAATAAAATCTTAAAAAAAAAATGTGGTCTGTTTCCTTGAATATGGGTAGGCCAGTGGCAGGGCAGAAAGGACTTTATCTGACTTCCAAATCTAAGTCATGCAAAATGATACAGCTCCTGCTGGGATCCCTTCCTTGGGACTGTGTCTTCGGATCCCTGAACTGATAGGTAAGAGCACCAGCCAGCCAGAAGCCACTGAGCTGGGGAGACCACGTGGGAAGCTCCATGGAGATAGTAATCTCGAGAAGCCCAGCTGTTCTAGCCTCCAGCTGTTCAAGTTTTCCTCCCACTACCAGTCTCCAGTTGGGAGAGAACTGGCCTTCAAGCCAGCCCTACCTGATGCTGAGTAGGGCAGAGACTGGCTGCCCTCGTGGATCTCTGCCCAGATTGCAAAGTAGTGAGCAAAAGGAGAAGTGTTATGTTAAGCCACTAAGTTTTCCGGTGGTCTGTAATGCACCACGAGATAACCAGAACATTAAATTTTTTTTTCTTTTTTTTAAAGATTTTTTATTTATTGATTTGACAGAGAGAGACATAGCGAGAGAGGGAACACAAGCAGGGAGAGTGGGAGAGGAAGAAGCAGGCTCTCGGCCGAGCAGGGAGCCCGATGTGGGGCTCGATCCCAGGACCCTGGGATCATGACCTGAGCCGAAGGCAGACGCTTAATGACTGAACCACCCAGGCGCCCCCAGAACATTAAAATTGAAGAAAATGTTGTCATAGTTAAGTATTAAGTTAATATAACTGGGGCAGGGTTGGTTGATTAGCAAATTAATAAACTAATTTATAGCCTTAGTGTCTGAGTTAATTTAAAGCAGAAAACCACGTTGTCTTGATAAGATACATGGAAGTGTTGGTCGATCAGGTTCCTAAGACTTCGGAGACCTAACTATGGTCTAATGTCCCGATTTCTTAATTATGATAATCAAGTGAACAAAATAAGGCAAAGGAGGTAGGGGTCATTCAGTTGTCTATTTCTCATGATTCTCTGGGTCAGGAGTAGAGTTCAGTTGGACAGATCTTCTGCTCCATGTGACTAGGTGGGGGTAACTCATTCAGCTGTGTTCAGCTTGTGGCTGGGCTGGGCTGGAAAGTCCAAGGAGGCTTCTCTCAGGTCTGTTGAGAGACCTTCCACATGTCCTCTCTGTCCATGTGCTATGGCTCATCACTCAGTAGTCAATCCCGGCTTCTTTAAAGCATGGAGGCTGGCTTCCCACAGCAGGAAGTAGAAGCTGCTAGACCTTTTAGGGCCTGAACTGGGAAGGCTCATAATGTTACTTCCCCTGCAAAATATTGGCTAAATGAAGTCACAAACCAAGTCAAGGGGTGGAAAGAGACTCCACTTGCTGACAGATGTCGAGTCATGCACATCCATGGGTGAGGTGGGAGGAAATTGATGACCATTTTGGGGACAAATGGGAAAAGTAATTGTCTCTAAAGAGAGCGATTCTAATCCTAGCTCTGCTACTCTAACTAGGTATGTGGTGTTGGCCAAATCACCTATTAACATGCTTAACCAGTTTGCACACATGCCAAGTGAGAAGAATGAGCCATGAACTCCAAAAGTCCTGTCTAGTTCCAAAAGTTTGCTTCTCATCAGGGCAGAGCCTACGCTAAGCCTGGAAGGTGGGGGCGGGAGGGGAACACAACTAATGAATTCTCCAATTGTTCTCTCCTGGGCTATTGTTAGCCTGTGTGTAACCTCAGCTGTGGACTGGGTAACTCGTGACATCTCCCTAATCAATCATCATATGAACTCTGCTTTTGAGAGATCATATGTTCCTGTTACAAGCTACACTCCCCTTCCTCCGCCTCCTCTTTGTCAGCCTCATGGGATGGGAAATCAGTTTCCACAGCTGTTATTATCTTTTACAGTGAGCAGGAGACACTAGGGCTTCAAAGGGACTTGGGGTAGGGATCCTGGAACTAAGATTTGACAAAATAATCTAGCCAACTCTATGAACGTTGTGTTGAATCTGTTGCAAGACGAGACCCCTGAAACAAACTGAAACAGATTTTTTGGTGTGTTTTTAAAAGGCTTCAACCAGGGGGCTTTATAATTTTGAAATACACAATTTCTTCAGCAAGTATTCTAAAAAACTTCATTTTAGGAGGATTACAGGTTGCCACAAGGACACCGCCTCGAACTAAATCTGTGATCATTACTTGGTGAGGGGCAGTCCATAGAAGATCCATGGTAGGTGTACAAGGAGCTCCTTAAGGAGCTCAGCATTCAGTAAATTATCTGGTGCCTTCCAATCTGTGGGCTGAAGTTAGACATAGCATTTGAGCCCTTACAGGCTGTATGGCCCCAGGAATTTCAGCAACAGCATCCAGATTCAGGCAGAGACCTGTGTACCTTACCCAATTACTCCTTCCCCATAGTCTTTGATTTTCAACTTGGGGGGTAGGGTGGAGACACTAAAACAATATGCACTGAGATCTACTGGATCCCAGATTATCTTTCTTGTCCCAGATTATCTTTCTTGTACTAAACTATCAAACCCTCCTTATGTCCTTCCAGCTTTATTGCCAGAACTCGTAGGACTCCTCAAATGAGGAAATGGTAATGTTTTTTTGTCATCATAAACAATGTACAAATCTTCATGCCCAAGAATATCATTACTATTAGAGCATAGAAGAATCTGCTAGATCTGCCACCCAGTCTATTTTTTTTGTCTTCATTCTTTCTCTAAGCTCTACTTATCTCCCCTCACCAGAATTTTCTTATCCTCCTTAACACACGACACTGTCTCCCCACACACCCTATTTCCAGTGCTTCCATTCCGCCAAAATTTCAACTCAGGCTATACAAATCCAAATGCAGGAAACATTATGAAGAAAGATGCGATTAAAAGCATCGGCGAACAGTCAATGAGTTCTAAAATCTTAGGAGGAGAGGGTGCCAAAGAGGAACCAGAACATTAAGATCTCAAATCAGTAAAGGTTTTTTTATTTGTTCAATTCTCATTGTTCCTTAATCCTTCTCCCTTTCTTACAACTGTCTGACAAAAATCTTCAGTGAAACTACTCACCCTAAGAGACGAGAGAAAGAGAAACAGGAGTAGCAATTCTGTATTAATAAGAAAATGAAGTTTGGAGGTAGAATAGCAGATCTGGAGCTATTTCCCCATGGTATTTGCACCCCGGTAACAACCTAAAAGTACTGTCCATGGGAATTCATAATCAAGCACAACTATATGCTGCCAAATATGACAAATGGGGGACATATGTTTGGCTAAGTCCCGTATCAGCAATTTCCCATGTTACCATAGGCCATCATGACAGCTTCTAAGCAGTGTTAAAAACAACAAAAATACTTCGTGTTCTTAAGGGGCATGTGGCTTAATTGAGGGACCTGTGACATAAGAATATGCACAACTGACCTAGGTACGTATGTCGGTTTCGGACATAGCAACGTGGTCTAGATATAGTCCTATTTTTTCTTCATAAAACCATCCACGAGAAAGCTGCACGAGGATACCTGTAATTGAATTAAGTTAATGACAGAAGTCTAAGTGCCACTAAAGTTCGAAGCGGGCCCTGGACTAGCCGATAGAGAAGGCCACGGGCCAGGTGGGTGTCCTCGGATGAGATGAGCTCTATGAGCCGGCTATTCCTCCTGGAAGATCACAGACTTGGCCCCCGGCAGTGCTCAAGAGATGATCATTACTGCTCCATGTGCAGCTACTGCGAAGTAATTGCTGATGTTCCTGACGTGACGGAGTTTGCGGGGGTTCGAGTGATTTAACCATAAAATGGGAAAACCTGGAGCCGTTCTTTCTGACTTCCCCGAAAGGGCAGTGTGTGCAGCAGGTGATACCCATTTCCTTCCTTTTCCTGGGAAACGGCCCTTTCCCCATCGAGGCCTTCCCCGACACCCCCGCCTCCCCCTAGAGCTTGTGGCTTCAGCTGCCTCAACCGCGTTTCGACGACACCCCCCCCCCCAACCCCCCGACCTTGCACACGCGCATACACAGCACGCGGCAAAGCAGGCACAGCCGGCGCAGCGGCGAGGTACACGGGCCAGCCCCGAGTCCCGCTTTCCCTCGAGGGGGCGGGGCACCGAGGGGCGTGGCAAACGCGAGGCCCTGTTTTGCCATTGGTGGCGGCGGGGCCACGTGGAGGCCCACGTGAGCAGTCGGCTCTCGGGCCCACGGGCCTTGGGCAGGCGCGCGCGGGCGCTCAGCTGGGTTGGGGCGAGGGCGGAAGGTGGTAGAGGGGTGAAGGCGGAGGAGGGAGTGCCTGCGAACAGGCAACACATGCTTGGCGCGGTGCCTTGCAGCTGGCGGCGGGTGGGGCCGCCGGGCGGGCCGCAGCTTTCTCCTGTCGACGGAGGCTGCTGACGGGAAAACGATCCAGGTGGGGAGCGCCCCGGCCCTAGGCCCTTTCCCCTGAAAGTCAGCGGGAGCCTAGGGCCGGGTAACCCAGGTAGAGACTCTGGGCCGTCTTACAAACGGACGTTGAGGATCGCAAAGATCAGCCTTCTAGCCCTCTCTCTGCCTATTACGGGCTCTGTGACCAATGGCAAATCACTTTACCCGCGCCTCAGTTTCCCCACTCTTCTAGAGGGCTTGCGACCTGAGAGTGGCCAAGAGGAAAAGAAAGTTCACGTCACAAGCACTACCTGCCTAGTGAGTATTTAGAGCACCTAAGCCATACCCTTGCCCTCAGGAAAACAGGTGCACTGAGCAAGATGAAAGTTCCACGGTGGTTTATGCCAGGGCCCTGGAGTGGGCCCTCCTGGTGGATTGGCCGCACTGCCTGTGTGAGCTTGGGACTCAGTTTCCTTACCAGGGATAGAAGGTGCTTCAAAGGCAATGAAAGGTAGCGCGGAGTGGTAAGCGTCGTCCTTGGCACATAGTGGTCTCCTAACACTGTGACAAGCTTCAGGCAGCGCGAAGGGCTTCTCTGTACAGTTGCTCATTTCAAAGCAGCTGGGATGTCTGCGGGAATGCGAGCACAGTGTAGGAGCTGGGGTGCACACCCGCAGAACAGAGGTTGATGTTTATTCTCTAGGCTAGCCAGAGGGAAGGAATGCGATTATTGATTAAATACATTCCTATTTGTCCCTGCCTTAGAAAAAAGCTTCTGCGTCTTACTTTCTGAATCCCTAGTTGGTAGTGTTTTAGAACAGGTGAAGGAGAGATTTAGTTGGGGATTTTTCTGAATTCACTCTGACGTTTAGACCTGATGACCAAGAAGGAAACTGGTTGATTTGTATGTGGGGGCAGTTAATAGTGTATTGTAACAATTCGGGATGAAATTGTCGGTACTTAACAGGAAAGCCGGCAAAAACATACTCTTCAACTGTTACTGTGGCTCCATGTTGAAAGCCTGAAAAGTATTCGTGGGCTTTGTTGTATTACCTCTTTATTTTGGTCTCCATAATACCCCTGCCTCCATTGTTTCTAGGTGGTCCTTAAAAACTGTAATTTATTACTTTTGTATAGATGTGCATTTTGACCTTAATCTCACCTTTTCTTACCAGTAACCACTTTAAGATCCTGTTGCTACAAGAGTTCAGGAAAATCCATTTGTAATATTATTTAGAGAAGGATGACCACACCCTGACTTTAGCAGAGTGTTGAGTAAATCAAGCTACTGTTCTTTCTGGAAAAAACCTGCAGCTGAAACCGGGATCAAGGATAAAGAAACCCAGCTGGATTTTGCCCAAGTGCCAGTGATAGTTTCTGTTTATGGTCTGTTTATCATACAACATGCTTTGCCAGAATATGACTAGTTTTTTGGTAAGCCTACCATGACTACACATAGTATGTATGTGATGCCTTGTGTCTAAAGGATGTATAAATAGCTGATTGATCTTGACCTTTTAAGTGAGTGGAAGATGTTTGCTAAAAGTTGGTAGCTTGTCCCCATATAGGTCTTTGTTGGAAAAAGTAGCCATTTGATTGATGCTATCTAATTGAAAGCCTCTGAGAGATTCCAGGAACTTTTTCATTTATTTTCAGTTTTTCATTTTAGTATTGTAAACACTTGTAGAGTTTACATGCAGATGTTTCAGTTTCCTGAAATTGGCTTTAAAGAATTAGTTGTCCTTGGTCTCACTCACTATTTCAGTTCAACATACATTATTTAACACAGTGTAGTAGCTGAGTAATTGCAACAATCATAATAGACATTTGTTGAGCATGTACTATTTATATTCACAATTTATATATATCATTTATATCCATTATTTCACTTCATCATTTTGGACACTGGGGAATAAAACAGTGTTTATTATATGTTCCTCCGCCTCAGGAAATTTATGACCTGCTTTCTCTATTTATTTATTTATTTGACAGAGAGAGAGCACAAGCAGGGGGAGCAGCAGGCAGAGGGAGAGGGAGAAGAGCAGGGACCTGATGCGGGACTTGATCCCAGGACCCTGGGATCATGACCTGAGCTGAAGGCAGACACTTAACCGACTGCACCACCCAGGCGCCCTGTTTTTTGTTTCTTTTTTTAAGAGAAAAGAATCTTCCGGGAAAGTTACGCCTTTCAATTGTGATAGAAATCCTGGATATATTTATAGTGTTTCTTTGAGAGTACTCGTTTTCTTTAACATTTTTATTTTTTCTTTGTTTCAAATGAAATAATCTTGCAATGTTAGTGTAGGTCTTAGCCACAACTGATTATTTTCTCACTTTATTAAAGGGATCAAGAATTTTAATTTAACACATAACAAGTATTTAAGAATTTGCTCATAAAATTGATATTGGATGATGAGGGTTTTATTATTTTTTTTAAAGATTTTATTTATTAGAGCATGCACACACACAGAGAGACAGGGAGAAGCAGGTTCCCTGCTGAGCAGGGAGCCCATTCCAGGGCTGAACCCCAGGACCCCAAGATCATGACCTGAGCTGAAGGCAGATGCCTGACCGACTGAACCACCCAGGCACCCCTGGATGATGAGGGTTTTAAACAAGGGTTTTTGGGGCACCTGGGTGGCTCAGTCGTTAAGCATCTGCCTTCAGCTCAGGTCATGATCCCAGGGTCCTGGGATAGAGCCCTGCATCGGGCTCCCTGCTCAGCGGGAAGCCTGCTTCTCCTTCTCCCTCTCCCCTGCTTGTGTTCCTTCTCTTGTCTGTCAAATAAATAAATAAAATCTTAAAAAAAAAAAAAGAAAAAACAAAACAAGGGTTTTTGACTTCAGAAAAGGAAAGGTAAATTTGTGTTTATTCTGTTTCATTAAAATAAAACTAGTAAATTTGAAAATGTAGGAAATTAGCACTGATGGATAAAAGTAAGCCATTAGACTTTGGGCACCATGGATTAGTTTATGATACATGTATACTTGTATATAATGATATATATGTGTATGTACCATTGTTTGATTTACAAAATGCTTTTACTTTATCTCCTTTTATCCAGTTCTCCTATATCACTTTGATATAGGTGTTGCTTAATTCATGTGAGAAATGGAAAAAAAAGATGAAGGGAATTGCTCAGCATTTTTTGAATCCAAGTTAAATATGAAGACATAGATACATTAAAAGTAAAAAGATAGAGATAACATATACTATCCAAAACACTAATGAAAAGAGAGATGAGGTGGCTATACTAATACCGGACAAAGTAGATGTCAGAACAAGAAATATTACTAGGAAAGATGAAGAGCATTGCATAATGAATAAGGGGTCAATTCATCAAGAACACATAACAGTCATAAATGTGAAAACACCTAACACAAAAACTGAAAGGACCAAAAGGTGAAATAGACAAATATACAATTTCAGTTGGAGATGTCAATAGTCCTCCTTCAGTAACCCATAGAACTAGTAGAAGATGAATAGGGATGTAGAAAACCTAAACAGCCCTACCAACCAACTTGATTAAATTGACTTCGAGAGGATACTCCATGCAACAACAGCAGAATACACATTCTTTTTCAAGTATATATGAAAAATTCACAAAGTTAGACATTCTGGACCATAAAATGAACCTCAACAAATTTAAAGAAGTATAATTTCCCTGGTCACAAATGAATTAAATGAGAAATTAATAGCAATATCTGGATAATTTCCAAATATTTGGAAATTAATAAACAACACACCTCTAAACCCATGAGCCAAAGCAGAGGCATAGGGAAATTAAAAATTATTTTGAATGGAATGGCAAAATATATGGAACTAAGCTAAAGCAGTGCTTAATGGGAAATGCATAGCATTAAAAATACTTAGATTAGAAAAGAAACAAAAAATACCTGAAATCAATGATCTCAGCTTCCACCTTAAGAAACTAAAAAACAGAGGGGCAAATTAAGCCCCAAAGAAGCAGAAATTAGTAGGAAATAGTGCAGGGCAGAAAAAAGTTTGAAACAAAAATAGAAAAAGTCCGTAAAGCCAGAAGCTGGTATTGGAAAGATGAAATTGACAAACCTCTAGTAGACTTGTCAGCAAAGAACAGAGAAGATACATATGTTAATATTAAGAATGAAAAAGAGAACATCACTGTATGTTCTACAGAAATTAAAATGCTAATAGGGAATATTAGCAATTTATGTCAATAAATTTGATAACTTAGATGAAATGGACAAATTTCTTAAAAGACTACCAAAACTTACTTAAGAAGTAATAGACAATCTGAAAACTTTCCCACAGGACAACTCTGATAGCTTCACTGGCCAGTTCTACAAGTATTTAAGGAAAAAATAATAGCAATTCTATACAAACTCTTCCAGAAATAGAAGAGGAAAGAACACTCTCCCACTAATTTTATGAGGCCAGTATTAACTCATACCCATTAGGATAGCTACCATCAAAAATAAATGAATAAATAAAAATAATAAGTGTTGGTGAGGATGTGGAGAAATTGAAACTCTTGTGCACTGTTGATGGGAATATAGAATGAGAGCTGCTATGGAAAATGGTATGGTAGTTACCCAAAAAATTAAAAATAGAATTACCATATGACCCAGCAATTCCATTTCTGAGTTTACACCCAAAAGGATTGAAACTACCGTCTTTTTTTTTTAAAAATATTTGTTTATTTTTTAAAGATTTTTATTATTTGACAAGAGAGACACAGCGAGAGAGGGAACACAAGCGGGGAATGGGAGAGGGAGAAGCAAGCTTCCCGCTGAGCAGGGAGCCCAATGCGGGGCTCGATCCCAGGACACTGGGATCATGACCTGAGCCGAAGGCAGATGCTTAACGACTGAGCCACCCAGGCGCCCCTGAAACTAGGGTCTTAAAGAGAGATTGTGTACCTATGTTCATAGCAGTATTATTCACAATAGCTAAAATGTAGAAGTACTCCAGAATGTACATCAACAAATAAATGGATAAGCAAGATGTGGTATATACATACAGTGGAATATTATTCAGCCTTAACAAGGAAGGAAATTCTCATATACGCTACAACATGGATAAACCTTTAGACATTGTGCTAAATGAAGTAAGACAGTCACAAAAAGACAAATACCATATGATTCCATTTACATGAGATAGAGGAGTCAAACTCATAAAGACAGAAAATAGAATAGTGTTTTGCAGGGGCTGAGGGAAGGGAGAATGGGGATTTATTGTTTAATGAGTACAAAGTTTTAGTTTTGTGAGATGAAAAGAGCTGTGGCGATAGATGGTGGTGATGGTTGCATACGTTTTGAATTTCTATAATGCCACTGAACTATACACCTAAAAATGTCATGATGGTAAATTTTATGTTACATGTATTTTATCACAAAAATAATTGAGAAAAGATCCATTGTATAAAAAGAAGAGTAAATATGTCTTGACCAAGTGGGGTTTATCACAAGATGCAAGGTTGGTTGGCTATTTGTAAATCAGTCAATGCAGCATACCGTATCAACAGACTGAAGAAGAAAAACCATATGATCATCTCAATAGATGCAAAAAAAGCACTTTACTAACATCTATCATTAATTCCTGATAAAACTCTCAGAAAAGTAGGAATAAAAGTGAACTTCCTCTACCTGATAAAGGCCATGTAGGACACACCGACAGCCAACATCATACTTAAAGCAAAAGACTGATTTTTATCCCCCTAAGATAGAACAAATCAAGGATTTTGGCTGTCACCACTCCTATTCATCATTTTTTTTCTGGAGATCCTAGCTAGTGCAATAAGGCAAGAAAAAGAAATAGGCATATAGATTGGAAAGGGAGAAATAAAATGCCTCTATTGGTAGACAGCATGATTGTCTATGTAGAAAATTCCAAAGAATTTACAAAAAATCTACTGTATCTAGTAGGAAGTTTAGCAAGGTCACAAGATACAAGGTCAATATATGAAAATTAATCCTACTTTTCTAACAGCAAACATTTTGAACTTGAAAATTTTTAAAGTGTTATTTACAATAGCATCAAAACAATTAAAATACTTAGTGATAAATAAAATATATGCAAGATTTGTATGCTGAAAACTACAAAACTGATGACAGAAATCAAAGGAGATCTAAATTAGTGGAGAGATGGACTGTGTTCATGGATTGGAAGACTGAATATTGTCAAAATGTCATTTCTTACCAAATTGCTGTATACGTTCTTGTGAAATTATAATCACAGTGTTAGTAGTTTTCTTTGTGGAAATCAGGTTGTTATTTTTGTTTTTATTTTATTTTTTTTTTAAGACTTATTTTAGAGGGAGTGTGTGTGTAAGCAGGGTGAGGGGCAAAAGGAGAAGGAGAGAAAGAATCCTCAAGCAGACTCCCTGCTGAGCTTGGAGCCCAATGAGGGGCTCAATCCCAGCACCTTGAGATCATGACCTGAGCCAAAATCGAGTTGGCCACTTAACTGACTCAGCCACCCAGGCGCCCCTGGGCTATTTTTTAAAATTTATTTATTTTCTAGTGAAATATAGGTGACATAGAATGTTATATTAGTTTCAGGTGTACAGCATAATGATTCAACATTTATACACGTTAGGAAGTGCTTACCATGATAAGTATAGTTATATCTCTCATTATACAAAATTACAATATTATTGACTGTATTCCCTATGCTGTACTTCATATCTCTGTTACTTATTTTGTAACTGGTATTTGTTCATCTTAATCCCCCTCACCTGTTTTCCTCATCCCTCTGCCCCCTTCCACTCTGGCAACCACAAGTTGGTTCTCTGTATTTGTGACTCTGTTTCTGTTTTGTTTGTTCATTTGTTTTTTAGATTCCACATATAAATGAAATCATATGGTATTTGTCTTTGCCTGTCTCACTCATTTCACTTAGCATAATATCCTCTAGATCCATCCATGTTTCCGCAAATGGCAAGATTTCATTCCTTTTTATGGCTGAGTAATGTTCCACATACATACATACATACATGCTTACATACATACAACATTTTCTTTATCCATTCATCTATGGATACATACAACATTTTCTTTATCCATTCATCTATGGATGGACACTTGGGTTGCTTCCATATCTTGGCTATTGTAAATAATGCTGCAAGAAACATAGGGATGCATATATTTTTTCAAATCAGTGTTTTCATTTTCTTTTGGTAAACCAGAAGTAGAATTACTGGATCATATGGTATTTCTATTTTTAATTTTTTGAGGAACTTTCATACTCTTTTCCATGGTGGCTGCACAGTTTACATTCCCACCAACAGTACATGAGGGTTCCCTTTTCTCCACATCCTCATCAACACTTGTTATTTCTTTTTCATTCTAAGCCATTCTGACAGGTATGAAGTAATACCTCATTGTGGTTTTGGTTTGTAGTTCCCTGATGATTATTGATGTCGAGCATCTTTTCATGTGTCTGTTGGCCCTGTATGTCTTCTTTGGAATAATGTCTATTCAGATCTTCACATTTTTTAATTGATTTGGATTTGTTTGTTTTGTGTTGAGTTGTAGGAGTTCTTTATGTATTTTGGATATTAGCCCCTTACCAGATATATCATTTTCGAATATCTTTTCCCATTCAGTAGGTTGCCTTTTCATTTTGATGATGATTTCCTTCACTGTACACAGCTTTTTAGCTTGATGTAGTCGCAATAGTTTATTTTTGCTTTTGTTTCTCTTGCCTGAGGGGACAGATCCAAAAACATACTGCTCAGAGCAGTGTCCAGGAATGTACTGCCTATGTTTTCTTTTAGGAGTTTTATGGTTTCAGGTCTCACATTTAGGTCTTTAATCCGTTTTGAGTTATTTTTGCATATAGTGTAGGAAAGTGGTCCAGTTTCGTTTTTTCCATGTAGCAGTCCAGGTTTTCCATCACCATTTATTGAGCTGAGTGTCTTTTTCCCATTGTATATTCTTTCCTCCTTTGTTGTAGATTAATTGGCCACATAAGCATAGGTTTATTTCTGGGTTCTTTACTCTGTTCCATTGATCTATGAGTCTGTTTTTGTGCCAGTACCATATTGTTTTAATTACTATGGCTTTGTAGTATAGTTTGAAATCTGGGAATGTGATACCGCCATCTTTGATCTTTCTCAAGATTACTTTGGCTATTTGGGGTCTTTTGTGGTTCCATACAAATTTTAGGATTATTCTAGTTATGTGAAAAATGTTACTGGTATTTTGACGGGGATTGCATGGAATTTTTGCTAAATCTTTATGAATTGCTTTGGGTAGTATGGACATTTTATTTTATTTTTTAAGATTTATTTATTACTTTAGAGAGTGAGCGAGAGAGCACAAGCAGGGAGAGATGGAGAGAGAGAGAGAGAGAGAATCTCCAGCAGACTCCCCACTGAGTGCAGAGCCTGATGCACGGCTTGATCCCATGAACCTGAGATCATGACTTGAGCTGAAACCAAGAGTCAGATGCTTAACCAACTGAATCACCCAGGCACCCCTGGGTACTATGGACATTTTAACAATATTCTTTCAACCATAAGCATGGTATATCTTTCATTTGTGTCATACTCAGTTTATTTTATCAGTATCTTATACTTCTCAGAGTATAAATCTTTTGCCTCCTTGGTTAAATTTATTCGTAGGTATTTTATTCTCTTTGATGTAATGGTAAATGGAATTGTTATCTTAATTATTCTTTTTCAAGTATGTTATTTGTATATAGAAATACAACAGATTTCTGTATGTTAATTTTGTATCCTGCAACTTCACTGAATTTATTGATTAGTTCTAATAGTTTTTGGTGATGTCTTTAGGATTTTCTATATGTAGTATCATATCATCTGCAAATAGTGACAATTTTACTTCTTTACCGATTTGGATACCTTTTATTCCTTTTACTTGTCTGATACCAAGGCTACAACTTCCAGTACAGTGTTGAATAAAAGTGGTAAAAGTGGACATCCTTGTTCTGTTCCTGATATTAGAAGAAAAGCTTTGATCTTTTTACCACTGAGTATGTCAGCTGTGGGTTTATCATTTGTGGACTTCATTATGTTGAGGTGTGTTCTCGCTACACCCACTTTGTTGAGAGCTTTTATCATGAATTGATGTTGAATTTTGTCATGATTTTTCTGCATCTGTCAAGATGATATTTTACCCTTTATTTTATTAATGTGTTATATTAATTGATTTGCAGATATTGAACCATCCTTGCATCTCTGGAATAAATCTTACTTGATTGTGGTGAATGATCCTTTTAGTGTATTGTTGAATTCATTTGCTAATACTTTGTTGAGGAGTTTTGCATCTGTGTTCATCAGGGATATTGGCCTGTAATTTTCTTTTTTGTAGGGTCTTTGTCTGGTTTTGTTATCAGGGTAATGCTAGCCTTGTAGAATGAATTTAGAAGCTTTCCTTTCTCTTCAATTATTTGGAATAGTTAGAGAAGGATAGGTGTTAACTCTTTAAAATGTTTGGTAGAATTTACCTGTGAAGCCATCTTTTCCTGAACTTTTGTTTTGGGGGAGTTTTTTGATTATTGATTTAATTTAATTTTTTTAAAAGATTTTATTTATTTATTTGACAAAGTGCACAAGCAGGGGGAGTGTCAGGCAGAGACCAAGGGAGAATCAGGCTCCCCACTGAGCAGAGAGCCTGACATGGGGCTTAATCCTGGGACCCTGGGATCATGACCTGAGCTGAAGGCAGATGCTTAACTGACTGAGCCACCCAGGTGCCCCTAATTTCATTACTTTCTACTAATTTCTTTTCAGATTTTTATTTCCTCCTAATTCAATCTTGGAGGATTGTTTCTAAGAATTTATCCATTTTTTTCCTAGGTTGTACAATTTGTTGGCATATAATTTTTGTAGTAGCCTCTTATAATCCTTTATATTTATGTGGTTCAATAGGCTATTTCTAACATTTATATAGAGAAGCAAAGAACTTAGTACAGCCAAAACAATTTTGAAAGAGAAAAGCAAAGTTGGAAGACTCATACTACCTGATTTCAAGACTTACTATAAAGTTATAGTAATTAAGACTATGTGATTTTTTTAAATCTATGGTAAAACATACACAGAACATGAGCTCTACCCTCAATAAATTTTTAAGTGTACAATACAGATTATTAACTGTAGGTATAGTGTATAGCAGCTCTCTAGAACTTTTCAATCTAGCATGACTGGAAGTTTATACTCGTTGAATAGTGACTCCTTGTTTCCACCTCTTCTCAGACTTTGGCAACACTATTGTATTTTGTGCTTTGATGACTTTTGACTAGTTTAGAACCTCATATAAGTGGAATCATGCAATAATTGCCCATGACTGGCTTATTTCATTTAGCATAATGTCCTCAACTTCCATCTATTTTCTGGCATATGACAAGATTTCCTTCCTTTTTATGGCTGAATTATATTCCACTGTTTGTATATACCATGTTTTCTTTATCCATTTATCTGTCAACAGACATTTAGGTTGTTTCTACCTCTTGGCTATTGTGAATAATGCTGTAGTAAATCTGGGAGTGCAGATATCTCTTTGAGAACATGATTTCACTTCTTTTGGACTTTTTTCTTTTTAAAAGATTTTATTTATTTATTTGAGAGAGAGGAGCACAGAGGGAGAGGGAGAAGCAGACTCCCCACTGAGCAGAGAGCCTGATGCGGGGCTCCATTACAGGACCCTGAGATTATGACATGAACTGAAGGCAGACACCCAACCAACTGAGCCACATAGGTGCCCCCAATTCTTTTGGATTAATACCCAGAAATGGGATTGGTGTATCATATGGTTGTTTTATTTTATATATATGTGTATATATATATATATATACACACATATGTGTGTATATATTTTTTAAGATTTTATTTATTTTGACAGAGAGAGACACAGCGAGAGAGGGAACACAAGCAGGGGGAGTGGGACAGGGAGAAGCAGGCTCCCCGCGGAACAGGGAGCCCAATGCAGGGCTTGATTCCAGGACCCTGGAATCATGACCTGAGCCGAAGGCAGACACCTAATGACTGAGCCACCCAGGTGCCCCTATTTTATATATTTTTTGAGTAACCTTCATATTTTTTTTTTATAGTGGCTATACCATTTTACATTTCCATCAACAGTGCACAAGGGTTCCCGTTTCTCCACATTCTCTATACTTGTTACTTTGTTTTCTTGATAATGGCCATCCTAACAGGTGTGAGGTGTTAGCTCATTGTGTTTTTATTTGCATTTCCCTGATGTCTAATGATGTTGAGCATCTTTTCATATATTTACTGGCCATTTGTATGTCTTCTTTGGAAAAGTGTTCAAATTTCTTGCCCATTTTTAATCAAATTATTTGTGTTTTTTTGCTTTTGAGCTGTAAGAGTTCCTTAAATATTTTGGATATTAATCCCTTATAAATTTGCAAAATATTTTCTCCCTTTTGATAGATTGATTTTTCACTCTGTTGATTGTTCTCTTTGCTGTACAGGAGCTTTTTAGTTTGTTGTAGTCCCAGCTTTTCTATTTTTGCATCTACTGCCTATCCTTTTGGTGTCATATTCAAGAAATCATTGCTAAGACCAGTGTCATGAAGCTTTTCCCTGAGCTGGTTGTCAAAATTTATTCTTTTGCATGTGGATGTCCAGTTTTCTCAGCACCATTTGATGAAGAGACCATCCTTTCCCCATTTTGTATTCTGGACGCCTTTGTTGAAGGTCAGTTGACCATATACCAAGGAAGGGTGATCCTGGTGAAAGGATAGACATATAGGTCAATGGGACAGAATACAGAGTTCAGAAAAAGACATAAACATGGCCACAGGTGCCAAGATAACTCACTGGAGTGAAAGGTAGTCTTTTCACAAAATGGTGCTAGAATAATTGGATGTCCGTATTTTTAAAAAATGAACCCTGATCCATACTTCAAACACATACAAAAATTAACTCAAAATGTATCATAGACCAAAATGTAAAATCAAAACTATAACACTTCTAGAACTTCCTGTCCATATGGTAGCTACATGTGGCTATTTAAATTTAAATAATTAAAACTAAATACAATTTTAAAATTCAGCTCTTAGTTCTAGCCACATGTCAAGTCCTCAGTAGCTGTGTGTGGTTCGCTATAGCTAGTGTATAGGTTAGCTTGGAGGATAGCACGTTTTCATCATCACAGAAAGCTTTATTGTACACTGCTGTTCTGAAAGAAAACCTAGAAAATCTTTGGGATCTTAGACAAAGATTTCTTAGGACACAAAAAAATATGAACCACAAAAGAAAAAATTTGATAAATTGGGTTTTGTCAAAATTAAAAATTTTGGATGTTTGAAAAGCTGTGCTAAGGAAATAAAAAGACAAGCCATAGACCAGGGGGGAAAAAGTATTTGCAAAACATGTATTTGATAAAGAAATGGCAACCAGAATATAAAAAACAAAACTTAAAATTCGGTAATAGTAAAATAAATAAAAAGGTAAGCAAAAAAATTGTACAGACACTCACCAAAGAAGAAATATGGGTGGCATATTATTTAAATTTTCTAATCTTATGCAGGTATATATTGGCTTCTCCCCCCCCACCCCCCCCAACAAGGCTTATTGCCTGGGAAGTTTATGGTCCACTTTTGTTTTCTTTGAGTTTCACTGGGTCTTATTTACTTATTTTTTTATAGGTGGGGAGGTGGGACAGAGGCAGAGGGAGAGAGAGAATCACAAGCAGGCTCCATGCCCAGCGGAGCCCAAGCAGGGCTTGATCTCACGACCCAGAGATCATGACCTGAGCCGAAATCAAGAGCTGGCTGCTTAACTGACTGAGCCACCCAGGCGCCCCTCACAAAAGTGCTAATGCTCAAAAGTAAAACTGAGGAAAATAAGATGTGTGTGTGTGTGTGTGTGTGTCTAAAAAAGCAAACACATCTCTTTTGTAGTTGTTTCTGGTTGTCCCAAGAGTATGACTAGTGAAGGTAAAAGGAAGCAACATGCCGTCTTAGGTAAGCCTCTATAGCTTTGTCAGTTTTTACGATCATGTTAATGAACTGACTTTTCAGTCTTTTTGGACCATAAGAAAATGTGACCTTCCTAATTGTATTCAAATCAGTTAAGCTTGAAAACAGATGGGTGATTTGCTTTTCTTGTCTTATACCTAAGCACTTGCCTAGACTCTGCTTAGGTGTATGTGGTAGGCAGAATAACAGACCCCTTAAAGATGTCAACATCGTAATGCCCAAACCCTATGAATATGTTACCCATGGCAAAGGGATTTTGCAGATGTGATTATGTTAAGGATTTTGAGATGGGAAAACTCGACGGGCCATTTCAGGTTTTGAAGATGGGAGCAGGCCACAAGCCGGGGAATGCAGGCTTCCTTTTGAAGCCAAGAAAGGCAAGGAAATAGATTCTCCCCTAACGCCTCCAGAAGTAATGCAGCCCTGCCAAGCCATTGTAGACTCACTGGAAGTGTAATTTGTGTTGTTTAAGCCACTACATTTTTGGTAACTTGTTGTGGCAGCAATAGAAGGTGAATGCGGCATTACTAGAGGACTGTTGCATATACAAGTTCTAAAACAATTTTTTTTAAAGCAGGAACACACCTTATCTTTTTTTTTTGAAGTCTCGCTGCCAGCCTTAGAGGACACCCAGTGAGCATATTTTTTGCTCTTACCCTCCTACTGAACTCTGTGAAAAGATACTCCGTTCCAAAAGTGTGCACATGGTGTGTGCCAAGAAGGATAAAGGTACCGTGATGCGACCCAGACATTAGCCGTGCTTCTCAGCCTGTGGGCTGCGGACGGCCTGCATCAGAATTACCTGGGGGGCGAATGAAAATGCAAATCCTTGGACCTGGCCCTTTTATCTCCCCTCCCTCACCCCCATTAGTTTCTAGAAATATTTTCAGTCAAGTTTACTGAGGTATAATTTACATATAGTACAATTTACTTCTTTTAGGTTGTAGTTCTTGAATTTTGAGAAGCCTGTGTAGTCATAACTATTAACACACCGAAGATCTTTCCATTATCCAATGTATTTCCCCAGTGTCCCTTTGTAATATATCCCTTTCTCATACTTCCTGTATCTGGCAACCACTGATCTGATTTCTGTCCCTGTAGTTTTGCTTTTTCGGGAATGTCATATACATGGAATGACACATTATGTAGCCTTTCAAATCTGACTTCAGTTGTTTCACGTAATGCTTTTGAGATTCATCCATGTTGTATGTATGTTCATATGTAAATGAACCATAATTCTTTGTTACCCAAAATGGCCCTCACTTCCTTCTGTTACCTAAATTGTGTTCTGTCTCTTTGCGGACAGTCTGAGAACTGCTACAGCACTCCACGGATCATGGAGGGAAGGTGTCTTTTAGTGTTGTTAGACGAGGGGCTGTGGTGGAGAGAGGAGCGTGGGAGTATGCGTGCGTCTGAATTTGCGCCTTCATGGAGACAGCACAGTCACGCGTTAACCTGTTAAAGAATTGAAAGAAGGGAGAGGTGGGGGGTCACTAGGTTAGAGGGAGCAGTGGAGTGGAAGATGGTCTTGAGTTGTGAAGCGGGGCTGTAGGAGCCAGAGGCATTCCAGTTAATCATTAGTTGTAGGATTAAATGGTCAATTAGCAGCAAAAGGAGTAGTGACTGTTCTATATGTAACACCCTTGGGGCCGCTACTAGATACTCCTTCTTTATTGAAAGACTCCTAATTGGCCTTGGCTCCAAAACCCTTGAGCAGATTAAGTGAAGATTTGCAAAGAATATTTTCCCTCCCCTCATGTATTGAACACCTTTGGCAGGAACCGTGCTAGGGACCCATGGTACAGAAATGAACTAGTGCAGCCATGACCCTTAAGAACTTTTACATTCCTTTGTGTCTCAGAATTTTTAGCTGGTACAGATTTTCCCCAAACAGGTGGGCAGGGAAGAAGGGGCGGCCTCAGCACCTTATCAGCAGGACTGCACCTTGCAGAGTGAAGCAGCGGCATCCAGACGAATGTGGATAAGATCACATGATCGGCCCTGGAATCCTAGGTCCCAGGTTCTATTTGGGCCAAACCACTTCTAAATGGATTTTTTCTTCTTTAAGATAGGAATGTATCAGGAAGGAAAAAAAAAAAGCTACTTTAAAAAGTGGTTGATCTTTGAGTTGGAAGCTAAGGACAATGGAATTATGTTTTTTGTTTGTTGGTTGGTTTGGTTTGGTGTGGTCAAGGTAAAGGGCTAATTTAGATAGGAGTGGTTGGGACCTGGGGGCTGAAATTGCTCTGCATGGTAAAGAAACAAGAAGTTTTTGTTTTTAATTGAGGCTGGAGGGAATTTTTTAATTATGCTTTTGTTTGGGCAGGAGTGGTAAGAGAGTGGGCCCAGCAGTAGGGTAGACGTGAGAAGTTGCTCCTCCAGTGGCAGAGAAGGAAGGGGGCGTGGGCTTTGATGTCTGATTCTCAATTTTAAGTTGTTTCCTATTCGCTGTTATAATCTTCCTCCCATGAAGATCTGCTTGCATGACACCCAGATGTTAATGTGTTTTGGGGACAGAGAGTAGAGCAGGCTGTGTCAGCAATAGGTGTGAAGTGAAAGAGGGCAGATGATGAGAATCAGGTTGCATTTGGGGTTTAGGATCAGAAGTGACAAGGAGTCATTAGGAACTTCTAAGCACCCTCCTTAGGATCCTCCTTAGGAGTGCTGGGCTCTCCACCGTTATGTGAGATCTGGTCTAAAATATGCATTTGCATGTTAAATGACAGATGGAATAATTTAGAACCATGCAGATGTCAGGGATAATGGGAGGTGTAAATGAGAATGTAGGTGAAAGCATTTCATAAACTGGGCACCTGGCTGGCTCAGTTGGTTAAGCATCTGCCTTCGGCTCAGGTCATGATTCTGGAGTCATGGGATCGAATCCTGCATCGGGCTCCCTGCTCAGCCGGGAGCCTGCTTCTCCCTCTGCCCTCACCCCGCTCCTGCTCTCTCTCGCTCTCAAATAATAAAAATAAATCTTAAAAAAAAAAAAGCATTTCATAAACTAAGGAAACACATCATCCTCCAGAAGATAAAACATCTTTCTATGAAGAATATTTTGAAAAGTCAGATTTGAATTCAACACTGATCACAAATATGAGAATAATTATCTGGAAGTCATAAGCTAGGATAGTTTCCTTTCTGTATAAATTCACTTCACATTGGTAATTAAGACATAGTTTGGATGTTAGAGATACAATTTTAAAAAATGACTCAATGTGACCCCAACGTGTCATGTTCAAACATGAGGATTTAGGATCCTACAGTAGTATCAGGCCCATTTGGTAGGAACAGAAAGCATCTTTGGTCATTTACTATTTGGCTGAGATTGTGGATAGGTATGAGAAAGGAAGTGATTATGTTGCAAAGAAATGGTAAGAGCATGTATCGGATATATATATAGACACTTGACATGCTCAAGTGTCTTTAATGCTCATTATTGCCCAAAGAAGTAAGTGGTGATGTCCATTCTTTAGATGGGGTGTGACAATTATAGTGATTAAAGGACTTGCTCGAAGTCATAGCACTGAAGTGGCAGAGCTGGTACGAAGACTCTCAACCAACTTCAAGGTCCTTGTTCCTTTCATCCCACCGTGCTGCCGTGTGGGCTCTGAAGTGAGTCAATGCTTAGCCCCCAAGCCTTGTGCGCTTCTGGGCTCCTTGTCCCAGTTTCATACCAAATCTCAATTTTTGTTCTTCCAGAGAACTCGTACAGAAGGCTTCTGACAAGACTTGATGAGATGCTATAGCTGACAAGCATATGAAAAAGGATTAAATAACTTGAGTTCTGGAATGAACAGTTAAATTCCTGGATTGTTGAAAGTTCCATTCTTTACATGGGACTAACCATTTTTTGTGAGGTAATTACAGAAATGCTGGCAAACTCTTTCCATTAGTGGTTCTTGCATACAGTATGCATTTCTTATGTTGTGGGGGCTCTTTTTTTTTGTTGTTGTTCACAATTCACCTTAGGGGTTTTCTCAAACTCTGCATTCTTATTCTATAGTGGTTTTTAGCTTTCTTTTTTCTTTCCAGGCTGGGTGGATGATGCAGTTTCACTTCTAGGTGTTAGGATTCTCTTTCACACTGGTTTGGCATGACCTTAAAGTATTTTAAGTTTCTCCTTTGGTAAATTTATCTCTCTTTAAAATGTGGTACCCCCAGTAAGCTAGAGATTTGTTTTACCAAATGAGTTTAAAATACCAGCACCTGGAGAACCCATAGTCCATAAGCATTGTTGGGAGTTGACCACATGTCAAAACCCCCTAGGGATCGACCTTTTTATTTTCTTTATTTTGGCAGGTTTTGGGGGTCCACACTTAAAGGCTAGTTATGGTTCTGAATTGTCGTTAGGTTGCAAGAATTACCAATGTGGTATATATTGCCAAAGAAGAAAAAAAAGTTATGATAATCATAATTGTCTTAATTTATAATTGCCATCATAGCTCTCCCCTGTAGATAACTGATGAGGCCTAATAGTCGTTTTGAGCTGCAACCACCCACAAAAACCACACACATGGCATTTTACTCAAAACTTTACTTTAACCACTACTTTGTGATGCAAAACTGGTGGAATTTTGGGTACTTTCTGTAAAATTGAAATCTTTATGGGGGTTTTCCAACACTCTAGTTGATTGTTAGCAAATTATCAGTATACTGAACAAGAGCAAAGTGGGGTTTGCTAATAAACACCTACTTCTGTGGTAGGATAGGATGCCAGTGATCTGTATCTGAATGTTTTCACTAGGAGGAAGCCACCCTCATTGAGAGAACAGATTCTCCTTCTGAAAAATGCAGTTAAGTAAGAAGTATTCTGTGAGATTAGTAGTTGTAAAAGAGAGATTTTAGGAGCTGCTTATCTTTGCCACAGTTTTCAGTCTTGACGAAGTATTCATATTCAGTACTTTCTAACTTGTAGATCCCTTATAAAAATAGGTTTGTAAAGAAAAGCAAATCGAGGGGCGCCTGGGTGGCTCAGATGGTTAAGCGTCTGCCTTCGGCTCAGGTCATGATCCCAGGGTCCTGGGATCGAGCCCCACATCGGGCTCCTGGCTCAGCGGGGAGCCTGCTTCTCCCTCTCCCTCTGCCTCTCTCCCTGCTCATGTTCTCTCTCTCTGTATCTCTGTGTCTCAAATGAATAAATAAAAAAAAAAAAAAAAAAAACCACACATTAAATTAAAAAAAAAAAAGCAAATCGATTTGCATCGTAGGACAAAGCACAATTCTCCCTAAGCACTTTCTGTGAAGGGAGAACTCTTGTGGAAAACTGATTTCTCATGAGATATTACAGTCCCATTCTGGAAGACAGGTAGTAAGTGGGAAGAATGCTCTCTGTATTTGGCTAAGTCAGGAGACCTTTGTTTATTCTGGAACTGAGTCCTTAGGCCAGTTGCTTTACCTCTCTAAGTCTCCACTTCTTTTCTCTTTTTTTTTTCTTAATCTCTGTGCCCAACATGGGGCTCGAACTCATGACCCTGAGATCAAGAGTCGCATGCTCTACCGCCAGAGCCAGCCAAGCGCCCCTCTAAGTCTCTCGATTTCTTATCTTTGAAATGAGTTTCACTCCTCCTGCATGGTTTGGTAGATACAGCATATTGTCTCAAGAGCCTTCTGTAGGAGACCTTTGTAATATCCTGTCTTCTATAAAAGTGACTTTTATTGTCATATAATTTACACCTCCTATCAAGTACCTATTCTGTCCTTTAAAATCTGTAAAAACATTATTTTAGCAAAAACCAACTCTACTTCTAGAAGTATGTAGTTATGCCCCTTTTGTATTTAGTATTTTTGAAGGAGTAAATTTCCATCTCTGCAGCCCAGAAGTCAGCCTTAAAATAACTGTCAGAAATTTCCAGGCTATTTTTCATTCATGCATTATCATGCTCAGTAGGAGGATAGTAGACCATCCTCAGTAGGAGGATAGTAGACCATCCTCAGTAGGAGGATAGAGAAATCTAGAATTGAATTTTTAACAGGTTAATTCCTTAGTTTACTGTGAAGATCTTGATAATGTCCCACTAGCACATAAGTAAAGCTTTGTTTAGTTTGCTCTACGGCATAGACTGTTGGTTAGCTTCCAGAAATAAAGTATGCTTGCTTTATAATTTATGTTAGGAAATATTTAAACAGGATGAAAGAGCAGTTTTTACAGGACCCAAATCAAGCAATCCATTTTCAGAAAGTACAACCAAATAAAAAAATTGGCTGAGTGAAGAACAACGAATAAGAAGCATGAACTTGGAAACAAAACAATTAAGTTGAATCAAATTTTTAAAGAATGAAATAAAAGAAGTTGTATTTTGTATGTGTGTGGGGTGAGTAGAGACAGATACAGTACTAAGAAAAATTGTATGGGATAGAATAGCATTTAAAGCTTTAGGACCCAGCAGAGTAGAAGCTTTCTTTGTAGGGGAAAAGAAGATTTATCAGTACACAGTTTTATATACAGAGGTAGCAAAGGGCAAGATATTATAAATGTTAGAAAAGTGGAATGGAATTTCCCAGATCCTTTGATTTAACAAATGGTTTATTTAAGGAAATTGGTAAAATCTGGAATTTTGGATTGGTGCTACAGCAACCTTTTAAAATTAAATAAAGCCAAAAAGATTTTCTTGCATATTAGCACTCTATTACCACATTTGTTACTCAGCCTGATAATACCAGGCAACTTTGAAGGCGATGTGGACCTCTATCCTTGAAATAGAAGTGTTTGAAAAAGCAACGTCTGGAGAAAGGTGAAATCACAATTATACATCAAAGGCTATAGAAGTTTTAACTTCAGATTTTATGTTTCAATTATACTTTGTGTTCACACCCAAACTCCCAGGGTAGGATCTGCCACATACAGGGTGGAGTGGCATTCCAATTCCATTTATTTTCTGCTGAAGCTGGCAAATTGAATGAAGATTTATATCTTAAGTGACAGGATTCAGATGAAACATGACAAACCTGTAAACGCTACAACCTGGACATGTCAATGCAGAACTTTCCAGTGAACTGGATGGGACTGGGGAGACAAACCACACACACACTGCCACGCCGTGCACGAGAGATCAAAGAGAAACCCGAGGAGGAGCAAGTCCTCGCTGGCTCAAGCGCAGGTGGTGGGCTTCAACAGAGACGGCGCTTTTGTTTACAGGTTCAAGTGTGTGTCTATCTTGGGTTTGCCTTATTACGGAAAAATACGGAGATACACTGCATTGACTGGAAAATTATTCATTTGTTTTTTTAAGTTATCAAATTTATAACGTAGAAGCATTGGTTATGAAACTAGTCATTTAACTGGAACTCAATCCTGACCTAGTTCCCAACGTTGGGTGGTAATTATTCGTATTTACCAAAGCACAGAGAGAATCAGTGTTAAAAGAGCAAGCAGGCAGGCATTGCTTTGAGGAGGGAACAAGTTTTACTACCTTTGGATAGACGAGTCAGCTCTGTGAAACATTTTTGACAGTCTTGCTGAAGGCCTCCAACCACTGGACACGAAGGAAAACAAACGGCAACTGTTTTATTGCAGACAGCAAGTCAGAGCCCTCGAGTCCCAGGAAAGCCCAGGAGGCCGGAGCCTCATCAGAGCCCACCCCTGACTTTCCCTCCGTGTGCCCTGGTGCTCGCTGCTCAGGACAGTCTGCTTGGCAGCCGCTCTAGAAAAATGAATGAACATCGTATTAAACACTCCCTGATCACTCGCTAATCAGGTAAGCATTTTCAGAATTAATCTGGTAACCAAACCAGTTGCACTTTAAATTGGTCCCAAGGAAAATAAGTAATTGGAACAGCTGTTAAGACACAAAGAAATGCCAAAATGAAAGCCACCAGTCTGCCACTGTATATTATTCTGCATCATTAAATATTTATTTTCATATATGCATTTACAAACTTTACTCATTTCAGAACTCTGCTTTCAGTACATTTTTAAACTTTTTTTTTGCAGAGAGATTCTCTTGTAAAATGAGATCCATGTACAAAACTAGGCAACAGATATAAAAGTTTCCTTTCATACTTTTCATCCATCAAGGAAAGAAATCATGTGACAAGGAAATAAAACCAAAACGTGGCTCTTTCACAAGAATAACATGTCAGTGTTCAACTATGAGTTCTAATGGGATAGATCATATTTCATCTTTATATGGATGTATATAGTTTAAATACTTCTTAGCTACTGTAGCATGTTGGTTCAGATGAAAAAAATCAACTCTACTGTTTGGACTAGATAATCTAGACACCATCAATTATTCATTTCTTTATCGCGTGACACCAGAATTCACCTTGGAGATGACACTGATTGGCCAGCAGTATGCATTTATTCCAAATGTTGCATAAAAAGTTCCCTTTCAAAAATTCATTAACTTCACAAGCTAAAGTCTGAGCTTCTAATTTAGCTCTCTTACTTAAAGTTTAAATGATCAGTTCAGAAGCTTAAAATTATCTTTGAAACTAAAGTTGCTTTTCTTAAAATGAATGCTGACTTGGAGCACTGTCACTATTAGACAGAGGCCCTAATGCCACCAGCAACGAGAAACAGTATCACCACAGAGAAGTATATGGTACAAAACGCCCAGGGGCCGGAAACTCACTATTCATATGATTTTGGCAGCAGCATCATTTGATATTTAACCATTTATTACATAGTATTAACACACCAGCTTCAAAGATGTGCACTCCCTTTAGGACACTCAGGAGTTACAAATTCATTGTGATTGCATAATTCGTATTGCACAGTTTTATAAAAAACATAAATACTGGCTATTCTAGTTTTAAATACAAAATACAGGTCATATACTTTTAAATCTATAATCTGGTTCAAGTGCAAATCAGGTGCTTTCTTTAGTCCTTCCAAAAAAGGCATTTTTAATATTTTTGGCACAAATGAAATTTCATCATGCCAACAATTCTAATTACAATACATATATCCAAACCTTTAGAGTAGCAATCATATACATACAGTATAAAACTGATTATTTACAAATGTACTAGGCATTAATGTCACCTTTGTGGGTGAATCAGAACTAAGTAGCCATACCCACACTAATAATAATTAGCAAAGGTACGGGAGATTCCTTTATTTCATTTGCTTATGCTGGTTGCTGTGGGTTGACATTCATATGAGGAGGATGTCCTAGAAGACCAATTCTTTGTTTCTGCTTCCTTTGTTCTGTCATCTGGAAAGTTAAAAAGTTTCATCATTAGACCCAGACACTTCCTGTACGTCAGATCATACACTGAACCATAGATTTACCTCTGTGGTTATGGTTTATACTGAAACCCACTTTCTACAAATAGTGTACCGTCACTAAATCAAACACACACAACTTCAAAAGGGACATCTTCCTAGGCAGAATGGGGAATTCTGTGACCTAGTCATGCAATGTGGCATTCAGAAGTATTGCTTGCTATTTGTTTCATAAAGAAACAAAAAAACGGTAAAAGCACAGGATTCTTGTTTCTCAAATCCATTTCCAAATGATTTAAAGGCTCATTGGAAAATGGTGGCTTTGTGTGGTGGTGACAGCACACCAAACTATCAAGAAAAGCAGTGTGTTTAGAATCCTAGGTTTGAGAGGGACTATGTCCATGGTCTTCAGGGGGTCCTGATTTCATTACTCAATAATTCCAGAGTAATTCTGGTTTGAGAGGGAAAAAAAATGATGTAGTACCTTGAGGAAGATGAGGAATGTCCTCACATGTCACTGAGATCCAGAGTGACTAAATGTCATAATGCTTTAGGCACTCAGTGGGGTCTGTTCTTTGCCACACACAGACACAGGACTGATTAAGCTCAGGAAAGACTGGTCAAATGAAAACGTGCTTTCAAAACCCCACACAAGAGGTTACTATTCATTTGGCTGCTGAACTAAATCACTTCTTATACTGATGGGTAGCTAGCTCTGTTCTAGGTATTTTAGGGCACATTTAGTTCTCTGCATTAACATTTTCTTAACCAGTTGGTCCTAGCTCTGGATTTGATGCTGGGCATTTAAGCCAATTAAGATAAAAAGGCTATGATGAAATATATATTAGATAAAATTGTTGTCTACAAGTGGCCATAGGTCCTGCATGTAGATTTTTGGTTTCCTAAAGTCAGAGATGAATTAGGTATCCTGGTAAAAAGAACGTGGGCTTTGGAATCAGACCCATTTCCTTATGTTTCTATGTTATTTAGCTTCTCAAAATCTGTTTCTTCACTCACACAATAAGGATGATAATTCCTATCTCACAGGTGGAGAATTGAACAGATATATGTAAACTTCTTGGGAGAGTGTCACATAGATGCTTAAATCTCAGTTTTCCCTTGGACTAATTTTTGGTACAAAATATCCTGAGAGAACATAAAACAAGAATAGCTTACCTAGGTTCAATTTTTAAAGTGGTTGCTTATTCAAAACATGGCAGTTTTCTTTTAAATCAAAATACTATTTTTAGGCTCCTTTGAAGTGCCTTCTGTTAGAATTTACAAGGAGTGAATATTTCCAAAAGGTAGCTTTTTATAAAGAATTGAATTAGGATATTCCAGCTAGCCTCTGAAGTTTCCTTAGATGAATGACAAATCTTAAGTGTTACACACTACACTATATTTCACAGATTCAGCTGAGAAGAGAGAACCTAATTTGACATGTGGGATAAATGCACAATTAGATTACAGTGTAATCTGTAATTCATTAATCTTACTGCCTGATACTTCAGATACTTAGCTCAGATTTCCTCCTCCCTTCCCCAACTGACGGACACACAGATGGACACACTCACTCACTCTTCCCTTGGCAGTTAACCCTGAGAGGGAATCCAGTACAACTTCACGAAGTTTAACAATCTCAAGCATTCTAATGGATTTAGGAATCCTGGGGGGGCTCAATCCCTATTGAAGGCTACTTTATTTAAATACTTTCATTTAAAGTTACTGAGGTCTTTCAGCTGTCAAAGTTGGCTATTATACCCTTTTCTGTAATTTTTCTATAAATAACTACTTGCATTTGAGATAACCTTTTATGTTTGCAAATGTTCATGCCTGTTGGTTCAATCAGCTTTTAACTTTCAATCTGTTGGCTATTCATTCTCTTAAATAGAAAAGCCTCTACACTGTATTTCCTATAACCAACGAGAGTTCAGCTGATGGCACACCTCCCTTCCCACTTCTGCAGCCATCACCTGACACCTCATTGCTGCTCCTATTCTAACTTTCTAGGTTTGCCTTTCTAAGATAATGATCACATCACCCGCCCTCCCTCCTAAACCTTCAAACTCCCTCCTCATGTAGGTTAGTGGCCATCTTCTTTTCTCAGGCAGTCCTTTTCCTGGTAATTTCAAGTACCCAGTACATACCTATCTAATTTTGTTTTCTATTTCTGTAGAATAGTGGTTCTTCAACTTTGGCATAAGCCAGAATCACACAGAAGGTTTGTTAAAACAGATCAAAGGGCCCACAAACAGAGTTTCTGATTCAGTAGGCCTGGGGTAGGGCCCATGAATTTGCATTTCTAAAAAGTGAGGTTTATGTTGCTGCTCTTGGACCACATTGCTGCTCTAGAAGAACTTTTCATGGAGTCTCTCTGAAATGGGTCAAAGATCACTTCAGGTGTACTTTCATATTCTTGAACACAAAGTATTTTGGGTACATATATCAATCATTTTTCTCAAACAAGATATTGGAGAAGATTATAGCTGAGCACAGTAGAGGCACACACATTTCTCTGAATTCTGTTTTCATCAACCCTGGCCTTTTAGAATAGCTGTGATTTAAGTGACTAATAAGTGAGAAGGAATAGGGCAACTGCTAAAGGACTTGGCTCTTTTGACAGTGGTCATCATCCAATTATGATTATAAGGAAACAAAAGCCGTAAAGCCTAAATCTGGCCTGTAAAAACTCAAGGTCAACACTGTGGCCAGTTAGGTTTCCCTGGCCCACTAGTGCACGGTCTCACATAACTTCTGGCTTTATGGGCTCAATTCTACCTACTTACCTATCTACATAATTCACACACAAACTGTGTATAAAATATGCGTGTGTGTGTATAAATTCTTATTTAAAGTGTATTACCTGTTGCTGTTACCTTTATCAAAGCAAATAAATATAATGACCAAAGTGAATCTTTATATTCTCACATAGTATTCTCTGGACATTTGAAACAAAACTGACTCAAAAAGATCCATCAGATTCTGATCTAAGGTAACTATATTCAAAATATGAATACTGAAAAATCTGTTTCATTTAAAATCCTCAAAATTCCCATTTAACTAAAGGATAAACATTTGAAGCAGTACTCTTCTTCCTATCTCTATGAATATAAAAACTAGCTTGAATGTTAGCATTCCTTCTTTTGACTCAGTCTAAATAAGAAGCAAAGAATATTGTAGCTTCACAAATCAGATGCAGCCAAACGTCGGAAAGATCTTTTACGACAACGCTAAGGGTAGAGAGCACATGAGCACATTTCACCTCCCAGCACTGGCCTCAATGACAGAAGGCTGGCAAAGGAAGGACCGCTCAGCAGCAGCACAGGGATGCCACGATCTGGTTTCTAATGGATCAAGAGTCCGAAAAACTGCTTTCCTGTCACAGCAAGGTCTTGGTTACTCAGATTCTAAACAGCTGGGAAACTCTAAAATCAGCCATGTTTCTAACAATGAGCCTAAAATACTAAGAAAAAAACCCAACACAACTCTCAGACACACTTATGTTGATTTAATGTCAACATACAGATACTTGTTCACACTCTGAGCTGATCCCTAATACTCTTCCTCTGTTTCACCTGGCAGACTCTTCCTCAAACTCTGAACTCAAGCTCTTGCAGTACCACCTCTGAGGCTTCTGTGGCATAATGAATTCTCTCCCAGAGATCAAGTTGACTGAATTGCTTTCCTTCTTTCCCAGTCTGTTCATACCTCCATTACATACTTACAGGGTTGAATTCTCAGTTAACGGTTTACTGATTTGTTTCCCACTCTAGCCTGTTAGGTGTAGAAAGAGAACAGGTTCTATTTACCTTTGTAACCCCGGTCCTAGGGCTGCACCTTGCACATCCGATTTCACAAGTGGTGGTTCAAAGAACGAACTGAATTAACCAGAACATAGTGCCGTTCCTGGAGCATGCCATGTGTTCTCATGCCTTTGCTCATGCTGATTCCTCTCCTGGGATGCCCCCTGCTGCATTCTCTGCCAGCTCAGAAGTCACCTACTTGTACAGGCTCTAGTCCTTCCTTACTCCAAGCCACACACAGGACTAAATGCCTCCTTCTCTGTGCTCCCATCAAGCGGTCTTCATGTCTCGAGTGGGTTGTACAACTTTCCACACTGTATCATACTGTCAGAGGTCTATATTCCTGTCTTTCTTGCTAGATTATGGGACCCTAGAGGGCAGTGGTTACCTTAGTCCCCCTTTGAGGTTCCAGAACAGGGTAAGGAACAGAGGCACTCATTCCATTTTCCAACTGTAGGCAATTATTCTAATCTAATCTAATTATTCTAATCTTTTGTTATTCCTCCCTTCCTTAAGCAGTTAATGTTCACAAGATAACCATCTTGCATGAAAAGTGCCAAACAGGAACATGCTAATGTGATCTGAATTTTCAAGCACTGTTCGTATTCCTAACACATAAGGGTTACTGTCCCATAGGAAGCCAGTCACATTTTCAATGAAGTGAAGCCTCTTCGATATTTGCTCTTTTGCATTATGAAGAAAACATGCAAAAAAATGTAGGTTCTTACATCAGTTCCCCTCCTTGGAATAAAAATGTTAAGAGAATCACATTTAGTATTCGGGATCTCTTGGGAGGGGAAACTTCAAGATGAGATGCATCATTAACACTTAGAATAGCAATTCTTATCAACTGTTCTTGGCAGTAGTAGGAAAAGTGACACCACCAACCAGGTTTTTAAGTTTGATCCTTCACAAGAACTTTTTCTCCTCAAATTGGTATTTTAAAAGAAAACAACTACCAAAGAGGTCAATAGCAGTACAGATTAAAACCAAAGACATTCACATTTATAAACTATCATTGCTCCATTATGCTGCTTTTTGGACCAGAAGATCGAAAAAAATAGCTCAGTGATGAAGCAATTTTTGTGTTTCCCAGCACTTTTACCAGTGAATGGTATTCTTTCATAGCAGTTTTAGAAACAGAGTTTCTTGCTCACTATAATCATTTCTAGGCTTTTATTTTTTAATTCAAAAAATTTTTTTCTTCAGAGGGCAGGAATTCTTACAATTGCCATTTAAGAACCAGCAACTCTAACATATCTGCATGATTTTTTATGCAGAACAATTTAAAAAATTTTTTATGATTGCTATTACACCAAATTTAATAAAATTACCCCAAATTTTCAGTACGTTGATTCTTAAACAAATGGCCTTAAAGGTTTGTTAAAAGTTACATAATCAAAAGAAAATGTTGATTAATTCCTTTGGAAAGAAACACATTTCCCCAATAAAAGCAGCTGTGCTGAATTTTTCCTGAGCACCTTAAAACCTAAGCAGATCAATCCTGGTAAGCACTTGAGAATATATTACTGGTTTCCTCATACTTCTTTTTAGCTTATAGTGTCTTCCAAGAAAAAATGGTTCATATGCATTCATAGGGGAAGGGCTTTCGGTCCAACTGCCAACGTTAAGACAAAAAATATTAAAAGGGCCCAAACCAAGCAGTTTAAACCATACTGGCTTTAATGTCACTTAATGAACCCTAGTCCCTATGTAATGAAGTTTTACGTATTTTGTTTAAGCCGAAATTTAGGCTTAATGGAAACAATTCTACCTTAGATTTTAAAAATGCCAAGTTTCTACCATGCATAGCTACGTAAAATGGCCGTGAAGGTATCCTCCACAGCGCTCAAGTGTGGGAGGCAACTTTGGAAACTTTAAGGCTCTTCTAAAAAAAAAAATTTGTAAGAATTTAAACAGCCAACCTGAAAGGCAAACTGGGTACAGTGACAAAACAAATGAAAACAAAAATACGACATACAAAAATCAAACCCACATGGGAGAATCAGGAGTTGCAGCCCTGGCACTGTCCAAGAGAGTTCTGGAAGCTTCCTAGGAGTCTTCTGTGCACCCCGGTACCCTCATCAATACAATGAGGGAGTGAGGCGGGAGGACCTCTGTGGTCCTGGATGCCCTCCTGCACCTCGGAAGCCCCCCGCGAATTCCTCAGCTCACCTCGCTCCTGTAACCATTTTAACGGGAGCTCAACAGTTCCTTTATTGAACTCTGTCTTAGATCAGTTTCTGGAAGGTTTTTGAAAACCTCAGATTTGACTAAGATTCTTGTCGCCACAGCCCTCTCCAAAGGGAGATGGTAACTAAGGCGTTGCTGGACGTGGTAAGAAGTCCCCCCGGCTCCGCAGAGGGGCGCACGGAAGCCGCGGCAGCAGTGCTCCGCAAGCCGTTCAGTTCTCTGGAACATTTGTCAAGTGTGTCACAGAAGGGTACAGAGTTAATAAAATAAGAAGCAAAGCAATCTAGTTAGATTCTCATTAGTTTTACTCACTTCAGGTGGCCACCAAGCTCAGCGCTAGAGACAGCCTTCATAAATAAGCCTTGCGGTTGTCCTTAGTCTCTTTTATTTGCATCTTAACACAAGTCAAAGAAAAGAACTTGGAGGCCAAATGGTATATCTGGGCGCATAGTTTGTAATAATTTAGTTGGAAAAGAAATATAATTCAAAGTAGGATCGTTACAATTGCTCTACAGACCGTCGCCAAGAAGAGTTTATTCTAGATGGGGTGTTCACTGGCTATGTGCCTACGAGTAAAAAATCACCTGTGGGTACACCTTGCCACTTACCTCCAAGGCAGCCTTGCCTGACAACTTTGGCTGTGCAAAATTTATAATCTTGTCTACGGAGTTGATTAAAAAACTTTCAGAAACCATCCAGCCTGCTGACCTGTTCCCACGTCTGTGCCGGATTATCCCGTCAGCTTGGCATAGCAGCTGCTCACCACCCCCCCCCCCCCGACACAGCGGCATCCTGTCACCACATAACCACCCGGTGACTGTTCATTTTAAGGGGATCAGAAGGAGGAAAAAAGTACATAGGGTTTGCTACAAACCTACCCCTCTCCTTAACTTTCTTCAAGGGGCAAGTGTTCACCTTAGGGACAGGGAGCAGGATGGAGCGGTACTTTGTAGACTGTTACGCGCTGTGGGAGCAGGGATAGGTCTAGATTGTTCGTGGCTTCATCCCCAGCACCTGGCATAATGCCTGGACTACGATGGCCACTCAGTAAGGATTTGGCCAATGAATGAACCAAAAGGAGCTTTCCCACAAGTATGGTTTATCCTGGGATGCTGAATTTAAGTATCTTGAGTGAAGGGTTGATAGATTTGAGGGCCAGAAAGCAGAACTAGAAACAGCTTTTATTCTGTCAGTAAGTAAAGTAAAAAGAGTATGGCTTTACAGGTCATGTTTTCTGTACAGCACTTCACTGAAGTCATTTGCACTCTCCCATTTTCTGGTTTTGTTTTTCCTATTAAAGGCTTGTACTAGCACTGCAAGTAGTGTTATGGGCTTATCCTGTAAAAGGGCAGTGAAGGAGGGCTGGAGGGGAAACGGGCAGACTAGGCGAATTTGTTCTCTGTGCCCCGGGTTCCTTTTCTACATCCACGTGATGGAAACGTCAGCATTTTAACATGAGCACTACTGATTTTGCCTCAGCAAATTTGGTGTGTCTGGTAGTGGTGTGTGTGTGTGTTTAGGGGGCAGATGGGGTATCTTTTCTTTACCTGATCCTTTAATTCCGACAGCTGGCCGGAAAGGTTAGTGACCAGCTTCATGGTGGACTCCAGCTTCTCCTGCAGGTTCCTCAGCTCATTCTGCTCTCCTTCAGAGTCGCTGCTGACCAAGGACATGGCTCTCATCCTGGGGAACCAGTCAAGGTTTCTTTCCTAGAATCCACATAAAAAAAAAAGTCATTTCTAGGAGTAGAGACAAGAAAGGCAATCCTACCATGCTATCTTTTCTTTGTGACATCTTTCATAAGGCTATCTCTGTTGTTACAGAATTAATGTGCTGTGCCTTTTAAAAAAACAGTAAATATCTTTCTAAATTGATAATCTTTTTTTTTTTTAAGATTTGTCAGAGCGTGCACAAGCAGGGGGAGTGGCAGGCAGAGGGAGAAGCAGGCTCCCCGCTGAGCAGGAAGCCCGATGCGGGACTCGATCCCAGGACCCTGGGATCATGACCTGAGCCCAAGGCAGACGCTTAACCGGCTGAGCCACCCAGGTGCCCCTTAATTGAATATCATTGAACTCTCTCAATTCTTAGAAGTCACTTTTGACCTAAATACAGTGCGGGGTGGGGGCGCACCTGGGTGGCTCAGTCAGTTAAGATTCTGGCTCTTGGTTTCCACTTAGGTCATGATCCTGGGGTCCTAAGATCCAGCCCCATGTTGGGCTCTGTGCTCAGCGAAGAGTCTGCTTGAGATTCTCTCCCTCTTCCCCTCTCCCTCCTCCCTGCTCAGGTGCTCGCTCGCTCTCAAAAATAAATACATGAAATCTTAAAAAAAAATAAAAAAAACAAAAAAACTAAATACAGGGGAAAAGGTAGGTTTCCGAACAACTTCCCTAATCTGTAAATAGGAATGCAGCCACTGCATTACAGGGCTAATGAGTGGTGGGTGGTAAAATATATAGAACATGAAATTTTCCATTGAAGTCGTTTTTAGCTGTACAGCTCAGTGGCATGAAGTGCATTCACACTGTTGTGTAACCATCGCCACCCTCTACACCTCGGGAACTTTGTTCATCTTCCCCATCTGAAACTCCATCCCCATTCAACACTAACTCTCTCACCCCTGCCAACCATCATTTTATTTGCTGTCTCTATGAATCCGACTGCTCTAGATACCTCATACTGTGCTGTGTATTTTTAAAAGCATTATACTTGGAAAATCATTTGCAAACACTCTGGAAGTGAAATGAATTTTGAGATCCCAAGTGTTCTGGCATTTACCGGATATGCGTATGTGCGCTTTCACTTGGTAGGGGAGTGTCAAGAGGCTGAAAATGGGGAATGGGCTTCTTGTTCAGTTTCCCTCGTCGTCAGCTTATGGAAATTACTGCTCTATTCTTGTTTCCTTTTCCTTCCAGCTTGACATCGTTGATAGGTGCCATTAGTTGGTATAAGAAAGGCCCATTCAGTCTCCATCCTTTCTTTTGTTATCTACAGCTTATACCTGAAAACAGTTTTTCTCACCACTGGTTAACCAATGGGCCAAGACTCCTCCTCCCACCTCTCTTCCTTGTGCCCACATATGCCTTTCTCCTAAAAAGTATGCATCATAGATAAGTTCTGTACAGGGAGGCAGGAATGAATAGTAAAAGCTAATCAGCACAAGATAAGGGGAAAAAATGGACTCAAATCCACATCTATCTGGTGTCATTTCTGACTGGAACCATTTTGATCTCATCAAGATAAACCGTAATTGACATTCTAACACAAATCTTGCCTGTCCCCTCACCCTCTGCTAGTACACACCGCACCACACACACACACACACACTCTCACACACTCTATTATTGCTACTTTGTGTACACCAGAGGTCAGCAGAATTTTTCTGTATAGTAAATATTTTCTGATAGTAAATATCTTTGGCTTTGTGGACCATATGGTCTGTCACAATGACTCTGCTACTGTATCCTGAAAACAGCCACAGGCAATACATAAATGAATGAGTGTAGCTGTAAATAAAACTTTATTTACAAATGCTGGTGGCGGCAGGCTGGGTTTGGCCCATAGGCTGGAGTTTTGGCAACTGTCATACCATAGAAGGCATCAACATACAAAATTGAATCAGATACAAAATCCCACAAGACATGTCTAAATGTTAAAAAGCAACCAAGACAGTCTAGCAAATTGAAGCCAAATGAGAACTAGTTGAAAAATATTACAGGAGCGCTTGGGTGGCTCAGTCATTTAAGCGTTTGCCTTTGGCTAGGGTCATGATCCCAGAGTCCTGGGATCCAGCCCTGCATTGGGCTCCCTGCTCAGCGGGGAGCCTGTTTCTCCCTCTCCCTCTGCCTGCTGCTCCCCCTGCTTGTGCTCTCTCTCTGTCAAATAAGTAAGTAAAATCTTAAAAAAAAATTACAAAGAAGGCAGACCACACTGGCAACACGACATCACACCTACTTTAGAGTGTTGGCTTAAAACATCTGGGGAATCTGGTAAGTAGGAACTCACGAGCCCTTCAGCATCATGAGTGCAGAAACCACCTTCGTGTAGTAACCAGAACACAGTAGACACTTGATAAATATTTGTGGAAGGGAGGAATGATAAACCATCTCTATTTCCTGCATGGGCCCTCAGAGCAAATGCTGAAATGGTGAACCTCAGTTGCTTAGAATGACTACCAGAGGAGAAAATGATGATCTCTACCTTCCTGTACCAAATACCCTGTGATCAGCACTTCACATGTAACTTAATGTTAGCCTATATTCATTTTCATCAATTTCCCACCACAGTACAACAGGCAAAAAGACCATTCAATAAAATATCCCATTTCAAAGATGACCGCCTAAAAATCTAAGGTGTTTCCATGTCTGTAATCGGTTTTCTGCACTGTGTCTACAGCAAAGCAGAGGAAGAGAGCAGACATTTAAAAACATTTAAGCTTGGCAGTGCTGCTGGAAGGCAGCTAAGGTAGCCTGCCACTGCTCCTGGGTCAGTCCTTCAGACATAGTCACACCCTCCCATCAAAGAAACATCCCATGTTCAGTGTCTGTCCAACTCTAAGGGAGGGATGAACCTAACTGTTCAGAAGAGGGCGCCCCCAGGGATGGGTGGCTGGGGGTTACTTACTTGCACTGGGGCGAAGCAGCCCGTGTTGGGAGGAGAGAGGGTGTGGGCTGGGCTGATGAAACTGTGAGCCTTTGCAAAGCACGAATGCAGTAGGATCACAGAGCACAGGACGGGACCGGCAATCAGAGGCCTCACCTGTCCACAGGGACTGCTGCAAGCAAATTTTGCAGACTGACACCCCCCCCCCCCACCCCGCAACCCAACCAGGAGAAGAGGAAAGACCCAACGTCCTATTTACACTGTCAGACTCAGAGGAGCAGACACCATCGATTGGGATGTGACAGAATGTCATGCCAAGAAGGAGTTTAGAGATCACGGTCACAGTTGTATCTGTAGTGCAGAAAACTGAGCCTTGAAAAGGAAAGTCACTTGTCCTGAGGAGGGACCTAACAAATTCCTATGTTTTACAGGGGACCCTGACAAATATCTGGTGCTAATGAATTGTAAACTGCTATTATTGAGTATATTTTGGGGTGAAATATTTGCTAATTCTTTGGATTCAAATCAAAAGTATAAGCATTTTGGCTCCCTGGAAGGAAATATTTTAAAAATATAACATATATTCAACATCTGCTTCAGGGGCACTTCCCTTATGTGCATGGTGTGTGTGTGTGTGAGAGAGAGACACGTGTGTGTGAGAGAGAGAGAGAGAGACACGGTTGCTGCCTCCTGGACCTCTTTCAAGTGGAAATGGCCTTCAGACCTAAGTGTGAGATAGGGTTCCTGCCATCACAGCACTTGTTGTTTAGTTAATGAGAGTGGACACACACATTAAAAAAGAACGGTAGAAAGCAGGCTGTGCTCTGTCAAATGAGTGGCAGAGAGTAGGGCCAAAGTCAGAATTGACTGGCAGTGAGGACGACTGGCCATGGCCCTGAAGGAGAGTCAGTGCTTGGCCAAACTAAAGGCAAGCATGAGGGCATTCTCAACCAAGTGGGGCCAGCACAGGGAGGAAACCAGTTTGGCTGGAGTGGGGGATGAGGGCCTACAGGTACGGGCAGCTTAGACTGTAGAATCCTGTAAAAGGATTGAAGTGTGGGATAGACCGGCGCAGGAAATTGCACAGAATGAAGAGGGCCGGGGTCAGGGGGCTGGCCGAGGGAAGGAGGAGGCGAGGGGTGACCTGGAGTCCCTGTGGGCCTGTCTGATGAGATGCAGGGAGAGAGACATGTGCAAGCCACTTTAGCGGGTAGGGTAACGAGGACTCACCTGAAGCTACCTCACTACGGACGTGGGAAACTGCCTCATCGGGTTAGAGAATGCATCTGAAGTCTAGCTCTAGCTAGTCTAGCTCTCAAATCTTGCAATGTTCCTTTGCTTAGCAAACCCCCCATAAAATAGAAAACACAGATTTCCAAATAGAGTTGACATTAATGAAGTCTTCAAAAGAATACAGAAAACTGATGCAAGAGTCTGCACACAGCTTAAAGCTCAAGCAACAGTTTCTTTTCCGTATTCCAACAGCAAGTGACCAAATGACTACAGATTAAAAGAAGTTTTCCGTGGCAGGTTCCCACCTTCTTTCATGATATATTTGATTCCTGGACTCCTATGGAAGGATTTCAGAAAGGTCTTTGGACAAATGCAAAAGGCACAGATTTCACTTAACTGTTTACTGAACATTTATAACTTCCGTGCCCGGCCTAGGGCTGAGGGTCTCAAGACGAGCAAACCAGGTCCCTGGCCCCGAGGTGCTTTAGCACACAGACTGCAGTCAGGGGGCAGGTCTTGGGGCATGGTCCGTCACTTCTGAGGGACTCCCAGGTTGTGACTGCCTAACGAGGACCTGCTGGATGAATGAATGAGGTCTGCCGGGATCAGGATGGCCGATACTGGCGTCCATGCTCCTCATCTCCATGGCTAAGAAGGTGCACTCGGATCCCCTTTGTTTTTGCTTTATTTGTGCTTCTGTGCATGAGATACCTGTAATCCTGGGGCAGGAAGGCCTGGCCCGGGGGTCCATAACACCACAGACAGAAAATAAGGCATCTTTTTTAGAATGTCCATTTCATTCAATGGTAAATTACTAAAAATACTTTTATATTAAACTCAAAATAGGCCCTACAACAGAATATGAAATTGAATCAAATTTAAAAAATAAAATCCAAGATTTAAAAGAAATGTCATATTGGCCCGAGGCTGCTTTGGGCCACGTACCCTGATCCTAGGGATAAACCTTCATTCTCCAGCTCAGGAGGGCCCTTCAGTGCAGAGCTGGGAAAGGGTTTCTGGTCTAGATCTTTACCGGCTATCACCATACAGGTTTTCTCTCAATGCTTTCCTCCGACTCTAATATTTAACAATGAGATCTAAAGTGGGGGAATCCCACTAAAATCCTAAGCCGTAGGAAACCAGCTCAACTGCAGAAATCAAGTACTTTGGATGGCATGTATTATTAGCTTTTCTGCGCTGAGGTAGGTAAATCCCCAAATCTGAGATCCTTGGTGTTGCCAGTATTTTAATTAAATAATCATCCTGAGCTGTTAAGTCAAATCTCAAATTACCAAGGAGTACCTAGTGGTTAAAATTAATTAGCAGTTCTAGCCAAACTGTTCTCTCAGCTTCCATTTGATTTTGCACCCTGCACAGGAGAAGCTCTGATGCAGAATATAAGGTTGCTTACCGACAGGATCCCCCCTCTAGAGAATCTACATCTTGAAGGGAAGATGTTTAGACTCTCCCAATTACTAGGACAGGAGCAGAGAGAACACCTGAGTCCAGTTCCTTTGTACTTAACTCAGACTTTCGTAGGAAAGGCTGTGCTTGCTTGAGTGCTGCAGGACGCAGTGAAGCCTCTGCACACGGTCCTCCAGCCGGTCAGAGCCTGCAGGTCTACAAGTGTCTGCAGAATCCTGCCTTTATGTGTACTGAAGATCAGAAACATGTCTCAGTGTCTCGGCTTCCGCATTTTTTGAGAAAACCATCTTCAACTATGGCATTCTGTCTATACATGAGCCCAGCGTCTGTGTGCGTGTGTGTGCGCGCGCGCGTGCGTGTGCTCAGGGAGGTGGTGGTGGGGGCGGCTGTGGGTTCACCGAGCGTCTGTCAGTAGCATCTGTCACTCTGGGTCTGAGACATCCCTTTGAGCTTCTCTGGCTCCCCTTGCTGCTGGCACGTCGCATACCAATGTCATTAGGCACTGTCTGCCCCGGTCCTCCTGCAATCCAGCCAGTGCACTTCCCGTCACAGCAAGCGCTTCCTCTGTCAGAGCAGACAAACCGACTGAAGCCACAGCCGGAAGCAGGCTGACCACAAGTGCTAAAGTTCTGGTTAGTTCTTTTCTAGGTAAAGTTGGAAAAGTCCCTGCAAAGGCAAACATTGAAGTTTTAGACACGGGGGCGGTACTGACCTCTTGAAATGTCCTTGACTGGAAAGAAGGAGGGTGTGTGTGTGTGAGTGAGAGACAGAGAGACAGAGACAGAGAGGAGGAGGAGCGGAAGTTGGATTGTATGATGCAAATGCTAATCATTCTGAGAAGAGGTTTTTTTTCTTCTTCCCAGGTTCAACTGAAGAGGCTGTTCTAAGAAAGATGACTGAGGTAATCAATCACCTTCCTCAGAGAAAGTCCGCTCAGGTAGAATTTTGTTTACCATGTAAACAATGGAACATTTATTGCCGAATCCCTTGTTCCTTTTTAGCCAGGCTAGAGAATTTAGATTTCTTGGTGGGGGGGCATGAGGGTAAAAGAAATGGTCATGGGAGAGAAGCTGGGTCCTGGAGAAAGAGACCCGTGGCTTCTTGATCCTTCATAGCCCCCTCTGAGGAGAATCAAAAAGGTAAAGACTGTCCCTTCGACTCAGATGGTGAGTGTGTTTCTCCTTATTTTACCAAGCGGGATGACAAACCAGGTTTTCCCAGAAAGCCTGGGGACACACAGGGGATAGGAGTGACTAGAGAAGGGAGGGAAGCAGGGGAGGACTGAAGATCATCCTTAACTTTCCAAAAGCAGGAATATAGGACACTTAATAAACTTTAAATTACTTGCCCCTTTTATGGACAGGGGTGATTATTTTTACTGAAGAGGACTAAAATAATTCATTTTTAGAGCTCACTTTTGTAAGATCACAGCAAAAAACAAAACCCAGAATCTGTTGCTTTGGGTGAAAAACGGTGACAATGATCTTTAACTATGCTCAATGATTCTAAAATTGCTGTTTATAGGAAATATTATACATTAAAAACAACTACACTAAAAAATGGATCCCAGCTATGGACACAGTCAAGAGATCAGGGGTTGGGGAGAGGGAGGGATGAACAGGCGGAGCACAGAGAATTTTTAGAGCAGTTAAACGATTCTGTTTGCTGCTGTGATGGGCATACACGTCATTATACATTTGTTAAAACCTATAGAAGGTGCACCACCAAGAGTGAACCCCAATGGAAACTCTGATCTGTAGTTAATAGTAATGTGTCATATTGGTTCATCAATTGAAACAAATACAGCGCAGTAATAAAAAATGTTAATAATAGGGGAAACTGTGTGTGTGTGGGGGGGGGGTGAGGTGGGGAGGGAGTAATATACGGGAACTCTGTGCTTTCTGCTCTGTTTTCATGTAAACCAAAAACTGCTATAAAAAATAAAGTTCATTAAAAACAATGGCTCCCACACCCGGAATTTGTTGACCAGTCCCAAATCCAAGGATCCACTTCGCTCGGTTCCAAAGTACAGTGAACTCAGACCACATACAGCATCCCTACACTTCCCAGGTGCCTTTCTGCAACAGCCTTGTGACATTAGTTTGTCAGCAGGAAGAGGGATGGCCTGACTCAGGAGCTAAGGACTTGAGGTCACAACGCCCCAGTGCTACAGGACAGCGCACCAGTGCAAGCGTCACTAACCGACTGGGGTCTCTGTTTCTGTTTTTTTGAGAAAGAGATCACAGGGCTGCCCCCACGGAGCTTGTATGAGAAAGTGTCCCAGAAGCTGGAAAGCATTAAGCAAAAGAATTATAAATCAGTGTCATCAGCCTGAGGTCACAAAGCTAGTCTAGAGTCAGCCCCGGAATCCAGATGCTGACTCCACGTGTAGTGCTTGACTCCCAGGTCCGGTTAGTTCCTGCCTTTCTATGGGATTCCATGTTAGAGACACACATCTCTCTTTGAGCAGCACAGCCACGTGAAGGCTGCCCACAGTGCTCCCAACTTTAGGTGTCAGAGGGGTTATATAATCGTCAGCTGGTCTGGAATGACCACTTAGCCTTCCCAGACTCAGGTAACAGTTGTTCTTGGACCACACAGTGTAACAAAGACGGGCCCTTGCCAGTAGAGAGAACCACACCCATTTCTGATGAAATCCCTAAAAGCCAGCTGCAGAATCACGGTTTTCAGTCATTCTAGGCCCTCAGGTGAAGTGGTTTCTGGGCGCCCTGGAGACTTTGAGAAAGCAGGGCTTGCCACGCAGAGTGGCGCGGCTGGGTCCTGGGCACCTGGGCTGCCAGGCAGAGGAGGAGGGTAAGGTGGGGCTGGCAGCCGCTGTCAGACAAGGCAGGGTTGGCCCAGTGGAGATTCCCAATAAAGAACAATTAGGGTACCTTGCCCTTCTCTCGAGCTGGCTCATGACATTTTGCTTAGGCAACTTCCCCTGCATTTTCAGTTAGCTAAGAAATCTACCAGAACGTTCCCAGAGGTTATGTATGGGATTTTAGCAATTTCTATGGGTTTACCTCTATTCTTTTCTGGGTTTCCTGACTTTTCAACTTTGATCTCTTAGTACCTTTATAAAGTAATGGTTTTTGTTTTTTGTTAAGCCTACTTAAACAGCTTTCCAAATTTCTTTGCTGTTGTTTCAGGAAAAAAATACTTGGCATTTATCTTTGAACCTACAGACACATACACACCCATAAGCCTTACTAAGCTGCTTCACATACAACAAACAGTGTTCTCTCTAACATATAAACCCATCCTGTGGGTTGGCAAACTCTTGACTCCAGCGGTTTTACTTAAGGTCAGCCCTGCCTAGATAGACTCAAAGAAGAGAGGAGAAAGTCCTCTCTCTTACTCTTCATAGACTCCAGCAAGAGTTGAGGGGCAAGTCACCAGCACTGTCACTGCCGTGAGAATGGCTTGGAAGAAAGGCGCCACACAGCTTGAGCTCTTAAGGGTGAAAGAGATCATCAGCTGTGTGCAGATTCTCTCAATTCCTCAGTCCTTTCCAAATCCCCCATTTTACTCACCTGCCCTATGCCCTCTGACCCCAAAGATTGACTAGCTTGTTCCCATAGGTCTCCTCTTTCCCTCCTGACACCTACATCCCTGCTCTTGACAAAGACCCTCTTCAGCAGTTCATGAACTCCTACTGGCACTTCGCAAGTTGCTTCACTGAACTGTAGCACTAAAGATGGCATGAGAGACCCTTTGGTTCAACTTTACTTTATAGGTGGTCACACGAAGGCCCTGAAAAGAAGTGGGTTTGTGAAAGGAGAAGCTGAGAGCCTTGTGCACCTGTGTAAGCTGCACACACGCAGGACTACACCTACAATTCCCACATTCCTCGGCAGCACGCTCGCAGGCCTCGTTATCAGGAGGTATCTTAGACTCCCGAGTGTAGGCACGGTTGGCCCTTGAACATCATGGAGCTTCAGAGGCACTGACTCTCGCACCATGAAAATCTGCACAGGGCTTGTGACTCCCCAAAAACTTAACGACAGCCTACTGCTGACGGGCATCAATAGTCAACATATTTTGTATGTTCTATGCATTACATACTGTGTTCTTATAATCAAGTAAGCTGTATCAGTTACAGTCAGTGTTTAGATTCAGGAGGAAACGAAGGAGTTTCGAGTGCAGTTAGGGTGTCTGGGACGGCAGGCGACCAGGAAGGCAGCCCGGTGGGGTCAGCACTGGGGCAAGGAGCGGAAGGCAGGTCCAGCGTGTGAAGGGGAGAAAAATACATTTCTGGAGTTACCATGTCTGCTGAGTTGGGGGAACTGTGTAAGCAGGTATTTATGTACAGACACAAGCATGTGCAGACATCCTTGGACCAGCTCTCAGTGGGGAGACCAGCACCGGTGGTGAACGCAGTCTTCAGCTGACTGGTCGAACAGTTGCTACGCACGCGCTCCACGTCTGCACGGGCTCGCTGGGTGGACCGCATTCCCTGTCCGCTAAGTTAGCACAGAAAGCCCTCTCAGGCAGATTATGGCTCTGCCCCACTCACTGTTAGCAACAGTGCCTCCCGCACCCTCTGTGACGGTCAGGCTGTGCAGAGTTCGGAGGACAGTGCAGACCTGGGGTCCCAGGGCCAAGTGCTTCATAAGAAGAAGAAGGCACCTGTGAAGTGCGCAGCGGGACAAGGGGTGACTTCAGAGCCTCTAGACAAGAGGGCAGAGCGTGTGGGAAGCGCGGGCGGGGAAGCACAAGCCCAGCAACTGCCCTGTGCCGCTGGCACCGCCGCGAACCCGAGCTCAAGTGCGGAGGGTGGGGCGAGAGCCCGTCTGGCTGGCTGGGAGGCGAGTCCAGTGCTGCTGACGCGCTGTTTCCAGCCACTGAAGAGCAAGTGCCAAATCCCTCTCCACGTCTCCCTTGCTCTGATATTCTCGAACTCTGCGTGGTGCCGGCTGACTTCGGGAGCATGCTGGGAATCGTACTGGAGAGCCTCACAGGCCGCATCCTCACGCACGGCTAAGGACTTCTGGAGCCCAGGGGACATTTTCATCTAGGCGTGCGGCCCCCCTAAGTCAGGCAGGGAAGCTGATGATACAGCACGACCGGCGCCGAAATCTCTGTCCCAGGAGCTTACCAAGGCACTCCCTTCCTCCCAGCATCCTCCCTGGAATTCCAGAATAAAAGTCTGAGCCCATTACTGCACATCTGCCCGGAAGCAGCCTGCCCGGCACGTGATGAAGCACAGATGCGGGGGATGGGTGGGGGGAGGTGGCTGCACAGGCTGCTGACCTCTCCTGGACTCCCAAGTCCTGGCTGCTAGGGACTCCCGAATTCTCACTGCCTGGGGCCGAGACCCTCCAGGACGGCTGTGTCCACACGGACATTCCCCGGCTCACACCGGCTCACACCGCCCCTGCCAGCACCCCTCCCCTGCAGACTTCCAGGGCCTTGCTTTTATCTGATTAGGAAACACCACTCATTCCTGCTCTCCTGTTTCTGTGTTTCTGTGCGGAGCGATTCCCTTTGGTCCCTTTACCCAGTTCCTCCGGGCAGAAAGCCGCTGCCCTCACTTTGGAAAGTGACTGTCTGCAGACTTCATAGCACCAGGCTCTCTCTCGGGTCAAGAAAGGTGCGAGACTTGGGTCAGTTCCCCTTTTAAAAGAAGGCAGTGACTTGTAGGTAATTCAGTTCCCATTTTGATCTTTTGCCCTTGTTAACACATTGCTTTCTGACTGTGCTTGCTTCCTGTGTTTTCTTATCGAATACAGATAAACACAAGTGCTGAGGCCAGATGCCCTATGGCTTTCGAATCTTCCTCTTAGATGTTTAGTAGTGCTTTATTTGCTAAAAGAATTTATTTGCTTGGGAAATTTACCCAAGAGGTATTTTCCAACCAAAAAGAGCTCTCTCTCTTACATGGCTTTTTTGATGCAAATTGACTAGGGCTTTCATTAAAGCATTTTCCAGGAATGCAGGCTCCTGGACTCAGCCCTCCTATCTGAAAAAGGGCACTATTTTCTAAGAGCATTTCACTGGCTGACCTGATACTACTTTAGACTTGGAAAATTGCTTCTTTGCTTTTATAACCCTATACAACTAGTTTCTGAAGAGGTCAAGTGAATTAATACAAGATGGAACAAACTGGAAAATCTCTAGTGGAATGGTGTGTGAGCATGTGAGAGAGAGACGGAGGGATGGAGGGGGCAGGGAGAGAAGTCAAGAGCGGTCTATTTTCACTGTGAGAAAAAGTCAGCACCAGGCTTAAAGGATGATGGATCAGACACTCTAATTATCAGGGAGTTCTAACTATGCAGATGAGTCACCCTGGTGTGGAAGCCCGTCTGTCTATGGTTCTGGCGAATCTTCCTTCCCCTTTAACTTAGACACCTCTCTTCCCTCAAATAGTGGCCACCGAAGGGAGTATCATTCCCTGTTCCAGGCTCAGGGGAGGGTAATGACGTTTCTCAGATTTTACCAAGTCAGAATTAACACCTATTTCAGACACACCCTTTGCAAGAGTTGGCTCTGCCTCTCCCCAACTCTAGTCATGTCTACAACCCCCTGTAGTGTTCGACTCCAGGTGGTTGCCTAACCAGCAGTGCTGGCAGCAGCTCAGAGAATTAACACGCGTCGAATGCACCGAGCTTCCGTCTCGCTGATTTGTGCGTTAGCCAGTCAGCATCACCCAGGAGGTCCTTCTCCCTACCCCAGTGGGGCCTTTGCCGGGCCTTGCCTCTTTTGAAGGTGGCTAATTCTCCTGGGAGATAAGCCAGTCCAAGGCAGGAAAACCAGATTCAGCCTGACCAATGGCGGCACATCCTTGACACGGAGGGTTGTGCGTGAACACAGAGGGAACCACACTGCACGCGCGCATGTCAGGACAGCCCCAGGGTGGGTTCTGACTCAGCAGCCCTGGATGGGAGTCTCAGCTGCAGCCCTTCCCAGCAGGGGGACCCTGGAGAAGCTGCTCACCCTGGCTGGGCTTGTTTCCCACCTGTAAAATGGTGGCAGTGCCACCTACAAATGCTGTTCTGGGGATTACACAGGACCGTGCGTGCCAAGCATTTATTTCAGTACATACTGATTAAACATGACCTATTATTAGAGTTATTATCCAATCTGCCATTGTTACGGCAAAGCACAGCCCGGTCCACTACTCCGGAAGCAGCGGCCTATCTCCCGACACTCAGGCTGTGGCGGGAGGAGGTTCTCCCCAGCCGGCCCGGTTGTCAGTTAAGCGCGCCCTCCTGGAGAAGAGAAGGGGCCAGAGTAGCTCCAGGGAGCGGGGGATGCTGAAATATGGATGAAGAATATTCCGCCTGACCACCCTGCCATTCACTCAAACACACGCCTCTGAAAATAGAACTTATTTTTCAAGGTAGAATTCCAAGATACCGAAGGGAAATCTGTATTTCATTAACAAAATAGATGCTATTTATTAAATTATAGTTTGGTCTTCTTTACTGACCTTCCTTCTTAATATTTCTGGAGTTTTTAACTTTCAAGAATAACTTAGTCTGCTTAACAGATTAAGCACTGGCTTTTCTCCTGAGCTAGACTGTCACAGAAAATTGGGCTGCTGAATCGTCGCCGGGAATCCTGTATTTGATCTTTTATGTACAACTTGCCCACTGTGCAGTATTTAAATTCCTTCAGGCAAAGATACAACTAATTTACCACTTATCCAGGTTAAATATATCTGATTGTATGGCCTATCAAATCATCGTCTATGGACTAACACATTCTCATTTCAGTCAGCAGGAGAGAGAAGTCAAAGACTGTTAAATTATTTAAGAAGAGCATGTGGTACATCAATTATCGTGAAAATTTAAATGTAGTTCAGGGCTAATAAAACTTTGCTTCTCATAAAGGCTGCCACTAAAACTCTACATGGTAGCCCCAAAAATCCAGTTGCTATGGAGAGAGGAAGCTCAGGGGTTTTTCTCCTGCCCTGAGCTGCCGGGGCTAAGTGAGGTCACTCTGTAGTCACATTTCTCTGTAAGTACAGCCCTGTCTGGGGCCTGAGTCAACGAATCTGAGGCTGCCTCTCCCGTCCGAATGGCACTGTCCGTTCTGCACGGAGGTACGGGGGGGCTGGGCTCCCCCCACGCAGTGCCAGCGACAGCACCCGCTTCGGCCATGTGCGCAGAACCCGGGGCAATCATGACAGCATCTCATACACAGACCCGGGGGCCACTCCCCACGTCACCCCAACTCCTGGTCATGGGTAATGACTGTGAGTGGAGGACGCAGCTGAACACATGGGTCCGAGTCCCCAGTATTGAGGCCTGTTCGATGGAGAAAGAGTGAGAATGTCAACTTTGTCCTGCTCCAACATTTAAGAGCACTTAAAACGTTTAAATTTAAGAGCAAGGAAGAAGCAGGAATTTTCCATGGGAGGAACGTCTTGGCGTCAAGATGCCCATTCTGACTTTTCTTAGCAACAGTGTGCCAGCAGCCAAGGCATCTTACACAGCCGTGAAGTGCAGGACACGATGCTTGCGTCAGCTCTCTGCTGGCAGGGCTCTGGTGTCCTGCCGACCGCTCTATGTGTCCGTCTGGCCCTGCTGGCATCCACTCCCTACCTCCTCGAGGGCCCACCAGCCCCACCCCGGTCCCCCACGTTTACCTCGGTCCCATCACCCAGTGGACACGGGAAGTGCCGTTAACCCCCATTTCCGGACAGCAACCCAGGTCAGGGAAGCCCCATGACTTCCTGGGGCTACGTGGCTCGGAAGGAGCAGAGCCAAGACTCACATCCTGGATTCTCTGCCTTCGAATCCAATGCTTAGGGAGCAAGGACTTCATGGTAGGCATGAGCCTGGCCTCGGCTTTGCCGGGAATAGTGCATCTCTAATGGAAGGAGAGAGGGCACGACCAGAAGGAGAGAGAAGAGAATATACAATCTTCTATCATGTTTCGATGAAAATTAAGTGTGGCTGAACATCTGGCTGCCAAGTTCTCTGCTGCCATCTCTGGCAAGAAGCGCACCGTCTCCATGTTTTTTTTGAGATGAAAATCTATTTACCATCCCTGACACCACGGTCTGCAGGGAGTTGTTTCCGGGGCAGCTGTGAAGCTCCTCCTCTACCTCCCAGTGACCAGCCGGGGCCTCTTCTGTTTGCTTCTTCTGGGTTGTCTACAGGCAGCTGTTACTTCATGGTTCTTAATGAGTCTCCAGGATCTTAATTCATGAGCTCAGGGAGAGCTTAAAACCCCCAGCCTCTGGCCACTAGGCAAGAGGTGGTTTTCCTGAGAAACCCAAGTCCCAAAAAAGCCTGTCGCGATTTCTTTTGGGACATGAAGTAAGCAAAAGGGTAGCTGACTTTTCCTTCCCTCTCTGACACTGTTAGCTGCCCCCCTCTCCTTGATCCTGGAGCAATAGAGTCGGCTTCTCAAAGACATCACCAGCCTTCTCCTCCCAGAAGCGGTGGGCAGGAGGCCTGCCTCCTCAGGAGGAATGTTGAGAGGAACTCGTCTCTGGGCCGTGGCTGCCTCCACGGGGTATGACCGAATGGGTCTGCCACGGACATGTGGCCTGCTCCCCCGCAGCTCTGAGCTCCCCTGGGCTTCCAGCCGAACAGCCCCAGTCTACCCTCCTGTGGCGAGTGCTCTCCAGGCAGGGACTCATGTGACCACTGAAAATGGTGTTGGCTAAGGCACAGCCTTTCAGCCGGGGCATCTAACCCTCCCCGAGCCCTCACTAAGGGCATGAAATATCTGGTTCCTCAGCAACTTTGACACTCAGAGTGAAGAATTTTTTGATGCTACATATTTTTAGGCCTTTTGACAAGAAGTTCTGGTACAATTTAAGAATGATGTGGATGAGGAAAGCACACTGAATGCTGGGTTTTTCAAAGCGTCGCCAAGCAATGGGCTCTAAGCAGGCTCGGTGGGAGGCTGGGGGGTGACTTCTGGCCCTTAATCCTCACCAGGTGACTGCTCACAAGGCTCCTTTAAGTCTTCACGACTGACGATTGAGACAGAAACCTTAAAGTGCGCCAGAGTTTTCTGTGACGGTTAAGTAAGGTGATTAACAGAAAGCTTTAAAACTGGCCCCTGAAGATTTAAAGACAGGGCACAAATACTTTCGAGAGAAGCAAACAAAGTGAAGGAGAAAAAGAATGTGTGACAAGGGTAAAAACTAGAGGTCCTCTCCTCTACCCATTACAGGACTTAATGCGAATGAAGGTATTTGTGTGTGCATGCAGACAGGTCGCTGTCCCATGAATGCTGACCAAGTATCTTCATTTGGCAATATCAACAATCGGAGGAAAAGATGGGCTAGGAGAACTTTTCAGTTAATGTGTCCTGACCCTGGAGACCTAGCCGAAAATCTGCCCTGGCAACCAACAGAATTCCTAATTAACAACAGATCTGCTCCCACCTGGCGCGGTGCCACCAGCCGCCTCCCCGTCTGCTCCCTCGCTGGGGCTGTGGTGCAGTCCCTGTCACTAACCCTGAGCCTGGCTTTCATCTGTTAGGGAGCACACCCAGCAGCCACATTTGGGAACTCCTGCCTTTTTTCCCTCTCGGCTGATTTTTTTTCTCTTCTCCTTCCGCTGATCTATGATGCTGTCTCTCTTTCAACACTCCTTTAAAAGTCATCTCTGGGGGCGCCTGGGTGGCTCAGTCGTTAAGCGTCTGCCTTCGGCTCGGGTCATGATCCCAGGGTCCTGGGATCGGGCCCCTCATCAGGCTCCCTGCTCAGCAGGAAGCCTGCTTCTCCCTCTCCCACTCCCCCTGCTTGTGTTCCCTCTCTCGCTGTGTCTCTCTCTGTCAAATAAATAAATAAAATCTTTAAGAAAAAAAAAAAATAAAAGTCATCTCTGCTGTAAAACCTCATCCATTTCTCTCTACCCTCTAAGTTCTTTCTGAATGGTTCCCCACTGAGGGTAATTTTATCAAACACAGTACTAGATGTGAAAGAGCTTTACAAGCCATAGAGTGCTAAATACTTAGAGATTATTAAGAATCCCTCTCCTCGGCACTCACATCACCAGTTCAGAGGATCATTTCTTCAATCAGCATTGTTTTGTCTCCTCTGTTGGATGCTTACTACTCCAAGCATGACCCACCAGCCTGCAGCTTCAGCGTCCCCCCACCTGCCGGAAGTGCACCCTCTCAAGTCCTGACGGTGCCCGCTGAATCCGAATCCAAACCCTCACCACATCTCCAGGTGAGTTCTATGTACGTTAAAATTTGAGAAGCATGGAATTCGACGTTAAGGACCTCAAAGGTACAGATGGCACAGAATCGCCTGAAAGCCCTCCGGAACCTGCAGAGGCCTCTAAGCTGGTGTTCTATGGGGGGTGGGGTGGGGGCTCAAGAATATCGTCATGTGACTGCCGGCCTGCCAGCAATAAAACTAAAAGCCTGCCTGAGTCTGCCGCATATGAATGATGCTATTTACAGGAAAAGACGTCACCTGAGATTTCTTTATAGTAAAAGCTTTAAAATTACATCTGCATAAAAAACACAGACGGGTCCGTTTAGGATAACTCATTATCAGGCTGAGTGCTTAAGTCCTTGGCAACTGGAAGGAGAGTCAGTGAACTGTAGCCCCCTCTCCCCAGAGCGAGCTCGTGTAAACCACAGAGGCTCCCTAGACTTCACAGTTCAGGCCCCGTCGCTTTACCAATGCCCCTGAACATTTTAATGAAGTTCAGAAACCACAGGTATGAAAGGACAGCTGCCCTGGGACCCCCACGGCACACGTTTGGTACCTCTGCAAAGTCCTGACCGAGAGGAGTGCTCTGGAAACCCGGGGCAGCTTCCCCTCTTCCCAGGACACGGCGGTCACGCTCCCCAACAGCAAGAAGATTAATTTGGGACTCCAATTCCTCCATTATATGACCCCTTCCTAATTAGCAAAGCATCTCCCAGAAAGGCTAGACTGAGGCCAAACAAATGAGCAAATAAACCAGGCTGAATGAATTCCGTCAACTGATCATTATTTAAAGTTATCTCTTAGGGACCAGGTCTTATTTAAGGAGAAAAAAGAAAAGGATCCATTACGAAGAAAAGAGGCTGAGTATGTAGAGATGGGAAATCAGGTTGTGGGGTTAGATCTAGGTTAAAAGCCCAGCCCCAGTTAGGTGGCCGTGTTCGAATCTCGTGGAGCCTTACTGTTTCCTCCTCTAAAATGGGGATGATACCACCTGTCTGGTGTTTCTGCAATTCACTTGAGAGGACACACAAACTCTAGAGTCTAATACCTCACCTAGGCTAAGAGTTCAGTAGCCCAGGACACATTAGATGTTCTTTTTCTGCTGTGTGACCTGCTCGCTGGCTCCCGTACCGTGCTGCTCGCCCCGAGGACAGAGCTGCGGTCCCGGCCCAAGTGTGAGCCGCCTCCAGGAGCTTCCGGCTCACCTTGATCATTTCTGCCACGTAGCTCTCGGGCCCAGTGTACTCTGTGGAGTCCTTCACTTTCACCAGCACGATGAAGCACAGATAGTGCCACATGTTGTGTTCTTCCTTGATGTGCTCTTCAAAGGTGACAGTCTTGTTGTCAAACTTGTCTCTCTCCAAGCCTACGGAGAGATGGAAAAGCCCCCAGCCCCAAGTGAGCAGCCACGGAGCAGAAAAGTCTGCGAGAGAACTGTCCGCAGGGGAGGCTGCGGGTCTAGTCCCCATCTTTGTGCAGAGTTGGATTCTGGTGGCCTCCTCCATGCATTCCCTTTTACATCCCCACAGGGAAACCCAGGCTGTGGGGAAGATGGCCCTGGGTCTGCATCCCACCTCTGCCCTCTCCCAGTCACTGTTTAGTCTCCACGTGCCTTAGTGGCCTTGTCAGGGAACAGGGGGAGAACCTTAAACACATTTTGAACTTTAGCTGGTAAGTTTGTATTTTGTAGAGGTCTGGGTGAGCCACTGTTTGAAACTAGTTTCTGTGGATTCTTGGATGGAGCAAGAAAATATATGATGTATAATGGGAGCTAGATTTCTGTCAAAGAAGGGAGCACAAATATGGAAAGGGAGAAACACTGTAATGGTGAACTGGAATGAGAGGTATGGGTATGAACTCATCCTTTTTCAGATGTATAAAAAACAGACACAGAAGTGTATGGCATGTGTATGTGTACACAAATACCCACAGGTGTGTGTGTGCATGCCTATGCTAGATCTGCACCCTAATAAGCCCTGGGAGCAGGGGTACAGCGGCAGGAATGTGCACACCTGGTCCCCGAATCCTAGCTTCTAAATACCCTTCTCCACTAAAAAGAACCAGGGCTTTTTGGAAAAATGGGCGATGCCAGGGCCGGGTCAGGGAGACACAAGTTAAGCTTAAACCTGGACTATCTCATGGCACTAATAAAGTAAGGAAGTACACAAAAAATTACGGTGACATGACAAAACAGAGAAACCAGCTTGAAGGGCAGGACACATCTGGGGCAATCTGAGCATCAAAACAAATAATGACATTAAAGGATTATAATCCACTGGATTAAATAAAAATACAGGAATCCATGTTGTCACAAATACAAAATTAATATGTATTAATACATATATAGTATACATACCTACATGAGAAGAGAAAGTTCTTTCTTAAAAAGCCAACTAACAAATGTAGAAATAATAAAATAATAAAATCATCAAGGGACAGCCATCCTAATAAAAGAGGCAGGCAGGAAACATCAGTGGACATTAAAGCTAGTGGATAAATGTTTAATTTGAGGAATAATGGGATATTTACATGGTTGCAAAATATCTCCTCATAAATGTTTCCTAACTACAAAGAGAAAAAAACCCTAACCTTTTGTGGAGAAACCTGGTGATCACCACCTTAACCAAGTGACTGGAGTTAATATCACCAGTTATAGGAGGAATAGGCATCCTGTGCCTCCTGAAATGATGCACTGAGGAGAATAAACATTTCTTTGATGTTCCTACAGAAAATGCATGACCCCAATTCTACCATGAGAAAACATCAGAGAAACCCAACCTAAGGGACATTCTACACAATAACTGACCATTCTCATTAAAAATGTCAACAGAGGCTAAAGAGCCATGACAATGGAATGCAACATGACCTGGGCTTCCACTGGCTATAAAGGGCATTACTAGGATAAAGGGTGAAATATGAATAGGGTCTGCAGACTGAGTAACAGTATGGTATCTTTGCTAATTTCCTAATCTTAGTAACTATACTGCATATTTATGAGAGAAGCTTCTTGTTTAGGAAATACATATTGAAATACTTAGGGATCAAGGGGCATCATGCCAGTGGATCTCAGACTATAAGAAAAACTGTGTGTATGAACAAGCAAATGAAGTAAGACATTAATATCTGGGGCTCTGGATGAAGAGTAGATAGAAATTCTTTGTATCATTCTTATCACTTTTCTGTAACTCTGAGATTATTTCAAAACAAAAGGCTTGAAGTGGTTTTAAGGGGGCAAAAAGCAGATTTACGTTTTTAAATGGAAAATGCTCATTTTTTGAGTAGATGTACCAGTAGGAAATTTATATATTCACAGTTACTGTATTATGAATAATCATGAAATGACCACTCAGCTGCCAGATTCCTACGTGATTAGTATACATTTCCACGTACCCCCCTGTGGCTATACTGACAATGGTTTCTTGGGCACCCCATGCACCCGTCTACTACTTCTCATTCAGCGCCTACAATGTGCAGGTTCTGTGCTAGGAGGGCTACACGGACCAGCTCTCTTAGCCCCACAATAATGCAGAGAAGTACATATTATTGTACCCATTTTACAGATGGAAAATCAAAGTACAGAGAGTGAAGCGACTATGCCAAGATTATGCGCCTAGGAAGCAGCAGAAACTTAATCAGAACCCAGGTCTGAGTCCTGAGCCCAGGCTCTGAACACCTCCACCATACCCTCTGAGGGGAATATTCTTTCATTTAACGCCCGCTACCATCTGCAGTGGAGACATCCACAGGCTGGCACCAGACGAAAGATGTCCAGTCTAGTTACTGAGAAGGGGGCCAAGAGATGCTCGGCAGCCCCCCAAAAATGAAAAGACCCCAAGACACATTCATTTCAAATTATGTGCGATCACATGTCTGCCACGGGAACCTTCATTCCTGCAGACTCACTGGCACCGGGAACTGCCGCTCGGGTCCCTCGGCTGCAAACACCTCCCAGCAGAAGGGAGGCAGAGGAGAGGCCCCCCCAACGCCAGGGGCAGAGAGGCTTGAGGAGGCAGCGGCGCCTCGCCACAGAAAGCCTGCGGGCAGCCCGTCCGGTCCGTGGAGCCTGAGCTTCCCTGCGAAAGCTGGGCCACCACACTCACCACAGATAAAGCACGTGGTCTTTAAGATCTCCTCCTTCTTCTGCTTCTCGCTCCTCAGGTCAGCAAAGGTGTCAATGATGACCCCGAAAATCAGATTAAGGACGATGATGATGACCATGAAGAAGAACAAGAGGTCATAGATCACTCTAGCGGCAAAGAGGGGCTCCTAGAAAAGAGGCGTCTCCATCAGTGAGGTCACCCCACTGCCCTTTGGTCTGCAGAGCTCAGGGCAGAAGGAAGAGGCCGCCAATGGGCCCAACATTCGTGGCTCACCCTCACCCCACGGGTCTGCTCTGTCACAAGTTAAACTGGGCAGCAAACTTGAAAAGTCATAGCTGTGTCTCTTTTTCACACCCTTTGTCCAAAGGGTCGGTTCTGCCAGTGTCGTGTGGCATGTGCACGAGAGCAGCTCCCTGGCATCTGAGGGGTCTTGGACATGTATTCAGGTAGGCCAGACCCGGCCCGGGGGGCAACAAGCATTTCCGTGCCCTGAGCGGAGGGCGGGAGCTGCCCCGTCCCACAGGGCAGGGGTCCTCGCCCCGCTCCAGGGTGGGCAGTGGAGAGAAGGAAGCCTCAGCTAGCTAGCTCTGCACGTCTACTCCGCACTACACCAGCTCTGCTTTGTCGTGGGTTTCTGCGCAAGCTCTCTGCCTTGTGCTCTGGCCCCCCGCCCCCCTGCCCCCCCCACCCCCGCCCCTCCCCCCCCACACTCTCCCTTCCCCTCGGGATCCAGCTACCTCTTTGGATGGCTTCCTGAGCACATCTCCTACTCCGCCCCCGCTCCTCAGCCCATGACTCAGCACCGTGACGATGCACATCAGCAGTGTCTCACACGTGTGCTCTTTGTCTTGCTTCGTCTCTTCTGCAAGGACCGGCTCTATGAACACGGTGAGTAACAACAGATTTACAACGTGTGGGAAAAGAGAGACCATGATTTTGAAATGGTGTTCCCTGAATGCCAGCTCACCAGCTACACACAGGAACAAGAAAGAATAAAACTAAGGAATCGAGTGTCACATACCTTCTTTCAAAAAGCTGAAGTTACCTGGGGCGATTCTGTTTTCATCACCAACCCTTGCTAGTTTCTCAAGCCAAGTCAGAACTGCCCTTCCCTATATTAAATCCAAAATACTCCCTATCCTTTTCAGATTTAAACTCCAGTCCCAGCTCTGAATAGGCATTTGACCTTAGATAAGTTGCTTAATACTCCGAATCACAAGCATCTTGTCTCTCAGGTGAGGGTAATCCCACAGGACCTAGCTCCTTGCTGGCTAAATCCAGCCATGTTTTACAGCAGGTCCCCTGGATAAATAGCTTTATATTGGACGCTGTCCATTCTTAATCATTTTTGGAGGAAGAACTATATCTTGCTGCCTATCTTGTTCTTTTCAGCAGTTGCAGGGAGAATGGTCTTGCTAAAACAGATCTCATCATATCACTCCCCCCGCCCCACTTCAACTTCTATTCATCCTTTGGGTGAAGTTTAACCTCCTCAGCCTAACACGTAAGACCCTTTGTGATCTGGCCTTTTGTTGACTTCTCTGGCTTCATTTCTTGCTACTACTCTTCCTCATGATCATTATCTCCTTCAACACACTATATTCTACTTCCAAGCCTTTAGACACCTTATTCCCTCTAACTGGAACACCTAACCCTCCTCCACTGTCCAAGATTCTACTGTTTTAGTTTAACTATCACCTCTGGGTGCCTATCTTCTGTATTCCCTCCTTATTCCTAGCATTTAACATACTATCTAATAATTACCTAGGTGCCTCCCTGCCTCCTCCATCATACTGGTGTATCTTAGAGTACAACATAGTCCCTGGCAAATAGGGGGTAGCCAGTAAATAGTCGCTGAATCAACCAAGCAGGTATTTTCTTCCCATGTAGCCTTCTTTTCCCTTCATCTCCCTCCTCTCTCCCAGCCTTTCCCCTTTGCTACTGGCCTTACTTCTGAACAATAAATCTGCTTCCATCTGCTTCCAATGTCCTGTGCACCATCTAAGCTTCCAGAGGAGCCTAACACTAACATGGGGCTTAAGCCTACAAGGTCCTACCTTCTTTGGGTGCAGGAGAGGAGCAGTTCTCCACAGTCTCCACCCTACACACGTCAGAGTATAGGAACTCGCTTGCCAAACTCTCGCCGGCTTCTGGGAAAGAGAGGAAATTTTATGATGAACAATCTGGCAGCATATGGTTAAAATGTTTGAAGTCCCCAATTCACGGCTGATTAAACAATTCTTTACATAAATAACACCCTACATTCCTGCATATAAATTCAAGGCAGAGATGCAATTTACACTTTCATTTGGTGATCTGGATGGGAAAGAAGCCAGAAATGTCAATTCCTGTAGGCTTACTAGAAATATCGCACTTAAATAGCACCTCTCCAACTTTAAAGACACACAGCTGAAACTCTTCGACAAATACTACTGTACGTACAGACTCCAGCAAGATTTACACCAAGTCTGCACAAAAAGCATCAGCGAGCAGGAACGGAAATCCAAGGTCCAGACCAGTTTAGTTCGGAACCCTAAGATGGTTGGCAGCAAATTTCACTTAGTGTCAACTTGGAGGCTAGAGTTACATGCCAAGAATGCAGCATTTGGGAGAACAAGGCTGCCTGGCTTAGTCAGTGATAATAATTCTAGTTTGTTCGCTGGACTTGGGGCCTCTGGCTACCTGATTAAAAACAAAACAAAACAAAACAACCCAGCAATCTTTCACTTAATGGTGTTAAAATATTTTAATTGAGACAAGGAACATTTGAGTATCACTCAAGTATATGATCATTTTATTTCATTCTCAAAAGTGGAAATGACTTCTGTTTTCTCTCTATAAAAATAATGTAAGCTCACTGTCAAACTTGCATACAGTAAAAAAAAAAAAAAAAAAGCCCGAGACAGCCACTGCTGGGGGGAGGTAATATTCTTCCATATTTTAAAAGACATATATGAGTTTTTTCATTTTTAAAAAATATATGTGGATCCTATTATAGTTATTATTCTGCAATTTCCCACCACACCTTTGTGGGTGCTTTTCCTTGAAGGTTTACAAAGATGTGCCCTCTCTGCAGGGGAGGACACTCTAATGGAATACTCTATTGAGTTTAGACTGGTTCTGCTTTCACACTGCAGTGAACATTCTTCCATATACATCTGTTTCTGCATGCACAGGCAGCAGGTTTTTCCTTTAAGGATAAATTCCTAGAAGTAGATTTACCAAGCCAGAGGGATGCATCCCCCTATGCTTTCGATATATAGGGTCAAATTATTTTTGAATAAGTTGTATTCTTTTAAAAACTGACTTTAGTGAGTAAGTTAAATGTAGGCTCTGGACCCTTATACTCAGCATCTGACATACCAAACCACCCTTGGAATAAAGTGAGAACCAAGCCCTGGAATCAGAATTCATAGTCTGAGTGCTAGGGAGATACCCACATTGCTAAAGTCATCGTTCTCTTTAGTTCACTTACAATCAAGAACTGTTCTCTTAACATTAAAAAGATCCAAAGATCTCCAACTCACCTGGAAGAGCGGTTTCATTGGGCAACCTATCTACTTCCAAGATAAAATCATCTTTGAAGAAAAGATAGCCCACTATTGAGAACAGGTAAACCAGGATCAAAGCCAGAACTGCTGTCAAGATGATGGACCGTCCATTGCGAGTGACACTTTTAATGACATTAAGCAGAGTCTCTTCTCTGTATACCAAATCAAAAAGCTTTAAAAACGAACAAAGAGAAGACAATGGGACAGTTTTAAGAGGCCTCTAGGTTAGATGTACACGAATATCTCATAATGAAAACTTGATTTATAGAGAATTTACCCTTTTAGAAACTCAAAAGCATTCTATTATCTTAACACTTTATACTGCTTGTCTTAGTGAAAACGGAGATGGGAAACATGAGCCTAGAAAAGGTGGGCAGGAAGCAAGAGCAATTTCCAGTGGTACTCATACAGTGAGAGGTCCTGGGGATGGAGAAAATACAGGGTAGTACCAGTGGGTTTCAGAAGGCTAGGGAGAGCAAAGTGATGAGGGTCCTGGCATGCGTCTGTGTAGGGAGTAGTTGCTGAGTTTCTGCTAAGGGCCAGCCACTCTGCATACAGGATTGGACCAGCCCTGGCCCTGTCCTCCCGGAGCTTGGAGTCTCACAGGGAAGGCCACATACAGCAGGCCAGCGTAGGCAGCAGGGACTCTGGAGTGCGAGGGGCAATCTTAGCTCAAGCACAGGACATCAGGACAGTGGGCTAGGTACTTTCTCCTCCCCACTGAGCCTCCGTTTCCTCATCTCCAGATGGGAGGACAGGGTGCTGCTGTGAACCCTAGCTACGTGATGTGTACTGCGTCCAGTACATGGCGTACAGCTGCGCTTACATGCTGAGTACGCACAGTAAATGGTAAGGAGCATTTCCTGATGAAGGGACTGGGCCAAGGTCACACAGCTCACGGCAGGGACACTGGTGGTGGTAACACACCAGGAAGCCTAAACCCTTCCCATCTCCCTAATGGGGGGAGGAGGGGGGGGGCGGAGACCCCGTGCAGTGCACTGTGGGCTCACAGTCTCGGCTTGCCCTCTCTAAGAGACTACTTGCTCTTTGCAAGAAGTTGGCCTGTAGGTACTTCTAGGTATGTGGTACTGATGCTGGTTTTCTCAGATATTTGGCTGCAGGAAGAGTACAGAGCCGTGGAGGAGAGCTCTGTGGGCTTATTCTTGGACCAGGGGGCTAGTTTTAATGTGGTCTCTGTGCTGACACCGAATCTTCTAAAGGTTCTGCCTCCACACGGCTTTGGGGAATGACTGCACAGCCAACTGAGTCAGGGGACAAGGGTTTGAATCCTGACTGCTTTTAATTTGTAGTAAGATGATGATCAAGTCATGTAACCTCTCTGAACTAGCTAATCTCCGAGTCCCTTCCAATTTATAGTTTTACATCTGAGTTCATTTTCTGGTCAATTAGCCCTTCTGCCTCCATAAGGCCAATCTGTGTCCTGAGACCTGTGGTCAGGGCACCAGGTAAAGTAGGAGACTCAAAGGGAAGGAAGCAAGAAAGAGGCATTTCATCAATATAAGAGTACAAAAAGCTAATGTTGCTATTACAGTTAAATATTTTCCAGCAACCTACTATGAAGCAGCAAGTGAGAGCAACTTCAGACAATAAACAAATGACACTTGTGTTCTGGGGTAGGAACTGTAAGATTATATAGCCACCAAGTCATTGAGATGACAAGTAATTCCTTTTTCCACTCATCTGTAATTTCTGACTTTAAGACAATGGACATGCATTAACTTTATAAAGGAGAAACTTTCTTCTAATTGGAAAATGACACATGTTCAATGGAGAAAACTTTGAAAACACAAAAAGCACAAAGAAAAACAAAATTCACCAATAACCCCACCATCTACTCAAGTTATTTCTTCTGCCCCTACTACATTGGAAAAATGTTATACAATATACCATAATACTGGCATATAGTCAGCCCCTTTCACCAAGCAATCATGAACATTTTTGTGTCAGAAATGATCACCTAGACTGTCACTGTACAGAAAAACCAGTCTACTTAACCAAAATATTTACTTTTTTTTTAAAACAGTCAAGATGTTTCCAATTGCATGTCATTAAAAATAATGCTGTGATGAACACCTCTGTACTTGCCTCTACACATACTTGTCCAGTTATTTCTTTTTGGAGAATTTCCAGAAATGGAATTGTTGGGTCAAATGTTGCAACTTTCTAGAAACATATCGATCGCCCCACTGCTTTCCAGAAAGGCTGTACTGATCCATGCTGTCAGGGGACGGGGGCCACTATAGCACACCCTCGTAAGACCTGGACATGCTCAGGCCTTTGGACCTTTCCAAACATCACAGGTACAGCTCGGGATCACACTGTTGTTTTAATTAGCACATCTGTGTTTAGCATTAATGTGGAACATTCTTCCATGTTTACTGACCATATGGATTTCTCCTCCTGTTACCTGCCCATCCATGAACTTGACACATTTTCATCTCGGGGTGTTAACGTTTTCTAAGGACACATTTGGATGCAGGCTCGAGACCAGGTTCAGCCAGTCTGGGGCCCCACTCTCCCACTGTCCTTTTCTGGTCTGCTGGAGCGGGGCTTTCACAACCTCGGGTGATGTGGGTTTTCCCTGCTGGAGGTCTCTCTCCAGCTCCTTTCTGTCACAGGTTTCAGTACTTTGTCTGTGATTCTCAGTAAACACGTTAAATACTACTTTTGATAGCAAAAGTAACATGTCACCTGAGGTCACAGACAAGTCACAGCCAGAAACACATACAAGAGGCATCCAGCCACCATCTGGTTGGATCCTGGTGAGTTCTCCAAAAGCGAGCTGAGCTCAGGTAGCACTGGCAGCTCGGAGTTACTGTTTCTGTGACAGATGAGAGACGTGAAAGCAAGAATGCAAACTGCACCGGGAAATACCAGCCACACCGAAGCAGGGACTTTTTCACGAGCTCAGATGAAAGGCAGTTCGGAGCTGGGCTTATGAACTGACTCGGCAGTCACCAGAGCTCAGCTGCTATCCGGTCTCTGGCACTTACTGGGTGACTCTGGGCAAGTTACCTAACCTCACCAAGCCTCAGTTTCGCCATCTGTCATTTGCAGACATCATCTACCTCAGAAGTCGTGGTGAGAGACGGTATGAAAAGAGCACACGGGGAACATTCAGTAAATGGTGGTAAAGATGATTTTGTGGTCCGTGAGGGCTGTGAGGGCAGAGAGGGTATTGGTTTGTCTCCCTACAACAGCCCTGCACCTAGCATGGGCGCCAGCCGTCATCTCGAAGGACCAAAAGCAGAGGACTTGAAGGTAGAGCAGGGAAACGAAGCCAACGGGACACAGAACGTAGGCAAAGTCACACCCTCCCAGGAAGAGATGGCACTGTCTGAAGCAGAATCTCCTGTCTCTTGGGAGAGATCCCTCAGTTGGGATGAGAGAGACCTCCAACTGAGCTCTGCCTCCTTGCCCAGGAGGACATGGGTCTCCCTGACTCCAAAACCAGATCCTCGGGGCGCCTGGGTGGCTCAGTCATTAAGCGTCTGCCTTCAGCTCAGATCATTATCCCAGGGTCCTGGGATCGAGCCCCGCATCTGGCTCCCTGCTCAGCGGGAAGCCTGCTTCTCCCTCTCCCACTACCCCCTGCTTGTGTTCCCTCTCTCGCTGTGTCTCTGTCAAATAAATAAATAAAAATCTTTACACACACACACACACACACACACACACACACACACACACACACACACACAAAAACCAGATCCTTATCCAGGGACATTATTGTAAGAGACAAAAAGGCTCAGAGATATACATGGAGCTCTCAAGATTTCTGATACAGAGTGACCAAAATAGGCCACATAATGGCCATCACAAGTATATCCAGAGACCTCTTTACCTAAAACCTCAAACTATAGCCAGACCTATTTTAAAAGGAGGTAAAACAATCCATTTCCCTCAGCCTGCCAACATCTACCACTAATGGAATGAGCTAATCCTGATGACCTGAAAGGTGAATTCTTTATGGTGTTTTGGATGGCAGAGGAAGTAAGCGATGACAAAGACAGTAATAATAGCTAGAATTGTTAAGCATTTCTTGTGTGGTAGTGCTATTCTAAGGTCCTGACATGCACAGTTGCAGATAATCCCTGTGGCAGCCCTGTGAGGGGGACAGCTTGTTCTCATTTTGTAGATGGGGAAACTGAGGCACAGAGCAATTCAGTAACCAGTCCAAAGGTCACATGGAGAATACCTCCCAGAAGAGTTTTCCTTGCTCCCCTTTGCAAATAAATCCCTTTGATCATTTTTTATCCTCACTAACATTTTAATTCTTCTAGTCCCTTTATAGATAGTTTTGCTTGCAGATAGCTCAGCTTTATGCTTCTTGTCATTTGATGTAGGTACAAGGCAAAGGTTTCTTATCTATAACTCTACAGGTCTAGATTCCCTCTAATGACAGGAAAGTAAGTAGATATTTGGTCTATAATTTAAAAACCTGCTCAGGAGGAAGGTGATTGAACCAACTCATTTTATAGACTATCAAGACATTAATCACTTGGCTCAGATTGGAACCAAAGAACTTCCAGTGAAAAGGTCTCCTGGACCAATAAATCTATTGAGCTCCCTGTCATAGATCTTGGGACTTTGAAAAAACTCCTCCTCTTATTTCGTCACTACACGTTCTCCCTGGGAAGCGGATCCCATGAGAACTGTCAGATGATGACAATCTCAAAAAACATTCTGCCCGGTAAGCACTGGCTGAGTCCAAGAAAGAAAGCAGAGCAAAGATGCATGTGGAGGACACATCCCCTGGTCCAGACGGCAGGCACCGCATACCCCTGGAAAGTGAAAGGTCCAGTGTGCACACAAGCAGCACAATCACATACCTCTTGGTCCCCTACCAGCTGCCCTGCTCCCTGGGGAGCTTTCTTCTCCAGATACTGGGGATGAGGCATGTGACCTTGTTAGCCCCGACATACCAATCACCATTAAAAGGAGGGGTCTGTGAGGAGAGACACGGGACACTTCTAGTTTTCGACATGTAAAATCTTTCCATACCAGGAACTCACCAGCAGACTGTAGAAGAACTCGTGGACAAAGAGGCCCATGGCGCAGATCAGCAGATACAACAAATGGTAAAGGAACTCAACATCCAGAACCATGGCTCGGTAGCCTCTAGTGAATGTTCCACAGTTGCCCACAAAACTCATTAGAAAGATGATTTTATTGCAGACCTGAGAATAATGACAGGAACAGCCAGATAAGCACGGACCATGATGAACTGCAGACTTCATGACAGCCGAGGGCCATTTTCACGCAATGGTATTTCCGCAACTGTGCCCAAACAAAGCTTCCTTTTGCACCAAGTGCCCACCGAACCCGCCCAGAACCATTTTGCAGATCTAAGTCATATCGTTACTTTGCTTTTCAGGCATATTACAGATTATGTGGTAGTCAAATAACTTCATAAGCAACAGTAATCAAGTGGCATTTGTATATGACAAAAACAAAATTAACACATACTGAAATTATGATTTTCGAAATGAGATATGAATCATTTCTAACATTCTTATATGAGTTAGTCAAACACAGAAGTCACCTCAATCTATGAACCCTGTGATCAGCATGAACAAAAGCATCTTCTGAATTTCTGTTACATTCTAGGCATTATAAGGGTTGCAGTTTAATGAGAACCAGCTAGTTCTTGTCTTTCATTGCTCCTAAATTCATAGAGGAAATAATTTTATTGGGGGAAAAAAAAAGTAAGGGATTTCAGGATGAGTTCTGTTTCCCTGCCCCCCCCCCCCCGCCCCAGGATTAATAATTTTTCTTTGGGGATCCGTCCCTTTCCATGTATCCTCGAAATCTGGGTGGGGCTCCATCCCAGTCAATTGGCATAAGGGCTGGTTCCGGGATAGTCACGTGACCCAACTAAACCAGTGATATCCGCTGAGAGCTTTCCTGGGACTGCAGCAAGAGACAACTTTATTGCTTCGTCCTGACCTTGAACCTAAGAGAAAGTAAGTATGAAGCTGCTAGCATCCACCTCGCCCTACCAGGGAGCCTGAGTACGATCGATGCGGAGCCCAAAGATGGAACTGGATCCTGAGGCTACTGTCTGGGCACCTGTACTCAGCTGCACCTGACGCTAGGATCTTCATTTCTCAGTCACACGAGCCGATGCATCTTCTCCTTTGCTTCAGCTGGCGCGGATTCGGTTTTTTGATACTTGCAGCTGGAGTTTGAGCTACTGTATAATATAGTTCCACCTCTAATAGAAACCCCATGCCTAAAAGCCCATCTCCAGCAACACGCTGACAGAATCACTCCAATCAAGAGAAGACTGGAGGGGAAAGTTTTTCGGATGTACTTGGTAAAACCATCTTCTGCTCCCCTAGCTGCCTTGGCCATAGGTGCCAGGGAAATCCTGCCTGTTAATCTGGCCGGTCAGTGTAAGAGAGCTTCTCCGCCATCAGATAAGTGAGGAAGCCAACACCCACAGAGAACGTTAGGCTTTCTCAGACAGGATAAACATTCAACGCCCCAGTACTTTTTCCCTATTATTCTACCCATCACTAGTATAGGATCTTTCATTGGGTGAGAAAGTACCATTGACCTTGGATGGTCTGTGTTGATGGGGTTTCAGGAAAACAAACAAACAAAAGGCCATGCTCTGATTAACATTCTAGGACCTCAGACATGCCTCGGCTCCTGCTGTCTCAACAGAGCAATTCGCTTTACTTGAATCCACTCTGCGCTCGGTTTAAACAACTTCTGCCCTCGTTTCCTCCATTGCTTCAGCAGCCCATATGTATTCATGGTCTTGGCCTGGTGTCCCCACCTCCTACCGACCCTGCTTAATGAGTCTGACTGGCTTCTGGCCTCACCTCTCCCCCAGTCTACAAAGGACCCAGCCAGGGCACAGGCGGCAGTCTGTTGGCCCTTAGCACCTAATCCTGGCTCCTGCAACATGAGGGCTCACCAGCCCACCCCTCCCACCACTCTGCCCGCGCCTGGCTGCCAGGACACCACCCTGTCCCGCTTCACCGGCCCTTGTATGCCCAATGCTCCTTCTCTGCCCGTAACTACTTTCTTTTGTCTCCTATGTGCTCCATGTGAGTGTTTCCCTTTTTTTTGTTCACTCTAGTTATTTATTATAGTTATTTCAGCTCTCCTCACCCAGCTGTTACTATAAATGGTAATTGCCTAGTTTGAGTCTTTCCCCCAACTGATTTATGTTAAAGGAGAGATGACTGTGGAATGATTAAAGCCAGAGAAACAACAACAACAAAAAACTAAACAACCCATAAGACAACAACCCCTGAAATACTGAGTTTTTTCCCTTTTATTTTTTTGTTTATTCTATATTTCCTTCTTAAGTAGATTCCTCTTAATGATACCTACATCAGTGAATGACACCTACCTTCCCTTCTGTAACACTGCTAAGTCTTTGTCACTCTGGTCATACGTTTTCAAATGCCACAGCTAACAATGGCTTGCCTTATCATCTCAAGCCGAGTAAATCAACAATTTAAGTGCATTTTCACCCTGAAACTTAGGTCTTTGCATGACTCCACTTTAGTTAGTTGCATTATTCTTTTCCTAGTCATCTGTGACTGAAAATTTGGAGTTGGGGGTTGCCTCCTTCATCACCCCATCAAGATAGTAATACCTTGTTGGCTTGGAGAAAAGGACCCCGACTGAGGCCCTACATGGCTTTCAGGTGTGAGGCTCTGACTCTAGGCCCACAAAACGTTACCCTATCCTTTCCAGCTCTGACATCTGTACCTTTTCTTTCTTCCACGCTCTGACCAAGACCCAGGCTTGTCACACCTAGTCAAGAGCTCTGCTGGGGGTCTGAAATGGTCCTCCTGCCTCCAGTCCCTCCCACTTGAATCCACATAACATTCCACTACTTGAGGGCATTTTTCCAAGAATACTTTTTTGTATATGCCATTTCTTTGCTCAAAAAAACTTGAGTCATTTCCCACTACTGGGAATAGAGTTTCCCAACCTATATTCTACAACACTAATTCCAAGTGATACTTAAAACAAAATGTGGGCAAGTAAGTTTAGGAAACAGAGATACACGGTTTCCATTTCTTGGAGATTCATAACCCTTATCATGCACGTTAAAGTCTCTCAGAAATCCTAGAGTAAAAACCCTTTAATTTTGTTTAACCCAGGCTTTCCCTCATGGACTGGACCACTGAACCTCTTTCTCACCTAAGATTTATCAACTTGGAGCCTGCTTTGGAAACACTGACCTGGAGGATGAGGCCCAAGGGCATTCTCCTACCCTGGTGACCTGTGCTGGGAGTAGGTCCTACGTATCCCTCCCTGAACCCCAGTGGAGGGGAACGCTCCTGCTGGCTCTCTCTTGAGAGTGTCCTGGGCCTTCCCCACTGCTCTGGCCTGTGGGGCCTACAGCAAAATGCTCTTCTCAATTCCTGCTTTCTGGCCCAGTCCTAGCCATTCTCCAAGACAGAGCTGAAACCTCACCTCCTCCCCTGGGGCTTGTCAGCTTGAAGTGGTCCCTTCTCCCCCAATGTCCTTGCTGCCTTTGCCATCTGAATACCCATCTAGGGACATTTACTGCTGCACTGAATTACTGTATTAACTTTATTTTGCAACATGACTTCCATTTCTATACAGCAACCTCAGCTTCCTTATATGCTCACGGCAGAAACCTCTAGAAAGCAGTTTTCGATCCCCACAGTGCCTCCCATGTCCAAACCTTTTGCTTCCTTTCACCAGGAAACCTCTCCAATCTATGGTCCTGTATCAGCTATCTCTACTTCCTAAGAATTCCCCCTACGGGTGCAGGTAGCGTCTATCCTTCAACTACAGTGGAAGAGCACTTCCAAATGTCACCACTGACTTTGAAATAACCCCGATTCTCTCCTTACCTCTCTACCTGCTCCATCTCTGTCTGAACAAGTCTTCCTGCCTCTTCTCCTGGCTCCGTGTGGTCCTCACCAGAAGTGGGTGTGCTGTATTAATATCTGACCATTTGACTGATACCATTAATATTTGACCATTCGGCTAAAATCTCCTGTCCCCCCAAACCTCTGACCTGACTGGGAAAAATAATTTACATCTCCACTGCTCTTCCTCTTCCTGCCTTACTTCTGAGAGGGAAATTCCCTAAAAAGGAGACTGTGGATGCCCAGGTAATAGATTAAGAGGTTCACTGTACCGTGAGAAGGTTAAGAGGGAGATGTCCACCCACGCAGCTCTTGCTTCTGCTATTTTAACAGCTGACCTCAACAGTCTTTTACTGCACTGAAAGCCCAGGCCAAGATCCTAGGAACCAGAATGGAAGGCATTCCTGTTTGCATGTCAACAAGAACACGGCTATGAAGGTATTTATACTTACATTGAAAGCTCCCAGAAGAAACAACGTGGGTTGTAATCCAACTGAAAATATCAACCGGAGAATTGTGGAAGCAATTAAGGCTCGGATGCCATGGGGCTTGGGGAGGGCAATGACAATGGCCAGAGAGATGAGCATGGCTGTCCACAGCAGTCCTGACCAGTGTGGCTCCAGTGTTCCTGGAAAGACAAGGTGGGGTTCTCAAAGATCAGTGCTTTCATGGAGTAAGAGGTGATGGACCAAAATGGGCTTAATGACAGTTTCTGCAATCACCCAACTGGCCTTATTGTCCAAACTCTCACCTCCAGTTCTGTGCCCCAGATGTAATCCGTCACACATCCATGTTTTCTTACCTCCAAGCCTTGACCTGTGTTCCTACTACCTGGGAAATTCTTTTCCCTTTCCTATTCATCCTAGGTCTTAGCTGAGATGTCAACTCTTCCAAAAACCTCCCCAACCCCCTTCCTCTTCAGAAAACTATGCCAGGTGCCCCTCCCTCTCTGTGTTCTCAGTACTCACTTCAGTCATCCCAATAGAACACTATTTTCTGGTGGTCAGTTTACTTGTCTTTCTCTCCCCTCCTACCCTAATTGCCCCCCAATCGGGTTCCCCCCAACCAAATTCCCTGAGAGAAGCACACAGCACCCCATAGATGCTCGTCAAATGAATCTGTTCAATCAATAAAACTCATACATGTATCACATTTCACTCTTCGGGAAGGCAAACTGGAAGCCTAAACTTCTAATTTCTATTAAAAGTATGCAAAGGAAAATTGCAGGTCCCCTGCCTGAATCAGATTTCTTCAAGGGAAGGAGGAAGGCAACTTCCGTATCATTAACATCATCCTACAATTAGATTATCCTTGTAGTCAAAGAGCTTATACCAGTTTTTGTCATCTCTTGCTATTTCAAGTTCTATTTAGAGTGTCCCACGAGACGGCTTAGTTATATAACATGAGCCAACAAGGCTAAAAATATAGTTCTGTAAAACACTCATTAAAAAAAAAATAAAACCCTATTTCAAATGCTGTCACATTTTGAGTCTCCTTCAGATGTAAACAAGCAGCACTACATGATTAAGGCCACTTATATAAAGGAGTTTCACTTCTCCAGAACTGCTGGGATTGAAGCCCCACCCAGGAAAGAGACACCCTTGCGAGTTACAGCTCTTCCCCGAGCCTGCTGGCTGCCCTAGTTCATTCTGTTCATGCCGCTGAGACACTTTTTCTCTAGAAACTGTTGCCCAACTCCCAACCACTTACCTCTTCCCTTTTGATATCCTTCAAAAGAAAACCTGATTAGAAATGGGCACAGAGAGGCAAAAGCTTTTCAGAAATTTGGGAAGATGTGGATATCGAGACTTATGTCATTTCTTGTGCATTTAACAGTGGTTAGATATCCTGTTAAGCCCTTTACATTGATTATCATTTATGTGATCCTCCCAACCAGCTTATGATTCTCTTCATTTTCCTCTAGAGGAAACCGAGTCTTGGATTACATATCAGGCCTAAGGTGACACAGCAAATGGCTGGAGTCTGTATGCCTCTGAAGTTGATGGTCCTTAATCACCAATTTAAAAAAATAACACATAAAATCCACTGATTTTCAGCTTAACGTGATGAATTTTGGCAGTTTATATAGCCATAGAGCCACATGTAACTGCCAACACAATCAAGATATAAACATTTTTATTCCCCGGAAAGGTTTCCTGTGCTCTTTGCAGTTGCGGCCTTGCCCCAGCCCCACTTCTAGGCAGCTACTGGTCTCCTTCCTAGCACTAGAGCTTTGCACTTTCTAGAATTTCATAAAAGTGGAAACATAATCAGATTAGGAGGTAGTCTTTTTCATTCTTCCACTTAGTGAATTTTTAAGATTCAGTCAGGTTATTTTGTGTATTAATACACTGTCCTTTCTATTGCTGAGTAATATTCCACAGTATGGATATACCACAATTTACATATCCACTCAACAATTAATAGATATTTGAGTTGTTCCCAGTTTGCAGTTATTATAAATAAGGTTACTGGGAACATTCAAGTACGAATCTTGGAATGGGTGTATGTTTTCCTTTGCCTTGGACAAATACATGGAAATAAGATTTCTGGATCCTATGTTTAACTTTCTACGACACAACCATACTGTCTTCCAGAGCGACTCCACCATCCAGTCGTACGTGGGAGTTCCACTTGTTCCACATCATCACCAATACTTGGTATAGTCAGTATTTTCTTTTTATTTATTACTTGCTCATTTTTATTTAGTATTTCAGCATTTTCAATTTCAGCCATTCCCGTAGGTTTCTCCTGGTATGCCATTCTAGTTTTCATTTGCATTTCTCTGATAACTACTGATGTTCAATATCTTTTTTTATGTGCTTATTGGCCAATCTCTTGTGAAATATCTGATGACATCTTTTGCCCACTGTTTTAATCAAGTTGTCTTTTTATTATTGAATTGTAAGAGTTCTTTATGTATTCAGGATATAAGCCTTTTGTCAGATACATGTTTTGTAAATATTTTCTCCCAGTCTGTGTCTTGCTTTTCATTTTCTTTAAGTGTTTAATCGCCATCTTAAACTGCCTCAAGATCTCAGTATAATAAATGGGACCAGTACAGTGGACGTACCCAAATCCCAAAGAGGCCGAAATAAAAACCTGTTGTCTCCCCACTATAAAAGCAGTGTTAAAAAAATAATGCTAGATTTTGGGCGCCTGGGTGGCTCAGTTGGTTAAGCGACTGCCTTCGGCTCGGGTCATGATCCTGGAGTCCCGGGATCGAGTCCCGCATCGGGCTCCCTGCTTGGCAGGGGGTCTGCTTCTCCCTCTGACCCTCCTCCTTCTCATGCTCTCTGTCTCTCATTCTCTCTCTCTCTCAAATAAATAAATAAAATCTTTAAAAAAAAAAAAAATAATGCTAGATTTAAAAAAAAAAACAATTATAGAAAGACATCTTTAAGACAATTGGAGAAACATGAATATGGACAAGCTATTACATGATTTGCTGTTAGTTCTGTTAGATATGATAATGTTATGGTAATTATACATATTTTGAAATATTCTTAGAAGTTAGAGATGCACACTGAAATATTTATGGGCAAAACAACAAGATGTCTAGACTTATTTAAAATGTTTCAGAAAATACAGTAGGAGAATAGATGAAACAAGATTGACAAAATGTTGGTAGTTGTTAAAGCTGGGCTAATAGATACGTGGCAGTATATTAACTTCTTATTACTTGTATATTTGAAAATTCTAAAAATGATAATGTTTTAAAAGGAGTACCATATTTGCTTTAATCATCATAGCATGCTCACAAATTCAGTAAAAAATCTGAATGTGCCCAGGTTTCATGCTTTTGGAGCCTGTGTGACTCATCAGTTCTTAAATAAAGGGGGAAAATGATACTTTGGAAAAGGAGCTTTTAAGGCCACCAGTATTCTGGGCAGCTGCAGGCCTACGACACCACAGAGCCTCATAAGCACTCATCAAAAGGGGGACATTCAATGGGGACATTTTGGAAATCCTGGTTTTAGAGTCAAACATGAACAAACACTGATCTCAAAGAAATACTTTCAGGTAACCAACCAGATCTTATTTTGAGGCATGGCTAATACAACCCTTGTCCTGAAGATGGTTAGTAGCGAGGACAGAAGATGGTCCCCACATGTCTTACAGGAGGAAAAATAAATCCCTGAGAGTGAACTGATGTGTTTGAGGTGAGCTCGGTCACTGTGTAGCAGAAAAGGCTTCCTGAGGTCAGCTCAATCTCCTTCCCTTCCGGGAGATCTAATGATGCTTTCCATTTAGTCCACACACATGAAAGACTGCAGTCCACACTGCCAGAAGAGGAAGCCAGAGTCGATGCCACATTGAGAACCCAACACTGTAGAGTTGGAAGAACCTTTAACAGTCATCTCATCGGTGGGTCTTGAACTTGTTTGGGCCAGAAATAGGATGCCCCAGAGATCCTGACTGGGTCAACCACTGTTTTTGCCTGAACTATACAGGGATTTCCAAATCCACATCAAGGTTTTACAACTACTGGGTCAATTTAAGCACCTTTTTACAGAGAAGTTAAGGAAGACTAATTGAAGTTGCCCGTCCAGAGTCGTGTGAGGATGTGGCAGAGCCAGGCCCGGACACTGAGTCTGGATGTTGTGAGTCTAGATTTTCCACTGGACGAGGCTGACCACTGCAGGGGAGGGGAGCTGTCAACTACCTCTCTTCAGACATGGGCCTCAATGTGGCCACAGGTGACCAGTGAAGAAAATGGTCAAAGCGTGTAATAAAACGGATTTTAAATATTTTTAAAGAAATGGGGGATAAAGGAAAACACATCCAAAGTAATGGTTGAAGAATCGGTTATGATGCACATAAGGGCTTCCCTGAGATGCAAAGAGAGCTGGGCTCTTTCCCTCCGACAGACCACTTCACACTCGCACCTCTGCTGACCTGCAGAATCTCTTCACACAGGGGCACTTATTTTCCTAACATGGCATTAAAAAGGAAAATACCCCCAGACTTGCGTTTAGGTGTTGCTTTTGGGGGGAAAAAAAATCACTCAAATGAAGCTTTCAGTGTAACTGAAGGCCAAACAGAAAAGCTAACTGCTCGAATGGGTATGTTGGATACCTGAGCATCACAGAACAAGTCATCACTTTCAAAACGGATCTTAAGTAGACTTTAAGTCTAGACATGCTGTCTCATTACGTATACACATCTGCATTATTAGGCTCAAGAGCTAAGCCTGGAACTCCTGCGCTGTTTTAGTGTCTTACTTTTGGGTTCTTCATTCCATACGTTTCACAAAAGGTGGCTACTGGTAGGTTTGTGACATACGTATCTGAGATGATCTGCCAAATAGCTCTGATGAAAAATGTAGCTGAGAAGACCTCCCAAAAGGCTATCCAGGGTGTCAGAAAAGGGGCCGTGGAAGTGTCACAGCAGAGGGGCTTCTGCCAGTCCCCAGAGCCCCACAAGTGTGCATGACTCTAGAAGGCCGTCAAGCAAACGGAAGAGCTGCAAACAAAAAGATGCCCCTGCTGATTGTTGCCTGTTCTCAGCAAGATGTGTAGAGTGCACATGGCAGGTGGCTGGAAGGAGACGGTGGGGGTAGGGGGATATCCATAACGACCACGGACGGACATCATGTTCTATCGCATGAGTAGCGGCAGGTGGCTCTTTATAGACTAAATATCCAAGGAGGTGCGGTCTTCGGTCATTCAAGTCCTGCCTCCCTGAGCCCCTTGCCAAAATAATTAATTAATTAATTAATTTAAAAAATCCAGACACGTCTTAAAAATTCTTCACTCTGAAATTAATTCTGTAAGTACGGTATGGGGAAAATAATCTAGTGGACTGAGCATCAAAATATCTATGTTCTAGGGTTAGCTCTGCCACTACATAGCTGTGAAAGTTTGGCTCCACCTTTCAACTTCTCTGAGACGAGGTTTCCCAACATATAAAACAAGGAGGCTGATTGAGACCATCTCTTACAGGTTTCAGAGTGTACAGCTTCTCTTTCTTTCCTGGTAGATAAATTTACATTCTTTTAAGTGAGATTTAAAACTAAGTCTGCGGTGAAAGCTACAATCTCATCCTGTCTGAAAATGGGTAAGTGGGATCCCATAATACTGCACCAACACTTCCAGGGACCATTTTTAAGATGCAAGTCATAACCTTCCTGCTGCTTCTCATAGTTTCCTTGAAATTAAAAATATGGGTACCTCCTCGGACTCCTTTAAATGGGTAGAAAAACGCCACGAGCAGATTCATCAGGACAGCCAGGTTAAATGAAATGCTGCTCCAGAAAGACATGTTGCGGGCACACCAGTACAGAACGGGCTGGGCTGTGAAAACAAAGACCAGGCCATGTAAAGTTCGAAGCCACAAGTCAGAACGCTGGGAATCCCACTCGGCCCTTCCTCCCGCTCTGCCCCACAAGCCCACTTTTGTTCCCAGTTTTTACCACAACAGTAAAAAATGATCATTTGTTTTGAGGTTGACTCATAGGCTCATAACGACATCAGATTGGTTTATTTCTGTTTGGAGTAGTTACTGGAACAGAAGATGCATTTGGGGACAAGGGAGAGAAGAAAAGGAGAAAAGTTGGAACATCTAAAAACCCTGCATGCCCCAGTCAACACCACCAGTTATGGAATCTGGGGTTGTCCAGAGTTCATGCACTGAATCGTCAGTCCTTCCAGGGCTCTGGGACCAGAGGAAATGCCCAGAGAGACCCAAGAACTTAATCAGCCTTTTAGAAGTATGGGGCTCCAGTTGGAGGGACACATAGCATTTACAGTTGGCCCAGCAGGGCCCCAGACGAGGGAGGCTACCATTGCCACACTCAAAATCCTCCACTAACTCACTGGTGCCTAAAAGCTAGACAATGATCCCTTTCCTGACACTGAGACATTTTCCATTTTCCTGAAGTCTGATGATCATGCCGGGGGCAGGGGAACTATGGGAGGGAGTTGCTGACTGGGTAGTCAGCAGTAGAGATCCCATTCCCAAAGGCTACAGTAGAGAAAGGAGGTGGTACCAAAGCCATCACTGAAGGGCGAGAGACATTTTGCATATTGCTGCCATCTGATTCTGTAGTCGCCTAGAGGCCATATCACACCGGCCAGGCATGTTCAGTGTTAGAACAACAAGCCTCTGGCCACACCATGTGTGGTGGTGCTTCCTTTCCCCCCGAGTTTTCCTCCAGTGGTGCCTTAGACTTAGGATGATGCTCATAAATAGATGTGGTAGGAATAATTTCAATCTCCATGCCAGAAGCAGAGTTTCCAAAAGATAGCCTCATTCCACATTATCTCCCTCCAAAGGAATACGGAGTATGGGAGAATGGGTCTCTAGAGCGTGTTTCTCTTTCCCAATGAAGTCATCATTTAACTTTAGGACAGGAGCCAATGACAAATTCAATGGCCCTGTAATGATGCCTAGAGCAAGCAGCCAAATCTCTGAAAGCTTCTTCCAAAATAAAGTTATGGCACAATTAAACAGAGCCCTGGGTAATTTAATAATTGCTCATTTCATGTTTGCACTTGGAAATAGGAAACGTTTCCAAAGTCTAGAGTTTTAGAGCTACAAGCACCATCTAATTTAAAATCTCTTGTTTTATGAGGGAAACTGAGGTCCAGCAGGGGGGAGAAGCTGTGGAGGAGATCTCATCACCCAGGTCAGTGATCCTCTCGAGTCAGACAAGGACAGAGGAAGTGGCTCATGTCACCATTCAGTACAGGAGCTGACCAGGACTTGGTCAACCTCCACTAACAATTAACTTTTTTTTTTTTTAAGTTAATTGCCGAAACAAATTTAAGATGAGAAATCATCTGTTCTGGAAACAATAGCTACTGGTGTTTCTTCTGGGACTGATGACCATGTCTGATTTGGATATGGAAACTCCAGAAGAGACAGGTGGCAAGAATGGCAAAGGGTTGGTAATGATTGAAGCTGAGTGGTGGGTACATGGGAATTTATAATATCCTCTCCACATTAGCGTACATATAAAAAGCTCATATGAGGTAAAAGAAAAACAGGAAATGGCAAAGCTCAGTGATGGTCTATATAAGCCAAAATTCTCTTCAAGGGGGTTCTCAATATCAAATGTAAGAGTAGCCATTGTAGGACACTTTCATTTAATTCTAATAAATGGCCCTTAAGTATGGCATAGAGTTCACAAATAAATCATATATTTATAAAGCTAACATACTTAAATTGTGTCATTCCAAATATGATGAACAAATACTCAGTCCTTCAAATCAACTGGGTATCTATCCATGGGCAAAAAGATACTTAAAGACCAACCTTGACACGCACAGTCTTCTATTTCCCATGTCCCCATCTAACTTTCCAGATTCTTCTCCCACTTCCTTCCCCAGACAGGCCACCTTTACATCCCAGTCTAGTGGTGGCTCCCTGATCGTACGCTGCACCTCCAGCCTCTGTGCACTGTCCCCATGGCGGTTTAAAAATATGTCCACAAAGTCTTTGATGCTCTCCTCTTCGAGGGGTACAGCTCAATCCCCCTCCCCTTGAGTGTGGGATGGACTTAGTTACTGCTTTTGGGAGAAGACAGAAGTGACAGGAGTGCTTCCTGACATTTGGTCATAAAAGGCCCTGCAGCTTCCTCCTTGCACACGCATGCTCACGCTCTCCTCAGTCATCTGCTCCGAGGAAACCGCCCGCCACGTCATGTAGAATTCAAGCAGCCCTACAGAGGGGCCCATATGGAGAAGAAGTGAGGCCTCCTATCAGCAGCCATGTGAGTGAGCAGAGAAGTGGATCCTCTGGGTCCACCCAGCCTTCAGACGAGGAGGCCCTGGCTGTCAACTTGACAGCAACCTCACGAAAAACCCTGAGTCAGAACCACCCAGCTAAGCCACTCCCAAACTCTGGGCCCTGAGAAACTGGGAGGACATAAATATTTACTGTTTGAAGCCACTAAGTTTTGAGGTCATTTATTATACAGCAATATAACACAACTAACATACCTTGTGTGATGGGTAAATAGTAATACCCCCCAAAGATGTCCACATCCTAATTTTCAGAATCAATGAACATGTTACCTTTCATGGGAAAAGGGACTTCACAAATGTGATAAAGTTAAGGATCTGGAGATGGGGAAATTATCCTGAATTATTCAGTGGGCCCAACATAATCACAAAAAGTGATTAAAAAGTGATTAAAAGTGAAGGACGGGTGTGGGAGTGGCAGGGGCAGAGTCCTACGGCAGGAGAAAGGCTCTCCTGGTCATGGCTGGCTTTGCGGATGGAGGAAGAAGCCAAGGGCTAACGAATGCAGGAAGCCCTAGAAGCTGGAAAACAAAGCTAGAGCCTCCAGTAGGCGGGCAGTCCTGCCAACACCTTGATTTTAGCCCAGTGAGAACCTTTGTACATTTCTGACCTCCAGAACCTTTAAGATAGTAGATGTATGCTGCTGTAAGCCTCCAAGTCTGTGGTAATTTGTTAGAGTAGCAATAGGAAATGAATACGCCTTCCCTTTCTCCAAACTCTCAGATGTATGTTTATCCAAGTTCTATCTATCCTTCCAGATGCTGTTCAGATGCCACCTTTTCTCAGAAGCTTGTCTTTCCCACACTTCCACAGTGTGTCACTGCTTAATTACAGCCCTGCTCATCGTTAGTTGCCTCAATTACAACCACTTAAAAATATCCTGTGTTGCCTGCCCCCATAAGATGGTAGGTTCACACAGGAAGGAATCATAGCTTACACAATGTTGAACCCCCCCACTGTACTTTGTATGTTTTCTACTTATTAGGGGTACAAGTTGGCTGGATCGATACACCTGCTACATCACAGAAAAAGACAGGGTGCTGTGATCCCAGTGAGGCAGGTCAATCTAATGACCTACATCCCAGAGCACCACTTGGTAACCCTCTTTCCTAGCCTTTGTATCTGTTCTTCTGAGGGAACTGGGCCTTGCTGGGGGACCTGGACTCTATGAATATAAAAAACAGAATTCCCCAGCTCTATTTGGATGGGTGTGATAACCAGGAGGGAAAACCCCAAGCAGGAAAAGGTCAGCATATGCAACTCTGCCTCAATTTCCTCTTTCACTATCTTCTCATTTTCTTAGCCCTGAGTTTTCACTTCACTGCGGCTGGGAACTTCAGGAGAAGGGGTCAGAGAGGCACGGGTGAGAGAGGATGTGAGCGCGCTGAAGGGGGTGTGCGTGTGTTCTGTGAGAGGAGCAGGGAATAAGGCTTCGGGAGAGCTTAGGAACTGACTATCTTAATACCTGCAGAAGCAATTACTGAGTGACCTCAGTCTTAGACAGACCTGGCTTTATATCTGAGCCCTGGCTACAGATGTACAAAGCCCAGGTGATTCTGTGATACTTTTAGGAAAGGGGAAAGCAGCTTATGAATAAAGCAGAGTTTTTTTTTCCCTTGCAGATTTATTAGAAGAGAAATACGCTACTTAGAAGGGAAAACGTATTTTATTTTAATTACACTTCTAATGAGTACATTTCTCCCCTCCCTAAATATGCATATCATGTTTAATTCAGTTACTGTTTTCAATTTCTCTCTTACCAGCAGATAGCTTTGAAGCCAATTAAAATCTTTCAGTTGACAACTATAGCTGTGTTTAAGCTTTACTGAAACAAAAACTGTTTCTGAAACAAAGGTGGGCTAAATAAGAGAAGGTATTAGCTACAATGCAATATAAATCTTGGAATGACGACGTGGCCGTTCGGCAAGCAATCAATCTCAACTCCCCGTTTTCTAGGTGAGGGTCTGGGAGCAGTGAAGTCACCTGCTCAGGGCCACACAGCCCGTGGGGGCAGAAGTGGAATGGGAGTGAGATCCCCCACCTCTTGGGGCTGAGGGCTTCCCATTGTGCCTGGCTGAAGACAACATCCCAGAAGGAGAGATTGCAAGGTATCTCGCCTGAGCAGAAGAGCTGAAAGCCCCTCTGTCAGTTCATAAGCCTCTTGGAGAGCCTATACAATATTGATCTATTTTTTATAGGCTCTCAGAATTGTGAGGATGAATCTCTCTGACCAGTCTTAGTAGACCCACATACTGACAAGAGTGAAATCCCAGTTGTAGTGACCACTGTGGAGGCCTGGATACATGAACTCAGGATCACCCCTGGAAGCTGGAATCACAGATGACCCCAGCAAACCTAACGGCTGAAAATATAAGAGTACAGAATAGATGCGGTCTATGTCCACCTTATTTCTGGTATTTTTTCTTTCTCTGTTCACCTGAGCATTGTGCTATGCAGATGTTCAAGGCCACTCACACTTGAACTGGAGGAGCTTGCATCAAGTCCACAGTAGGCCACAAGGACACACTGTATCGGCTAGAAGTGCACCCTAAATCCCCCGTGATCCCTACCAACGAGGACATGCAAGCTGTTCTGCTAAAGGCCTCTGAGCCCCTCTCTCTGTCAGACACCTGGCTGGGTGAGGAATGGGTTTTGGCTCCAGAAACATTTTCTTTTCATGATTTTATTTTTAAGTAATCTCTACACTCAACATGGGGCTTGAACTCATGACCCCGAGATCAAGAGTCATAAGCTCTAGCTATTGAGGCAGCCAGGTGCCCCCCAGGAAACATCTACTGTTTTAAAAATTTTATTTATTTATTTGTCAGAGAGAGAGAGAAAGAGAGCGAGCGAGCACAAGCAAGGAGAGCGGCAGGCAGAGGGAGAAGCAGGCTCTCTGCTGAGTAGGGAGCCCGACGTGGGACTCCATCCCAGGACTCCAGGATCATGACCTGAGCCGTAGGCAGACACTTAACTGACTGAGCCACCCAGGTATCCCGAAAACATCAATGTTTTAAAGTGCTGGATGACGAGGTAGCCCTTAGAGATGAGCAAGAATGTTGTAGGGTGGGGGTGTGGTAAGAACAGGGGCCCCTGGCCAATGTGCACGTACAACCCTCTTTGCCACCAGCCAAACCCAGGGGTGCAGGGAGGTAGGGAGAAAAGTGGTGAGGTGGAAGAAGGGTGCAGTGAAGAACGCTGGTCTGTTCTGCCTCGGGTTGGTGGGAGGAAGGAAGAGGACAGAAGCTCCCAGAAAGTGATCTCTAACACAGCTTCCCCTACCGCCGCCCTGCCCTGCAGAAAGAGCCCAAAAGATCACAACTGTAGCTGGAATCTGGGGTTTCAAAGAAAAAACCTGGCTCCTGACTAACAGACAGAAATAAAGCACGATCCTTTCTACGTTGGTCACAACAGTTGATAAGGAGTGTACTGTCAGTACTGAAGGATCCCATTAAAATCCTAATGAAAACCAGGAGCTGAGAAGCCCTCTGGGATAGCCCTATAAAAGTGTTTTAGACGAGTCATTTCAACCCGACTGGCCAGGTATCGCAACGGGACTCGCTGGTGAGCAACGATGCGTCTTATGTGGCAAATGATTCTACTGCCTATAAAATGATACTAGAGTCTAAAAACTGAGCTACCCTATATAAAAGGGAGAGACTGGTGTCTTCAGAGCAGGTGAGCTAGTAAATGAGCAGTCAAGCTGGCTCAATTTCCTGCTCAAGTGCACCATCCTGTGAGCTCAAAGCCTGGTCTTTTCTCCCTTCCTTTTATTTCCTACATCAAGATACCAAAGAAGGACATTCTGAAAGTCTTGCATAGCCAATCCAATCCAATCAGATGGGGCATGAAGGAAGACTTTTCTGGGGAGGTGCCTCCCTGAGGCTAAAGCCCGTTTCTCAGCTACAAAGGTGTCTAGATCTGCCCGGTGCTCAGAGGTAGAAAGTGCCATAAATTAGGCTAGCTCTGCTCCTGCTTGGAGACACGCCCTTCACCATCCAGCCCAGGCTCGTGAAAGCCCAGGATGGCATGGCCCTGCCATCCCGTGGGCGCATCGCTGACCCACCTCTCAGTTTCTTCTGCCAGTTCATTTCATTGAAGAGGTCCTCGGACCGCAGGAAGAAGTCATTGATCTTGCTGCCTTGCTCATCTCTCTCTGTAGTGTAGTATATTCGCAGTTTCGACTCCTTGGTTAGGAATTCACATATGCTGGGCACAGGGAACACAATCTGTTCCATGGTTCGGTCTAATCTGACAATCTAGGGTGAGAAAATGGAGGAGCTTAAACAGTCATTTTCAAAAACCTTTCACTAAGAATCTTTGCTAAGGTCATGGGCTTGGTGTTCACGACGGCGTATAATACAAACCTGTTCTTGCGTCTTCTCAGATCTTATAACCCCCAGACTGGGCCGTGTCTCTTGCATTTATATAAAAAACAGTTTGGGCAAGTCTCTAAGAGTTGGTTGTTTTGTTTTGTTTTAACCTGAGACCCATTAATTTTACTGTGACTAACTTTTGTCTCAACAATTTAAACTGTGTTTTGTGTACATATCCAGATGAGGGGGCTAGGACTGTCCAACAGAACTTTCTGTAATGAAGGAATGGTTCCATATCTGAGCATCTACCCCACATGGCTAGTGCAACTGACCCCCTGAATATTTAATTTTAATTTAAACAGCCCTATGTGGCTAATGACTATCATACTGGATGGTGCAGCACCAGACTGTGGGACAGACCTCACCTAAACTTCTGATAGCAAAATTAGTTGTTGTTGTTTTTTCCTAAATAGGAACTTTAAAAAGAGACCTGTGGTTTATCCAGTTGCATTGTCCTCCTATCTCTTACTTGTCATGGCATCTAAAGCATACAGTGTGTGAACTGGTCCGGCCATTTAACACTGGTGTTGTGCTCAGTGCTCTTTGAAGCAGCTCTGTTGGGCCCCAGAGTGGACACCTCACAGGTTTTCTCCGTGTTCTTTCTAGAGTGGCTCAATCTCCAGAGAGGAGGCAGTCTGGTGAGGATTGTTCAGGTTCTAGGACACTGGACTTAGTCACCATCCTGGGGGGGGTAGGGATTTCAAAAGGGGTGCAGGTCACAGTACAATGGGGGCATGACCTCTCTTTATCCTTCCTCCCCAGAGGCTGGAAAAGTCAGGTGAGGCTCAGGGCCTACGCCCTCTTCAAGAAGATCTAGTTCTCACACTCTCAACACTTTTGTTCCCTGACACAGCAAGAAAGGTGACTCCGGTCAAGTTGTAGTGGGAAGCTCTCTCAGATGTGTGACAGGTTCCCATAGCCCTACGTCTATAAATTCTGGGAGACGTGGTCTTTAGACCAGTGGTTCCCAAATCTAGCTGGAGATCAGGTTACAGGAAGCTTCACTGTCATACTGATTCTGGTCCTTCAGTCAACCTCATCTAACTGGAATTGTGGTGGGGGGGTTGGTGACAGGAGGCTGCACATGAACCAGCTCCCCCAAGTGACACTGCTGCTCAGACAGGCTCAGGGACCAACTCCGCAGTCTCCTGCTGGCAAGAGCCTGCCTGCTTTGCACAGTCAGGTGGGCCCTGGATCTCCCTAAGCTGAAGAGATATGATGTGAGATGTGTTTCTGGAATCTAGAGGGAAAGGGAGGCTTCCTGGCAAGAACTGAGTCCCAGACTCCAGGGCTAGACAGCCTAACTCCCAAGAGCCAAAGGCACTCTGTAGGAAGCGGCAGGGAGTAACCGGGTGTTCTCTGGCTTTGCACAGGTAACTCCCTCAGGAAAGTGGAAGAAATGGGTGGTTAGCCAAGGGCAGGATTTGAGAGCTAGGAACAGCATGCCCGGCCATGTCTCTCCATCATTCAGTATCTGTCCACACCTCCTTTTCATGATACTTACAACTGGGAGTCAGGAGGTCACATTCCAATCCTTCCCCACCTCTAACAGGCTGGGTAACCTTGTTCATACCTCTTAACCTGAGCAAGCTTCAGTCTTCTCTCCAGTGGATGAAGGAGCTCTGACATTCTATGTTGCAAACACCTAAAGCTTGTCTTTGAAGGGCCCCATAGGACAGAGCTGGCCCTGCCATCAAGCTTCGCATCATTAACAATAAATCAAGGGTATTTTCCCACATGCACTGCCTTGGTCAACTCATCAGTAAGGTGATGAATTTTATTAAGACAGCCCGGACACACTTGAGACATCAGGTAAGAATATATTCCTAAAAAGTCTCTATCCTGAACATTTCATATGGCCCAAAGGAGTCTGTTAGCCCTTCAAAATCTTTGTTCCGACATTATATTGAATTTGTGCACTTCTTCCTTAGCTAAACAAGGCACACCACCATCCCTCACTGCCCAGAGCCTGGAGACAGAAGTCTGTGTTCAACGCAGGTAACAAAATGCACCCAGGGGCTCTGGGGTCAGCCAGCCCTGCGTTACACACAATCCCAGCTCTGGCCCTGCTAGCTGGGCTAATGACACACCCTCTCTGAGTCTTCTCTCAGCATCTCCCCATCTGCTCACAGAGGATGAATAAAGTATGCTGTGTGTATGTGTGTTTAATGCAGATCTAACGGCACCACTCCTGTGTAAGCCTCTCCCAAGGTTCCACACGGCTCTCCCGGTAAATCTGGACTTCTTGCAAGGATGGCAGATGGGATTCTGTAGGACCCGGGGCTGCCTGTGCTGCCCTCCCTGCTGCTCACTGAATTCCAGCTCCTTACCCTCACCTAGCATCTCCTTCCTCAGGGTCTCCACTTGTCACTCCCCATGTCTGCAAAGTTCTTCCCTCTAGGATCTGCCTGTTTCATTCCGAATTTTCCAAGGTCTGTGCTTGGACGTCATTCTTCAGAACAGGCCTCTGTGACCTCCAGTCTCCAGCAGGTGCCTCTGCTAGACTTTCTTAGAACACTCTACTTGTCCCCATGGCCTTGTCAGGATTCATAAGCAACATGCTGTTGCTCAGACGAATGACTGTGTGCCTGCCCCAGCACAGGGCAGAACCCTCTGTAGGCCCTCACCACAGGCCGGCGCCCTGAGTTCCCCCTGCTTTTACCTCTATCTGGGCCGTGTGCTTGGCATAAAACTCCAGAGCTTCATCCCCATCCACTTGGCCTCCGGGTTTCAGCATGGTCTGAAGTTCTTTGTTATGCCGAGCCAACTAGAACACAAATATAGAAAACATGGGAGTCACTGTCTCTTTGCGACAGGCACGTACATATGTGCTCCTTTCCAGCCTGGGGTATAAAGAATGCATCCTAACCAGCGGCAAGCTGAAGGGCAAAGGTGGCAGGAGGCTCGCTGCATTCCATCAAGGTGTGCTCTGCTCAAGCAGCTATTTTGGGAGCTTGGCAGAACAGCCTGGAAAGCTCAGGCCCACGTGAGGTCCATCTTTCCCCCGATTTCTTTAGCCAGGCGGGAGGGAGATGGGGTTTTCTGTACAGCCACATGGAGTCTCCATTCAGAATGTTCCCAAACCCTCTCAGTGGCTAAACACGGGCAATGGAAGAGATGAAGGGCAGGAGCCTGTTTTCTATTCCTCCGCCAGCACACTGTAGCAGGGCATACCAACCTCCTGCCCAGTACCGTCGCTGCTTTATCCCTAATTCCTGCACCTCAGCGAGGTGAAAGGGACAGGAAGCACAAGCCTGCAGCAGAGTTACAAGCTGCCCACACACATCAGCAAGCTCAAGGCACATCAACCTCCAGAAAAAGAAAGTATCTTCAAAAGCCCAGCCACTTGGGAAAAGAATTATGAAACAGGGCATTTTGGTGCCAAGGTAGGAAGTATTACTACACCCCCCGAAAAGCAAACAAAAAGAAGTCATAATGATAAGTTAGTTCCCCAAGATTTCTAAATGTGATAGGCAAGGCAGCTGAGGTTTATTTCTTCAGATTGTTAAGACAGACTCATCAATATTTATGAAGAGCCTAAGACTCCTTTCAACTGTCTCCAAACACAGCCATAAACCATCGAAGTGTCAAGGCTCAGTACGAAGGCTTTTAAGCAACGTGGGGATTTCCAAGGACATGACGCTACCATGGGAAAACGGAAGAGTCCTGGAACTCAGCACACTGGGTCAGGCTGCCACGAGTACCTGGGAGCCACATTATCGTGAATACACACAGCCCAGGGTTAAAACCTTAAAGGAAAAGCAAGTTTAAGCACACATTCGCCTTGGAATTCTGGCGCTGAAGGCCAGCAACATCCGGCGCCAGGACCTAGGGAGAGGTCATACCTGATGAGCCAAGATGTAGATGTTGTGCCCCACGTTCCTGGGGGAGGCGGCTCCGTCCTCGCCATTTTCTCCATCCTCAAATTCCACCTCACCTTGCATGTAGGCTTTCTTGATCACTTCCACCTGCAAGAACAGTCAAGCAAATACAGCTCCTGTTTCAAGGAAGACCCGCCTGGGACTGGCATCTCCAGTCTCCCCTCCCGGGGCAGACGGCGCCCAGGAAGCTCAGCATTCTTTCCTGTCAGGTTATGGACCCAGCCTCAGAATTCTTCTCAACACTGCTATAGGCAGTCCCTACCAATCAGCTTCCACCAGCATGAGAAATGAAACCCATTTGCTGTAAGCCGGACCAAGAGCTATTCTTTCCCCTTAGGAGGGGACAATGGTTATAAAAGTTCCTGGAAACAATAAAATAGGAAAATGTAGACTAGAAGCCAGACTTTTCCTCTCTCTACATTTCCTCCCGCCATCTCTCCCCAACCCCCAACCTTTGCCATCTCAGGAAAAACTAGTAAGAATTCCACTAGCCTTTACGAAGAGCTAGTCAAACTATTATCTCTGATTCCACATTTTCCCCTGTCCACATTTCTCCGTCCCTACTCCATGTAAAAATAACACCATTAATAATTAACATCTACTGAGGTCTTTCTTTGTGCCAAGCACTGTGTAAGTATTTTAACATTTTTTTATTTGGGGAAATTTAATGCTCATAAACATTTTATGAAGTGTCAAAGATCATCATTTATTATGGATAAGGAAACAGACTCAGAGAAGTAAAGGGGCATTCCTAAAATGATACAGCTAGTGAGCTGAGATTTGATCTCGAATCTGCTACCAGAGGACCCATGCATGTTGCTTTTTTTCACGCTGCAAGCACATTTCCTAGAGCATTTCTGTACCTGTCTTACTGTTCCCACCTACCTCGGTGCCCTACTCAGGGCCTGGGGGCTGGGTCTGCTCATTTCTCAATCTTTGCCCGGTGCCCAGCACAATGCCTTGGACAAAGTCGGGCCTGGCCAATGTTTATCACATGAACAAATCACTCGAGATTTAATCATTCAAAGAATAAGAACAAACCCTAAGTTGAAGGGAAAACCCTAAGTTGAAGGGAAAATTAATCATTTTCTTTGATGATTCAGAGGGCATCTCAGCCTCCTGCGTTGCCACAAGGCTATTCCTCGGAGTTATTTTTCATTATCCCAGAGCAAGCATGCAGAGGGCCACAGATTTCTGTGCTGACATCGGGTCTGGCCCTGAAAGTAATTTTGGAGAAAAGATCCTCGGGATTTTTGATCTCTGAGCTGGATTTCCTGTTAGTTCTGATACCAAACTGAATAGACAACATGTTGCATGGGCTGTGGGGGCCAGAATATACACGTATGTGCACATGCATATGCACGCACATATGTGCAGATGTGTCCTAGACATGAGTGCTTCTCTTCTATGTGGATTCTTAGAACCATGTTTGTTCCAGGAAGCCTCTGACTCTTCCCGTGAGCTGGGAATGCTGTTCTCCAACCACAAGGGGGCCACCCAGAAGCCTGTGGTGCCCATGGCCCTGGGTGCTGACATTAACCCCCCTCCCCCCACCAAGATGGGGGCATATTGTTGGTCCATGGGTCCATGAGAGTTGGAATGGGGTCTCTGTGAAGTCATTCTGTTCCTACTCACGAGGGACACCTCGAGCCCCCCTCCCCCAGTTACATAAGCTATGATGTAAACTCAGAGAGGGAGTCCATCTCAGGCTGAGAACTCACTCCTGACCTGAGAGATCAAAGAGCTGGGCTCACTGTTAACTTTATTTCAAGGAATACATGAAGGGACTTTAGCCTGGCCCCCAGCGCACACAGGTCACCAGGCGACAGAAAAGTTTTAGTGCCCTCATTTAGTGCTGTCAGTTACAGTTTATTTGTGTGGGAAAAAGTCCCAACAGAGTTCTGTCCTCAGCTCCTTTCACTATCTCTGAGAGCTGCCTGTCTCACAGGTTGCAGCACTAACCTCCACCCTGGAAGTCACAGCCCATTGTGAATATCACTCTGCAAAAATAAACAAGATTTGTGTTTTCTTTGAAAAAAAAAAACAAAAAAACAAAATCCAAGACATCGGCACCCAAGAAACACTCTGTCACCCTGACTATTGGCCCCTGGAAGAGATGGGCATTCTTTAGCTCTGGACGCAGACAGAGCATGAAGAGCTGCAGTGAATGAGGAAGGGGGAGGAAGGAGCTACAGTTCACGGAGGGCGCTGTGCTAGGGGCCTGATGCCAACTGTCTGGTCTCGTCTCCAAAGCCACCCTCTGGCCTACAGGATATTATCATCTTCCTTTTAGGGATGAGGAAACTGTGGCTCAGAGCGGTCAAGTGCCCACCCAAGGTGACGGGGCCGAAAGGGAGAGCTGTGGACTTGAACTCCAGGCTGCCAGGCCCCCAGCCCACTCGCTGCCCCAGCTCCCAGGAGGGGAAATGAGAGGTGAGGGCGGCTGCCGTCTGTGGCTGTGCCTCGGGGAGAGGGCAGACCCCACTTACTCGCAACACTACCTCATTTCTCCAGCCTGGTCAGGGGCCTGAGTCCGATGTTCTCTTTAGAGTGCTGATTCTTTGGCATCTTTAAGAAAACTCAAGGCAGCAGGTTCCCTCTCTGCCACAAACCCTGCTCTGACTGTGCTTCGTGTCACGGCCAGGGGATCAGCCACCCAACTCACCAGTTCCTTCGGCCTCATGTTATAAAGGATCCTCTCTGCGTTCTCGCTGTCGTGCCTGCTCTCCATGATGGCCAGCAGCAACTTGGAAGCGTTGTTCTAATTGGGACAAACAAAGGGAGGAGACAGTGAAGAGGAGCAGCCTGGGGTGGCTGGCCTGAATGCGTGTGCCCAGTTGAGGCAAGTGCTGCAGCCTGGCCGAACAGACAGACATCTCACCCCACGGGAGAACCACGGTTCTAGCACAGCAAAACCCACCTGCACGCGACAGAACAGGCCACTGCAGACCCCAACTGTAACTGCAGATTCTGCTTTGAGTCTCAGAGGAACATGTTTGTTTGGGCATAGCTTCTCCCTAATGTTACTTGACACAAGTCCTAGTGGAAATTGGGAATTTAAACATGGGTGTTTATGGGTGTGTTGGCACCCTCATGATGCCAGTAGTCGGGGAAGAACCTGCTATATGGACCCATGATGCCTTCAGGGCAGGTGTGGCTTTAAACCTTGTTATTCAGGCTTGCAGGGCAGAGAAGATAGGCAATTAAGGTAATTCCTCTCTTTCTTAAAATATTACTATCAGCTCTCATAACCCCTAATATTATAATGAGAGTACAGCTGACACCAGTTAACAAAGGTGACCCAAAGGAGCACCGTATGCGTGCCAAACCCTAATTTCCCATTTCATTCATGTGCCCACACCCTGCACTTCTTGGCTTGTCTTCATTTTAGGTCCTGGGCCTAGGATAACCTGTATGCTTCTTTGTGTATAGGACTGGAAAGTTCTTGCTATTTTTCATAAGAGGGGGGAAGTATTTTTTTCCTTCCCAAGTATGGGTCACAGCAATTCAATCAGGATTCTGTGCCATCAAATAGTGGCCTTTCAGAGCACACAAATTTCTATCATAATCCACAGATTACTGGATTAGTTGAAAAAGTCACTGGAAGGCTGATCAGTAGCACATAAAATTCTGTTCATTTCAGGCTCTCATCATATACATTCTGATAAATGGGAGCCGGGCACATGAGCTTGAATTAATGTTCAAGTCAATTCTACAACACAACTTGTCAAAGGAGTTAAAAATAGCACACCCATGAAAAAATCCACTTAAGTCATACCCCCAAATCAACTATCAATTTGGACTCTCCATTCTAAATACTAAAGGAAAAATAATTGTGCAATTCCTGTGGGCTTCTGTGTTAACACCTTCTCTAATGACCTTTTTTTCCCATGACACTGTTTATGCAATAAACATAGATTAGCTTTTCAGCTAAACCCTGCGGTTCTAGGCAATTCTGTGACAATGACAAAGTGCTCACTGCTGTGTATGGGTGTGAGAGAGAGGACGGATCTCAACATGCCCCGACATGGGAACAGTTAAAAAGGAAATGTGCTCAGTGAGGCTAACACAGTCTGAAATACTTTGGACACCCAAGAGGTCTTTGGACTTTTAAAGAATCTTTGGAACTCCTAAATACAAATGAGGGTTTTCTTTTGGGGGGGTATGCTTAAGAAATCAACATCAGAAGTGGCATCATGTCCTAAGACCCTTATTTGGAGGGGAAGACTGAAGTTTTGCATTTTAGTCAGAACTTACAACATAGATCATTCATTTAGTCTAAAAGAGCTGCCGTATTTAGTTTCATAACATTGACCGTATCACGTGCAGAAGCAAAACACAAAAGTGACTATTTTCACATGCTACTGTCTGTCTTTTGCTTTCAATTCCTACTTGCCTTCAGTTCTAATACAAGGTCCATCCTCTTCTTTCCCAAAGGATTGATGTCATTAAGGATCAGGGCTGTGATGATGTCAATGCCATTGGATTCATGGGTGGCTATGCAGTTCTGAGGAAACACACACACACACACACACACACACACAGACATTTACACAAATGCTGGTCATAAATCTGATGTTAAAAGCCAACAGGCTGAACTGCTATTTCAACACAATGCTTGCCACTCCCAGTAATGTCTCTAGGGGAGAGCTGCAAATTTTCCGTGAGAAAGTGGTAAAAAATAAAAGACAGATGAAAATCGCTAGTTTCAGAATTAACAGTAAACAGCAGGAAAGTCCCCATGCACTGTAACTGATAAATTGGTCATGTCTAATCCAAATAGCGCAGTAAAGTTGGCTTTTGTTCTTAAGGGAAAATACGGTGTGTGACTGATTCTGAGTTCTGAGACCTGTTTTCCCCTTTAAAGATGTGTTCCATTCTCTCTACATCACTTGGTTTTCGTATTGCATACTTTTGCTTAAGGCTTAAGCCTGGAAAGCAAGTTTCCTGTTTAATTCACACAATACCAAAATTAATCATCTTCCTCCAGGTAAGGTCCCCACTTGCAGCAGAATCCACTCCAGTATGTGCCTTTTAACAGACCTCTTTGGCAGAAAAGTAAACTTGAGGTTATAAGGAAATTCGCTTAGATGTTAGATAAAGCCTTTTCCCCCAAGCCTGTTGTAATTTTTTTGTTCCTTTTCACTTTAACTTTGACTACACCATCTGTCTTATCAGTGAACCAAGGGAGGAAAGTGGATCCAACACATGCTAACCTCATATTTATAGCCAACTATGACCAGGTGTTTGATACACAATGAATTGTCCCTTTTGTCAGCCATTCTTCTCCCGAGTGAAGGTCGTGGCCTTGCTCCCCAAGTAACACAGCATACCACACCTTCCCTGTCAAGTGAGTTTAGAACTGGCAATTTCAGTGGTAGTCTACCCCCTTCAGCCAGGATAGAGCCAAAATTCGAGTTCAAAATCATAATCATCCTAGTATCAATGCAAAAACTCACAAAGTCTGCAATACGCCACAGATAAGCAATGAACGTTCTACTTAAGAAATGGTTGGGTTACCCTCTAAAAATCTACTTCTTGAGAGGCCAACGTCAAGACTAATGGGCCTTTCTTTTCTCTGAATGTCTGTGGTGTTAAAATCTCAACTGAACATTTCCTCATGTTGTTCAAGCTGTCTTGGGTAGCAAGGTTTCTCTAACTAGGTTTAAACCTTTCCCCGTTAAGTAGCCACTGTTTGAGTCTTTCCTAGCATTTAAAATTGAGCCCCATCTTCTGGTCTTCACTGAACTCCAACTTTATTATCTACCCCTAATCAAGTTAGTCAAATTTGGACATTTAAACCAAATCAAGCCAAGACATGCCATGCCACGCATGGAAACCAAGGACAAGCCCGCCTATGCCTATGATTAGGTCAAGTCCTGAAGCATGATAAAGTGCCATAGCTTCTTGACTGCTGGAGAAAAGACCTCTAGTTCTAGTGACTTCCTAGGCCAACAGGCACATGTTTTGTGACTTCTGAACTAGTTCCTGTCAACAGCATTTCCCAAATGATGAACTTCTTTTTTTTCCCTACCCACAAATAAAAATGGAAGTACCTGGTTCTCATGGCATGGTCCTTGACAGTATTCAGTCAGACTTTCCAGGGTTTGGTTGATGAGGGCTACATTCTTTTCATTTATATAGAGCCCGAGAAGACCAAGACCTCCAGTAGTGCTTCCACAAATACAGTCCAGGAACTGCAGCGTCTCACACACCAAATTGTAGTTGGTCTTGTTATTTTGGCAACGAAGGAAGTTCTACAATTGGGCAGTGCCCAGAATGGAGGAGCAAAGTCAGAGAGAAGAGGGAAAAGGTCATTCATACTGCCATTTTGCTGGGGTCTAATTGGTTGATGCCCTGAATTGATTAGCAATTATGCAGAAAGATGGAGCACTGGAGAGAAGAGTCAGCCCCCATGATGGTCAACTGTGGACTTGGTCTATGGCAATGGCCACCAAACACTGTAGCCTGTTCTCCAAGGTGCTTTTCTATGTGAGGCTGTGGAGGAGGGCTCCTCTTTGACAGACGCCTAAAGCCTTTTTGAGTTCCCCTCTCTCTTTTTCCCACTCCAGCCCATGCCCCTCCCACCAGGTATTGGGTTCAGAAGCATTTGACATTTCAAAGGGCAACGTTTATGTTTAAAAGATGATGGTGTGGTCTGGATGCTGAATGCCTGGAGCCTAGTACTGGGGATGGCTCATCGCAAAATAAGGTGTTTACAGGCTGACTTAAGCCCACTGCCAAGGCAGAAACCTGGGTTCTTTTCTGGCCATTTCCATTAATTATTAAAGGAAGGGGCAAGAATGAGTAAACGTTCGTGTGCTTGTATGCATGTGCTTAAATTTATGTTCTCCAGCTAAACCTATAATGTTAACAAGAGACAGAAGGGTAGGTACTTCCTCAACAAAATCAAGCAAACCACATTCAACCACCTCACAAAGCAGAGTCTATTTTGATGAAGAGGAGATTTTTTTCAGAGACTCTTCTTAAAATCTCTTCTTAAAAAGAAACAAAAATTAACTGCGAAAATTTTTTGAAGCAGTTATAAAAGTTACATATTTATCACAGAAGACAGTACTATAAAAAGACATGAGCAAAATATAAAATAAATGTAACCTTTGACATGGTAATTCCACTTCTATACGATACTGACTTCTATTCACAAAGTATATATTGGATGTTCATTATAGCACTGTTTGTAACAATGAAGAACTGGAAACAACCTAAATGTCCATCAAGTGGGGAGTAAATATAGTATACCAACATCATTTAATATTACAATTTAGAAACACTAAGGTAGGTCCATATGTGCCAAAATGGAAAGATCTTTAGGGTATACTGTTAAAAGTTAAAAAAAACAAAAAGGCAAATAACGGATTAGTAATGTATACACTAGTCTCATCCAAATACACAGAAGAATGACTGGAAAGCTACCAGCCAACCAGTTAGTTGTCCAAACCAACAATAGTCCTCTCTGGGTAGAGAGGTAGGGATGGGGAGAGGAATAATTCTTTTTAACTAACTTATCTTCATTTGGACTTTTATAGAAAGAATCTATTCAAGTATTCCTTATATAATTAAAGTATTTATAAATGTACAGATTAAAAACTGGTAACAAAGTTTAATGGTGGACTCATCAACTAACCATTTCCCTCTACTCTCCTAACTTAACTTTAGTTCCTTATGCTCAAGTCTTTGTAACTAGTCTAAAAATTGAACAATCACTCGGGTCAGGGAGGGGGGTGGAGGAAGGACGGATGATTTGGGACCATGTGGGCTTTCATAAGATGATTGTTTTCCTAAGGGCCATGGGAAGCCATGGTAGTCTTTCATAGCCATTCTTCGATTCAGTTCCTCAGGGAAGACGCTACCTATTTGAGGGCCAAGCTGAGCCCCTCATCATGTAGAGAGGGAGGGAGAAGTCTTCAGGAAGAGGATAGGAGACGGCCTGGCTGTCCAAGGCTGAAATTCATAGCATGGCTCTCCAGGCCATTTGCCTCTCAAACTTATGTGCTACAGCTCCCACCATGCCCTTCCCCGCTCAGTGACATCACTGCTCCCGCCATGTCCCCCCCGCTCAGTGACATCACTGCTCCCACCATGGCCCCCTTTCTGCTCAGAGACATCACTGCTCCCACCATGCCCCTACTTACTCAGTGACATCACTGCTCCCGCCATGCCCCCCTCTCCGCTCAGTGACATCACTGCTCCCGCCATGCCCCCCTCTCCGCTCAGTGACATCACTGCTCCCGCCATATCCCCCTCTCCGCTCAGTGACATCACTGCTCCCACCATGCCCCCCTCTCTGCTCAGAGACATCACTGCTCCCACCATGCCCTCCTCTCTGCTCAGTGACATCACTGTTCCCACCATGCCCCCCTCTCTGCTCAGTGACATCACTGCTCCCACCATGCCCCCCTCTCTGCTCAGTGACATCACTGCTCCCACCATGCCCCCCTCTCTGCTCAGTGACATCACTGCTCCCACCATGCCCCCCTCTCTGCTCAGAGACATCACTGCTCCCACCATGCCCCCTGTGCTCAGTGACATTACTGCTCCCACCATGCTCCCCCCCGCTCAGTGACATCACTGCTCCCACCATGCCCCTCTCCGCTCAGTGACATCACTGTTCCCACCATGCCCCCCCCGCTCAGTGACATCACTGCTCCCGCCATGTCCCACCCTGCTCAGTGACATCACTGCTCCCACCATGCCCCTCTCTCCGCTCAGTGACATCACTGTTCCCACCATGCCCACCCCCGCTCAGTGACATCACTGCTCCCGCCATGTCCCACCCTGCTCAGTGACATCACTGCTCCCACCATGGCCCCCCCCACCCCGCTCAGTGACATCACTGCTCCCACCATGCTCCCCTCTCTGCCAGGAAGCAATGAACTTCTTTCTCCTCTTCAAGCACTCTTCATTCTCTTCCTCTGGGGTTTCGGGCACACTATTCCCTCTGCCTGTCATTCTCTCCCCATCTCTACCCCAATGAACTCATCTTTCTTCAGAATGGAATCTCAAGTCACTTGTCTCAGAAAGCCCTCCTAACTCCAGTGAGATCAGAGAATGGCACACAGCTCTCTCAGCCCTCCTTACACTTCATGATTTGCTTACAGAGATGTCTGTCAGCTCCGTCCAGGACCATGATGATAGCACGGGGTGCCTGGCAGCTAGCACAGTGACTGGCACATGCCAGGTGCTTCATAAACACTAGCTAAAATAATCTGAATTAAATTGAATGGGTGGAGGAAAGGGGACTTGTGAAGTCCTCAAGCCTGTTGTGTTTCAACTCCTCATGAAGGATAATTGGCTGCCCTTTCTTGAAAGCCTCTCCCATAGCTCATGGTTTTTGCAGAGTGTCAAGCCCGAATCTCCCCCTCCCTAGCTCAGATCCATTTCCTCTGTCCTCTACAAAAATAGAGGGATGCCACTCACTAGGAGGCTCACAGGGACTCTTTCTATGTTCAGGGAATAGATTTCACCATTAGCACACACACTACCCTGCCTTGTTTAGGCTAGAGAAATCCTGTTCTTTTTGTGGTTTTCCTTGGAGGGCCAGGGACTAAGTCAAGATGGGTGGATTGAGAAATGAAAAGACTTCAAGTCTGTTCTCATACAGATGTCAGTGGTAAGAGACCTGCATTCCTTAACCGAGCTGAAAAGCAAAGCCAACCCCTCAGGGGAAGGATGGAAAACACAGGCAAAACATCTCAAGAATAGTCCTTCCCAGTAAGTTTCTTACTACTGTGGACAAAGCTTGCTTAAGGCAGCAGCTGTCTGTTTGGCAAAGTCAAAAGCAGTGGCCTTATCTCTACCGAACATTTACCAACAGGAAAGTTAAGATGCTGGGCAACTTCAAAAGGCTGGATTCCTTCTCTCGTGGAGCTTATTAGTACTTCTTTATACCAGGGGGTAGGGGGTGGGCAATAATTCTGTCCTCGTGAGAAAGTCTTTTCCCTTTGGTACACAAGCAAACCCTGACCCAGAGATCCACCGTCTGCTCTGGAACACTGCCAACAGGGTGGCACTCAGAGTAGGTGAATCCCACTCAAAGCCATCATTTGGAGAACCAGATTTCTACAAATGTAATTTTATCAGAGCAATTTTATCAATACCTCAGTGTGTACGACATAGTGGGAGTCTTTAAACATGATTCTAACCTTCATCCTTGTGAACCACTGGTTCAGATCATCGTTTTCCACCTGGGCCCTGTAGGACCCAGGGGGATCCCTGGAATGCACCACCTCTCAGGGCTCTGGTAGGTAAGGGAGGAAAGGAAAGTTCTTGTGCTCTGTAGTTTCTACTCTGAATAGAACAGCTTTGCTCTCATCTGCTGTACTTAGTACATTTCTGCATAAGATCTTAAACAAAGGATTCTGTGGCCAAAACCAAAAAAGTGTAAAGCCACTGACTTGGATAATGTTTATGGTACTTTCAAAGATTAAGCTGCTAAGACTTTTTTTTAAGTTGTAAGACTTTAAAAAATATATTAAAATATACTCTACACTCCCCTTTCCCCCAATACTGTTTTCCACAGAGCAATGTGTTGGAGAATCAAATTTTGGAAGGACTCATTAAAAGGTGATTCTGCCCATGGGGTTCTTAGGGCCTTAGTTCAAAGGAGAGTTATGTGAAGAGCTAAGGTACAAAACTAACACTGTGAAGACTTCCACACAAGAACTGGCAAATTCATGCAATGAAAGCCTTACTCTCCTTCCACAGTGGACTCTGGGTATGGTGCTAAAGAAGAGAAACCAAGGGGTACCGTGGAGGAGTCAGAACAGGTCCACGAAAGCTGACCAGGCTTGAGAGCAAGCACGTCAGCACTGCCCCTCTGACATTCGTGGAGGAATTCTATTTGAGGCAGTCTTGTGTTAGTTCAGAACTCGGCAGTTATCAGGTCCTCTGAGAAGTCTTCCTGGACCCAGCACAGTGGGTTGGTTTGCCTGCTGTGAACCCACAAAACCCCTAACATGACACCACTATAGCACTTATCATGCTGCACAGCAATCTTGGGTTTCCCCGAGTGGCTCCTGCCCAAGACTCTCAGCTCCGTAAGGGAAGGGGTGAGGTCTTTGTCACCACCAATGCCGGGCACACAGCAGGTATTCACCCAGATGACGTACAGGCCTGGTCTCAACCCACTTCCCTTTGGAGCCCAAGGTCAGTGGAGATCAGTGACAGCAGTCTGGGGGGACAGTACAGGGCCCTGACCACTGAGCTCAAGCCTCGAAATAGCCCCAGCAGCAGGGAGGTCTCCGCATCCACAAAGATGCCACAATTGGCTTTGCCTTCCTGCTGGTGGGACAGCCTGGCTTTCCATGGTGTCATTCACACTCCCTTGGCCAGTCTCCCTCATGACTAATGGTGTACATATGGAAGGCGGAGAGGGCACAGTTGGCCTGGAGACAGAACACCAGCCAATGAGACCACAACCCATCCCTGGATCTTTGAGTCATGAATACTTTGTTCTACCCGGCTGAGCTAGGCAGTCCCAGGCCAGTGGATCTGGGGCCGACATGGTCTAAGCCCAAAGGAGGAATATTTGAGCAACAGGCAAGAAAAGAAAAACTAACGGCCGGAATCCCACACGCAGACATTGAGAGGGATCAAGCAGGGAAGGTCAATGGAGGAAATGAATGAACAGCAATGTGGAAAAAGAGCCCAATGGGGCTTACGGGAAATGCTTTCATTTTTAAATATGGGCCAGATTTGGCTGATGGATGACCTTGGATATACCTGTCTTTTCAAAGCTCAGGCTCTTCAGACCAATTTGATTAAAAATAAATACCAGTGTGGAAGTTGTTAATACTGCAGACTTCACCCAGTTCCATTTCATTGTTCTGTCTTACTGTTTAACAATGTAATTTCTTACTCAACTTTTCCATGCATGGACTGTGTGGCAGGGTTGAAGTAGGAGTGATTTACGGTGGCAGCCCCAAAGGTTCTGGCCACAGGTGACGTGTGAAAGGCCATCAAATCACCTGATGGATAAAGTCAGCATGGCAAATATTTTAAGAGTGTACCTTTTCCTTACCACTGTTTCCTTTTCATACCATCATTATTCAAATAACTGAACTACCACTGCCAACTTGTTTATTTTAGGAGGCAAGATTCTATCTTAGTGGAGTTGTTCAGACACAATTTTCTTGTTAATCCTCAATCCCTTTTAGGCAGAGAGGGGTGTTTTTCCCAAAAGCCAGCAGCAAAACCAGGCAATGGCCAAGGACCTGGTGTTCTAGCATGCTGCTCCTGGGCAGTGATTGGTTCCACAGAGCTATGCCCATTCAGTAGAAAGAAACATCTCTGGGGGCGCCTGGGTGACTCAGTCGGTTAAGTGGCTGCCTTCAGTCAGGTCATGATCTCAGGGTCCTGGGATCGAGCCCCACATCGGGCTCACTGCTCAGCAGGGAGCCTGCTTCTCCTGCTTCCCCTACTTGTACACACACACACACACACACACACACACTCTCTCTCTCTCTCTCTCTCTGTCAAATAAATAAATAAAATCTTAAAAAAAAGAAAGAAAGAAAGAAAGAGACATCTCTGGAATCCATCCTTAGTCCTTCCATATAGGCTTTGCTGGTGGGGAAATTTTGCAAGGGAGAAAATAAGCTCTGTCTTAACATGGTGGTTGACCACATGAGCTCTACCATCAGATGGCCTGGGTTCAAGTCCTGGTTCTCCACTCCCTAACTATGTCCCCTGAGCCTCAGTTCCCTCATCTATAAAATGAATATAATATCAGCAACACTTAGCATCCACGATATTCTAAGTGCCAAACCTCGGCCATTGTTATCATCCCGACATCAATAAAAAAGTAAACAAAAGACTTCTGAAATAATCAGTTCAGCACATATATTTGAGCACCTATTTGTGTAAAACCCTGGAAAGCCACTTTTCATTCATTCAACCAACAAATATTTAATTGGAACTTTCTATGTATCAGATTTTGTAAGTCTAGTATATTTAATCATTCATCCGTCCATCCAAGTTTTACCTGTGCATCTACGGCAGCCTACCACATGCACACACAGGCACAACCCACGTTTCACTATGTATGCAGCAGGCACCTACATTGGTGAGCAAAAGACATGGTTCCTGTCCGTGTGGAGATGGGGGGGGGGGGGAAGACAAACATGTCAGTTGCCCAGATGTCAGAACCATCCTGGGTCCTCGACTCAAGGAAGCTGGTGGCAGCGAGGGGAGCAGAGATGTCTGAGGAGCTGCAAGTCCCAGGGGCCAGCCCTCACCTGCAGGTCCCGGTTGTGGTTTTCGCACAGGAGTTGCAGGAACCGGAGAATGGGCTGCATGATGGTGATGACCGCGCTCATCTCCAGCTCGTCCTTGGTCTTGTCTGCCGTGGCCTGGGCACCTTCCCCGGACTGGTAGTGGTCGTCGGGGTCAGCCTCCCTCCGGAAGGTGCTGAAGGCTTTCCTGGTGGCAGCAGAGGCCTCGAGGAGCTGGTCTCGGACCTCTTCGGTTATTTGTGTCGAGGGCTCTTTGGCTAGAATGCAAACAGAAGACACTCAATGCTGCTGAGTCCTCAGGAGTACGATTCACTGCAGGAAAGATAATGTTCAAAAGTGTAGGTCCTGGTATTCACTAGAAATCTTCAAGGTTGGCCAAACACTCCAAGAAGTCACTTCTCTTAGTCCTTAGGATTAAAACTGAGTCACGCCCTGCCAACTGGCTCACGGCTCTGACACTTCATCTAAGCTTGCACTGTTTTAGAGGAAAAGCCTTAGTATCGGCTCTGTCAGCCTCACACACCTATATGGCTCTGGGCCTCAGTGCCCTCATCTGCAAAGCGAGGAGAGCATCAGTGAATTCTACCTAGAGAAGCTTCTGAGGGGGTCAACATAATGACGACCACAACCGTAATTACTGTTACTGAGGTGACAACAGGTTGAGTGCTTTCCACTAAGTACCCAGGCACTGTGTATTACCTCATCGAATCCTCTGAGTAACCCTGGGAGGTAATTAGGCATCAGAGTGAGGAGTGTGGTGCTCTGGAGCCAGACCGCCTGGGTTCAAATCCTGGCTCTACTGCCCATTCGCTGCATAGCCTTAACAAGGACAAGTTAATCTCCGCTCCTCAATTTCCTCATCTGTAAAATGGGGATAACAATTCTATTTTACAGGGTTAATTTCAGTTCCAAATGAAGTAAAGGATGTAAAGGACTTTCAACAGTGCCTGGTTCATAGAAAGTACTTAGTAAACGTTAGCCTTTCTTCTTCTTCTCTTTACTCCCATTCTAAATCAGTGGTTATAAACTAGAGCTGATTTTGCACCCACCCCTGCCCAGGGGACAATTAGCAAAATCTGAGGACACTTCTAGTCGGCTGCTGGGATAGGCTGATGGCATCTACTGGGTAGAGGCCACATACGCTGTTAAACCTCCCACAGCGCACGGGACAGCCCCTCCAGCAACTCATCCTCCAGATGCCAAATGTACTGTGGCTGAGAAACCCTGTTCTAAGCTTAAAAAAAGAGGCCCAGAGCGTCTCATTAACCTGTTCACAGCCATTTGACTCGAACACGGGTGACCTCTCTTCAAATGAGAGCATAAATGAACAACTTTAGACACTTCCAAATAATTTAGATAAATAAGGGGGAATTAGGTAACAAGGGATGGACACCCAGTTTTAAAGTGCTTATCTTTTTTTTTTTTTTTAGAGATTTACTTACTTATTTTAAAGAGGGAGAAAGAAAGAGAGTACATGCAAGAGCATTAGGGAGAGGGAGAGGAGAGAGAGAATCTTAAGTAGACTCTCCACTGAGCATGGAGCCTGATGCAGGGCTCAATCCCACAACCCTGACATCATGACCTGAGCTGAAATTAAGAGTCAGACAATTAACCAACTGAGCCACTCAGGTGCCCCTAAAGTGTGTGTCTTCCTTAACTTTCCTTACCACTGAACAGAAAATTACAGGAAAATGTTACAAATGGATTTCCTGACAATAAAAGTTTGAGCTTGACCAAGAAGAAGGTATGTAAATTTTTTACAGGAGAAGAACTGCCAAAGCACGGCAGTTCAGCTCTGGTTACTTGGGAAGAATTACATTATAACCAGACTGGTTTGCTTCTCCTGAAAGCCTCAGTCGGAATACAGTTTGGAGTCTAGAGGTCCAGCTGGTGGGAGGGCTGCACACAGGGGAAAACTCACCTTTTTTCCGGGATGGGGCATCCCTGTCTATCTCATCATCTTTCTTTTTATTCCCCAAGTCACTGGTGTTCACGGTCACTGTTGCTTTGATTTCCTGCTGGGCCACCTTCATTCGGTCATAGAAGACTTTGAAGAATTTTTCTGACTTCTTATCTTCTGTTAACCGGCAGAAAAAGGAGTGCTGCCAAGGAAAAGCCACAGATTTTCAACACTGAGACCGACTAGGGATCTAATCCCACTCAAGACACCAAAACCTCACGGAGATCAGAGCCAGCTGCAAAACCTCACGAACGGTCTAGGTTTGGACCAAAGTGGGTTCCACGCACTATCGTTCTCTGGATTGTACAGCCTGAGGTTTTCTATACAGAGACCTTAAAGCAGCCCACCAGGGGATGTCTTTGATGGAGCAGACACACAGGCTTGAGACACATGCTAAGGGGTGGTGGGGAGATTCCAGGCTACTAAGAACAAGGGCCTACACACACCCAAAACAACTCCATCAACAATGGAAATGACGTATTTTTGGTGATTATTACAGGTCCTGTCATGTGTTTAAGGCATCCCTGTCTATCTCATCATCTTTCTTTTTATTCCCCAAGTCACTGGTGTTCACGGTCACTGTTGCTTTGAGGCCCAGAGCGTAGGATGACAAGTCCGTAAGTAAAACAAAAATGTGTCAGTAAAAAGTGCTCCAGAAGCTACACAGTTACATACTAGAAGCTCAGAGCTTGGCAAGGATGACAGCGGGCCGGAGTGATCCCAAAATCTTTGTGGAAAAGGTGATTTTCAAATCAGGTCTTGAAGGACAGGTAAAGAGTGGTTAAATGAAGAAGCTCAAAGTTAACAGGTAGTTTGCCTCTTGGATGCACATTTGTTTTTGGGCCCACTGCAAGCAACAGTATACAATGTTGATGTGAAAACACAATATGGTGTCTCAAATTCATTTATGAGTATTCTCTTTTCACCCCTTTTGCAAACACCACGCTGTTGCGAATTATTTACATAAAAATACAATACGGTCATTTCCAGAGGAATAAAACAAAGCTCCAAACAATATATTTGCTTCTCCCAGTTGGATCTTTCTGCCAATTTCACATCCTCCCCCATTTGGAAAGATGGCATTTCCCTACCAAAGGTAGCCTTAGGCCTGCAATCCTAGAAGGAAGTAAAACCTTACCAGCCACTGTGGCCCCTTAACTCCTCAATCCCTCACCCCGCCACACCTCCCCCACCCCCAACACCTGCTGCCAGGTTCAGCAAGCCCCGGGAAAGCCACCATGTGTCCATCTGCCAAAAGGCAACTGCAATCACTGTGACCCTTCTTCTAGCTACACTAGCCCCTATGCTGCGTTGACAAATGTCAGTCTCATTGGCCGACAAAGCGCTTCTTGATTGTGCTCTTTCCTCTCCTTCTCACTGTTCCTCCTTACTTCTGGTTGTTTTCAACATATAGCACAAGAGCCATCCTTCCTATTTGTGCTCCCTGGTTCTATCTTTTCCCCTCCACCAGCTCCCAGTGGCAGTACAAGTCATCGCCTACCTACTGCTTGGCCTTATTCTGTGTGTCACTGAGTCCTCCCAGACTCCCACACTCTTTGAACCAAACTCAAGTCTTCCATGTCCTCCATTGCCCTTTACCACCTTGTATCTTCTTTTAGGTTTCTTACCATTTCATCTATCCACCCATCATTCCATCCATTTTCTTATTCATTCATGCGCCTATGCATCTATCTGTTTATCCATCCAACCAGTATTTACTGTGCACCTGTCATGTGTTGGGCACTATGCCCATCATAGGAGATACAACAGTGAGCAAAAAGAGGCCTGGACCCTGCCCCCCATGAAACTGGTAGCCTGGTAAGGAAAAGACACAGTAATTCAATAATCACCCCAAGGATGTTTTACTAAAATAGCCATTTATATCCTTATGAAACTGACCCAAGAGAATGCTGGAAAAAGAATACTGTATCAGACACTCAGGGCCACTGCCTTGCTCTTCCTCGCTTTTCCTGGCTCTTCCCCATGGCTGGGGTCCCCTCATCCGCACTAACATCACCTCCTCAGTGAGGCCATCCCTGATCATCCTACCTGAAGCAGCAATCTGGCCAACTGCTTATTCTCCTCTGCCCTATTTTATTCTCTTCATAGCAACTGGTCTCTGTTGTATTTGTCATTCACCTGCTTACTGTATGTCTTATGCAGAGTGTTAAGTTCCAAGGGGGCAGGTGCCTCACCTGTATGCTTTACAGCTGTCTCCAGAGCACCCAGAGGAGCCCCAACACATAGAAGGAGTTTCCTAATCATTTGATGAAAGAATGAATACAACCCAATACTTCATGGCTCCTTTTAACTACAGCCTCTCAATCAGATCCTGCTTATATTCAGTGGCTGTGCCAGAAGTAAACCCCCAACATAGATTAATTCTGGAAAACTGCTCAAATATGAAAAAGCAAGTTCTAACTGTTCACTTCTTTGAGAGCTGAAGCATCTACAAACAAAAGGAGAGATGTGGGGACTAAGAACTCAACCTACACCCACCTGATTATGGTGACTACATTTTTTACCAAGATGAGCCATACAATATTTCACCCACAGGGGGTCACGGGGAGACTGCACCAGAAGGGGGCCACTTGGGGAAATTAACTTTAGTTGCTACCCCATTAGTCTTCTCGTTGCATGGAGGCAACTTAAAAAGCATCCTTTGGACAATCTGGTCACTCAAAACAACAACAACAACAACAACAACAAAAATGCACTTTAAGTAGATAAGCAAATAAATGAATGACTAAAGCCCACCATTTGTCATTGGTAACAGCGCAATACGGTGCAGAGCAATCGCCAGCTACAAACCGCACTGCCTAACGTCTAGCTGGTTAACCCAACAGATGTCAACTGATAGGAGTCAGGGGAAGGGAACCTCTTATGAAATGGGAGAAGGGCAAGTGACTGAGGATTACACACTTCTATATATGTTTTGCAACAGCCAGTATATTTATTTTGCATTATTTGTATCAGTCCTTAGTCCCTCAAGGATCTGAAGCTGCTCTAAACAGAATGTGGTTAACAAAATAAGAAAGTAGACTCTAGGGTACAGAGACATGAATAAGCACAGAGGACCAGGACTAAACAAGGCCGGAGGCTGGAAGGTGGAAGAGATGATTCAGGGCAGTCCCAAGTCCCTGGGGTACCCAGCCATCAGGCTGAAATGGGAGGCATGCTCCATCATGGTTATTATTAAGTATCAAAAGGAGAAATATTGCCAATGCCTCTAAGGAAGGAAAACAGTCCTGAATGAAGGGGTTAGAGGGCAGGGTTTCCAGTCAGAACCCCCTGGGTCCCTCCCTCACTAGCTCTGTCACCCGAAGCAAGTTACTCAGCCTCTCTGAGCCCACATGAAGGGCTGCCGCGGTGCCCACAAAGCACTTAGCACAGGGCCCACTGAGCATCGTTTTTAGTTTTTAAATTTTTTTTTTGTACCACCATCACATTAGTATAATGTGAAAACCCCACAGCGAAGGTGTCCCCCTAAGTGGGTAGGGCAGGGTAGTGAAGGTAGAGAATTCTGTCTCTGGAGTCAGAGACCCCAGGGTTTCAGCTCTGCCACTCATGAGCTGTTATCACCTTAAAAAGTGACGATATCTCTGAAACCTAAATTTTCTCGTCTGTAAAATGGGTATGGTAACAGTACTGCACAGTGGTTATGAAGATCTAATGAGAAAAATCACAGTAATATGCACAATGACTGACATTTCCTGACTGCTTATAAGGTGCCAGGAACCCAGAGTAAACCTTCATGTGTATTTTCTCACACAAAAATTATTCTATAGGGGAAGTTATTACTCGTGTGTGAGAGATCAGGGGACCTTAAAAGATAATGGACATCAAGTAGTTAGCACACCCCCGAGATGCCCACACTGGGACAAATGTAACCTCACCAAGATGCTGTGAGAGTCAAGAGCTGTTGCCTCAAGTCTCCCACCTGAGAATCTAATTAAAGGTATTCTGGAAGGAAGAAGCCTGGTCTCCAGAAGGGAAGCAGTGCTAGCTTGTGTAAGAGGAGAAGTAAAAAGCGACAGCAGTGCAGAAGAACTAAGATACCTGCCCCAGATGTGCCATGGGGAGAAACGGGGTGCTGAGGAACGGGAGCCCTCAGTTAGAGACTCCTGGAGGCAGTTACTGCCCCTCTCTGGTGCCCAGTGTGGTCTGGACTCAGCCAGACCAGGGCCCTGCACACAGTTCAAAAGCCTGTTTGTTAAACCTCTTTCTGTGATACTGTATTTGGAGGACTTGGGAGGGGAAAGGGGACACCCTCCCCAGGACTGTTTCCCCAGATGCAGGTGGGACCTCAGACCAGAGCAGGTGGGTACTTGGCCTCCCAGACCTCAGGCTCTTGAAGCAGGGCCTTTTCTTTTTTTGTTTTTGTTTTATTTACTTATGTTTTTAAATTTAAATTCAATTAACATACATTATTGGTTTCAGAGGTAGCAGTGATTCATCAGTCTTACATAACACTCAGTGTTCATTACATCATGTGCCCTCCTTAGTGCCCATCACCCCGTTATCCCCTCCAGCAACCCTCAGTTTGTTTCCTATGATTAAGAGTCTCTTATGGTTTGTCTCCCTCTCTGATTTCGTCTTGTTTTATTTTTTCCTCTCTTCTTCTATGATCCTCTGTTTTGTTTCTTAAATCCCACATATGAGTGAGATCATATGATAATTGTCTTTCTCTGATTGCCTTATTTCACTTAGTATTATACCCTCTAGTTCCAACCATGTCATTGCAAATGGCAAAATTTCATTTTTTTGATGGCTGAGTAGTATTCCACTGTATATATACACACCACATCTTCTTTATCCATTCATCTATTGATGGACATCTGGGCTCTTTCTATAGTTTGGCTATTGTGGACATTGCTGCTATAAACATTGGGGTGCAGGTGCCCCTTCAGATCACTGCATTTGTATCTTTGGGCTAAACACCCAGTCGCTGGGTCGCAGGGTAGCTCTATATTCAATTCTTTGAGGAACCTCCATACTGTTTTCCAGAGCGGCTGCACCAGCTTGCATTCCCACCAACAGACGGTTTCTCTTTCTTGGCTTCCTTGTCAACATCTGTCATTTCTGAAGCAGGGCCTTTTCCACAAGCTACTTGTCTACTTTGCTCCCTGAATCTATGAATCACCCCTTTCTCCAACTAAGAGCCAGTAGTGCCAAGTAGAGGTCGTTTTGCTTTACCAAAGGTTTCACTGCACCCCACCTAGCAAGTTTGAGTAACCATTCAAAATTCACCTGGCCTAGAGCAGGCAACGTTACATGGTGGTTAGAGAACTCAGAACAGGGGATGCCCCTGGGCAGTGTGAGTGGGGAGCCTGAAGGGAAACAAGAGAACCTTCTGGACTGAAGGAAATACCCTGATTAGGCTGGTGGTAAACAGAAAGGTGTAGTAGAAATAACTACAACAATAATAATAAAGCCTGGAACCTGGAAGGGAAACAAAGCTGCTGACCTTAAAAGAGGGAGATTATTCTAGATTATTCAGGGGAGGGACAATGATCACAAAGGTCCTAAGAGTGGAAGTGGAAGAGGAAGACGGAAGAAGAGCTCACAGTGAGGAAGATGGGAAGAAGCTGGGAAGATGGAGGAAGGGGCTGTGACCCAAGGAACACAGGCAGCCTCTACTGGAAAAGAAAAGGAAATGGATTCTCCCCTGGAGACTCCAGAAAGGAACACAGCCCTGCCAACACCTGGATGTCAGCCTAGTTAAGACTCATGTCAAACTTGTGAGATAGAAAGTCTGGTTGTTTTAAGTCACTGGGGTTGTAGGAATTTGTTAACAGCAGCCAAATACAGGTATGCACATTTGTCAAATCTGATCAAACTGTACACTTAAAATCTATGCATATTATAGTATAAGAATTATGTCACGATGAAAAGGGAGAGAGGAAAAGAAGATTGGCTTTGTTCCCAGAAAGCTAGAGAACTACGTAAAGTTGTCCAGAGAAGGGGCTACCCTCCGAGGCCATCTCCGCCAGCAGAAGGACCTGTGTTGCTACCCTCACAGCTGACTTTTCTTCACCCTCCATGCATCTCCCAAACACATGTGGTTTCAAAGCCCCTTCCACATGAGCTGTCTTGTCAGCATCTTAGGAGACTGCCAAGACAGATACCGTCATTCATCAATCTGTCCTGTTATAGATGAGAGAGCTGGGCTGAGGGAGATCCAGTGCTTCTTGCTCCCCCCACCCCGGGCCCTTGCTACCATCCTGCCTTTTTGAGAACACACAGAAGACCAGCCCCAGTGGTCGGACAGGGAACTCAAAGGAAATGAAGGCTGGTCTGGGGGCAGACACACAGCACCAACCCCAACATCACAGACAACAGGTGTGCTTGGCGTGGCTTTAAGGAAGTCAGGGGTGGGAGCAGGTGAGCAAGTGAGCATGGGCAGCGGCCACCTCTGTGGCAGCTCTGGAGGGCCGTGGTGGGAGGGGAACTAGGCGTGGCTGTTGTAAGCCAAGCTGAAAAAACCAGAACCGCAAAAAATAAAATACAGACCACAAAATGTGAAAGCGGGAAGCACTCTATTCCAGCAGTTTCCAATGCTATTCCCAGCAGGGAAACCCATTCTTCCCCTCTCCCCAAACACCACCTTAGGGAGAGACCCCACGTTTGAGAGAGATACGGGCAGAACTGTTCGGGTGGAAACAGAGCAGGAAGGACCCTCTTGTCACTGGAACTCCTCCTTGGAGCTGCAGAGCTACAAAGAACATAGTTTGGAAACCTACCACTTTAGTCCGGCCCTCCACATTTTACAGAGGAGGAAACAGAGGCCTAAGGTGGGGGAAGAGACTTGCCAAGGCCACACAGAGTCTTTGTCTCCGACTGTGCAAGCCACTCACTTCTGACCATGCTGGGCTGTGGCTGGTTGACACAACGGCCTGAGGGCATGTTCTCACCCTTGGTAACTGTCAAGTGGACACAATTCGCCCTCCTTGGGCTGCTTAGCTGTAGAGAGACTCAAGAACTGAGGTCTTAGTTTAAAATAATAATGAAAACATCCTTTCAGATCACTCAAAAATACTAAGGTATTGCTTAATTAGCCTGGCAGCCACCTACTATGGCCACTCAAGTCCTTGCAAAGAAGTGGAGCATGGTTGATGACAAGCCCACCTGGCTTCTGAAATAAGAGGCAGCCTGAAGTTAGAGACTAGCAGACAGTTGCAGCTATCCTAGTGACAGGCAGGCAGTGGGCGGACACTCCTTTCTTTAGGGGCAAGAGGTCACAGTCTCAATTACCCTGCAGCCAAGGGGTCCCGGGAGAAGAATGGGAGACAGAAGCCTGCTCCATGCACTGGACACACACCAGGGAAGGTGAGCACATAAGCACCTTCTTGAAAAACCATCTTCCTCAGAGTTCAGAGACTTGGGGGGCAAAGACAGACTTTGTACCCCAGAACACAGAGCCAGCCAGCCAGCACCTACAGGCACACAAGGCCTTTCTGAAGGGAGAAGCCCTTTATGGGCATCTTAACTAAAAGAATGGGGAGTGGCAGGCAGCAGGGGTAGACATGATCCAGGATGGAGCATGACAGGAGCAGGGATGGCCTGGGGGCACTAGTCCACAGTGCCACTGGGACAGCTTCGAGGCTTTGATCCTGCCCCAAAGGAAAGCATTTCCACACTGAGACTGGCCCACCCTCTAGAAGCCCTTGTGCTGGGCCTGGAGGGAATCCAGAGAATGAGCTTTTCCATTTCACTGCCTAGTACGACATGACCCGACCACCACGGCCCATGACATTCACTCTGGTCACTTATCTGCTGCAAAATGAATTAAGTTCTCAGACTGAGTCCAAGAATTTGAAAAATGTGACTGCTGAACAGTGCTCAAAGCTTGAACTTCCAGGGGCTGACGGAAATTCTTCCCTGGAGTCTGATTTTTCTCTTTTCACCCTGAGTCTGAAACACAAGGACCTCAGACTTGGCCTCGGGAGTCTTGGGGACCTGAGGGGACATCTCCAACCAGACCTTCCGAGCTTGAACAGATGCTCTGCAGGTGTCAGAGGGATGGCAGTGGCTACCAGGGCTACCAATGGCTACCTGTGGGGTTTCTTACTGTACCTGGGGTTAACTGAGCAGTCACCGTTCCCTGGGGCCCTCCTTTCTGTAAATCATGTTACAGTGAATGGTCACTGAACACTTCCTATTTTCCAGGTGCCGCCTAAATGCCTTATAGCTATTAGGTCATGTAATCCTTATAACTACCCCATGAGGTATGTATGATTATTAACCCCGCTTTACAGATAAGGAAACCGAGGCTCAAAGAGATTAAATAACTTGCCAAGTCACACAGCTAGGAAATGGTGGTGGTGCCCCAGGACTCAGGCCCCACTTGTCTGCCGCGTCAGCCCATGCTCGCGACCTCTCTGCTTTGTTAAACACCTCTCACCTGAGCGAGAGTTTGTCAACCTCTAAACACCTCCTGGCTTTTTATAATCCACCCCCCACCACCATGCCAAGTCTCTCAGCTGCACAAACACAGACTATTCTCACAGTAAAGAATAGCTGTGGTAGGTACACATGTGAACACCCCAGTTTCCTGTGAGGCCCGATGTACTTGTTCAGATGGGCTCCCAAGCAAGACCCTTCTGCCGGTTGAAGATTGACCAGGGCTGGGGCTTACACGTTAACAAAACCACTGTCACACAGTGACGGCTATAGGTCTTGAGTCCTTGTCTTAGAGACCAAGGACAACAATCAAAACCCAGGATCATGGACCATGAACTAGGTGATAAAGCACACGTGCTTAGGACAGCCGCCTAGAGAACCGGACGTCTGGAAGCCACAATTTCAGCCTTCGCTCCTCACTAAGCAGCCACGTGACCTTGGGCAATTTACTTAACAGCATTTATGCCCTGGGTTCCTTATCTGAAAAACGAGATTCTTACCACCTGCCTTGTCTGCATCACGTGGAAGCTAGGGGCCCATCAAGGTTGCAGTTATGAAACATTATGTGTGAGAAACACTTTGATTACTATGGGAAACTATTCAAATGTAAGGTGCTGCTGTGATCTATCAATTCCCCTTTCAAAGGAAAGGTACTAGGACGTAGGATACGTGGCTCAACCTGTGTGCTGGGTGTTCCATGATGACCAAAGTCTAGTGTCCACAAACCATCCACCGATAAACAATTCTAGCTGATACTGATAGGTCAAGATGGTCTCTAAACAGACAGCAAACACACAGTGAATAGCAGTTCTCAGTAACTGTCACAGTAAAGGAAGCTAAAAAAAAAAAAAAATCCAGCTGGAATTTCACTATAGAAGCTATTCAGATTCCCTTAGACATAAAAATAAACAATTTTGCTTCCGTTTCTCAAAGTTTTTTGGTTTTTTTAAAGATTTTATTTATTTCTTTATTTGCCAGAGAGAGAGAGAGAGCACAAGCAGGGGGAGCGGCAGGCAGAGGGAGAGGCATGCTTCCTGCTGAGCAGGGAGCTCATACGTGGGGCTCAATCCCAGGACCCTGGGATCATGACCTGAGCCGAAGGCAGACGCTTAACCATCTGAGCCACCCAGGTGCCCCCGTTTCTCAAAGTTTAATGTAAGGCAGAATATAAGCTTGGTGTCAGACCCTCCTCACAGATAGTCCCTAAACATTCAACATGAACTATTTTTCCATTATCATTATTATTTTTTACCATCCTTCAGGAAAAGTATGATGTAATAAAAGAGTCTAATAATTAATAAATTGGGCATTAAGAATCAAACACTCCCCTGGTATCAATTATCACTCCAAGAAGGAAATTTTTTTGCAAGGTTTGATGGGTTTTAACCAGTAAACATCTGGAATTTTCCACTCACCAAGCTCTGTGAGGATGTCTCTAGCTTCAGAGAGAGGTAAAATAAACTTCAAAGCAGAAAAGAAAGAAGGGACGAAGCAAACCAAGTCTAGGTTAGAAAGATATCCACATTTCAAGTTCATTTTTCTCAGTGAGAAAATTCTCCCTGGTCTACACTGTACAGCTGTCTCTGGAGGACTTAGACACAAACGCCCTATTTCAATGACTCTGCCGTGCCAGGGCTGATGGAGGCCACCTTCTGGGTCACTGCAGCCTGAGAGAAGAGGTGGAGGACACGGAGATCCTTACTTAGATTAGTCTGGTCACTGAGCTCCAAGTAAGGGCCTGAGTTCTGAGGTCAAGGCCAAAGCAGTGGCTCTTCATGACTCTTTGCAGGGTGAATTAATTTGAGTATTAGCAATCAGTAAATTCCAACCTGTTCTATAAGAACCACTTTTCTCCTAGGATGGAAAACGTATTACCTCTCTTTTTTTACCTCCCAGTGCCCATGGGAATCAGCAGCTGTGGAGAAAGTCTGCCCTATTTGGTAATAGGCTGGTTCCGCCTCAATGTGGATGAAAACACTAACAGTTTTTCCACATATTCATCAACAACAACAACAAACTGTACTTCCTAAAAAAATTTTTTTTTCAAGTTGTTATCTTACAAAGTCCCCATATATATAGGTAAACTATAAGCAAACATCTCTAGCCATATTTAACAGCAAAATCAGATTTCAGAAAGGCAGGTCAGGCATCCTTCTGGAGGACCCTGGACCCAGGGACAAGACATTAAGGAGACTCCCAACTTTCTCTGGGTTCAATTCTCAAACCTCTTTATGGATGCCAAAAGCCAGCATCTTTTGTTGTGTGTACTGGCAGCTGTCTCTTCCAGCCAAAGATGGAAGAGAAAAACAGAAAGCCTCCACAGAAAAGAAAAGATGACCAGTGGAATGTGAATTAGTTCCAGCCCCCAACATTGCCTGGTGTTGCAGGGGACTATGGGAGGGACCTCCTTGGGGATCTTCAAGTGCAAGGCAGCACTGTGGTTGCTCGTCATGTCAGCATGAGGCTTAGAAAAAGGAAAGGTGGTAGACAGCAAAGGAGACTTGGACTGGACCTCAGGAAGGACTTTTGTTGAAGCACTCAGGGAGGTTTGAGAATCTTGGTCCATGGACATCTACTCAACTAAGGAAGAAGATGCAGGACAATCTCATGTGTATGTCTAGGGCTGCAGGAGGTGCACGCCAGCCTCTGAGGGTGCCCTCCAGAGCTGAGTCTATGACTCAATGAAAAGTAACTTCTGGCGGTTTGGGTGAAACTCTCAGGTCCCATGTCGCCTGCCCACAGACTTGCCATGGGGGACACGGAAGCCTTCTCAGTGAGCCTCTGCACAAGGCCTGAAAAGAGGTGTGTGGAAAACAGTATCATGAAAAATTTCAGCCATGCATCCACACGAGACAGTAACGGGGGGCTGAGCTCGAGTTTGCCTGCTCCTTCCCACTTCACTTGGGCGTTCAATCTGTACTACGGAGAAAGAAGACCAACACAGGAGTTGGAGAGGAAGAACTCTGATCTTTGGTCTTACTTCCATTCTGTGTTTTGAGGGCAATTAATCAACAGTGACCAACTTTTCCTGCCCTAAAAGTTACGAGGTTCCACAGGGCATCCAACTTGAGTTCTGCATCGATGTCAAGAACAATCCTTTGCACACCCATTTCCTGTGTTTGCTTAGACAGTGGCAGGGGCTCAGAGAAAGGGCTCTGTATCCTGTAGGCTTAGCAAGGTAGAAGTGGATGGGCAGGGGGCACTGAGGAGCTGGGTGGGTTTGGATAGGTCATTTATTAACAGGCAGCCACCCTTTCCTCACCGGTAATGGAGGAGGGGGGAGGGTAAATGCCACCGGAGAGGCCTGTATGATGGAGTAAAGAAAGTAACACAGGGGAAAGCCCAGCAGAGGCCTGGCACCTGGTAGGTTGACCAGCCACTTTTCCTTCCCTGCTCTCAGCAAACCTATGACAAATGCACTCAACCATAAAATCCAAAGAAAAATAAATATACTCTGGCCTGCCGGGGGCAAGGACACCGGCTGGCAAAGAGCAAAACGTCAACCAAAGCGAGTGCCTTCCTGATGGAGGTCCCACAGTCACCCTCAGTCCTCTGCTCAATTCCACCAACTCTGGGGGGACAGCCCCCCTGTGGACCCCAAAGGAAAAGCTCCAGGACTTGCATCTCCCAACCCCACAGGCCCATTTGCCTAGGTACTGGCCCATCAGGTAGCTTCCCTGTGGCTGCAGAGAACATCCTTGGGACTGGGCAGTAAAACATACAGATGGCCAAATGGATGGAGGTGGCGGGATGAAATTACACAGCACTCATCTGTGTAAGTGCTGCTTAATATATTATGGCTCTGGCATCAGTAACGTGTATGCAAGCAGGTGACGGCCCGAGCCAACTTGGTGCCCTTTAGAAGCACTGACGGGGCTGGCAGTCAGGTCGCCTGATGACAAGCATATTACTGGGGTCCAGACATCATTTCATTCCTGCTCCCCCCATCGCTATGCTTTCACCACCTTGGCCTCCTTCAGCTCTGGCAAGAGGCCAAGCCCATGCCAGCCTGTCTGTCTGAACACTCTTGCCCTCTGCTCTTCTCATGGCTGGTTCTCTTCTCATCTGTTAGGTTTGGGCTTAAATGGCACCTCCTTAGAGAAGCTTTTCCTGACCATCCTAAGTGGGTTCTCCTTGACACTCTGTGCCCTGCTTATTTCCTTCCTCATGCTTCTCCCAGGGTGTTAATTATTTAACTAGTGTGCTAGCCATCTCTCCCACTAGACTGTAAGCTCCTAGAGGGCAGGGCCCGGACTGATCTCATCCCTGACTGTATCACGGCCAATTCATGCAATGCCTGGCACCCACCAGGTACGCAGGACATGTTTGCCATCTTGACGAATGCACAGTAATCCTGAAGGAGGTTTATTTCCAAAAACCTTAAGTTGAATCGAGATTTGCATCATGGCAGCTAAAGTTTAACTCAATAACCCAAAGATCCCTGTCTGTGAAAGACCCACATCCTGCCAAATGGAGACAATGAAACATGCCAAGGACCAGGTGAAGGTGGCTGATGTGGCCTTCTCCCCTCTCAGAGGCTTATCGGGTTTGTACACATGTCTCTGTGATGCGCTCAGACTGGCTGCAGATCCTTAATCCATCCAGTTAACTGTTAACTACTCTGGCCTCACTGACACTTGCATTATTAACTATGGAGCAGGAAGGACAACCATTTATGAGCCTAACACCTCAGAACCTGGCTCAATCCTGGACATGATAACTACCCAGGCTCTGGGCTGAACAGTTTGTGGGCTTATGTAGCAAGGAGGCTAATAAAAACACATTTCTCAAACACTGTATGGTGAGGGCAACTGAAATACATCCTCCTCAAATGCAATATACTTTTTTTTTTTTTTAAAGTCCCGAATGCAAACGGAAACAAGGGGCTTGAAGATGTTAGATGGTTTATAGGACTAGCCTCGTCAGTGTCTGGGCCATCTCGATGGATGTTTAAAACCCAGTTTAAAACCCAGCCATGGGAAAGTGAGAGAAATAGGAAGAGAGCCTCTGCCAGTCTCAAAAAGGAACTTAGGGGACCCTCAGGAAATTTAAGTGGGTATAGATTTCCCAGTGAAAAGAAGGGTCATGGCAGAAGTCTCAAAGCCAGTTGTGAATGTCAATTAGGTTTGGGGCTCAGGCTCTGTGCTCATGGACGAGGTGTCTTTCCTATCCCCACATCAGGATTCAAAAGGCTGGCAGTTTCTAATGAGAAAATATTTTCAACCATGAAGTTGACTCTGCTGGAAGAGCTCCAAAGGGAAAGTCCCTCCAGTTACTCGGAGGGAAAAAAAAAATTACCTTCTTGGTCTGGAATCTGGGGATATTTTATGCAGATGTCTCAAACAGAAGTTAATAAGGGGAAGTCAGCTTGCCTTTGATTATTCCAACAGGCTACTGCTATTAAGAGTTGCACAACTCTTGGGCAAGGCAGGGGTGGGTTTTGGCTTCTTTTTTTTTTTTTTTTAAAGCCTGTCCTCATGGGAACTGCTTTTTCTTTTCTAAGAATAGTTCATTAAATCTTCCCTACTCACATCTATTCCATACCTCTGCTCTGGCAGGAATGCGGACAGTAACGCAGGCCCATCTCAGAAGGCTCTGTGGTGGGCACTCCTGGGGTCTGCCACAATGACTTCTCAGAATGGCAGTCCCACTTCCCTGCTGAGAACTGGGTGGAGGAGCCACAACCCACGCCCCCACCACTTTTTTTTTTTTTTTTTGGTGCAGGCTGAATAATTTCAACCTGCAGCCTGCAGGTAACAGAAATTGCCCAAGCTCCTAGAATTATCACTGTGGGACAAACACATTCTCTTGTTTTCATGTGGTTCTGTTTTATACCGTTCTAGGTGAGCCAGGAGACATCCACCGGCCCAGGGCAAGAGCACACAGGAGGATGTAGGGAAATACAAATAGCCCTTCTCCTTTGGGGCAGAGCAACTGTTCGTGCGACTAACAGTGGAATCCACCCGGTTTGGGGGCAATCCAATAGGGAAGAGTAAGCTGCTATTGGGTGAGATTAAAGACTTCTGGGATTGGTCCCTATAATGGAGGGGCTGGGTAATAAAAAAAAAAAAAAATCATGGGAAAAGAAATAGGAGAGGGTGAACACAATATACCTTAGCAGAAACTCTTCTGATGTCCTGGAGCTACACAATGGAGAGCTCTTGGGGGGGGGGGGCGTGGAGTGGGGGGGTGAGGAAAAATATTCTGTTTCCGGAGACAGCTCCAAGAATCATGAGTAGGTGTGAGAAACAAGGAAGCTTATAGATTAAAAAAAAAGAAAGAAAGAAAGAAAAGGGGGGAAAGGAAGGAGTCAGGGAAGGGGGGAGTGAGATCTCTGAGAGACAGGGGAATTAAAGAACACCATGGCAACAAGTCCGTCCACCTACCCCGGCCGCCCACCCACAGCCAGATTCTTTGCTGACGCACTTGAGAACAAGCTGGTTCCTACCAGCTCAGGAAGGTGAGCAAACCCAGAGAGCTCATTAAATTCCTTCTCAGCGACTCTTGTCTGCCTGCAGATAGTGAGCAAGGAGGATATAAATAGAAGTTATATAACATCTCTTTGTTGATTCCTGTGCTTACCAAAAAAATGCAGCATGACCTTGTTTTTTCTGAAGCATTTTCCTCGGCCTACTGGGTTGAGGACTTTAATCAAGTTAGGGATCATCTTAAAGTTTAAACAGCAGGATATAGATTTCCAAGTTAAGGGTGCTCAGGACAATCAGCCAAGCTTGGAACCCTCAGGGTCAGGTCTTGCTCAGGTATACAAAATATCCAATAGCTATATAAAAAAAAAAATCTTGAGGAATTGTATAGCTTCTTCTTAGAACACTTCCTGATCATGCTAGGGGTAATATTAATTCCCAAGAGCCAAGAACCATTAATAAAATGGCTTCTCGAGTTTTCTAAAGGAGATCAGAGCACTTAAAAAAATATACATATATATATTTAAAGCTAACTGAGGCTCCTATATGCCTCCAGGCATAATCAGCGCTCCTTTTCTCTCTTAAAAGGCAAGACATTAAGAGTCCAGTGGACTAAAAAGGACTCCTCCTCAGAGATGCCTTCAAAAATGAGCACTGCAGGGAGACACGAATGTGCCCTGAACTGCAGCCCAACCTGGCCAGCTCTCCAGTGCCTCCTGGGGCTTCTGAACAGACTGCCCCTTGGCGCCTTGGCGTGGAGGAACTGAACAGGAGACGTGCTTGCAGGAGGCGCTGCAGAGCCCCGTGACTCTGATACCTCGTCTAACCTGTTGATGCCACAACACTCTTTTAGAAACTGTTGCCATGGGAACTTGCCCCTCTCAGGCATTTGTCAAGAAATGTCACAGGTGCTAGAGAATTCAATGCCCTTGGTCTCAGTGAGCTTTCTCGGAGTCTCGGAAAGCGTGGCTTCAACCAAGAGGACTTTCAAACTTGTGATGCAAGGGTTTTGAACACAAACATCTTGGAAGGGGTTCATCACATAGGGCGTGGGGGGGCATGTTTGTGCTAGGAGAGCCCGCGAGTATATATAGGCCCCGCTAAGCATTTAAATTCTATACAGTGTTTTTAATGCAGCACCTCAGCTAAACAAAGACTCTATAGGGCTCTAAGTAGCTCAGACAGTGACCCCAGCAAGAGATGCTATGGCTGTCATCCCTACTAGGGGATTTCCTTTCCCATCAGAACTGGTGGGGTGGGCAACAACACAGTAATGCATAAATTCAGGATGTAGACAAGAGTCTACATCCCCTGCCGAACCCCTCGTCCGCGGACAGTCACTGCCTCAGCCATCTCTCAGCTGAATTCCATTAGCCTCCTGCCTTCTCCTCTTGTAAATTCCTGCCAGAAAAACAGGCTCTACCTTCTACAATATGAACAGTGCAGATCTGGTAGGAACCAACACATCTCCATGTCCCGACGCAGCAATGTTGCCAGGTAACAAATGTAGAAATATACTCAGAAAACTGTATGTGACAATATACAACCTCCGCGCTGCAGCTGATAACCGAGGGAGTGTTAAAACACCATGTTCTCTTAACACTTGGGCTTTTGGTGTGAAAATAAAATTAAACGGGATACTTCCTCTTGTAAATATAAGACAGGCATACAACTCACACATGCATCCACTAATTGGAAATAGTAGAGGGGTTTGCGACAGCCATCTGCAATGCACTCTGGCTTTCACTCCCCACTCTCCCCGCCAACATGCATTCCAGAAAACTCAAAGAAACATAACTGAGCAAGAGCCCTTCTTATGTCAGGGACAAGTTCACCTCTGACCAGACAAAGCTACTCAATAAAGGACACCAGTAGAAACTAAAGAAAAAGCTCATACATTATTATAAAACTCATCATTGTGTGGATTGGTAGGATGACTTTGAAAATTCATGGTATAACCAAGCAGGGATTCCTTGCCTCTTGAATGAAATAACCACTGCTTTGTAGCCCTAGCCCCAACGGTAACAAGACAGACACTGCTCTCCAGTGTGCGTAGCCCCTCAGTGAAAATGGAGCACTGAGTTAACTCCCTGGCATTGGACCCTTCCATCTTCAAGGCTTTCTAGCATGGTAGAGAGGTGAGAGATGTTTGAGAGGCAGACTTGGGTTCAAATCTCAGCTTTGTTAATTGGGTGACTTTGGGTAAGAGCTTTGGCTCTTGGGACTCCTGAGTGGCTCAGCTGGTTAAGCATCTGCTCTGGGCTCAGGTTGTGATCCCAGAGTCCTGGGATCGAGTCCCGCATCGGGCTCCTTGCTCAGTGGGGAGCCTGCTTCTCCCCTTGCTTTTGCACACTCTCTCATAAATAAATAAAATCTTAAAAGATTTTTTAAAAATTTGTCTGAGAGAGAGAGCACGCACAAGCCAGGGGAGTGGCAGGGAACCTGACATGGGGCTCTATCCCAGGACTGGAGATTATGACCTGAGCCGAAGGCAGATGCTTAACTGACTGGGTCACCCAGGTGCCCGAGCTCTGGCTCTTTTGAGACTCACCTTCCTCCTCTGTCACTGGAGCTATCTGACCTAGCCCAGATAAAGTACATAACGGCACCATGTACAGCTCCTGCCCTAGAATGGGCACTCTTCCTTTTTCTTTCCCCCAAAATGAGTATTCTTCAACCAACTAAAGACTCAAATATGGGGAGAATCCAATGCATGGGGCCTCTTTGTGCAAAATGAGTAAAAGCTGAGCTCTAACAAGCCCCACATTATGCCAGAGCACAAGTGCTTCCTTCGATGCAAGTAAAACCCCAAAATTGTTACTAATGTCATTTAACCTTTCATAGAAGCCCTAATTAAACGAGCCGCCTCTGTCTTCACAGAGAGGAAGTTATGCAAGAGAGTTTCCTCATCATTAACTTTCATAGACCTGGGAACTTGGAACTTGCTAGAGGTGAGGCGGCATGTATAGCACTTAGAGTTTTTATTTGGCAAACAAAACAGCAAGCCTAAAAGAGAAAGACTTTCACGGTTTCCTTCTCTGTCATTCACAGGACAATATTATAACCAAAGCACAGACACCAGCCACAGAAACTGTCTTCTGCTGTATTCAGAAGGCACAGCACCCTCCACAGAGTCCATCCACCAAAAGACCAACCGAGAGTGAAGCCACAAATCCCACTTTGCCTGATCAACAGAGCCAAGGCCCTCGAAAGGGGTCCACAACCCCTTTCCTTGGTCCCCAGCCAGGGAGGGGGATGTGTCCACGTCTGTGCCAAGGAAATTAATGGAGGCTTCTCATACAGGGAGGCAGCAACACAGAGAGCTGAGACCTCAGGCTGTGGCAGGAAATAAACCCGGACACAATTACCAGCTAGCTCGGTGACCCTAAGCAAGTAACTTGACCTCTTGGGTCCTTTATTTCCCCTTTAGCAAAAAGGGGTCATGGCAGCACCTACCCACAGAGGATCACCATAAAGAGTAAATGAGATCATGCAGAGAAGGCATGTGGCCTAGCTCCTGGAACATGAACATTCAGATTCTGGTCCTCATTATTATTACTACTATCTGGTTATTAAGAAGAAAAAAATAGACACTGAGCGTTCCTGGCACAATAAGGATATTCCTCCAAATTCACATTATGTATTTCCCTTGGACTCAGCTAAACTTAACTCCCTTCCACCCCTAAAGAAGGTGCCCCTTTATAGTTGTTACAACCACTAACCATAAATTTTCACATCCTAATGCTTATATTCAAAAAAGGACAATAAGGCTAAAGTATTACGGTGGCCACAGATGGTCAGAACTTGTATTCATTCAGTGAACATTTAGAACATTTAATGAACACCCACCACGGTCCAGGTGCTGGGGAGTCAGATAGAGGCTTGATCCTGGAAGAAGTTACATTCCCGGGTGGGTGAGTAGAGAGAAAAATGTACAACCAAAAAGTAACCATGAGCAATTACTATGTGTTAAGCAGCACGCCGAGCTGAGCACTTTCCATACATCTCATCTAGTTCTCAGAATGACCCTACAGAGTAGGATTCTCTCCACTGAGATGTTAGGTACAGACTGAGTTCCCTTCATCTCACACACACAGGAACTTTTCTACGGAACTTGGGGGTGAGGACAAATTTGGTTTCTGTTCCCTTGGGTCTTACAATGAACCTCCACTTAAAGTGTGGTGACTGCTAGAGTGAATGAACAGCCCAGAGGTAGAGACCACTACACCTCTGCCTCAGGGGATCAAGAGGAAGTTTCCAGAGCAGGAGACATTTCAGACAGGGCTTGGGAAGTATTCTGGGCAGAGGGAAACAGAGCCTGTCCCATGTGGAGCAGAGGCATCTGAGTACACAGAAGGGCCTAGCAAATGAACAAATGTGACTGCAGGACGCAGAGAATCGGGGTGTGGGTAGAGAAACCCAGGCAGGGCCAGACCATGCAGGGTGCCACTGGATTTCATCATGGCTGCAGTGAACTCCAGCGTCTGCAGAAGACTGTTAAGACAGGAAATGAAGTGGTCAAGCTTCTTTTTGGGGGACATCACTGACAGTAGCATGCAAGAGAGAAATGCCCAGAGGCAGGGAGGCCTTTAAGAGGCTATCCCAGTTATCCAGGTGAGAAACAATCAGGCTCAGAACTCGGACAGCCCCATACTGGCAGGAGGTAGGTGTAACAGGGTGGTCAATAGCAGGAATTCTGAAGCCAGAGTGCCTCATTTCAAATCCCCGCTCTTCCGACTCCAGCGGGGCCAATATGGTCAGGTCATTTAATCTCAAGGTGCCAACTGTCTGGCTCATTTTAAGTCCCAACTGAATGCTGACCATTAAACTACTGGGAGGTGGAGTGGATACAGAATGAGCTCCTGACGAAAAGCAAGAGAGGAAAGAGACCAGAGACATCCAGGTATCTCCCCTGGGCAACAGGAGGGTTGCTGGTGAGCCCACTGAGCAGCACATGGAATACAAGAGGGCAAATGGGGCAGAGGAGGGGAGGTGACAGGTGCACTTGAGGTCATCCTAACCTAGAATTAACACAGGTAGAGATGCCCAACAGAGATTTGAACAGAAATCTAGAAATCAGCAAAGAGGTGGAGTCGGGAGCTACACCTTTGGGAGTTGTTGGCATGAACGGTAGCTGGAAGCCATGGGAGTAGATGAGATCACCCAGGGAGTTTGGAGAAAAAGAAGACAAACAGGCTGGAGCCCAGGCTCCAACTTTTCATTTATTTTAAGGTTAATTAAATGCCCCGAGGTGAGTAGGAAACCTTTGGAGGTACAGAAATAGCAGAGCACTGGGCCATAAAGAAGTGACTAATTTAAAATATGGTGGTCTGGGGTAGGATCATCAGAGAGGGCTTACAGATGAAAAACCTGCAATCCCAGGTATCTGGACCCTTGAGCCACAAGGCCAGCTCCCCACAGGAAAGAGCTGCTTTAGTCTGCCTTCCAAATCTGTGTTGAAAGGTGATAAACAGGAGTAATGGGATATATCTGAGTAGAGACGGTGAAGGAAAGGAAAGATCACCTCTAGGAAAAAAAGAAGTCTTCTAAAACACAATCCCACTGCCCCTGCACACCATTTCCCCCCTGAAAAAAAAGGAAAGGAAAGAAAAAGTTAGAAACCTCTCTCTCCTTAAATTCCTGTTTATTAGGTGAATGAGTGGCCAAAGTATCTTGGGACTTAGGATATTGGTCATCTGGTGAATATTTACTAAAAACCCATTGTTGCATACCAGGGGATGAAGAGCACAGAACAAAGAGGAAAAGACATGGTTCTTTCCCTTCAACAGATTAATATTTAGACAGCAAATATTCAACAAGCACAGGGGTTGGCAGAGATTTCTGTAAAGGGCCAAATGGTAAATATTCTAGGCTTTGTAGGCTATATGGTCTCTGTTGCAACTATTCAACTCTGCCCTCATAGCATGAAAGCAGCCAGAGATAATACTAAAGGAGTAAGCATGGCTGTGTTCCAATAAAACTTTATTTGCAAAAGCAGGCCGTGGACTAGATTTGACCTACTGGTCATAGTTTGCCAAGCCCTGGACTAACACACCACAAGCCAACAGAGGTGAATGTGGTGTCAGCCTGGAAGTTCGTAAACAGCATTCCCTCCTTGTAAGTCATTAAGGAAAGTTAGGAAGAGCACAGACCTCTTGCTAGACCTAAAGGAAGAGAAAGAAAGAAGGAAAATCTGGGCTTGTTGTGGATTTAAGAAGATAAAATTAAATGATGGTTCAATATATAACCTTTTTCAAGTCTTCTCTGACATTTTTTTCTGCTCTTCAGTTAAATTTTGAAGACCATGAAAAACCCGAGAATTCCTTTGAAGACACCTCTTAGAAACCAATTCCTGCTTTTTGCACGAGGGAAAGAGATTAACATTCTGCTTCCAAAGATCTCTCCGTAACCCCCAATAAATGCAGTCCTCTAGTGGAAGGCCAGAGGAGCAGATATATGGGCTTGCCCACTTCTGCCTAAATTGTTGGCTTTACTACTCAGAAAAAAAGAAAAATAATACCGGGTCTCCAATTCCTCTAAAAACATGAGCCAGGGTGCACACTTTGCCCTAGGAGCACCTCAACAGGACAGTGCTTCTTATACCCAAGTGAGGATGAGCCACAAACATATGTGCTGACAAGCCTTGCAGTCATTTCTTGCCCCAAACTACAAAATGAAGCCAACAGGCCCATGCCTTCTCTAGGTGCCCACCATCACTTGGAGAGATGCCACGACCAGGATTGCACTATGCGAGGGGTCACTTTCCTTTTTTAGGAGAGTCACTCATGTCTTATGTTCCCAAGAATGGTAACCACCTTTGAGTGTTGAGTTTCTATCAAAACCTGAATTTTGAGATCAAAAATCTTAAAAGACCTTAGTTCAGTGACACACTAGTTTCCTGGGAATGGAGAAGAAGGAAAAAAAAAGGGAAAGGAAAGTAAAGGCCTGGGGCAGGGAGCACTTAAAACCACAGAGTGACTGGACTGCCCTTCACCTTCCACTTCATCCAGAATGTCTGTCATTACAAGTAACCAGTACCCAAGGCACAGAAGTGTCCTGACCTTCTGGACCGCTAACATCATTTCAAATATACAGTCAGAGGGACTTAGGTAAACTGAGGATCAAAACAAGGTAAAACATAGCACCCCCTCTAGGCCTACTAGATCGTAAACTACTAGACAGAAGCAAAAGCTCAGAAGTCAACTTTTTGAGAAGAAACCTATTTAAAAAAATGAAGTCCATTTTTTAAAAAGATTCATTTGTTATCTGAGAGAGAGCATGAGCCCGAGGAGTGCGGGGGTGGGGGGAGGGACAGAGGGAGAAGGAGAGATTGAACCACAAGGAGACTCCCCGCTGTGCATGGAGCCCGAATCTCATGACCCTGAGATCATGACCTGAGCCAAAATCAAAAGTCAGGAGCTTAACCAACTGAGCCACTCAGGCGCCCCTGAAGTCCATTTTTTAAATAAAAAACATTTATTAATAAAAATAATCAGCCAATTTTGAGATCTTTCTACGACCCTGGAAACTGCATGAGGCACTTTCTGTGGCCCACCTTGTCTAACTGGCCCAGGAGCCCCGTGAGGGGGACACTGTCACCATCTTGCTTTTCAGTTGGCAACCACGCTGACAGAGGTCAAGGACTTTGCCCCAGGTCCTCAAGAAGGATGTAGTCAGAAGCAGGGCTCGAACCCGGATCTTCCTCATTCCATACAATCAGTCCCCAAGGCAGCAGCTCACAGGTGTGCAGTGTCTGCCGGGGCAGGCACTTTACCCCCCCCCGTTACGATGTTTTATCCTCTCAATAACTCCATGAGGAAGGGACTTAGTTTTTCTAACTCTTACTTTACAGATGAAAAAGCTGAGTGAGTTTCAAAGTATCCTGAGAAAGTCCAAGGTCACCCCACTTGCCAAGGGCAGGGCTGGGATTCCAATACAGGTGTTTCCACTCTAGAGGCCAAGTTCCTTCCCACGTTCATAGGCTTCCCTTCTAGGCAGTGTCCCTGAAGTCTCTGACCCTTTGCCACCAAACTCTCAAAGGCAGCTGTTCAGACCCTTCCCAGCTTTAGCTGAAGGGCAGAGTGTCCAGGGAAGCTTGCTGGGGACAAGCCACCTGCCTCCCTCTTATTTCAATTCCAATGGCTCCCAAACCCCCAACGCTGGGGCAAGGGGGGAAGCAGCCTTCTGACTGTGGCAAGCTACACTCATTTCCCACATGGATAAAACCTGAGGTCAGAAAACACCACTCAGAAATGACTCATTTCTGACTTCCCTGCCAAAAACAACACGCTTTTACGTAACTTGCTCACACACCAATCTCCTGCTCCTTCTAAGGGTGAGTGTCCTGTCAAACCAAGGCTCTTCCTCACAAACTGGCCTTCCGTTTCCAGCAGAGGCAAATCAAATCACCCTTTCTGGCTTCATCTCTCTGCTAACTGGGGTCAGAGGGAGCCAGACCAACATGCTTCTCCAACATGCTCTTCTGGTGACTTCTTCTGGAAGGGGTGGGAGAATGCTTATCTAATATTGGCTCTTGGGCTGATTTCTTAAGCCAACCACAAAATAAGTGTGTGGTGGGGAAAAGGCCCCAAGGGCTAGGGATCTCTCACAGATGAATATGCAAGCCAGTTTCCTGATGGAGCACTTCTCACATTTTCCATCTCCAGCTGCGTACGTGCAGAAAAGAAAGCCCTTTTTGGGTGTGTCTGTAGGCTAGACTTGGCATAGGAATAGCTGGGCAGCCATTTGATACATAAAATTCACTGTGCTTCTGCAACCGGAAGCAATTAGTCCAAAAATTTTTTTGTGTTATGTCTGTCCCCTTAATTTGCTATGAGGCTCTCTATGGTCATGTCAGCACATATATCCCCGAACATCTGTATTTGCTTAAAAAAAAAAACAACCCAAAACACAAGATAGTGTTCAAAGAGATACCTTACTCCCCCTCTTTTCCAGGTGAGGACAGCCTCTACCCTCCTGTAGGGAAGAGGAAGCAGAGGGAACTTCCCCCGGGTGCTGGTGGGAACGTCTCAGGAGGAAGGAACACAGAAATTGGCAAGGACTCGAAGGACGGATATGCAAGTGCCGTAAGGCTTGCTGAGCCCGGAGTGTGCCAAAAATTAATTCATAAGCAAATGCTTATTTTATAGTTTCCCACTTGCTACAAAACACCAAGCAGAAAGGAAAGATTCCTTCTGAGGGCTGGCAGGATGGGGGTGAAACCAGAGTGGGGAGAAAAAGCAGGGGTTGTTCAAAGCGAAGCTTGATTCCATGGCGGGGCAACGTGTCACTCCCCCTTTTGTGGAGCCCAAGGGCGGTGGTACCACCTCATTGTTCCTATAAGCAGAGGGTTCATTCACCATGAAGTCTGAGCTACTCTGATGGCACCCAGGTAGGAGGAGTTTTGGAGATTAGATCTACCCTCAGATAAGCCAGGGCACAGACGGGAGATGCTAGAAGACTTGAATCGCTAGGAATCCATTATGCCAGGCTGGGAAATATCCTAAATTTGGCTTCCTGTCATTTCAGAGCTTTAGGTGATGATGTGACAGATAACAAGGTTTCAGAGTAAGGGAACAAACTCTTTCTGTTAGGGTTCCTAGCAAGCACTACATGTCTTTATTTTTGGATTCCCATAATTGAATCCTCCAAGGTCTGGGCAGTGAAATTCAGAACTTTTGGAGAGCTACAGGCCCCAATGACTTTATCCTCAGGACTGGGTTGAATACTCACAGATCACTCTGAAGGAGAACAACATGAGTTGTAACTTCTGCAAGATAGGATTGCAGAAGATTTGTTCTTCCTAGGAGAACAAAGCTCCTCTATGGCAGATAATGGTGTCTCCCCCTTTTTGAAACTTTAGCACTCAGGGGTCAGACTGGCCCATGGCAGGTGCTCAATCAATTATAATGGGGGGCGGAGTCAGTCTCCACACGTGCCCACCCCCCAATTCCCTCCTTGATGCGCATGCCCTCCTCTCAACCAGAGGTGGTTTTTCTCCCCTCCCTCTGAAGTTGGGCTGACCTTATGACTGCCTTTGACCAAAATGTGGCAGAAGTGACATTCTAGGAATCTCCCCGAGCCCAGGACTTGAAAGGATTTGTAGCTTCCACTTTCTGCTTCTCGAAACACTACTTAGAACTCAGCCACCATGCTCTAAGAATTCTGAATGACATGGAAAGTCCACATGGAGGAGAACCGTGGCAATCCGGGTGACTGAGGCAATCGGGACTGAGCTCCCAGCTGAGAGCCAGCACCAAGTGCCACAGCCACACAAGCGGCCGCCATAGCTGATGACCCAACTGAGCCCATGCCAAGATCCCACAGAGTGGAAGAACTGCCCGGCTGAGCCCAAGCCCCCAGAATTGTGACAGGTGTCAAAATGGCCGCTGCTTCAAGCCACTCCATTTTGAGGGCGCTGCTAAGTGACAGAACTAAAACAGGGGGCCGGGGGGAGACAAGAGGCACATGCTATTTGGTCTAGTTCTGTAGCTCTGAGTGCGTCAGAAGCCCTACAGGGCTTCAGTTTCCTCACTGCTATGATGGGGGCCATACGTGCCTGGCACAGCATCCCAGCACAACTGGGGACTTAAATGAGACAGCCTGAGTGGAAGGACTTCTTCATCAACACTAAGTGCTCGAGCCCAGGTAGAATGGATGCTAGTCCTGCTGTCTTCTCTACTGAGCTCTGCAGCCGTGGACCCATCGCTGGCCCACCTAGGCCTCTGTCTCTGAAGATGACAAGGGCTGACCTTGTAGGAAGGAGCAAGTCATCTTTCTTTATAAAGCACCTACTATTCTTCCTCGGATCTTTACCATCATCCCGCAGAATGAAGCCATCACAGGCAAGGACGTGTTTGCAGAGCCAAGCCGCCCTGGTTCCACTCTCGGCTTTGCTGCTTACTGACTGTATGATCTGGGGCAAGTTCCTTAACGATTTTTCATGTTGGTTTCCTCCTTTGTAAAAAGCAGTAATTATGGCACCTGCTTCCTATAGAGAGCATGGGGGTTAAATGAGAGGATACGTGACAGACACTGAAGCACAGTTCCTGGCTCACAGTAAGCACTTAATTGGCCACTATCGTCATCATTATGGCTTTTACTTTTGTTAATTTTTATAATGATCATACAGTAAAACCGACTTTTTTTTGGTATACAGTTCCACAGACTTTCGCAGATGGATAGACTCATGTGGTCACCACCAAAAGCAGGATGCACAACAGCATCATCGCACAAAAAACTCCCTTGTGCTGTTTCTCTATAGTCAAATTGTCCCCTCACCCCTAATCCTAGCAAACATGGATCTGTCCTTTATCGCTACAGTCTTGTCCTTTTGAGAATGTCATATAATTAGAACCACATGGTATGTCTCCTTTTGAGCTTGGCTCCTTTCGTTCAGCATAATGCCTTTGAGATACATCCAAGTCATTGCATTTATCAATACTGTGTTCCTTTTTTTTGGTGAATAGTATTCTATTGTATGGCTCACCTGGAGTTTGTCTAATCATCATAGTTTTAAATATTATTTTTATAAGCCAAGGAAAACTTCAGAAATGGAGCCAGCCAACCATCACTACCAGGTCCTAGGAATTCCTGGGAAAATATCTAGTGACTGCTTAAAAGTTCTGACTCATAGTGACAAGGATCCCAGAGGTCCACACTTGTGCCTCACACTTGATAGACATGGGAACAGAAACCCAGGAATAACTTCCTTAATCCCACACAGACCCAGACTGGAAGGTGGGTCTCATTCTTCTTCTTTGTGTGAAACACATCCCAGATCCTGGGAAGAGGTGCTTATAAGCACAAGGGTCCTTCTGCAGCCCTTTTCCTGGATAGGCAATATCCAGTTCTGGAGCCCTGTAGCCTTCCATGCTTCCCTGTGATCGCCCTTTCTACTGCCTGTCACTGACCAACAATCATCTATGGAAGCCCACTTGACCTCAGCCCAATTTCCCCTCCTGAGACCATAACACGACAATCTGACCAGGAAGTGATAATGGGCATGGAGTTCTGGCTGGAACTGACCCTGCCTTTAATGGATTACAGCATTTCAGCAATCATTAATAGTCACAATGGCAGCTTTAACCCAACTCAGACTCACTTCCCAGCTGGTCATGTACTACTTCAAACCAGCTTCTCTAAAGCAGGATGAAATTTTACATCACTCCCCCCTGGGGCTTCAAGGTTCCTGTCCTTAACTGGCTCCATACACAAGCCGAGTTCCTGTCATATTCTCCACAGAAAGAGAAACTCAGGGCCAAGGGAGATCTCACCAGTCAACTCCGGGCTAGAATGAATTTTCCTGGAACCACAGGTCTCTATTGAAACAGTGGGCTAGATTCTCCCCTCCACCCTCTGAGGTCACCGAAGGCGGGGTAGGGTGGGAGAGGACAGGGAGAGGGAGAAAGAAAAGAGCGAGCACAAGTGCCCTTGGTGCTATGCCCTCCCACCCTGGCTCACCCACTCAGGAGCACGCTGGCTGCCTTAAGAGAAAACCTCTCCTCTCCCTATGAGGCTGAACTACTGGAACTCTATCGTGGCATTTCATCTGGAGCCTGAGCATATGAGTAATAAATGTGTGAAAACATGAAACTAATATTCATAATTACTTTACAAGATAAAGAACTTGAAGGAAAAACAGCTTCTGTGTGCCTTGCCATCGCCATCAGGGGTACACTGTGAAAAACACGGCATCCTGCCAGAACCTCAGACTTCATCTTGCCAGCCAGCCTTAGCGCCGGCGGCCCTCAGCCCCCTCGAGCCCTTTCCATGCTTCATTATTCCTTAATTAATGGTGCCTTCATGCATCTCATCATCCAGACTCTTTAAAGCCTCAAAGAGCCAACTGGGACCTCTGACCTTCTCATCTCCAACGTCCGTTTAGGTGCCATTTTGGCCAACGTTTACGAACTACCAACGGGTGTAGGCTCCAGCTCAAGGAGGGAGGGTTAGAGAGTCTGCACTCATGGTATCCTGTCCCTGACCCTCTTGGTCCCCTAGGTTCAGTATCTCTTTTTCTCCCCATTTTTTCTTTTCTACTGAGGTATAACTTATATACAATAAAGTATACCAATTTTAACTGTATGCATCACTGAGTTTGAAACAGGTACGTACCCACGTAACCATAAATATCTCCAGTACCCCAAAAGTTTCCCCTGCGCCCCTCCTAGAAAATATCCTCTCCCAAGTTATGACCAATTTTATCATAGAATTACTTTCAGTTTAGGTTCTCATTAGCTCTCCCCTAAATTACTGCTAATTAGCTTTTTAATTATTGGGCTGCCTCCTTCTGGACCTTGCTTTCCTCAACTCATCTGTCCTACACTGCCAGATTTATAGTCCTAAATTACAGCTCCACGGCCCTTTGAAGGGCTGCCCTGTTATTGCATACAAACTCTCCCGCTGCCAGTCCCCGTACACCGGCCTATGCCGGCTCTGCTCAGTCCGAGGGACCCAATTCCTGTTCTGCCAGCACCTCTACTGCTCCTACACTCTGGGCCTCCTCTTCTCTCCCACGCAGCACAATACAGCCAGCCCATGCCGCAGATCCACATCCAACTTCCACCTTTCAGACCCGAAGCCATCCTTCAAAGCCAATCTCATCAAAAAACCTTTCACTGACTCCTCACGCAAAGGTTGTTACTTCTTCCTTGGAGGGTCCACATTACCATTCTTACCTTTTGGATGGCATTACCATTATCCTTGAGACAGAGCTTCCTATGTGCATGTGTTTACACTCTTATATCCATGCTAGATTTTTCAATTTCTTGAAGACCAAGCTTCTAGGATTCTAGGATTTCTCTAATTACTAAAGCTTTAAAAGAAAATTGGGAAGGAGAAGGAATAACCTAGGGTTCCCAATTTTTTTAATAAACAGAGAAGAAAAAAACTGTCATCCACTCTCAAAATCTTTTCAAGAAAGCAAAGACACTGGAGAGGACATAATATCAGAAATAAAATGGTAAGATGGTCCTTCAAATTGAATACACGTGATTTATGAAAAACTCACCACACTGCCTTCATTTTTCATACTTGGCTATGCCTGAAGAAAATTCTCATAGACCAACTGGCTCCTGTTTCTAGAAACCACCACCTTGTAGTCCCTACTAAAGCTCTGTGTACCCACAAAGTGCTCAATAAATGTTTAGTTCAAATGATCTAGTCACTGGAAATCCTGTGGTTGGAAGACAAGGAGTGTTTGAGCACTGCTTCCGTTCCAACACGGCAGTGGGTTGGCCACATCCTAATGATGAGAAGGACCACAGGATCCATCCACGCTCACGGTCAGACTCACATGTGACAAAATCAAACAGCCATCCCAATGTGTCACAACTCCAGCACCAAAGTGATGACTCAGGCACGCAGTGGACTCTGCCACCAGCACAAATCTCCACTTAGGGCAGCGCCTAATAATGAACTTCTTAAGTGTGTGTTAGGGAGAGCTGGGATTGGAGTGCGAGGAGACAGGACCACCGCAGGTGGCTGTGCAGCTCGTGCAAGGGGCAGGGCGCCTGGGAGAGGAAGCACTGAGAAATGCAACCTGGCCTGGGGCGAATCTACCCACAGCAACCCATCCTCTTCTAGTTTGCACTAAGATCCAAGACTCTATTAATCCAGACTCTGAATTTAAGTTCGGGCCCAAGAATTTAATGTCAAGTCAAATATACACATCAGGGTGAATGAAGTTTATGATGTGTTAATTATATCTCAATAAAGCTGTTATCGAAATGTAGATGTACATACACATGCAGCTAAGTAAACCCTTATTCAAGAGACAACAAAGAAGGGAGATTGCGTGAAGACGGGGATGATAAAATATTTAAAGAAATAATTTTAATTGCCATTTCAACATGAAAATTAAAATTATATATTATTAAATTCATTAAAATCGCTTCATTAAGGACTTCTATCAAGAATTCTTTCAAGTTTTTATTACTGCTTTAAAATATATATTCTAACCAGCTATCAAAAAATTATCTACACATCTTTGACTAACCTAGCCTGACTTTTTCCTATTGGTTCAAATTGGTGTTATTAGTTCAAATGGTTCTATTGAACTTTTCACTTGAAAGGTAGAGAAATTTATAAGCCAGCAATAACTGCAGTATCTACAGATACAAAAATTAAATCTAAACAGCACACACAGCCCAAACTCCTTTTTAGTCATCCTCTGATGGGACTGTCTATGATCTGGGATAAAAACTATAAATACACTTCATTCAATCACTCATCGAACAAAGATTTATGGACTTCCTACCATGCCCCACATCTTGGATCAATTTTCTTTGCACATCCTCAGCATTTTATAAGTTTTCAAATGTAACTCATGTTTTGAAACCAACTCTGAATTATGACTGAACGACCGAGGAAAATACCGGTAGAATTTGCTTTTCATAAGAACAGAATTTTGTGCTCTAGGAATGAGCTGTCCATCATAGAAGAGCTGTGGTACCACACAGGTGCCTGGCTCTCAGAACAGATTCTCTTCCTGCTCAGCAGGGATGCCACACAGCAGCAAGCTGCCTCCTTACCTGTATGGTGGTGTTGCCTCCTTCCAGGAGGGCGATGGCCAGGAGAATGCTTTCATGAAACACTCGGTCACTGGACGCATTCATTATGAGGTCGATGACCAGATTGGAGGCACCCTCCTTGTCGAGGTGGCACTGAACCTCAGCCAGGCTCATCTCACCCCTGCTCGTGGAGCTGGACCCAGAGCCTCCCCCTGGGAAGATGGAATATTGTTCTTATTAACCACAGAGTATGTATTGCATACTTACTATGCACCAACACTTAATGCACTAAATGTTTTAACAGTATTAGCTCTTTTAACCTTCTTAAAGACCCCACAAGGAATGTATTAATTATTAGCACAGAGATGAAGTCACTTGTCTTTGAGGAGGACATCCAGCTTGTAACAGAGATGGTATTTGAATGCAGGCAGGTAGGTAAGATGAGAAACAACGTATTTCCAGCAAGAGACCTACAGCCATCCAGCCAAGACTCTCTCTGATATTAAAATACAATGACTTGGTGCAGAATTATTAAGAAACTTTTGAGTTCAAGAGACAAACCAAACTTATACATGTCTTAGAACACTCCTAAGAAAATATAACCTATAACAATCACTTTAGCCCTGTTTCTAACAAACCCACTCTAGCCCCAAACTCAACCCTTCACATAATTTATCTGTTCATTCGTTCATTCAATAGTTACTCAGTGCTTGGCATGGAGCCAAGAGCTGGGGCTAGAGAGTGAAAACAGATAAAATTCCCATCCCCACTGAGCTTGAGATAACATGAATAAACTTAAGAAGATAGGGCCTATGTCATTTAGTGGAATGGATTCCAACTGTGTTTAGAAAGTGCCTACATAAGAACTTGCCTTGCATTATTATTGGCAATAACTGAAACGTTAATGTACACGGGGAAATGGGCTGATCAATTTCAGAGAGAAGAAAATCATCTGCCAGTCCTTCCCCGCAGACATCAATTCAAATGCCACCTCCTTTGCACCGCTTGTCTTAACTACCTAGATCCATTATATCCATAGTGCAGAGTAGAAATTGGGTTGCGTCTCTTCTCTCTTACAGCTTTTTTAAAGCAGAAACAGTCTCTGATGCATTTCTAAAACACCCTCAGAAGGCCTCCCCAGGGCCTCCCATATTTGTGGAATGACCCCACTACAGAAAGTAAAGAGAAATAGTTTTGAGATGTTATGCGAGGGACTTCTGCTTGAGAATCCCTGGGAACTTGCAGATGAAATGCTAAGGTCCTGTTCCTGGGATACTCTGAGAACTCTATCTTCACTGAAGCTGTACAGCCCCATGAAGTGAGTAGATATGCTTCAAGTTTTCATTTGGTGAGAAACTCAAGATCCCTTCCCAGATATTGCTAGGATAACTTTATTCACCACCAAGTATTTTGGTGCTACCTACAGAATGCCCCCAAAACCTATAGTGCATAACAGTCATCATAGACAAGGAATCAGACAACTCACACTTGTGCTTCCAGAGAGCACTGAACTCCTGCCCTCCCCACTTTAAAACCAAAACCAATACCCACAGTTGAGTTCAACGTTCTTGCAACTTTTGCTGTAACTGTGCTTACAATGTTTTGCAACCTCTTTGAGGATTTTTTTTTAAGCAATTCTATAGAGGCTTTTCTTTTTTTTTCTTTCTTTTTTCTTTTCGGTAAACTCCCTTCAGAGTTTGGGAGGAACACAGAATAGGCATTAGAATTAGACATATCGAGGTTCAAATTATAGACCAGTCACTAACAAGCTTCCATTTTTCTTCTGTTAAAAAGGGATAACAACAGTACCTGCCATATAATGGGGTACTTGGAGGAGCAAACAAGAAGCTCAAATGCTTGGGAGAGCCCTTGGCAATCAGTAGGTGTACAGTAAATGGTAGTTTTCACCATCCTCACTGCTAACACCATTGTTATTTAATGGGAAGAATGAATCCTCACAAGCACAAGAAAATGGGGAGTAAAATCAAGTTCCTTGTGTCATTCAAAAATCACCCAGAGGGTTGCTGTACTGGAAAGAGGGGCAAAAGACTTAGCCAATATCTAACTGCAGGGAAATATTTTTAGATATCATTTTGATGGTAGACCAAAGACAAAACAAGTTGCTAGAAAACACACTTGCCACCCAAATTCATCTGTTAGTTTCAACCTGTTTAGGAGAAACATGTAGCTCTCATGTGGCACACTCGATTCACACGTGCAGCTAATTAGCACACCACACAGCCTACCTCCTCCCCCAGGCTTGCTGGGTCCTCCTGGTGACAGCGGGCCATTGCCAAAGGTGGTGAGGCTTTCTCTTCTTCCTGAAGGTCTGATGTTTCCATAGTAACGGTTGACCAAAATTTGCCTGAGCGCCTCACCCTTAATTCAAACAGGATAATGAAATCAGGTTCTGAATTTAATGCATAACTGAGCTACTAATACTCAAAAAACATGGGGGTACTCAGTTATAATTGGCTCAGTTTCACTCGGTGAAAAAATAAATTATTAATAAAAGCACTTGGAAACTCTGAAGTTAACTTCTTCAATATTTTCTCAGGAAAGCGCATCATTAAAAAAAAGCAGCAATCTAGAATATTAAATATCTCAAGTTCTCTCTCTCACAGTGATAAACACAGAACATTAATTCTGAAGGGCAACTAACAATAACAAAAACAAAAAGTCCCTTTGGGGTAAGCCAATAAAACTCAGACAAAATGAGAATTTTACAGGTCACCTTTCACATAGCAATACAAAAATGTTACCCCAGGCATAGGGTCTATTCCCAATATTGTAAGAAAATTTAAGATATAAAAGTAATACTGCATAATGATATAATGAGCTGAAAGTAAGCTTTTCTTATAGAAACAGTCAATGGGTTGAGTGGTGAAGAAAAAATAATGCTATAGAAAATAAAGTAGGGGCAGATATCACACATGCCAATCAAAAAATAAGCACCATGAACAAAATGAGTTTGACATTTGCTTTGAAATAATAAGGGAGGGGAATAGGTAAGGGATATAAATATGAGCAGCCAGTTGATAGTTGTTGAAGCTGAGTTAGGAATGTGGGTTCTCAAAACTTTTCTAGTTCTTCTTGTATGTATTTGAACCTTTCCGTAATACAACGTTTTAAAAATATAACTATCAAAGGAATCTTGGACAGAAGACATAACAATTCTTTCCACAACTCCAACCAAAAAAATAAATAAAACCATGATTTGTTCTCTAATACTAGGGGACGTTAGCAAAGCAGCACAAAGCAGCAGGATTTATTCTCAGCTCTATTCTACATTCAGTCCTGCTAAGTGACTCTCAGACCACCTCCCGGTCTGGAAGTTTCTAAAAGTCAGAGGCTGTATGGTTCTCCCCCAGACTCATTCCCAGGGACAAAGTAGTAAGGCATGGAGTTCCTCTGGCACATCATCAGGAGAGGTGAGTGAGAAGTCTAGCAGAGGGAAGGGGTGCTGAGATATAGCAGGTGTCCAAAATAGAGGCCCAAGAGTTCTTCTGAAGAGACCTGCAATGGTAACACGAGTCAGTAGAATTTAAAGTGATTTGTTAATAAGCTCCAAGAATAGGTCTGGAGACTTCAAGTGGGGTGTCTGCAAAACAGGATGGGAGGGAGCAGACGGGAGGGCAAGAAGGGCCCTGAGAGGGGCAAGGAGGCTGGGGTGCCAGGGGAACGCGGGACCAGGGAACAAAGGAGAAAGGTAGAAAACTCCTTAGTTCAGCATCAAAATCACGTAAGGTCCCAGGGCTACACTGCCAAGTTTTTCTTCTTTCTTAATTCATGCTGCTGGTCAAAGACTCGGGGGACAAATTGGGATGGGATAAATAAGAGGGGGGTGGGCAGTACTGATTTTTAATTCAAAGTTCAGGAAATGGAAAAAATCTCTATTTTCTTCTTTCCATTCCACCCACAAATACGTCTCTCATTGTAGTTCAGCAAAGGAAGGTGCTTCTATTAGCTCATGAGACTTGTTACCCACCTTGACTGACTGTAAATACAAAATTCCAAGAATGCTTCCAATGGGGAAGCTATTTATGAGGTTTTCACGTACTTTTTAAATAGACTGCATTTGGCACAATATTCTTTAATGGTTTGGAAAACCACATTTTGTTATAAAGATATAGCTTTGCTGGCGTTTTCGTCTCCAGCACCAATACAAACACATCGATGGTCTCCAAAGCAGTCAGTGAGAGCATGGTGATTTAAAGGTTGACTTCATAGATGAGAGAAATACAAATTTCAAAGGATCATTCACAGAAGCTGACCCAGAAAGAAAAAGGGGAAAGAAAAAGTTACCTCCATGCTGAATGTAACAGGAGATTAAATATGATTTCCTTTTTTCAACATAATGATGTATCAGTTTGATTTTCTTTCAATAACATACAGTGTTTGAATTCCCACAATAGGGAAGGGTTGGCAGTAAACCCTCCTAACTCTCTAACTGGATCCCTCTGGGCATCACAAGAACATTGTTTGAGAGACAGATGGGTGGGCTGAGGCCTACAAGCTGGAACTGCTCAAGACAGCCAATGTGGCCAATCCTGGCAAGCGTCTGGAAGATGGAAGATGGAATGGTCAAGTCAAAGGCAGGGTGACCAAGACCGACCAACCAACAAACACACGTCTTTTAGGAAGTCTCAACTGCAACCTTTACACTCCAATTCCGCTTCAGGGAGGAGCAACTCAGATTTTCCACTCCTTAGCTTGAGGGCAATTGGCAAGACTATGGTCAGTTTGCCATCAAGCAAGCGGGAGGTGAAGGAACACATGTCATCTGGGAACACGTGGACTCCAGGAACAGGAACTTCACATTTATGCAGCCTGGATGCCAACTGAAGTTACAAAGGGATCTCACATTACCATTTTGTCTCTCCTTCCACAGAAAAACCCTAGCGGTTACCATAGCAACTGATGCATCAAATGGTACATTTTCCCCCATAAGAGAATATCATGAAATGTGCTAATTATGGAAAAACACACACACATACATTCTACCCTACAAACTTTTATTTTTTTTCCTTCTTAATTATAAGGCTTTTGGCACATATTCACCTCACCTTCTCTCCACACACACAAAAAAGTTTAAGCTGCAAGGGAAAAAAAACCACAGAGCATGTGGGATTTGCCTTTTTTTTTTTTTTTTTAACAAGTTGAGATTTATTCCTTTTCTGAAAGAATAAAGACTGATAATTTTAGGTAAAAAGGGAAAAAGAAAATGGACAACATTATAAAAAGTTATGCAAATCCCTAGTGTAAAAACTTAGGTTTGAGAAAAATTCTGTTTTCTGAGCCAGTGGTTTAATTTAGGAAAAATTAAAATCTGCAGAGAAAAGCCTTCCTCATCATCATGATATAAATCACTCAAGAGCACAAAACTCCTCACAGCGTACTAGGATCAGAAACCCTATTGCAGAAAAGGAAAAAAAAAAAAAAAAAGACTCCCCAAATAACGTCACTTCTGCGATTTTAACATTTGACCATGCAACCCTCCGCCCTTCTTTTTAAATAACATTAATTTTTTTCCAGAAGTTTACACCTATAGTATGCAAACAGATATCAGATGTTTGTCTCTGGTAAGAAATTCCACACACACATTATTACCTAAGACTGAGAAAAGGCAAAGGCCAAGAGTTTCTTTTGTAGTAAGTGTCATTTTAGAACAGCGAAAATGGTAGTTCAGTGATGTAATGAAACCAAGCTCCTTCCTTGCAGTTTGGTTCAAACAAGTTTCATTTCTATCAGTTCGACTGAGTGGCTAATGATATGTAGGGACAGAGACAAGTGCTGAACAAGGCACTAAGCAGTTAATATTGCCACATATGCACAGGAGAGAAAAAGTGAACTTTTTGGCTTCCTAGGTTCCAGCCACTTGAAAATCACATGCTGCAGGAAAGATCACCCTCTCTCACATGAGTGGTGAGCCTTTCACGCTTTAGTCAGCACTAAGGTTGCGTCTCAATTTAAAAATACCTTCCTTTTGCTACTATTGTCTACCAAACCAATTGAAGCGTTTCAGTCTGCAAGGTAACTACAATACAATAGTTAATATCCCTTGTCATATTCCAGCCACTGTGCTAAGTGCTTCGTGAGCACAGCTCAGCAGGACAGTCCTAAGGGGCAGAGGCTATTAGTATCCCCATTTTACAGCAGAAGAAACTGAGGCACAGGGCGGATACATAACTTGCTTTAAATCACACAGCTAGGGCTTGGCACAGGGAGACTTGAACCTCTAATTCCAAAGCTTATGCCCTTATGTAGCATTCAGTACCGTGTCCCCTGAGAACTTAGGGCATGAGGGATGGCTATGTGTCTTTTCCAGCTACTTCTAAGGCCCGTGGCAATTCTTAAAGCACAGGTACGGATGGAAAACACAGGAATGCAAGGGGCCCTTGGTCGACTAACTGCCAGAGATCCAGGATGCTGGAGGGGAAAGGCTAAATGCCAGCTCCCCAGGAGCTGTTCTTTGGTCATAGCCTGAGAAATTACAATTGAAGAAGAATTCAAAGAATTTGGGATGTGGTGGGACTGAGCAGGGGCTGGAGCATGTGAGCAGAACAAAGGTGCATGGGGCCACACATTTATCTCAGGCATAAATCCTCCAGGATACTGATGACCACAATTCCAAGGCAGTCTTTGTTATAACTGCTCATGTTCTAACCGCATGACCTTAGGTAAAGTACCTCATCTTCCTGTGTCTTAGTTTCCTAATATGAAATGGGGATGAAGGCTATGTCACTGAGTCAATGTCAGCATTAATAAAAATTAAATTGATGAGTTAACATATGTAAAAGTCTTAGCACAGTAACTGGCATATGATAAGTACTCAGAAATCCAGGATATCTGGTTATCTTCCAAAAATGAGTAACATGAATTGGTCAGCATGCTAACAATGTAGATAAGCCTTGTAGAAAATGGTTTGGCAATGCATAATGAGCACCTAAAGAAAGTATCTCTCCTTTGGCCTAAGAATGCCCCTTCTAGGAATCTACCCAAAGATGTACCCATTTCTTCATTTCTTCATCAAAGGAAAATACTGCAAACCACTTGTTCATTTGTGGAACTTCAGACAGCTATTAACTTTCAGACTTTCAAAGAAAATCATCATACACAATATTAAATGACAAGAGCAAGGTACAGAAGTTGTACACTTAGAATAATCCCAAGGACAAAGAAAATGTTTGTTGGTACATATACACACCTGCGTAAAAAAAGTGGGCAGAGGAAATATTATATCATTAGCTGCTTTTATAGCTGAGTAATGTAATTGTGAACTTTTTATTGAACTTTTTTTGCTTATTATAAATTAATCATAATGATCATCAGTCACTTGCAGAAAAAAATTTTTTTAAAGACTTCATCTAATTAGAAAGCCACTACAGAAAAAGAAGAGAGGTCATGAAAAGCTTCCTGGTCATCATTTGGACACTGGCAAGGTATAGGGCTCAAGCAGGTAGATAATAAGTGGACTCACCAGTTAGCCTCACTAATACAAATGGCTGTGACTGGTCCTGAGCCAATTAATGCTTTAGCAATATCAACACCAACATAAGCTGTCTTTAAATTACAATGTATGGCTGAGGAAGGTGTTATGGTCATTAGCTCCCAACATCCAAGACTACGTACCCTTTTATGGTCTTCCAGTTGCCTCAGGGGGGGGCTCGGTTCAAGCTCCTGCTAAGCATGCAGAAATTCCATTTTAAGTACAACACTAGGCAGACATGACCATCTTCAGTATCAATCACAAATAAAATACCAAGAGCTCATACTGAGGTAAGAGTTACACAAGAGGATTTTAGGCCTTCTAAAATTTTTTCCCCAGACACATGCTAATGCTCGATTACTTAGAATACTGCTTACCAACTGTCCTGTCCCCAAGCCTAACACACTATTTAAATGAGCAGGTTTCTGACTTTTTGGCCATATACTATATTAGGTACTTTTACGTGACCCCAAAAGGGGTTATAATGCAAGACACCAACAGCGCAAGTCCTCACGGTTCATACATGCATAATTGCACAGCACATGCATCAGAACATCAATGCATACTCTTCTGAGCAGACACACACAAGGCCACCTCAGCTCTCCCCGACCCACCAGTACACAGCATTCTAATCAAAGCTGCTAACAATGAAGAGCTCTGATTAGCAGAGTAGACACTGATCATCATAAAGCAGCCACACTGCAACTCAGCAATTTGATAATGTTTGTTTCATTTTTAAGATCTTCATTAGACTTTTCTCAAATGAAGTACACTTCATTCATGCTTTACCCTACTGCGATTTTAGAATAGCTTCTGAAAGTAAATTCTGATACTTAGAAATAGGTCTCCCCAAAAAGCTTCTCTATAACTTTAGAGGCCTAAATTAATTCTAGTCCTTCATTTAACGAGTTTAGTTAGCAACAGGAAGAACAGAAAGAATGCAATGTGAAACTATGATTTATTAGTAGCTTTCACCAAAACTATGCGTTAATATCCAGAACTTCAAATTTGTGTTACCTCTGCACAGAACCCAGTCTATTTTGTAGAACAACAGAGGGGTCTTGACATTCCAGAGTTGCTCAACTGAACACTTCAAGACTGAGACAGTTTTGAGTGAAAGCCTTCAGAGAGTCCCATCTCCTCACCTGGAGGGGCGCTCTGGTTTAGCTCCAGCAACTCGGAACTTTCTTTCTACACTGAAGGCCTCCTCAATTACAGAAACCATCAGGTCCCAGCCCGGCTAGAAGACTTCCCTCCTGTGCCTACCACCAGGACAGAAATTTCACCACTACAACTCAGACACTCAACCAGGACAACTGAGAAGCACCCATATTTGCTGTCACTGCAAATATAGGTGAGCAACACACACCTCTGTGGAGTTCTCAGAATCCGGAGCTTGTGGGAGCTAGTTGGGAGTAAAACAAAGCATATTAGTTATGGCACTTGAATCTCATGGGCCACAAAGAAGTCCAGAGACCAACATCAAGGACAAAACACAGAAGGCAAGATCAAAGATGAGGTGACATGGCTATACCAGATCTTGAGCAACTGAGGGGAGGAGACACTTTCTCTTTTAAAATGCACTCAATGTGGTTGCACTGGAAGAAACAATTGGCCTGAGATAGGGAAACATATTTAAAATAGGAAAAGAAACAAAAGACTACTAATGACCAAGAAGGAAACAGATCTTGGGGAAAAAAAAAAAAAGACGCCAAAGGAAGAACCACGGCACACCTGTGTTTTGTTTGTACACCGAGAGAGAAAAAGCAATCACAGTGCATATCCAAGGAGGTGCAGGGAGGGAAAGGGGGTGGGTAATGGTAACAGAGGTCCCAGGGGCACTCCCCTTCCCAGAGGCCCAAAGCTTGTGAACGACGGCTCCAGGAATCTGTCTTCCACAGGGCACGTGCTTGGAGCAGGGAACTGACTGATGTCAGAGGTAACCACCAGACCCTACCCAGGCCTCCCTGGACCAAAGTCATACACCAGGCATGGCTGGCTAGTTCAAGGTACAGTCTGGCACTGTGGAATGAGGCCGAAGCTCACGTTGCAAGTGAGTGACCTTGGCCTCCCTCATCAATGCTCCAGCGACACAGCATCCATACTGAGGCCAGAGTGTGGCTGTCAGCTGGTGAGCCAGAACAGGTGCTGAAAGCACAGAAGGACTGAAGCTGTGAGATCTGGTGGTGTTTCAATTCAGCCCAATGCTACCCCTTTGGTGGTTTGATCCCCAAGATGGAAAAAAGTGTTCTTGATATAAGATTGTCATTATAGGGGCGCCTGGGTGGCTCAGTTGTTAAGCATCTGCTTTCGGCTCAGGTCATGATCCCAGGGCCCTGGGATCGAGCCCTGCATTGGGCTCCCTGCTCGGGGGGAAGCCTGCTTCTCCCTCTCCTGCTTCCCCTGCTTGTGTTCCCTCTCTCGCTGTGTCTCTGTCAAATAAATAAAATCTTAAAAAAAAAAGGATTGTCATTATATAACTTTATGGTTTCTGTTCTGTTTTCATTTCTCAACAGGTAAAATGATGAAAAGACACAGGAGATGTCTTTAAGTACAAAGATTAAAGTAATTCTCCAAGGACAGTGGGGTGTATGTGGAGGGCTGCTCCCTCAATTATGGACAGAAGAATTTTCAGACATGAGCACAACTTCACTAGCCTCAGGGAAAAAATTTATCTCCAGAGTCTTGAGCTTCCCATTGGGGTGTGGAGACATAGAGTGGCAGGAGGGACTGAAGAATGGCAAGGAAAATAAAAACAGAAGTCAGTTACAGGTCTTTTCAAGACATAAATAATATGACAACCCAAGAATACACTTTAACTCTGTTCTTAAATTCTGTATGCTTTAGGCTAAAGAACCGAAACTGTGCAAATGTATTTGCTATCTCCCTTAGTGTAGAAGGGACACATGAGAAAAAGAATTAAAGCAACGGCCCATGTATTTTAGAGCAGCCAGAGATACCAACGGAAAAAAGATGTTATCTTCTACTATTTGCACTGGCTACATTCCCACTAACATATCTTTTTATACTGATCCTATAGGATTAGAACAAAAAGATTATAGGCATGGGTTTACTGTAGGAACCCACAGAGCTACCCTCCTACTCTTTTGCCAATCAAAAGTTAAAGGAAATGAAGAAGACTGAATTGCAAGTGGTGGGGTTTTGTTTTGTTTTTTAAAATTTTCTTGTTCAAGATCTCTTTGTTCAAGGAAGTATTGTGAATACTTCTAGAATGCCCATAGGTAGTATATGGGTATTTCTTAATCACTCAGACATCAGTGATTTCTGGTATGTTTTATAATTGTACACTTACTCTACTGCTTCCCTAAACTACTGTCATGCTTGTTTTAAAATTAATTTCCAAAATAATAATTAAATTAAAATTAATTATCTTTTCTCCTTGAACATTTCATGAAGCTCTTTGAGACAACAGAGGATGCTTTGCAGCCTCAGGATTCACTGAATAGTGTATAGAAGGACTATCCGTTCATGAAAGAGAATAGAAAAACCAAGAGCCCTACACAGGGTCATGTGTCCACAAGCTCATTGGTTCTGTATGAACCTGAGCCAGGCACTGAACCTCTCTGGGCTTCCACGTTCTGACCTGTAGTTCAAGGAGACTGGAGCAGATATTCTTTAGGATTTCTTCCAGTTAAAACATTAAACAATGCTTGGTATATTTTCAGTAAACTTCATTTCATAATATCTAACAGCAAGTTCCCTAAATATAATACAACTTGCTAGGACATAAAATGATTTCAGGCATGGCAAAGGCCAAACCATACCTGGCATATAATTTGGTAAAAACAAAATAAAACAAAACAAAAAAAACCTGACAGCCTTTACTAGCACTTCCTTCTAAGAGGATTTCAGCTCTATTTCCTTGACGATGAGGTTATTTTATGGCAGTAAGCTGCAATTTTGAAAAATAGAAGCATATTTATAATAAGTCACATTGTTCAAATAAGATAATAGCTACATAAATATAATATATAATGCCAAAACAGAACATAATATTTAATAATGAAGTGATTCTTCTCAGCATATTTTATTATCAAGTTAAATTTTTTTTTTACATGAAGGGTCATCCTCAATGAGCACACATTAAGGAGGCATGTTTTGAGAAAACGGTGATGTCTGAATTTGGACAAGTCTTGTCTTCCCCACCTTAGTCCCAGGATCAGTCACTACATTCAGGGGCTGACACCTCCAATCAAGGCAAAGCCTCCCAAACCAGCAGGTGACGGACAGTGGTCTGATGTTGCCTGGTTTTGAACTTGGAAACCTATTACTGCACCCTATTGCCTTTTTGTATTTATTCACTGATCTTATGTCTTCCCAGTGCTTTTAGACTAGGTCAGCAAAATCTAACCTCATAGAAAAAAAGATTTCAAATGACTAGTTTTGAAATAGAAATTCAAAATGAATCTCAAGTCACTAAAACCCAAGTGGCCTTCTTGGATGAGGCCGCAAATCAAGGGACTTGAGTAGTAATCAGGTATGTGCTTGTGAGATATGGACATGCTTGCTTGCAACATGTAACATACCTAACATTTTTCGAAGGATGGATTTCTACTATAAATGAAGGAAATCATACCTTCTCATCTTAAAAAAAAAAAAGAAGCCCTTAGTCTTCCTAGAGTTATTATTTCCTATGTATGTACAACAATATCCACTCACATACATACATACGTTTCACATATGCCTCCGACAGGCTAGCACAGACCACAGCCTTGTTAAAAAAAAAAAAACAAACCCAAAAAACAAAACCTTTTGTTTTCCGCTGCCATTAACATAAATCATTCCATTAACCATGGGCTTCTAGAATCTTCCCTTGAAAGATGAAGTCTCCTTCCATGGACCATCCCCAGCAGAAGCTGAATACAGTTCAAGCAACGCAGACGTCCTATGGCCCTCCTATTCAGCACATCAAAGGGAATGTATGAACTCTAGTACCCCTGAATCAGCCTCCAGTTCCTCTTCACCCACTCAAAACCTCAGAGGAGGGAAACCAACCAACCAGCCAATAGTAGACAGGCTTGCAAATATGTTTGCTGGGACCCGTCCTTCCTGAGCCTTTGCAAACCCACCTTAAGAGACTAGAAAGCTTTAAAGAAAATTGAGCTAAAATATGTGATCTAGCATTTCAGCAGAACAATTTTAAACTTTCACATCTGCTAACACAATGCCCTTTATTAATGGCATTTGTTTTTAGAAACCAAGTAAGAAGTAAAAATTTAGTCCCAATGATGCCGTTTCACCTTTACAGAACACGTTCATTGGAACCCAATAGCGAAATTCATTTTTAAAAAACACATTCTGACTTGACTAAATTATACAATTTCAGTCACTGTGGAATAATCTCAGCATCAAAACACACACACACATACACCAGCCCCCTTCCCCGCAAATCCTCCTGCAACAGCTTCTGTGTGCTCTTAGTTGAGCTCGTTTGCTGTATGGTCGCTAGTGTCTAACAGTAAACAGCCCCGCTGCATTTATTGGCAATTACTGCTGAAGGTCACACATCAGCAGTGAGCCTAAATTCCAGGAAAAAAAGCAGCTCTTATGTAACTGCCGCCTGAATGTTGGCAGGTGCCCAACCCAGCAGTTCACAGCAATGTAAAAAAGTAGGACACCTCCAGCCTGGGTTGGATGTCATGAGAACGCCCCCTGAAGGTGAAATTTAATAATTCTTGTGTTTCTCTTTTCTCCCCCTCCTGAATTTTACAAAGTTCTCCTTCGCCAGCATCCTTGGCTTGCAGAAGAAGCTCAAGGTGGGATAAGTTGAGGGCTTACTTTAAGCAGGCCACAGCCACCCTTAAACCAGTGGGAATGCCACTCTAGCCAGTGGTGCTGGAGATTTCATGGTCCAAGTGACAGTGATGAAATGGGGAAAACATCTCAAATACAAAGAAATGCAGCATGTCCCACTGAGCTATAGCCCACACTTTCTCAACACACCATTCCCTGCCACAGACACATACGTGAAAATGAGATGGATTACTGTTCTGCCTTACCGCCTCCACCTCAGGTTTGAGTATTGGATTGAAATCGTCTGTTTGGTTAGCACAGCACTTTACAGTTTAGAAAGGTGATTCACAGGATCACCTGCTGGTGCTACCCACCTGCTGTTACCTGACCTCCTAAGCTCTTATGCGACCTCCCTGCTCAGGTAGAAGTTCCCAAATTATGGGTTCTCATAACCCCCCAGGTACTTCTCCATTCTAGCAATTCTCATGGTTTACAGCTGTCACTGAACACTAATTTGTACTACTACCCGTCTCCCCCACAAAACTGGACTTCAGAAGAGCAGACACTGTGCCTATTTGGGGGCAACACCATAGTCCTACACCCTCACACCATGCCTGGAATGTAACAGGCATTCAAATATTAGTCATATAACTGAGTGTCTTTAGCATCAGTTGGCATCTGTTTAAAGCCAAGAATGGGTAGATAATGGGAACTTTCTGGGGGTGATGGAAACATCTCCTATCTTGATTTGTGTATACATATGTAACAATTCATCAAGCTATAAACGTTAAGAGTGAGCTGAAGGGACACCAACCCAAGTATGGTAGTTTCCTTTTCCCCTACACCCAATCTGTACCCCCTCAAACAACCCCCCCAAGGAAAAGGTAAAGTTAGGGGGGTAGAATGGACACTGTGCCTCTTTATTTGCCGAAAAGAAAGAAAGAAAGAAAAGAAAAGAAAGAAAAGAAAGAAAGAAAGAAAGAAGGAAAGGCCAAACCTCCTCTTCCTGGTTTCAAATGAAATTTTGTTCTAGAAGACAGCTGGAGGGCTCCATACCATGCCCTTTCCTTACAGGGATTCCATGACTCTGTCCTCATTTCACCTTGATTTCTCAGAGCACTGACAAAGACACAGAGGTGCTGTGCTTTTTCAAGAGTCATTCACAGCACATCTCCTTCCTTGAGATGCCCGAGTGGCCTCTATCATCAAAAGGCAGCGGCCCTCCCCCAATCAGGGTTTCACGGGATCACCATATACGCCTTACACTACTTCAGGGGCGATTCCCCACCATGTTTAGAATTGAACACTGGTTTGCAAATCAGGTGTGAGGCCTTCCCTGTATCACGGGCCAGCGTGAACTCTCATTAAGCTTCTGCCGAACCCCAGCTGTGGGCTGCAGGTTTCCACCAGCACATGCTGACAAAAGGCTTGGTAGAGGAGAAACCACAGGAGCTGCGGTAGTTTCCAGAACAGCCATTGATGAAAAAGGCCAATCAACCATCTCTGCTTAGAGGACCAGATCTAACAGCCTGAGGGACTGGGGACAGAGTGCTGGTGTCCCAGGGCTCTGACGGTTGCCAGGGGTAACAACGATGAGGGGATCCGCAGTTGCTTCCTCAGGGAATTTTCAAAGAATCCAAGTGGCTGCCAGAACATTCTTCTTTTATAAACAGACAGTATTCTATTTCCTAGAGTATAATTATAAACACACCTGCTCCAACTGTGGAATCTTTCCATAAGCAAGCAATAAACTCCCAGCCAGGAGATCCAAGTTCTATCTTGAGCAAGCAAACATATCAACTGATTACTATGGTGCAAAACAGTATATTAATAACATTGCAGACTCCGATTAGGGAAGGTGCTCCTTCATTTGTACTTAAGCAAATAGAAATACAACTTCAGCATTTCAGAGGAAAAGTTCAAATCAGTGAGGCATTTACAACTCCAGGTAGAAATAAGAGTAATGAAAGGTGCCAACATGCAAATTCAGCATGAGGTATTTTTCTGGCACAGAAATAACCAGGAAGAGAAAGAACGAGACAGGAAATGGCAAAAATCACTGTAGTTAAAGCCATTCATTAAGCCTTTACCGCACAACCTTTTCTCACCTTCTATTCATCCCAGAGGGCATGGCCTCCTCCCCGTCCAAGACTGATTACTACAAGGAAAAGTCCACGTTTCCAGAGTTTACTGTGGTAGAACAGCAAGCACACCAGGAGAGGAGCTGAGCCGGCAGAGTGCTAGCTTTAATTTAGCCACTATCTATCTGGCTGTGCAAGCTAAGTCCAGTCACTTAACCTCTCGGAGCTCCATTCCTGAGGGAACTGAACCAAATTCAGAGCAACTTGCTTTCAGCTTTAAGTCTGTGATTCCAACTGTCCTTTAGTAAATCTGAACCATCTCTTAATATTTTTGAAATGATGGTGGTGGATATTAGAATAGACAACATATTCGCTCTGGTAGCTCTATCCTGCCCAAAGTAAGGTAGTACTTGGTCTATCAAAAGAAGTAATAGATATCTAAAGAGGTAGAGCAGGAAAGAGATTTTTAAAAGTCCAATAAAATTTTTTTCCAGGGTGCTCAATTTGCCAAGCAATTTTTTTTTTTTTTTTTAAAGATTTTATTTATTTATTTGACAGACAGACACAGTGAGAGAGGGAACACAAGCAGGGGGAGTGGGAGAGGGAGAAGCAGGCTTCCCGTGGAGCAGGGAGCCCGATGCGGGGCTCGATCCCAGGACCTGGGATCATGACCTGAGCCGAAGGCAGACACTTAACGACTGAGCCACCGAGGCGCCCCTTGCCAAGCAATTTAACTCCCTCATTTATATACTTTAATTGTATTACATGTATTGCAACCTAAATATATGGTAGGAAATGATGAAAAATATTCACCAAACAAAAAATATTTCAGGGGTGCTGGGTGGCTCAGTTGTTAGGCTTCTGCCTTCGGCTCAGGTCATGATCTCGGGGTACTGGGATCGAGCCCCGCATCGGGCTCCCTACTCAGCGGGAAGCCTGCTTCTCCCTCTCTCACTCCCCTTGCTTGTGTTCCTTCCCTCACTGTGTCTCTCTCTGTCAAATAAATAAATAAAATCTTTAGAAAAAAATATTTCAGAGGCCCCCAAATCCCAAATAAAATGACCACTCATTGGTCCCCAGGATAACTGTGGTCAAAAAACTAATTTGATATGAATATATATAAAATTAGTTTGATACTAATTTGATAGGATCCATCAGATGACATTTCAATTTCCTGACCTCTAGGTAGTTTTCCTGGATGAAAAGCCACAGATCTAGTATATTTTTAACCCCATTGTAAGCCTGCATCTAGATAGTCTCAACGAGCAATTTGGAATTCACAGCTCACTTAGACAAAATTTTATATGATCCCTCATACTCAATACCTCCCAACATGTGGACCAAGAGAATAGTGTTGTTGTTGTTGTTGTTTACTACTTTCAAACTATATGAATGCAGTTATTTCTTTTTGCATTGATGCTTTGCATCCAGATAGAAAAGCTCTTTATAAATATCAACACTGAGTTTCAGAGATAGGTTAATGACCAGCATCAACCACAAATTCAGCTGAGATTCTAAACAGTGAATGATTGAAATCTTATCACAGTTTTAGAAAATCTTTATCTAGATTCTGATGGGATCTCCAAGGACAAATGGCAAACAAACTCATGGGAAATGCTAAGACAGACACAAAGGACTCAACTCACGCCCAGAAGGCACACTACACAAAGTCAGATACTAGACGCTGCAGAGACTAGGGGACAGACCACAGTGTTCACTGGAAAGGTGTCATGGAAACATCACCATGGGACATTTAAAAAAAAAATGAAATTAGGACCTCAGCATTATCCAATTCATCAATGGAAATGAGCTGGAAAAGAAAAAAAGGGGGAGAAAAAGAAGGAAATGTTAGGAAATACCAGCAAGTGATGTGTTAGAAACTTTGTCTTAGCACTGAGTCTCCCATGTTGGAGCGTTGTTAGATGGGGACCATCTGAAGAGGTGCAGAGATCTGGGGCACTAACCACCACAGCTCACAGTGACATCTGCTCTGCACCACACCATTCAGGATGGGGGCAGGATGCTGCCACACTGTGTTCACATGGCAGGTATCAAACCTCCCAGGTCAGTTAACCAAGGGCTCAGAGGTGCACCTTCCCAATCTCTTGCAGATGTGAAAACTTGAACTGAGCTGTGAGCAAGGGCCAATTACCCAAACAAGAACCATGTTCTTTTGGAAGAGGGTGGGAAAGAGGAAAGCCAAAGACTACAGTTGGATCTACGCAGGTTAGGAGAAAATTCTTTCTTTCGATTCATTTTACCATTCAGTAGGGATCTGGGGTCCAAACTGTAGTTGGGCTAAATCAGAACCAGGTTCCACTTCAGCAAATAGTATGACAACATATCCTAAGAGCAGAAGCTCCAAATCCTGGTACTATTGATGATTAAAAAACAAACAAACCAAAAAAAAAAACAAACAAACACACTTTTTCCCCCAAAGATGATTAGAGCCAATTCAAGCGATATTAGTAACAAGTAAATGATTAGCATCAAGGTCAAGAAAAAGAAAAAAAACTAGAGCATTAATCACAATTGTGCTTGTTTAAAAGGGGAGAGATGATCCTCAAGTTATTTTTATTATCCTTTGTTAATAGTACATTTGCAAATTTAAGTTCCTTATTAGAAATCCTGGTAGCTGGGAATGCTAATATTTTATTCACCTAGAGAAAAGGAGCATTGGTAATTAACAGGTACTGTCGATTAGTATGAAATGAAAACCCTGACGTTACTTGAGGTCAAAAACTCTCTAGTAGTAAAACAGCTACTACTATTCAGAAGAGAATATAGATTTTAAATAAATTCTGAGATACCCTTTTATATTAATTCTTGGCTTCTGAATTTCTTTCCAAAGCTCTTTGACTAATAAAAAGCCTATAGTAGACTACAGAGAAGCCAATATACAACATATAATATAATTATGCTGTCTTTTCAAGCTGGGTCTAAGGGCATTTGGACGTTCTCTGAGTTAAAGATTTGGATTAAATTTTAGAGATGTTTAGCTATGGGAAGTTTTTTTGTTTTTGTTTTTTAATAAAGACATGGTTTAATTTGTGGATTAAAAGCAGGCACGTGATACGATGAGCAATGGGTGTTATATTCAACTAATAAATCATTGAACATTATATCAAGAACTAATGATGTACTATACCTTGGCTAATTGAATTTAAATTAAAAAAAAAGGCAGAGTTTAGTAGGCATTTCAGACAAAGAATAGTTGTAAAGTCCTGATACAATTTTAAGGTTTATTAACCTTGAATACATAGGATAGCAAGACACTGTAAGCATCACACAAAAACACGTTTCACCATTATTTTGGTGATCATTTTTAATATTTAGATTTACCACTCTATGAGACAAATATTCATTGCTGCTCCTTTGCATTTTAGAGACATAATAAAGATGATTTTTTTCATTCCTAAATGAGCATGATTAATTTTTTGTGATAATCTCCTTCTAGCAGCCCCAAGCTTGGTGTCCCATGTGCCAGTTCTTAGACAGGTACCTGCCAGGGAACTGACCAAGACAAGAGGACTGACCACTTTGATGCTTTCTTTTGGGACCTGACTAGAACCACCAGAGATTGTGGAGGACCCTGGGACAATCGTAATTTGTAAAGCCAGTTGGCACCAAGTGGAGACTGTTTTCAATCAGGTGAGACATCACAACTCAGTTGAAGATGAGACGTTTACATTTTGCTACCTGCTGTGCGTCAGAGCCACCGTCCGGTGTCGTCTACACAATGATGGAACATAATCGAAACTTAAATGTTACATTTGTGGGTGGACTTCAAAACATTCAAATGGTGTCAATCACCAATGATACAGTGGAGAAGGCTCTGAAGTCAGAGTGTTCCGGTTTGAACTCCTGGCTCCCCCATTCCTGTGTGGCCTTGGGCAAGTTTCTGAACCTCTCTGAGCCTACGTTTTCTCCCCCATGTATAAAATAGTTAATAACACTACTGCTATCTCTGAGGCTGACCTGACATAATGTAAGACATAATGTTTAGTACAGCGGCTGGCACATAACAAGAAGTCAAAGAATGTAATTGTTATTTAAGACATACTTTAGGACACTAATGGGTATATAATGCATTTAAAAAATGTAAGCCAGTGTTCAGTGATTCTGTTATGTTTTAGTCTATCTGGTAATATGGGTGGCAATACCCAGAGGCTTTTTTTTCAGACAAGTTAATCCATACAAGCAAACTAATATTTCAACATTTTTTAAACAGGATAATAAAGAATGATCTCAACTTTCATTTTCATCTGTGACCTTGACAATCCTAAATATTGAATGAAGACACAGAGATGAATAAAGGCATCTATGTCTCTTTATCTTTAAGGATTATGGCTTAGGAGACAAGAAAACTTGGCCCACAGACAGGGTGGACACTACCTGAGGGGTGGAAGAAAAGGGCAGTGCACTGGGATTCGAGACCCTGGCTTTCAGTCTTGATCCTGTCACACACTTGCCACGTGACCTTGGGAAGTCACTTCAGCTCTGAACCGTGGCCTCCTGGTGTGCAGAGGGAGGGCAGGACAAAGTGATGCCAGACCAGACTATGGCCATGAAGACTCAGGACAGGGCAGGGAGGCAGAACAATTCTGGACATCCCAGGAGGGCATTAGTCATGGGACAAATTCCACTTAAGAGACAACTAATAGGAAAATTGGGCCAGGAAGACGGAAATGACCTCACACTTGCCCTCGTGCCCTGAGCATCCAGTCCAAAGAACACCTCATTTATTTTATCAACCAAAGCCAACTGGTTTGCCTGAGAAAGGTTAGTTCTTTGGCTCTGGGTTCCTTCTACCCTTGAAAGAGCTGGCCTGCCCCATACATCATGCATCTGTAGTCAAACAGGGACAGCCGTGAAAACATCAAAATCATTTTCAAAAAGCCTTCATAAAACAGGACAAATTTAATACCCACTACTGGATCGGAAAAAACAGAAATAGTTTAGCACAACCCCCCCCCACCAACTCTTTTAAGTTCAATTAATGTCAATAGTTAAGTAGCATTTTCCCACAAAGCACAGGGTCACAAGCATTCTAAGTACGTGCTATAGGTATTGAAGCTGTTGACTAACATGGGTTTCTGGAATGTATTCCTTGGTTGCATGGCATTTCCCACATTTGCCTGTGGTATTTTCACTTTCGTGAAGGGGGATGATAGCCCCAATCAGACTGGAAAGACATGCCATCTTTCCTTTAAGCCTCTCTCTGCTTGGGTGTGGCTAATTTCTTCACCAACTGAAAAAAAAAGAATGTGAGCCAGTGCCTAAGAAGCTCTTCTAAACTCTGACAATTTACTCTTTCATAGTGACCTCCACCCTACTGCCCTCGTAAAGCCCCAGGCTCCATCGTTTTCCATGAGCTTTATAACGACAGTTTTACAACATCTCAGGTCCAGCACCTTCCATGGTCTGTGATGATATTCTCCCAGTTAGCACCAACAGCAGGGAAAGCCAGTGAGGAAGCATACCTTCCATGTGGCCCAAAGACCCTGATGTACTTAGTTGCCAAATCCTAGCTTTTCTACTTCCCATGATATTAAAAACAAAAACAAATAAAAAAAACTTGAGAGAAATTGAAGTATAATCACAACTTGTAACATTTGTGGGAGTAGGGACACCACGTTTACTATAAAAATCTCAGTCATGGGGTGCCTGGGTGGCTCAGTCGTTAAGCGTCTGCCTTCGGCTCAGGTCATGATCCCAGGGTCTTGGGATCGAGCCCCACATCCGGCTCCCTATTCTACGGGAAGCCTGCTTCTCCTTCTCCCACTCCCCCTGCTTGTGTTCCCTCTCTCGTTGTGTCTCTCTCTGTCAAATACATAAATAAAATCTTAAAAAAAAAATCTCAGTCATAGAAATGAACAGATATTCTAAAGAAGAGAAAACTGGTCTCCACCTTTTAAAATCAAGTTTTATGCCCCCAAAGCTACAAGTATATTCCTAGCTGGTTATGGCTCTTTTGGTGGGTTTTATCTTTTTATGAAGAGTGAATTTCTGTTACTAGAATTATATTTTAAAAACATTTTTTAAAGCTCACTTTAAGAAAAAGAAAGATCTTATGAAATAAATGCTGCTTGTTTGTCTGGTACTCTCTGCTATTAGCTTTTGCCTACTCTTTCTTTTTGTTTTAGTGCAAGATCTACATAGGTGTCTCTGCAGGTGCTCATATGAACAGGACATCATCTCTTATTTGTACAAGGGGTCTTCACTTCTATCATTTATAAACTCTTGTCTTGCAGGTTTCTACCACAAAGTTCCTACTGAGTTACAGATACTTACTTCCTAATTAGTCCACATTCATTCACCTTTTAATTTATGTATTTTTAAAATTCAGAGTGACACTTCAAAGCCGTGTGATCTGGGGACAGTGAAGGAATGTATGCTGCAAAAGGGCTTGTGTACTTTGCCGGTTTATTTTTCTTATCCAAAGATTTTCACATGTGAAATTGTTCTAATATTTGCATAAGATATTGCTTAGGTCAGAAATCAAGATCCCTACAGACTTCTATACCTGAAATAACCTGGTTGCCACCACCCACCTTGACAAAGAAGGCAGTGATTTAATTATTAAGGCTTCTTCACAGAGATGAATCAATGAGTTACTGGGTAGTTTGACAAATCAATGACATCAGTGGATATACCTACTCAGAAAATGCTACTGAAGTGGCTAGGAGACCATTAGTGAACATACTACCTTCAAATGAAAACTGGTGGGATTTTAAGTTCATGCCCCCCCAATTTTTAAGGTGGGGGGGCAGAAAGAAGGGGTAATGAGATTGTTTTTATCCCACTTGGACCAAAATCGAAAGTGTGAGGAATGGTGTCTTGCACATCCTTGCTCAGTGCCTGTGCCAAGAAGTAGCATGTCCCAGGGATTGCCCATTTCCCAGTCTAAGCTAGAAAGGGTAATGTGTTTGCCTGCGCTAATTCCAGTTAGAACTGGAGGGAGTTTCTTAGTACACTGGAAGGATTGTGCAACATCTCACCAGAAAGAAGCAGTAAACCCACAGGTATGCCTAGCTGGAACCCAAAACTCAGGAATGCAGGCCTTGATACACAAGAGGCATTTGCATTCCCACCAGGAATTTAGATGAAATACCTTGTTACTATTTCCCTGACATTAGATTACGTGGCAAGCAGCCTATAAGACGACTAAGTATATGTGATTTTTAGAAGAGAAGGCATATGATTTAGCTACCTTTCATGACCAGATAATTAGCTTTAAAAAATAAAAAGTCCCCTTAGTCAATATGCCTGAACTACAGTGGATTTCTAACCCACCATCCCACTTCAATTTAATAGCAAGACCTTGTCTTGACAAGAGAATAAAACACAGTACCTTTTCTCCATAGCCTCTGTCTTTGGTCATCATTTCTCGGAGGGTCTGTAGGACCTTAATGCAGAGTTTTTCCTCATTCTCCTCTAGCAACTGTTTAGTATGCTTTATTAACCTGAAGGGAGGGGGGCATACATTAGGTCCCTGAAATGATCTTTCAATTAAACAAACAATCACTTCACAAGCAACTTATTTTAAGTAGTCAGTTAATGAACAAATATCTGTCAAGGACTCCCAGGTTAAACATGCTTCGGGGCATTCACTGTAGTGAGAACAGCCAGTTAGTGTCTCAACAGCGACACCTGCTGGTCAGTAACAGCAAAAGGGCACACTGGCAGGAGTCTACCACATAGGAGATGATAGGGGGAGGAGAAATAGGACAGGGGCCCACTCAAACCTGTTAGTTTATAAAGTGTGGCTTTTTATCCACTAAGGAGTGCTGGTATCATGGCTAAAATATGCCACCAGTATAAAAAAAAAACCTCATGAGGATAATGGTTAAGGTGAACACTGTTCATTCACCCATAGTCTTGTCCTTTGAGGGACCCAGGGTCCTTTGAGGGGCTCAGGGGCAGAGTCCACTCTCAAGTTAATCAACCCACCTTAGGATAAAAATCAAAAGGAGATTTCTGGTCATGGAACCAGTTGTTTCTTTTAGGTAATGCCCCAAAGCATAAACTAAGAAACTACAAAGGTGTTAGGAAAAGACGGGGGTCCTGGTAGGTCTGAGCTTTTGGAGGGCAGAAGAGCCACGGCTTTTCTACATCGGTATCGCAGCCCGCAGTGGGCACTCTGCCAGTGCTTGTGGCATGGAAGATGATCGGGCATGCAGTTAAAAGGAGGAATTCTCACCCAAAAACAAGTGTCAGTTAAGTACAACCGAACCCACAAACTTACTTTAGCAAGGTCAGAACGGGACTCTAACGCATGACCTTTTACTCATCAAAGTCAAAAACCAGGCCAGCGTCTGCTTCTTCACGAACAAGCACTCTGTCTGGTCAGCAGGGCTCTGTAACTGACCACCCCAGAGCGAGAGGCTGCTTACTTGCAAATGAAGCCACCACTTTCGCACTTTCTTCTGGCATCTGTGTTCTCTGGGAAAAGCAGCTCAGGTCTGTGGAGCACATCCACGAGCACAGATAACTCTGCCTGGACCAGGGGCCTTAGACGGTCCTCCAGGGCTGAGACGATGTCCTGGAACGGAAGGGCAGCTTTGGTGAGCAGCTCAGGCTGAGGCTGGCTACAGGAGAGTGAGAACATTCATTTCTGACCTCAAAAATGACCACAAGCTAGGCTAGATTAGAGCACTGTTAATACTGTCTGGTATTTATCTCAAATTATTAAACACTGCCCCAGGGGTATCTGAAGCCATAGCCCCTGATGCAGAGAACGAGGTAAAAACAGCCCCACCAGCCCTTCTATTGTGATGATCCTTATGTCACTCAAGGGGTCATTCCACATATTTTAAAATACGATGCAAAAAGTACATTCGACAACATGGAAAAATGTCTACAATATGAGTGTAAAAAAAATGGTTAAACAATAGCATGGACTATATGATCCAATTTTTTAGAAACAACATCAGTACCTAAGGATATATACCAAATATCAGCAAAACATCACTACTGGTTTTCTCTGGGTGGTGGGATTGCAGGTGATTCTAATTTTCTTCCATAAATGGGTACTTGTGAGTACAAATTATTTCCAATGAGCATGAACTATTCATATAATAAAAAGTCATACAAAAATGAGCACACAAATGAATGAACATGCTGTATCAACATGCTAAATACATGTACCCTGATAGCATGATGGTCTTCAAATGCAAAACACATAGCTGTAGGAGAGGAAAACAGAGAGAAGTTGAAAGAGCAGCAAAACCAACACAACAAACACCATATAAAGGCAAATGGCAGAAAACAGATGAGAAATTATCTTCAAAAGATGCTAAAATCTGTTGTGGCTTGGTAACTTGGAACCTAACTGGAAGCATTTGCTGGCTAAGACAGGGGCTGAACACAGCATGGTGGATAATATGGGAAGGCCTAGTTAACCAAGGAGATTTGCATGGGAAAGGCCACTTAAATTGCATTCAACTTAAGTGTAGATTTCATAGGGAATGGGCAATAAAGAATTGATTTATCTGTTACCCCAAAACTAATACTAAAACATGTGAATATTATTTATTTTATATTTAACAAAATTTGTAATCACTCAATAATATTTAGGATGCATAAAGAATGCATGAATCAATCAAATTATTTGGGGGGGCAATTTTCCCAGCAAGAGTACACTGCAATACCCCTTAATTCATACTGACATTCACAGCATAGTCAAAAAGAGGGTCATTTTTGCAAAATTCTCTGTTTCCTCTTTGAAAGCATTCCAAATTCCCTTCTTCAGTAGTTATTGGTTCTAACTCTGGCAAATCTTTGTCTATAGCATTTGCAGGGGGTTGAAGCAGTTCTTCAACATCATATTCATAAAATCCTGCATCTTTTGCAAGGTTTGAACTTCACACTTCCATTGATTTGCGTTGTATTGTCAAATGTTTAACATTCAGCAATCAAGGAGAGACCAACAGACAAGGATGGTGAAGCGATGGGCAGGGAAAGATGCTGGTGTTAAGTGAGGGGGATGTTCCAATGGGGATTAATTATATAAGCAGTCGGTCTGCAAGTGAATGTTCTCATATTATGGTAACTTCTGCTGTCCTAGGCAATCTTATAATACAGGGACTCAGACAATAAATCATTGCATAATGAGGATCCTTTCAGCCACTACTCAAGTCTTCACAACAAGCATTAGCTAGGCTTACATATTTTATTTTATTCCCTAAGAATATGCATAATAAGTCCAAGAAGAGCACAAGAAACTGGTGTGTTTGGCTGCAGATAATTTAGTTAGTTTGAACAGTAAAAAATACTGTGCATTCAAACAGTTATGAGTCTATAATATCCCTCCCCTTTAAAAATATAGTAGAGTCAGGAAGCACTCTATTTGAACTAAATTATCTTTGTTTAAGACTGGGTGTGTCACAGTAAGGATGAAATTCTTTCCTTGACCTAAGAACTCCTTCCTGCCTCCCCAGCTCCATGGGCTCCAGCCACACCAACCTTCCTTTGGCCTTTGAATGCGTCACATTCTGTCCCATACAATGTTCTTTTCAAATGCTGTTTCCCTCCCTTCTATTCCTTTAAGTAAGTCCTACATTCCTCTGATCTTGGTTCAAACGTCACTCCTCAGCAAAGCCTTCTTGGATCATCATCCCAGCTCTGGGCATGATTAGGTTCCTCAGCAGCCCTCCATAGCACTACTCACTTCTCTGCAGCATTGTCTCTCTTGCCATTTTACTTTTATCCATGTGATTAGCTGACTAATGTCTATCTTCCTTCCAAAACTTGAGAATCTATGAAGGCAAAGATCATTTGTGGTTTTGCTCACCACTGCATCCCTGGTGCCCAGCATGAGTGGAGCTGATGAATGCATCTCTAGGCAGGTTATATAACCTCACGGAGATTCATTTATTTTATCTAATTATTACAGTCCTAACAGCAATGACAATAACAGTAATAATCATAATAGCAGCTGTCACTGATCAAGTGCTCACTACACGCCAGGCTCTAGTCTATGCCATTTACGTGTACTGTATTTTCCAAAAATGGCCACTGTTATATATCTTCTCTTGCACGTTCTTCTTACACTGCACCACGGACATTCTTCCCATTAAATGGTGGTCTATGTCCCCTTCCCTTGAACCTCAGTGGACACTTGGGACTGCCTTGACCAACAGAATTTGACAAAAGTGATGCTATGTGTGCTATAAAGGCATTACAGCTTTCCTTGTCTCTCTCTCGAGATGCTAATCTTAGGCCCCAGCCACCATGCTGCAAGCAAGCGCTGACAATATGGGGAAACTACATGTAGATGCTTCAGGTGACAACTCCAGCTGGGGATCCCAACTTCAACTGCCAAACATGTGCAAGATTTCAAGATGAGTCCAACCGCGGCTGTCATCTCACTGCAACTGCTTTCAAGACCCTGAGCAAGAAATACCTTAGTGAGCCCAGCCAACCTCTAGAACAGCGGAAGAGAGGGAAATAATGGCTGTTGCGATTTGTTAAGCAGGCACTGATAATGGGAACACATTATCAGCCTTGTAATCCTCACATCAACCCCCCGAGGTAGCTTTACGATTATCCTACTTTACAAATGAGGAAACCAAAGCACAGAACAATAAAGTAACTTTCCCAAGAACACACCATTTCTAAGCAATGGAGTCAGGATTTGACCCCAGGCGCTGGCCTGTGATCATGCCCTTAAGCACGGCAACGGGCCCATCTGAAGCGTCTGAGAATCTCCAACTATGGCCCATGTACACTACCTGTAAGAGAATCCCTTGAGGAGCTTGCTAAAGGAAGATGTTAATGTTAAGATGTATGTTTAAGTGTTTCATGTACACCTAATACTCACTACTCTCCCCTTAACAAAGGGACAGATCTCTTCATAGGTGCTAAGAAAAAAGTATAATCCAGGTAGAATTTAGTTATACTTTTATTTTCAGTTGGTTCATTCTGATAGAAAACTCTTTTCTCAGGCATTATTACACTTGTTTACTTGCTGAATCAAGAGGCTAAATACGCCAGGATGAGGGGGAAAAAAAAAAAATGGAGCCCTCATTCCCTTATCCTAAGTATCCTTTTGTAATATTTAAATATTTCTTCCTGGTAAGAGCAGAGTCCCTATTCTCAAAAAGAAATCTGTAAATCTACGAATAACCTTTAAAGACCATGACTTCGTCAGGAGCTTTTCTCTTCCCAAGTAGCTTTGCATTCTTGGTTCTTTGTATATTACTGTGCTTGACTATCCATTCACATACTGACATCTCTCTATGGCCAATCTTGGTTTTTCTCTGGCTCATGGAAGCACTGCTGTGTGGGAACCACCTTAGGCCAGGTTCAGGTTCACTCCTCTCTGGGCCAAGCATTACCTGCAATCTCTCAATGATATTCCGGTAGTCTCTAGAAGCTGCCAGAACAGAGTCTCTGCGAGCCGCATTACGGGCAGTCAGACGCCAGTTCATGGCAGTTTTCTGTACGATGTTGTGGGACTTCAGAAAGAGGTTGTTGACTTGGCTGTCCAGGTCCACAGGAATAGCGATGGCCCGGCTCTTGGCTACACAGAAGAAAGATGACTCGTGAGTCTCCAACTTGCATGGGAGATGCCCCAAAGACAGACTTAACTCCCCCATCACCCCCTCAGGCAGATTTTTTCCATAGTATGTCACTTGCATGGCACGGAGTGTGAATGCTGAGGAGCTCAAATGAACTTGACCATCCTTAGGTCAGCGATTTTCAGTGTGAATTCTGGGGGACAGTAGCTCTGAGGTATGTTAACATGTTCTAAGGTCAAAGTTTAGGCAAATCAAAGTGTGTTCATATATTTTAAGAATTATTTTTTTTTTTTTAAGATTTATTTATTTATTTATTTGAGAGAGAGAGAATGGGAGAGCAAGCACATGAGAGGGGGGAGGGTCAGAGGGAGAAGCAGACTCCCTGCCGAGCAGGGAGCCCGATGCGGGACTCGATCCAGGGACTCCAGGATCATGACCTGAGCCGAAGGCAGTCGCTTAACCAACTGAGCCACCCAGGCGCCCTATATTTTAAGAATTTTTAAGATAGGGAACTCATTTGGCCAACAAACTATTTTTCCAAAAATTCTCTCTCAGTGGTATTCTATAGAACAATCTACAAAATGCCAATTTAAGCCAAACATAATACAAAAGATGACATTTACAATAACGTAAGCCATTCTTTCCATTTAGGCTCTTCTCTTCCCCTCTTAAACTCCAGTCTAATCATAAGAAAAGGAACAATCAAGCCCATGGTGTGGCGGGGGGGGGGGGGGGGGGGGGGGGGGGGATATTCTACAGGACACCTGACCAGCACTCTTTAAGACTGTTAATGTCATAAAACACAAGGAAAGTCTGAGGCACTGTTGCAGCCCAGAGGGAACTGGGGAGGCATCACAACTAAATGCAACGTGGGAGCCTAGACTGAATCCTGGAACAGATAAAGGACATTGATGGAAAAAGTGGTGCCAGGTCTGGAGTTTAATTCGTAGCAATGGGCCAATATCAGTTTTGTAGTTTTGACAAAAATATCCTGGTGTTGCAAGATGTTGACAGCAGGGAAAACTGGGTGAGGGGCATATGGGAACTCTGTGTGATATCCTGGCAACTTTCCTGTAAGTCTGAAATTATTCCAAAATAAAAAGTTTAATTAATAAAGGAAAATAACTAAGACCAACAATCTTTTTTTCCCATATGGGAAATCCAACAACCTCTGAAAAACAAGACAATGACTTCCTGTCTTCAATGCTTCATAAGACCAGAAGCAAAGAAGGTGCCATATTACCTGTATCTAACTGTAAAAACAATGCCAGCACCCTGGAAGAAGCAATTTGAGAAGCAACTGTTTAAATCCAAAAAAACAAAAAACAAAAAACAAAAAACCACAGTGTGGGGAAAGGAACCATCAGCCAGCCAACGAATTTCTAACAGTTTAATATAGCAAGTGAGAAATTTGGGAAAAAAGATATGAATAATATAAAAATAAAAAGCAGGATGCACAGCATATACTCAGCTAGAAACAATGTGCCTTGGATACCCCCTTTTGAAGATAAACCATGAAAATAGTGAACTTTGGTGTGATTTTAGTCAGGAAGAAGTATTCCCCAAGGGGCATATGTCTGAATTCCTGGGGTGCTGTGCTGTTTCCATGGCCTCCCACTTCATAGACATCACCTCCCTCTGTCTTTTCTCATCAATGCCAAGCCAATTAAAACATGTCATCTCCCTAATGAGCGTTGGGCTGATCAACTGGGCAACCTGCCCAAATTTTACTCAACAACTTTATGATGCATGATCCTACATGGGCAGAGTAGCGAGTTTTGGGGATATAGTCTCAGAGCCCTGGTTCTGAGATATCACATCATGAACCTATAACGTACACACTTTCAAAAGCCTCATCTCTTATTGTGAAATAGTGCTGCGAAAATAATAAAAGGACACCAACACCTACCACTTGAGAGTCAAGGAAATCAGGATGGGACGACTGAAATCAGGGAAGTAACACCATCTGTATTGGCTGGACAGCTACTCAATAGTGCTAAGAACCCCACCTGCCTCTTCTGCTGCTCTCAGGGGATCTAAATAGCTACTACAGGGAGGTAACTCTTCTTCAATTTAGGCAGGAAGATGAACGCCTTGCTTAACATTTATAAAGGAGAACAGGGCCAAGGAAGAGAGTCTGAGTAAGTCAGGGTGAAGGGAGCAGTAATTTTCATGACTTCCTTTCAAAGCTGCCAGAGAGGTGACAAGTGAGGGGCGGGGAGGAGGGAATGGAGCACCATTTATCATCGAGAGGCAAAAGGGATCAGTGTAGCATTTCTGAGAAAGGATGTTCCTTGGGGTTGGACATGTACTTCGTAGGAAGAAAGTTTCCATACGGTCAAATACACTTACTGGAGTAAACAAATCCGTTTCCTGAATGAGAGACTTCCCAGAGCCTTGAATTAGCTCATGTGCACTGTGACTTGCCAAGAGTTGCCTAACATTGAATGGTGGACTCTTTATTTTTTCAAAGCCTAGCTTTCTTTGGGACTTACTGGCTCTTAACTTTGGGAGATGCTGGCTTGGTAGATGAAAGCAAGGGTTAGCAATCAAAAAGACCTCCATTCCAGTTCTGCCTCTGCAACTTCTTGTGTGCAGAACTTCAGAAGAGCTAGAACAAGTGCTCAAGAAATGGCAGTCTTTATTACTGTCAGGCAATTCATTTTCATCACAGTCAATCCCAACTGCACTAATATCTTACCTACATCAGAGAGCACCCGAATACAGCTCTCCACAGAGGCTTTTTGGCTCGGCATTAACCAGTTGCAGTGGTAAACCCTGAACACACCTTGCAGCAGTTGCACAAAGACAGGCTGGCGAGTCTGCAAGGAAGAGAAGCCAAGAGACAGGCGGTATGACTTTTCTGTAGATCACTGATATGCTGATCAGAAATAGACATTGCATTGAACTGTGGGTTAATGGTAATGGACCCTTTGCAAGAGTAAGAAGGGGTGACCGGTTATGAGCAGGATTCTAGAAGTTGCCTAGCCCAAGGAGGAAAAAATCAGAAGCATTTTAAGGGCATCTACAAACCTGATGCCATCTAAGTCTGACCAGAAGAACAAAGAGTGGAATCACTGTCTGAAATCTGGTATTCTTGTCCAGTTACCAACTGGCTATATGACTTCAGGCAAATTGCCTCATGTCTCTGAGCTTTAACTTCATCCAATATATAAAATAAGTGGATTGAGGTAAATTAACCCGAAGTTCTTTCCAGACATTATTTCCTATAAGCAGAACCTCTATTTTTAATCAGCAAAAACAAACTGATGAGTGGATCTCACCAAGAATGCTTACTTATTTCTAGCAGTGTCTTCAATGATATAAAAGAAGATAGTTCTTATGGTTACATAAGTGGTATTATCATCCCTCCCATTGGCTCGTAGGTGTTAGAGTTGGGATGAGAACCCAACACCCAAACTCAAAGAAAAAAGTATCCTTTGACTAAATTAATTCAATTGAACCAATATTTATTAGGCCTCTGCTCTGTTCCATCTGACCCCTGGATAAACAAAAGATGAAGAAATTGGCCAGAGTAGCTGCCTCCTAATTACCTATTCCAATGGGCAATCTGGGAACATCAGCTCGCCTGACCTCTTGGACTAAAGAACATGGCCGCTCATCACCTTCTTCATAAAATGCTCCCTTTTCTTAGATCCTGAAGCCCTGCTTGTTCCTGAATCCCATCCTGCACGCGGGATAAAGTGAAGACCTTCCCCTGGCCTCTTTTGTATCTTGCCTTTAATTATCTGTGCTCTGCCCAGTCCCCTCTAGTAAACCACTTCATTTTCCGGGCCACAACTTCAATGAGCAAATGTTTATACTTGGATTCTATCCCTCCACTCTCCTGAGTCTCACAGATTCATTTACTTATTCAATGAGTTAGCATCTCCTAGGTTCCAAGCACAAAGCAAGGCACAGGGACCGAGCAGTATCGCAGACAACTGTGACCTAAGACATAACCACGCCCTTCTTACCAAAGCTGACAGTGTAGTGGGGAAAAGCACAAGCTCCTATTTACTAAGCACCTCCTATGTACCAGGCATTATGCTAGATGGTTCATAAACATTATCTCTAGTGCTCACAATAACCTGCAAGGTTGATATTCCATCCCTGTTTCAAATGTAAGCCAAGAGGTTCTGAAGTTCAGTGACCAAGGCCAGTCCACAGAGCTGATAAGGGGCACAGTGAGGATTTGAAACCAGCTTTATCCTGCTCTAAAGCCTCCAAAATTCTGTTCTTCCTCCCTGGATCCCACAGTTCCAGTTGCTTCCTGGACATTCCACTGGCAACATAAATGCAACACAGCCAAATCCAAGTTCATCATTTTCCTTCCTCATATGTTTGGGTTGAATAAAAAGAAGGAAACAAACCAAAAAAACCAAACAAACAAGGAAGTAAGCCAGGAAGGAGGTAAAAATCTAGCTGGGGAAATGAGGCATATGCTTTTCAGCATAAAAACAAAATAAAACAGGCTATGAGAGCTCCAAAAATAGTATTCCTTGAAAATGAAGGCTCTAGAATCCATAAGCTACCCCTTAAAAAACAAAGCTAAAACCACTTTGGACTTTGTATTCTAAGTATAGATAGACAACCTGGGATCTCACTAGGAACTTTCAACATTTATATTGAAGATTCATCTCTCTGACGATTCTGGCTTATTAGGTGGTCCAAAAATTGGTTTCAAAGTAAGGCAATATGAGGAGACAGGAGTGGCCAAGATGGAAATCCAATACACAAGTTCCTGTTTAATGGTTTTCCAATTAATTTGATTGATTTACTTTGACATTTTGGTTTTGCAATACTGTTTCACAATCTATAGGAGAATGGGCATTGCTGTGGCGATTGTCACTTTAAATTACAAAAGAAGCAAGTCCAATCTTAGTAACCAAAGCAGCTTTCCTAGCTGGCTCTCCGTGTAATAGTAGTTGGTGAGGAGCATGTTCTGGTCTCTAGGAATTCATGTGCTTGGGATCCAACCAGTTTCTGCTCCCCAATTACTCAAGAATATGTACTGACATTTGAAAGGCAGCCTTCTAACTTCGTGATACTTTAGCTTAACCACTAGCTTGTACAGTTATTTCTAACTAAGCATAAGGTTACCAACAGTCCCAAGGAAAGGTATCTCATGAAAAATTCCATAATTCAAGTTTTTGCATCAGAGAGAAGTAGGCTGAAATCGTGGTTATGCCACCTAATGGTTGTGACCCTGACTGAGCATGGTAATTAAACTTTCTGAGCCTCAGTTTACTCAGCTGCAAAATGGGAATAGTATCATCCACCTCATAGGCTGTAGTAGGCTTATATGAACTCTTTGCATATTAATGAAATATAGCAGTATCTAATTAACACACCAGGGAGTATGAATCACCCTTCCCTTGGAGAATTTACCTTCATTAGGATTATCTGTCTGTAGTCCAACAACCCTAGGCCACCCATCAACCCTAGGCCACCCATCAACCCCAAGACAGCCTCCACCTCTTTCCACGACAAGGAGGGTTAATATTTCTCTTCTGACCGCTGGAGACCAAGACCAACTTTCATCCTGCAGGCGGTACGAACGCACCTGCAGTAAGACTCGCACAGCAGTTGACCTAGACATAAGTTATATAAAGAAGAATGATTTTTTTCCAAGTCAAAGAATGACATCATCTCCCGGATCCATGGATTCCTACCTTTGAACCTGGAAATACCGTGGGAATCCTGATGCAGAGCCCCTGCAGTGCACGGCCCCAGGAGCACCACGGAAGGCGTGCACACGCCCGCGGGGCCGGGCCACGCAGCAGCCCCGCCAGCCAGGCTGAACACCTTCTCACGCTAGCCCCGCACCGCTTTGGGTGAACTCTGGGTACACGCCTGGGAGTTAGAATCGGGATCTCCAAATGAATTTTTAAAAAGTGTTAATAACATGCTAGCACCTATCTGAAAGCTTCTTCTCCTTCTTCTAAGATTGAAGGGGAGGAATAATAAGATTGAAGGGGGAAGAAAAGGCATCTTAAGGGGAAAAAAAAAATCAACAACCAATAGATTCATCTGGTACAGAAAAGCATTCTCAGGTGCTTCTTTAGCCAAGGGGCCCTCCACAGCAAGAAAAGCATCTTGTCTGAATGCCTTGCAGAACGGCTCATGGATAGCTGCTCACTGCCAAATCCATGCCAATGGCCCCTGCCGAAGCTCGGCCGTGAACACCCTGCACGTGCATTTGCCTTTCTTACCTGCAGCGTCGTGCTCTGGTCTGAGAAGGGAGAACTGAAGAAGGTGGTAACGATACTCATGACAATTTCAGTAACGTACTTCTCCAAAATTGAGTCTGCGTGCTTCCGGTCACTGGTGTTGTTACAGGCCTGCAAGGCAATTGGATGTTTCAGACATGACACCAGAACCTGCAGTCAGTTGTAGGATTAAGAAATCTGTGACCACTCCTGCTGATTACCCTTAACAAATGAAAGGTAAAGGCTTGCAGGTCAATATGTCTCCCTCTCAGGAATTACAGTAATAATAACAACAACAACAATAAATCATGCAGAAAGAGAAGCTGATCAACTCGGATATCACATGCAGACGCACAAAACATTAAAATCGGGATGGGACCTACAGGGCCTTTGCTTCCAAATTCCTAGCCACGTGTGGCAAATCTAAACCTTAAAAAGGCAGCAAAAGGCATAGTAACTATAGTTGTCTGTACTTTTCCCTAAAAGTAAACTGTCCTCCTGGTTAAGCCATTCATCTGTTATAGACCATGGTTTCCTAATCCATATAATCAAGAGAATCAAATACACCAGTGAAGTCCATGTGATATTCTCCAAATCCACAACACTCTTTCATTCCATAAACATGTTACTATAGAGTTGTCAAATCACTATGTTGTACAGTGGAACTAATGTAACATTGTGTGTCAACTACACTTCAATTTTTAAAAAGTTACTGATATGCAATGCTGTTGAAAGTAGTGGGCTGTGAGTCAGAGTTATGGACTCTGTAAGTTTTAGGGTGAGGAGAGACTTCAGATTTTACTTGCATTCTACTTAATTTTGCTGCTTAAAACAAGATTAGAAATTTAGAGGGAAAGGTTTAGAAAATACATTTTTAAAAAATCAAGTTTTATTACCAAATTCATTAGTCCTACAGTTTGAGACATTAACAGTGCTTATCATAAAAATATATGAAGGACAAAAAAGAATCAAGTTTTATTAACTACCATGTTCTAAGCTTAATGCTGAGCAGTTTGTAGACAAATTCAGAGAATGAAATTAGCAACTGATTTTACATTTCTGAATAATGTAATGTAGAGGTCAGCAAAGTTAAGGGCTGGTGGCGGCTTTTTTTTTTTCTTTAAAGATTCTATTTATTTATTTGACAGAGAGAGACACAGCGAGAGAGGGAAGGAACACGAGCAGCGGGAGTGGGAGAGGGAGAAGCAGGCTTCCCTCAGAGCAGGGAGCCCGATGCAGGGCTCGATCTCAGGACCTCGGGATCATGACCTGAGCCAAAGGCAGACACTTAACGACTGAGCCACCCAGACACCCCTGGTGGCTGCTTTTATAAATAAAGTTTTATTGGAACACAGCCATGCCCACATGATTACATATTGTCATGGCTGCTTTCAAACTACCAGGGCAGAGTTGAGTAGTTGTGACAGAGACCAGGTGGCCCACAAAGCTGAACATATTTAATATCTGGTCCTTTACAGAAAACTTTGCTCAGCCCTGATTAAAAAAAAAAAAAAACAAAGCAGGGGTGCCTGGGTGGCTCAGTCAGTTAAGCCTCTGACTCTTGATCTCAGCTCAGGTCTTGATCTCAGGGTCATGAGTTCAAGCCCCACACTGGGTTCCACACTGGGTGTACAGCCTACTTTAAAAAAAAATAATACAACATAAAATAAAAATAAAGCAAAACAGTCCTTCCATCCCAGTCTCCAAAAAAACTAGATTTATGCGATTAAAAGACTAGAGGAATTTGAGATTTAAAATATATATATATGTCTGTGATACCAATACCTGGGTATTATTAAATAAAGTCCTAGATTGGGAAGAAAACAAGTTCTTATAGGTTCCTTGTTTTGCACTGGTAACTGTACCATCAAGCAGAAATTATCACAGTCTAGGACTCTACAATGCACCTTTCTTTTTAACACGTTTCCAAAATTAAGATTCACTTTACAATTACTCTCTCTTGGTTACTGGCACCCCTCCCCCAAATCTACCACCACAAAACTCCTAGTGAATCTATGGTGTGCCTTGTTAGGTGGTAAGTCTTGCAGCCTTAGGATCAATGTTAAGCTTGGAGCAAAACCAAATCAAGAGTATGAAGCCCAGCACAACGGCTGGATCAGCAAAGCAGATGCAAACGGAAGTGCTTTGCAGAATCCTCGACACCAGACCGAAGGAGAGAAATGCTCAAGCTCAGGAAGGTGTCCTTCAAGAAGAAATACTGTCAAGGAAAAGAAAACTTTTAGATGTGATTTTAATACATCTCAGATTATTATTCACAGATCAATCCATAAAGGATGAAATGAAAAGCAGAAATAATCCATCTTCCCTAGGAGTTTCTTTTACTAGGAGTAAAAGGTAGAAGAAATGAGATGTGTGCAATGATAAGAGTCACATCTGCCGCCCTGTACCACACATTAACAAAGTTGAAATCATGCAGATATTTCCCTTATGCCTGCATAGGGATGTCCAGACATGCGCGCACACACACTTGCGCTCTGCCACTCAGTCCCAGAGAGCCTTACCCTGCAGATGTCCACAAGGAAATTCTCAAACAATTTCCACATGTGATTGCTGGTGTAAATCTCCTTCATTTCCACCTCAGTATCCACATAGCAGTGATTAAGGAAGTTAATGTATGCAATTTTAACCTGAAGACAGAAACAGACTTTTCTGAAAAATCGGTTTGGTATATGTGGAATAAGAGAAATGCAAATCAAAACTATGTTAGAACACTATTTTCACCTATCAGATAAATAAGAATCAAAAAGTCTGAGAAAATGCTGTGTGGACAAGGCTGAGAAAAATGCCATCTTGTCATTTCCTCCTTCATTAGAATCACCAGTTATTATCATCTCATTATATTCGCATAAGCCCGTTGAATAGCCATGCAGGGCAATTACAGCACATCCATATGATAAAATTTTTATGTAACTATAAAAAAGGAATGTGGACTCTCTTTACAGACTGATAACGAAGAGAAGAACAGTGTATCCATAATATCACCTCTTGTGTTTAAAAAAAAAAAAAAAAAGAGGGAGCAGGGGAATGGACAATATATATTTATATTTGTTTATATGCAGAATTCTAGACAATGTACAAGAACATAATAAATGATTTTCTGTGGGGCGGGAGGGGACAGATTAGGAGATTTTGCCTAGTTTACTCCTTTATAGTCTCTGCTATTTGAACTTTTCAAAATGTATTAACTTTTCAAAAAAATAACCTAAAAACATAATAGTGTATATATATATGATACATACTACATATGCTATATATAAATATATGTACATTTAGTTTAAGATATAAATTAGTAGTATGTATTTTAAATATACAAAGGCAAACTATATTCTGAATGATCCACAGTTTTTGTTGTTTTTGTTACCAGCCAAAATACATGAACAAGAAAATGGACAGCTTAGAAGGAATCATTTCCAAAACCTAACAGGTATTTATTATGGGTGGTGGAATTATAGATTATTTTGATTTTCCTATTGCTTTCCTGTAGTTCCTCAGTATTTTATAATTGTCATCATTTCTACAATACAAATTTTCATTTTAAAGAATAAACTTGCAGAATAGGTCTTACTTGCACAGGAACCATATATCAACCCATTCAATCTTGTTTTTCAGACATCATTCAAAGGGGATTCAAAAATCCTCTTTGCTCCACAGGCTGAATTATTAATTTCCAAGAACAGAAGCGCAGCAGCAGATTCCCAAGGTTCTCAAGGAGACAGTAGGAAAGACTAACATCCCCCCAACGCCGACGATCTTCATGCACAAAATTGGCATTCGAGAAAATGTTGCTCCCACCAACTGAGATGTCGCTATGAAATGAGCGACAGGTCTCAGCACTGTGAGGTCTCGTGTGGGCCGGCCATGTGCAGAGGCATGAGAAAGGCTCGCTTACCTCGGGGATGCAGTCCTCGTGGGTCACAACGCGGACGATGTCATCCAGCGGGAGCAAAGAGTTGCACTTTATCTCCGTGTAGACGTTCTTGCCCTCGGTGCACACGGCCAAGAGCTCCACCAGGTGGATGTGGTACATGAGAGGGCTGTTCTCGTCCATCCGGTCCCGCTCTGACCTCATCATCTGGATCAGGGTCTGGAAAGAGGCTCTGTCGTTGTAGAACACGAGGACGTCCTCTCCCGAATTAACCAGCTATAAAAAGAACAGGGCTTGTTTATTTTACACTCTTGCGGGGGGGGGGGGGGGCACCGTTTAAAAAATATCTACTCGCAGAGAAAGAGAGATGTTCTGTCAGCATTTGCTTTCCAAAGCCAGTCTCACCCATATTACTAAACTCATCGAAATTTCATTCATTTCTCTGAATCAGTAACTGAAAATCTCCAGCAGCAGCATTTTAATCGACAGATACAGGTATTTGACAGTCGCCTTAACAAACCATCAGGGGAAGAGAAAGTCCACAGACCAACATTCATGTATCAAGTGGAAATGTAGACGGCAAGCTTGCACTTGGACTTCCAAACCTAATATTTAGGCTATGATTTTTCTTTTTAAAAATGTTTCCATCTTTTTTACGCTTGAAAAGTAGTATCCCTCTTACAACTCTTTCACATACTGCCTTCTGTCTTCACAATTACCAATTATCCACTTCTTACTAAGATACGCCTTCCTTTCAATACTCGTCAAAAAAATCAAGGCATTCCTACTTATAACTTGTCCCCAGGACTGTGTGTGGCTTCTCATAAATCTACTGAAGAGTTAGTCAATTTCAGCACTGTGGGAAATACAGAAGATCGAAAAACGAGCTGGCACAGAAATCAAAATAAATATAGTCAATAGTATCTGCATAATAACAACTCACCTCTATAAGCCCTAATTAGGTGCCAGATACCATGATAAACACCCCAGGTGGATTATCTAACCTCACTGTGCCTCAGTTTTGTCTGTAAAACTGAGGACAAAGATGGTATCTAACTCATGGTGCTGCGTCATGCAGATTAAATCACTGATTATATGTAAATTGCTTAGAACCGTGACTAGGGTATGGCAGGCTTCCAATAAATGTTAGCTATTATTGTCACCATTATTTCACTGAGTCGGCATATCAGCTTCTCGGCTGAATACCACTGCGCCTTCGTTTTGTAGGAAGGCGCGCTGAGGGTTGGGGAAGTCATCAGCTCACAGTGCCAGTAAAGTAGCCTAGCCTACATTCACATCCCAGGTCAAGTCAATTCTTTTAATTACACTACATTACCTTCCACTGGAATCCTATGATTTTTTTATTAGACAGGATTATAAATCCAAGTGTTAGGTGGATTTACTTGAGGTTTCATTTTTTAAACAGGTGGAAAGATTTAATTAAGTATATTTGAACACCAAAACCACAGGTGTGGCAGAGGGCTTTCCTGGTCAGACAACATCCCATGGGGCACCGCTTCCCACAGACAACCCAGCTTCTTCCCATGAATCAGCAAGCAACAATTTTTCTAGCTAGTAAAGTGAATAATTAAGGAAAAAGTCCTATAATCCACAGGAACATAGGCTGTTCTGGCTCACTGGTTTCTATCTACACTTAATCTCTACTCATTGTAATTTGGGTTCAATATTCCTATTTTTTCCCCTCTCAGAAGAATCTGAGCCAAAATGCCTTAAAATAAATAGGTTCACTGTTATGAAAAATCTGATCAGATTCTCACCTATATACACAATTTAAGCTCACAAACACACTCTCTCTCTTACACACACAAACCACAATTACGTTTTGTCGTTTATGTGGCTCCGGGACAGGGTGCCAGTTCATATAGACAGCAATAATTTAAAAAATTTGTATGGAACACCAGATGAAGGTATATAGAGATAAATAGTTGTCACCTCAGCCATGACCATGTCTTGGCATTTTTTGATGAATTTCCCTTCTGCCTTGACGATCGTCTGCAGGAACTTTATGTACTGGACGTTTCGACCGTGAGTCTCAATGCAGTGAACAAAGTGCTGGACAACCCGCTCATTGATCTCACTGCAGAGCTGGAAATTGTTCATGAAGATGTGCTGCATGGTGACTGCCTCCAGGATCTGGCACAAGAGTGAGGGCAGGAACACAGGGAAATGGTCAAAAGGCGGCTAGAGCAGAGTACAACGTGAGAAAAAGTCTACCAAAGCACACAGAGAGAAGCATTTAAACCCACGAAGAGACCTTTCTCCTTTCTCACTTCTGTGCTGCCTTTTTTTTTTTTTTAAAGATTTTATTTATTTATTTGACAGAGAAAGACACAGCGAGAGAGGGAACACAAGCAGGGGGAGTGGGAGAGGGAGAAGCAGGCTTCCCGTGGAGCAGGGAGCCCGATGTGGGGCTCGATCCCGGGACCCTGAGATCATGACCTGAGCTGAAGGCAGACGCTTAAGGACTGAGCCACCCAGGCGACCCCTGCCTTCTTTTTTAATCATAATAAACACACAGAAAGGGAAACAAATCACTAGTCTTCAGCTCAATGAACTACACAGGAAACCCCAGCACCCAGATCAAGAAACGAAACGCCTCGCCACCCAATTTAACTCGTTCTGATTTCTGCTACCACAGATCAGTTTTGCCCGCTGTTGAGCCTCCTGTACTCTCTCCTGTCTGGTTTCTTTTGCTCAATAGCACATTTGCAATGCTCTCAACATGTTGTTGCATGTATCAGTAGTTTGTTTGCAGTCACTGCTATGTATATTCCATGGCACGGATAAACCACAATCTGCTTATCTATTCTATTGCTGATGGGCATTTGGGTGCGTATCCGGTTTTAATGGCAAATAGTAACACTACACTTAGCACAAATAGGGCTGCTCTGAGCATTCTTCAACGTGTCTTCTGCTAAACTTTAATATATGTGCATTTCTGTTGGGTTTACACGCAAGAGTGGAATTGCTGGGTTGCAAAGTATAAACGTTTGGCTTGAGAAAGTACTTGCCAACAGCTTTCAAAAGATGTTAACAATTTCTACTCTACACTAGAGCTTTTCCATACCCTAGCTGATTTACAGTGTTGTTGGTCTCTTTGGTTTTAGTCATACTTTGCTGTGCAAATCTTAGTTAATTTACACTTCTCTGATGATCACTTTGTCCCATTTACTGGCTGTCTGGATTTCTTCTATGGATGATTTCATTTTAAAGTTTTTTTTTTACCCATTTTTAAAAACCCCTTTTAAAAGTGGTTTGTCCTTTTCCTTATTGACTTTTTTGAGTTGGTTATATATTCTGGATAGGAGTTCTTTATTGGACACATGCAATGCAAATGTCTCCTCCCACTCTCTGGTTTGCCTATGGAGGATTTTAATAACGTCATTTGGTGAATAGAAGTTTTTAAAGAAGCCTGGTTTATTGATATTTTCCTTTATAATTAGTGCTGTTTGTATACTGTGTAAGATTTCAGTTTCCACCAGGTCATCAAGATATTTTCATGTTATCTTCTAAAAGATTTATTTTCTATTTTTTACCCAGAGTTATTGAGTGACTAAGTTATATGTTTGGTATGAGGTAGGGGGCTTTAACCTTTTTATCTTTAGTCTTTTCTTTCCTCATACATAACAAAGAGGGAGTATTACCCCTCAGCCTATCAGTCCTTCTCCTCCAAAGCCCTAGTGGTACTAAAAAATGAGTGTGTGAGTGTGCGTGTACTTACACGGATGTCCTTTGTAGAATTATTTACAAAGCCAAAAAATTAAACATTGTCTAAATGTCTACTAATATGAGAATGATTTTTAAAAAGTTACAGCCATACTAGGGAACTCCATGTAGCCATCACAACCTCTCATCAAAAATGCAAAAAAATTATATATGTATGACTGGCAAAGACAGCCGTAATGTATTAAGTGAAAAAATCAAAATGCAAAATAAAGTGTAGAGTACATCACCATTTTTCTTTAAAAAACTGCACAATACATACTTTCAAAACATATCTAACACAGTTATGTTTTAAATGAATATATTATGTATTTGTATGTATCTAACGTATTATGTATTATATTATGTACATCAAAAACTTTATGCATGACCTCAGGAGGATGTGGCTGGAGAGTGAGAATCAGCAACTCTCTAGGGCTAAAATTTGATGTAATAATGTTAAGAAAAAATATAAATAGATCTTACCTTGCCCTACCACCTCCTCCTCCCTTCCCCCGCTTTCTCCCCTAAAAAGATGGGGAGTATTTATGTCCTCCTAAGAATTGGTCCAAATGTTCCCCTTGGAATGAATGTTGCATTACACAAGTCCCCGTGGTCACAACAGCAAAAGAACAAGCTGTTCCTCTTACTGCTTCCTGCCCTCCTCCCCTCATAGATTTCCAGACAGGCCTGGAGTCTTACCCCTGGGTTGAGAAACAGGTTTATGTGTTTGTGTAGCAAGGCTTGATTCTGCTGGTTGCCTGCACAGAAATTCTGTAGGAATTCATGTGCCAGCCTCATTATCTCCTGCATCTTGGTATCTTCAGCCTGTGTGGAAGGAGATAGATGAAAAATAGGTTGAAAACAGGGCTATGCTGTGGACAAGAGAAGGTCAGCAGGCGGCAGCACCTATCTCCAGGCCAGGAGACCCAGTTCCTCGACACACCCATCACCTGCCGAGTGGGGTGCTGCAGGTGCTTGCTGAGGGCCTGTTGTGTGAAAATATGGGGGTGCTGTGCTGTTGACACTTCAAAGAAGCCAGTAACCTGTTCAATTGTGCTATATCCTCTTCCGCTAGCCATGGGCAGATACAAAAAGAATTTATTCGGGAAAGATGCAACACAGAGTGGAAGCTGAAAGGAAGCCTCTGGATCCCATTTCTAGCAATGCCCCCAGATCTCTGAACCCCCCCATTTCTGAGAACAGAGAGACAGCAGAGCAACAGCTGAGTGCCTCACTGGTGGAGAGCCCACATCGCCCCAGCTCTCGGGCTCACCCTTCTTAATCTGCCTAACGCATATATGCATTAGAGCTTTTGGCAGGAGATAACATGTCGGAGTAGAAATCACTTTAGATTATCGATTTGGGCAAATATACTTGCTGTAATCCTTTCCTTGTCACCTCAGGCTCAGCATTTAACCCAAGAGGTAGTTTTCCCATCTGCAAAATGGGGATAATACCTGCCCCAGGCATTTCACACAGCTGGTTATGTGATTCTCATTTCCTACAGTAAAAACATATACTCAGTGTTTGTAAAGCATCAGATGCCCCATGATAAGACAACTGATTAAACCCTACTGCCATTCTGCCCAATTCTAAACAAATAAACCTTTAATGTAGCAAAGATGAAAGGAGAATGAAATGGAGTCATCCCTCCTATTCGTTTAGCCCACGGGAACCTCCCTAAGTCTTCTCACCTCTTTTCAGAGGCTGGAGAGCCTAGCAGTTAGGAAGGCAGGCCGTGAAACCTGACTGCTTAGTTCTTAGGCCAGATCTACCACTCACTAGCTGTGTGACGTCGGGCAAGTTACTTAACCGTTCAGGGCCTCCGTCTCCTCATCTGCAAAATGGAGGTAATAAAAATGCATACTTCATATGGTTGCCATGAAGATTAAGTGACAAAATCCATGTCAAGTGCTTAGATGGTTATCACATAATCAACGTTAGCTACTGGTCCTGGTCTAGACCAAGGGTCAGACAGAACTTTAGGCTTTGTGGGTCAAAAAGCAAAAGAGAGGACATCATGCACGTACCACTAAGAATGTAACTATTTAAAAATGGAACAATCATTCTTAGCTAATATGCTGTATAAAAACAGGTGGTAGGCTGGATTTGGTTCATGTCTGCAGTTTGCTCACCCTGGTCTAGATAATCATCCTGGGAGAAAACAGGACACATCTGTCAGAACAACTAACAGAAGGAGTCTGAGCTACCAGCTTTAACAATCCAAAACGGGCGAGTTTAAGAGGACATTAATAGCAAATCCCCACACAACAGAGTGGGTATTACATTTGTCTCCCATTAACAGAGAAAAGTGGCACGCCTTCCAGTTCTAAGAAATCAGAGGCCTTGGGGCAGAGAGAGACACTGCTGGTTGGCAGCAGTCACCTCAAACAGTTCTGCACTCTTTCACTTCTTCAGCTAAAAGGAGAGTCTGCTGGGGCTCACCAAACTAAAGACTTCATCATTTGACATGGATTTTTACAAGGCAGGTAAGCTCTAAAGACATCACGTAACAAGAGGGTATCTGTAGCAATTCCTCCACTGTTCTCCCACACTGGGATATCTGCACTCACGCGCGCGCGCGCACACACACACACACACACACACACACACACTATGTTCTGCCACCAATTCCAGCCACATCAGGTTACCTATTCGTTAGGTTAACATTACTCTACGAAGGCACAACTTTAAGGCAACTGATGATATTATGAGGCAAAGATAAGGCCAGCAAACCACCTCCTCACATTCTTTACACATAGCAAGGTGGTGAATCAGCTTGCTGGTTCTAGTCTAAATGTCAGTCAAGTTTGGATGACATGCACACTTACATTAATTTCAAGTTAGTTAAGTTCCTGACCTAGTAGAGGGATTAAGCTTAATTGTGGCTACTGAAAGGCTTGAGTAGCCTGAATCCCACAGTCCCCATGACTGTGGTGGTGGCCTCTGCCAAGAACTTCCTTGAGCACAGGGCAGCAGGTACAGAAAACAAGACCTGGGCTCCACAACTGGGCAGGCTGGCTCTGTCATGTGTTGCTGGGCCGTATAGGCAAGGTATTGAACCGCTGGCGACAGCCTTCTCACCTAAAGTGGGGCTACTAAAAGCATGACCTCTCTCATGTGCTGTCTTAAGGATGAAATGAACTAGTGAATGAAAATGACCTAGTGCAGTGCCCCCTGGCACGCACGAGCAGTAAGCCTTCTTCAGGCAGCTCTACACCAGCAAGTTTCTCTGGCAGTCACTGGTAAACTCAAGAGGCAGAAATCTATGCCCTGGGACTCTAAATTTCCCCAAGCCTCAGTCTCCTCATCTGTCAAGTGGGAACACCAAGACAACTGCACTGGATTTTGGAAGCGAACGGACGCTTTTGCAAGCGTCAGGCAGGCTGCACAGTGCTAAGCACTATTACCCTACTTCCCTAAATCCTAGCACTGTCAATGACAAACGCTGGCGTGAAAGAACACGACAGAGAGTGTAGCTTCCAATGACAGAAAAGAGGGCTTAGAGCAAAGTATATGCTAGATCCAAATACTCGGCCAGACGTCAGCACACTCCTGAGGACCTCCAAAGCGGGCAAGCTCTATGTTCCCACATGCCCCTAGCAACCTGTAGGGCTTAAACTGCCTGAAGGGCACTTGCAGAGGACTCTGTGCAGCACAAGCCCGTGTGCAGACAGAGCTCCGTCTATCGAACCTTCGCATCCAGCGTGGCGTGGGAGCGAGGCGACAATCAATGGATTCTGGCTTAGAATCCTACAGTTGGAGGCAGGTTGTGGGTGATCCCATTTTATGATGCTCTTTGTTTCATACAAGTGACCTACAAGGGCCTTATACTCACGGCCATCACATACTTCATGTCTTGGCCAATGATACCAAATGCGAAGGGTTTAGGAAAACCCGGGGATCCCCCCCACCCCGAGGGGGACTCGCTCACCTTCTCGTAGGGGATCTGCAGCAGCTCCAGCACCACGGCGTGCGCGCTCATGTTCCGGAGCAAGCGCTGCTGCTGCTTCCGGCTCTTCCTCACAGACGCGCTCTCCTGAACACAGAGCTTGCTGAGGCGAATCAGAATCTGTCCGAGAGAGACACCCAACGGTTGTACCTCTGACCAACCTCGCAGTTCTGAGCTCCAATGTACCGCACGGCAACAACAGTCAGTGAAGGTGTACGTACAGGTGAAATTTGCTGAAGTAAATCCTAAGTGTTCTCACCCCCCTCGAAGAGCTTGCTCTGCGAGGTGATGGAGGTGTTCGTTAACCTGATTGTGGCAGTCATCTCAGAGAGTATGTCTATCAAATTACTGCGTGTCACGCTTCAGGGAGGTGACAGTACTTTTTTGGTCAATTATACCTCAATAAACCAGATGAAATTTTTTTGAAAAAAAAAAAAAATGAAAGAAATCGACCTCCGAAAACTAGGGAGCACGACTGAGAAAAAAAACCGTAGGCACTGGTCGTGGGCAGGGAGGCGGAAGTGATCACAGCATATTAAAACACCCAGAATGAGGGAGATGGTGCTCTAATATGTAGTATCCCTGTTAATCGCGTCAAACCGAACCTCCACATGGCTAAGACCATGTCTTTCCAGTGTACGTTACGCAGTGGATTATGGCTTCAACCAAAAGTGGGACAGTTTCAGAAAGATCTCCTAAAATGGTGAGACTCAGCATCATTGCCAGGGACTTGGGAAGAGTTTGCTCTGGGGTAAAAAAAAAACCACAAAGCTCCCAACCTCCTAACTCTGAACTACCTTATGCAAAGAATTCTAAAGACCCAGAGCCCTCCCTGGTGGACTATGTGCCAGCCACTGAGATAGAGCCTTGACAATTATATCAATTAATCCTTTGGTCAATTATAAACCTTCAGAAATACAGGTGCTAACTGCACCTATAAAAAGTGAGAAAATTGAGGACACACACAAAAAAGTGGCAGAAATTGCTTTGAACCAAGATCTGACCGTAAAACCCAAGTATGTAACCTCTGCAAGCTTCTTTCTCCCTGTGAAACTTTACATGAAGAAAAAAGCTGAAGTGTTTGCACTTTCAACTTGACTTTCACAAACCATAGCTCCTAGGAGAATTAATAAAGAAGGAAAGAAGGCAGGAAGGCCACTTACCTCTTTTACCACCCTGTAGTTGTAGCTGCTGGTGCTCTCGTGCTTTTGTGACTTGTTATTCCCCTCCTAGGGACCAAAAATAAATGTAAGTGTGGTTTGTTCGGCCCTCGGGCAATAGTCTGTTTGTTCAGGTTGGCATCAGCATTTAGGAAACCATGAGAGTTTGGCAGTTTTCCTATAGTCATGCTGGGTTTCAGCCCAACTCATTCTGATTGACATGATTTCACTGAGGTGGGAGACGATGGGGGGCCAGCCTACTGAGAACAGGTTCTTTCCTGGGTGGGTCTGCAAGGGAAATCTGGTGCTCATCCACTCAACAACAAAGTCTATTCCCCATGGTCCAAGGTAACACAGAAGAAATAGCTAAACTTCCATTTTGCAGCTTATTTCCTAGGAGAATGGCTGTTACTTCGGCTACTTAACAAGCAGATCCCTGGAGAATAAAGCTCATCCTACAATCCTACAATCTGCACTTTTACCTAAAACCAGAGAGGATATTCCCTTGTTTGAGGAGCCCATCCATCTGCTCTGGAGGCGTGACCTGCGTTTCACCCACCTCTGTTTTCTTATGTTCATTTTCACCAGAGGCACCATCCATGACCCCGTCAGGGCCCTGCCCTTTGTACACCCAGAGCTCTGACTTTTCCACAATGGATCTCAGCTGATCCAAGTCTTGTTTGATCTGTTTGTAGTTGTCGACATCTTGGCTGGTAACAAGCAGCTGGACCTGAACAAATGTAATGTGTCAGGGGCGCACAACCACCTCTTGGAAAGTCGACACCACCACCACCACACACACACACACACACACACACACACACACACACGAATGGCAACCCCAGCTACCTGTTTGAAGGCCTGCAGGACCTCCTGCCTCTGACTGAAGTGCCGGAAGAGGAGCTGCAGGGCCCCCGACACCAGGGGCGGGTAGTCGTGCATCGTCAAATGCAGCAAGACTCGGAGGAAGGTTCTGCCGCCGTGGTCGTCCAAGTCCAGGGGGGTGTTCTCCTCACTAAAGGAGTGCATGGTAGGGGAAAAGCCAGATGAGCCACAGACGCCCTTCTCGCATGCACTCGGACCCAGACACACCCACCAGTCAGTTCTAACCCCATAGTCAACCTTGGGGGACTTGAGTATTAATAAGCTCCTGTAACAACACAATCTTGTTTTAACTTCAACTCTATTGTAAGGTGAGGGCACAATGAAGATCTCACCACTGTCCAATTTTAAACCAAAGTCCCTATCTTCCCACAGTGACAGGACCTGGCTTTTTTTATCCAGATTCCTGACTGACTCCTCGATTTGAGTGTTCTTCTGCTGGGTCTCATCTATGGGTGGAGAACTGCACACAGTTGTGTTTCTCCTCAATTAGGAGTTTATTTTTTTATGTAAGGTGCTGTAATTCAGGGCCTAGCAAAGTACCTGTGGTAAAGGACCTGTTGCGTATACTTCCACTTTACAGCTAACTGATGCCTTAGTCTATACCAGGTCCCCTGACCACGCACGTGGATGTGGCAGTGTCAAGGTGCCATAAAAGTGGCCCAGTGATTACTCCCATGCTCTGTACTTCCCATGTCACAGACCGGTAGCAAGCAGTCTGCAGACCCCACTTTGAGGCGTGTTGACACAAACCATGACCACGCAGTGTGCTTCAAACTGAGGTTCGTTAGCAAGCTGTCAGGGGTCATCGCAGCATCTATTATAACTGTGTGTCATTTATATAATTAAAAAATTAATAAGCATGTCCTTGATCAGAGAGCAGATCACTGCATAACTGAGCACTGCCACCCCATTGTTGTGTCAGTGGCTATATTGTGTTTACAATCAAATGAATGCCAAATGGCGAGACCTTCATGTTTGCAGGTTAGCAAGAAAGGCAGAGAGAGGATTTCACAGGAAAATACTCCATTCATGCTATGTGCTCCAAAAAGATGTGAAGACAGTGTCACTGCTGTTCAATACTAGAAAATGATGGGAAAGTTGAGATACCACAAGAGCACATGGGAGTGTCATCATGTTGAACTCAACATACTTTGTGTTTCAGAAAAACATCTTTCATCATAGTAAATAATACTGCTAATTCAAATTTCACAGGTTTTACTGTTAGACTGCTAACACTGGTGGCCCCCGCAACAAAAGAGACTTTCCTGGTATAGACATCCTTATGTAGGCCCCTCCCACACTGACACTGGGCTCAGCCATGTGATTTGCTTTGATCAACAGGATATTAGCAACACGATACAAGAAGAGGCTCAGTTAGTGTTGTACATTGTTGGCCTATCCTGTCAGGATCTTTGCACTTAGAGCCAGTCACCATGCTAAAAAGAAGCCTAAGATAGTTACATGTAGAGAGAGAGAGAGGGAGGGAGAAAAAGAGGTCCCAGCCTTGCAGATATTCCTACCAAGGAGCCAGAAATGTGAGTATAAAACCTTGGATGTACCAGGCCCAATCACCAGCCCCAAGAGACTGAACAGTGATCAGCAGATGAGCCATCCATCTTAGCCCCAGTCAACCCACTTAATTCTGAGAGGCAATAAAAGGATTATTTTTTAATCCACTAAGTATCTGGAGTAGTTTGTTACACAGCAATAAATAACTGAACCAAGTATGCGTATGAAAAGAACTATGCGGGGGACGCCTGGGTGGCTCAGTTGGTTAAGCGTCTGCCTTCGGCTCAGGTCAGATCCCAGGGTCCTGGCATTGAGCTCTGCGTCAGGCTCCCTGCTCAGTGGGAGTCTGCTTCTCCCTCTCCCTCTGCCCCTCCCCCTGGCTCATGCTCTCTCTCTCAAATAAATAAAATCTTTTAAAAAAGGACTATGTGCATAGGGTATTTATATGAGCTTGTGGCTATTCGAGTCTTGTAGGTATTTGAGTCTCATAATAATGTTTTAAGTCAACATTGAGTAATCTAATCTTTTAAAAAGGGGATCATACATTTGTCTAATGTTAGGGACAACGTGTGTTTCTATTGTTGCATGGTCTCAAAAGAGCTCAGGGACAAAAATGGCAGTCCACCAGCAGCAGAAACACATGATCTTGCTAACCTCACTTTGTTTTCAATCCCCTCTTTCTTCCAACCCTATTTTGCACCATTAAAAAAAAAATCTTTTAATATGTGTATTTGGGGAAACCTACTTACATTCCTTCTATCCCAGGCAGGAAATACATAAACACACACACACACACTGCCAACTAATATCATTCTGACCTAAGCACTAAGGGTTACAAAGAGAGCCATAAAATAACCTAAACCCAAAGACTAATTGTTTCCTAGAAAAATGAAGGGAAAGCCTTTTAGAGCTACACAAAAGGAGGCTTCCCAATCTCAGAACCACCTACAAAACCGAACACTGAAAATATACTTTCCTTCCTCCAAAGATGCCTTCTGCTTGCTCTTCAATGTGTTCAAAGTCAAGAGTACCTGAAAAGTTAGAGAACATAGCTTCAGATGTAGAAAGGTCTAAAAAAACGGGCTATTGGTGAACTTTCCCAAAAACAGCCTTGCCCCGCCCCTACATTAACTTCAAGTCTTCTAGAATCTTATCTTGTAAAACTGTGGAGCCAGGTCAACCCAGATCACACTGTCCAGTGGCTCTGGTGTGCACTGTTCCACATTTCTGCCAGTTTTCTACCGACTCACGAACCCCTTAGTAGAGCAGAGTGATGACCTCATGCCAAGGAAGCTCAGGCCTTGATAGGTGGAATTATGTCTATCACCACCACTTTTCCCTGTACACTTCATCACTATTTCTTGGGCAGGGAAAAACTTCCATCATGAGTAAAAGTTGCTGGTGGACAATACATTTTCTTAGAGGGTTTTGTTTGTTTTTTTGGCATTTCATGTAACCACAACACTACCTGTCTTATGACTAAGGCACTCCAAGATGCCAGGAAACAAGACCTAACCCAGAAGAGATCACAACTCTTTCAATTATTCTTTTGTTCAAAAAGGATAACTCCCAGGATTTCGTTCTCAATTACAATAATCCTCAAAATATTCATATTTTACCCTTTCTGTAGAATGTACTGTTGGAATCCCCAGCTTTTATTAGACCCACACCCCATTCTATGGCTGAAATCCCATTGCGGAATCACTAACCTGGTACATTACTTGGCCCCTCTTGGCTGCTATTTCCGGAGGATGTTTCTGAAGTCTGGGAATTGCTTTCATCAAACTCTCGCTTAAATATACACAGGAGGCAGGAGATCCTATAATCCAACCTCACATTCAAAATAAACTAAAGATTCAAGTGGAAATGGAAACAGATTGGTTACATTAGCATACCACCTGTAACACTTTGCCAAGCCACTGCACTCTGGCTAGGCCTGGTATCTGTTGCATCAATTACCTTAAGCACTAAGTGAGCCAAATATTTGGCTTAGAATTCAACAATTACTTTAACAACAGACTTCCATGGGGTATATCAAGCCTGTCCACAGCACCTTAGCTTCTAGTGCAAACTTCAACATCCAGACAATTAATTTAATAATTGGAACAATAAATCACTCACTCCCTCCTCCATCCTCTATAAAACATTACTTCAGCAAGTAGTAAATGCCAATTCTGGGCCTTGAGAAGGGTGAAGTTGGCTGCTTTAATTTAAAAGAATTAACAGAGAAAAATATGTTTTTCCTACTAGAAATTAGCTTGGTCCATATTTTTCATTTGAGATGGTTTCCTTTGATTTATATACCAACACTTGGGTTCCCTCTTCATTCACTTCCTAGATTCTTTTGCCCTCTGCTCTGAAGCAAGGTTACCTTTTCCCTGATTGTTGCTAGAGCCAAAAAAAAAAAAAAAAAAAAAAATCAACCACAATCCCGTTATTTGAGGACCTTAGTGACATTCTCCCTTTCATTCTCTCCTCGTCTCTGCCTTGCCCTCTTGGTGACCTTACCCAGTCCCAGTGCAGTCACCTCTCCCAGACTGAGACACTACCTTGGCTTGCCTTCTGAGCTCTTGGTCATTGTTTCCTACTGACTACTGGACATCCCATTTGGGGTCTTCCCAGAGTCTCAAATCTAATCAGAGACGAAGTCCTACTGGTGGTTCCACTTCCACCACTTCTCCTGGATTTCTCCCGACTATCACTTACCCCTGCTCACATCCTCCTTATCTCCTGCCTTGCCATCACCAGATCCAGCTCCCAAAGGTGTTTATTCTTACATTAGTCCCCTGTATAAAAATCCTCAAAGGCTCACTAGAGAATAAAGTCCTAACACTTGAGGCACTCAGAGCTCTCTAGAACCTGGCCTGGTCCTCCCTTCCAACCTCATTTCTGACAACCTCCGTTCCACACACTCTAGGTCTCTAAGGGGAACTTAGAGGGGGAGGTGCTATGGTCCCGTGTGATGTCATGCCCTCATTCAACCTGCTCCAAGTTCAAGGGGACTTGAGAATGTCCCCTTGTTTCTGTACTATAAATCCTGTCCATGCTTAAAAGTGCAGATGAAATCTTACCTCCTCTGTAAAAACCTTCTCTGGTGCTTACTAAATGGATCACATGACCCACTCCCAGGAGAACACTTTTCTCAGAGTTTCATTTCCTTATTTTCCTATTAGACTGTAAGTCTCTTGTGGATATAGTCTCTGTCCAAATCATCTGTGCATTCCTCCTAGTGCCCAGCAAAGTGCCTTGCATATGGTGGGGGCTCGTAAGTATTTGCTGAAACAATGACTCCATAGACCAATTGTTCTAAGATAAGGACAGCGAGAGGACCTGAAGGTGTGATCAAGGTTTACGCTGCATCACTGCTGATACACAGTCATGACACTAATGTACTTGGCCACAGCCTAAGAAGTCCTTCTCAACTTTTGGTCAGGCAAAAATTCAATGAGATTTCTTCTGCGTCATTCTCTATGGCCTTAACTATTTGAGGACTCTCATTAATGCTTTCTAACTATTGATAAAATGTGATTTCAGATTCAAAATACAAATTCTTAAATCTATAAACACTGATAATCACCTACTACATGTTCTGGGGTTGGCATTAGGCAGCATGGGATAAAAGAGAAAAGTGGTAACGGTGTTCTTTTCATTAAGGAGCAAATGATTTTGTTGATGAATAAAAATGACCTACACGAGCAGAAAGGGGAAAACACAGGAGGGTTCTCATACCTAAGACCAATCCCTCTCTCCAGCAGACTGGTTCCCATACCTCCTTTTGCCCACGTAAGGTCTTCAATCCTACAATTATCTTCTCTCTCCTATGTCAACAACTTGTCCCTCTCTAGCTGACTATTCCATTCCGCATACAAACTTGCTATAAACTCCCAACTTAAAAAAAATACTACAACAAAAACTTCCTGTGACCAACAATCACCCTTCAGGCACCTCTCCATTTCTCTGTGCATTTTATAGCAAATCCACTCAAAAGAGTTGTTTGCACTTACTCCCTGATTCATCTTCTCCTGTTCCCTCTCGAACCCAACCTATTCCAAAACTTCAGGGTCTTCTCACTGCTGTTCCCTCTGCCTCAGAGACTTTTCCTAGATATCCACATGCTAGCTTCCTCACTTCATTTGGGTCTCTGATCACGTCGCCTTACTAGAGAAGCCCTGTCTGACAACCCCATCAAAAACAGTATCCCTGATCCCCACCCCCGGTGGCCTCCAAACCATCCTGACCCTCCTTTAGATTTTAGCATCTTTAGCACTTACCACTATCTGACACAGTATACCTGTTTAATATGCCTATGACTCCTACCAAAATGCAGGCTCTTTAGAATCGGGAATTTAATCTATGCTGTTCAGTGCTGGATCTCCGATGCTTAAAAGTACTTGGCACAGAATCAGTTTCAATAAATATTTGTTGAATAAATGAATGAAAAAGGAAGGGAGGGAGGGAGGCAGGTGTTGCCAAGTTAATGGAGCCTTAAACTAGTTATGAACGATAAGCAAGGAATCCAGCTTTATGTAGAAGCCTAACTAAGTGAATTAGCTTGGGTGAAGACATAGAGGGCAAGGATTATGAAAAGCTAAGGTAACTACAGGAAATTCTGTCATGGCTGGAGGGACAAGGGCACATCGGGGAGGGGTATGAGATGACAGTAGAAGGATGAATACAGCTGGTTCATAAATGGCACTTAACAATGAGCTAAGAATTTATCTCCATTCTCTCCCCAGAAGGTCTAGGGCTTTATAAAAGCAGGGACACAAACCAGATGGTAGCCCTGTGAGCACACTCCTCTCCGCCTCTGACTGACGGTTACCTGGAGTATTTCGATGATCTTCAACTTGGTGTCCATGACCATGATGTCCTCCTTCTCTGGCTCTGCCTGCTTCACGTTGCCTTCAGGGGCGGCAGCCATGGGAGTCATGGGTAAAAAGCCTCCTCCCCGGAGCACCACCTGGGTCATCAGCTCTCCAACCCCGTGGATGGACCGCATTACATTACTCCCTAGGAAGGGCCAGGACAGACCTCAGTCATGACAACATTTCGGGAGACTGCTTTTAGGTGCCTGGCAGGGGGCACAGGCTTGAGCATATTATTTAACAAGTCCCTGTTCCGACACATTCTCAGGACCCTAGGAACCAGAAAAGGTTAATACCCATCAAAAATTTGGGGATTCAGGAGTAGCGGAAAATACATGGGCTTTGAAATCCCCAAAGGGGCATTTTTGTGTATTAATTCACCTGCCAAATTTTACTGGTCATCTAGCACATGCTTGTTGCTTTGCACAAAATTAGGGGTACAGGAGTTAACAAGGCACAAATTGAGTGCTGCTACTAACACTGATTTTGAGTACACTGGATTACCTCTGAAGCTCAGCTTCTCCATCTCTAAAATGAGAATAAAAGAGCTCAATCAGAGGATGAGATGGTGAAAAATATGTGAAATAACAGCACAAGACCTGACAGATAGAGGGAGGTAAGGAGATGTACTCTTTCTCTTCTAGCTGTAGAGACAAGTTCAACAATTATCCAGAACATGAGTACCTAGTACGTGCCCACTCTGACCCTAAAACAGAGGAAAACAATACACATACAAAGGCAAATTTTCCTATTCACAGATTGGAAATACAAGTTTGGATTTTATTTCATCATATGCTAATATCATCATTAAATGCCTCACAACACATCAAATATGAGGGTAGGACATGTGTTCTTCAGAGATAAGCATTCAATTTGTTAGATAACTTTCAAATGGTTTGGCAAAATAGACACATAGACTCATATATAAATCTAAAGGAAATCGAGCAAAATGTGAATAATCAAGGACCCAAAGTTGTGGATCTATAGGTGTCTGCTGTGCTATTCTTTCAGCTTTGCTTTTTGTTTGAAAATGTCCATAATGGGGGCGCCTGGGTGGCTCAGCCGGTTAAGCATCTACCTTCGGCTCAGGTCATAATCCTGGGATCAAGCCCCGCATGGGGTTCCTTGCTCAGCAGGGAGTCTGCTTCTCTCCTGCTTGCTACTTGCCGCGCCGTACCGCCCCCCCCCGCCCCCCCTTCTGTGTGCTCTCTCTCTGCTCTCATTATCTCAAATAAATAAATAGAATTTAAAAATAAAAAAAAGGAAATATCCATAATGAAAAGTTCAGAAGAAAAGGACAAAGAGAGGACAGGACCTCAGAGGGAAACACATGACAAGAGTAGTAAGGGGAGAGCCTGGGAGGACGTGTCCCAAGCATGTGGGTGCCAGCAAATTCCACTCCTCTACTTTGCTGCAACATTCTTACCTTTATTCTCTTCTCCTTTTGCCATCTTGCTAATGGGGAAGATGGTTGTCACATGCACGCAGTCCAGTATGGCCAGGAGGATTTTGGTTAATCGAAGAAGGTCAGAGAAGTTGTAGAAACCGAAGTATATGAGATTCCTAGCTAAATTTACAACCTGTTATATTAAAACAAAAGAGAGAGAGAGATGGTATTTCATAAACTATACCCTTCAGTTTTATGTTGACTAGCTGATAAATGACTAATTCTGACCCTCGTTATGGTAAGAGAAGGCATATACTTTGCTGGCCATTTCTGATCAAATTTCATTTTGTTTCATAGGAGAAAAAAATAAGAAACAAAAAACTGCAAAGCTACTGACCTATTTCAATAACTAGCTAATCAACAACTGACCTAATCATGTGTCTGTGCAGCTTCCCAAAGGTATTACAGGGCCAGCCATGTTATAGCCAAAGAGAACACAGGTAACGATATTGCAATTCTCAGAAATAGAACTCCTCACAAGGAAAGGTGGTCTCAAAGAGAAACATTTTAACTCAAAGGTAACAAGGATTTATGTACCTCAAATGATTAATCTGTGACAGATCCCAAACGCAGTCTGTTTCTTTCCTGCCATTTTTAAGATAATGTACAGAATATACCTAATATTCCATCGTTTTACATGATACAATTCACCCTGGGTGGTACTTCTAAGAGCTTAACTACCATTAAGCCAAGTGACTGGTAACAGTTCTATTTTATTCTGGAACAAAATTAAGCTGAATTCCTTTTTATTACAAAACTAGAGTCTCATGATAGAAATCACCACATGCTAAAATATTTTCTATTTACCCGATAGAAGAACGACCAATGAAAAGCAGATAAAAGATCATTTCATCATGAATTACCTCAAAGGTAAGCTTATTTTTCTCCTTATCAGAGAAAGGAAACCTCTGACAAACCACATCTCTTAAATACTCCTCCACAAATTCCATGGTCTGTGCAAACCTCTCCTTAATTTCATCTTTGGAAGTTCCACTACTATCATAGCTAAAAGAAAAGGAGAAAGAAAAGGAAATCAAATTCCAAGATCTTTGCACTTCGGCCTTCCCCAGCTGCTCTGGCCGCAAAGCCAAGAATCCCTCCCCAACACCTCGTATCCCACCTTCTGTCCTCACTTTATTTTTTCCTCCTTAGCACCTATCACCAAGATATGGAATCATTTATCTTGTTTGTATCTCTTTTCCCCACTAGTGTAGAGATAGTGTTCTGGTTGGTTCACAATACCTTACTTAGGGCTGACACAAAGTAGAGACACATATTTGTTGAATTAAAAAAAGGGACAAGATATAAAAAATATAATCATGCCATCTTTTGCATTCTTCCAAAAAAAAGTAGTATTTGCCACACACTTTTTAATTTTAAGCTTAATGAAAAAAAAAAAAGACTTCACCTTGCTTCTATGATTTAATTAGACCTAACCTGACCTTAAGTGGTTTTTCTACCATGACACCAAACATTATGAGGTTTTAAAACAACATGAGGTCTTGGCAGGGAGAAGGAGCCAGGCTCACTCATCAATGGCGATCTCCGAGGGAATCTCAGACCACAGGCGGGCGTATTTCACGGGAGTGACTTGTTCCTGGGGATCTCGGTCCACGTGCATATGAAGCATGAGACGGCAGAAGGACGCCCTTAGGTCATAGGGCAGGTTCTCATCAGACATGCAGCGGAGAATGAGATCGACATCCAGCTGGCCTGATATTTCATTGATGGCCAGGTACTGGCGGTCTAGACACATCCTAGCAAAAAGGTTCAACTGATACCTGGAGAAAGGTAAAGTTATAGGAAGAAATCAGAATTCATTGAGGATGAATGGAAACACATCAGGACAGTCCAGATAGACCCAACTTTCATAGGAGTGACATTTGGTCACCTGAACTTAGACTGACATGCTTAAATGGCTTCTGTACCAGGCCAATAAAAGAACAGTTCAAGCTACACCACTAGTCATACGTGTCCACCCTGCTGAGTTGGGAGTAATTACGCGACTACTTGATTCCATTTTGCCCTTGTTTATTTTATGAAATAAATGGGGGAAAATGTTACATCTAAAATGGTTGTCTATTTCTTCAGCTGTTTTTTTATACAGTATAAAGACCATGTAGGAAATGTTAAAGGTATCTCCCATGTTGAGTCTAATCAGAAATTTTATAATACTCTTAGGATCTTATCTCATATAAGCCTACACTTTGACTTCTACATGAAAAACATGGTGTGCAAAGTAGGGGACTCATCCAAATGTCTTATGCTTTCTTCCTCAACCAACTACATGTGATCTTTGTCACCCTCCATACTGGACCAGGGAAGCATGCTTTCTCATTCACCCTCAGGAGAAGACATATCAAACATTAAAAGACTAAACAACTTCTCATGTGAAATAAGCCAGCCACTAGCTTCCAAAGTGGCAAATATTGGCTTCTGAATCTAAAATCCTATTTGTTATCAATAACCATGAGTTGAAAATATTCTCAATCTCACCAGATACCAGTGAATGCAGATTAAAACATGATTCTATTTCATGCTTATAAAATTAACAAAGATTAAAAAGCATCAGAATATTCAGAACTAGCAAAGACCAGGAGAAACAAAGTTCTCATTTACAACTGGTGGGAGTGTGCTCCAAAATATCCAATCTAGGATTGCTGAGTAAAGTTTAAAAATATGTATCCTTGCCAATTCAACAATTCCACTCTTGATATGAAATGGAAACTCTCATTCATAGGCACACTTTTGAATAAGGATGTTCCCTGACATGAAAAGCTAAACTGTGGCATACAATGGAATATCAAAGAGCAATGAAAACGTGGCATCATAAAATGGATTACTGCTCAGCTGTCAAAATTAGGCCGATCAACCTCCATTACCACGAACACATTACAGAAGCAACACAGAATCAATCAGGCAGCCTTCAGAATGGAACAGTACAGCACCATTTACATACATTTCTAGTATCAGGGAAAATACTCCGTATTTGTTATGAATGCACACTAATGTAGTAAAATTCGAACACACCAAGACGTAGAAGGGTACGCACCACAGGCACAAATGGGAGGGAGGACAAAGGAACGCAGGAGGTAACAGGGCGCCGTAACCGCGAAGTTTTACTTATTAAAAAATGCCATGAGCACTTCGCCATCTTCCCTTCTCTTATCTTTGCAAGGTTTTTATCGGCTCTTCCCCCCTCCCCTTTTCTTCTCCATTGCCTTCCCTGAGGTGGCAGGGCCAGCAGGTTTTAAAACTGGGACCAGGGAGACCTTGGGGCTGAAGGAGGTAACCAGCAGAGGTGGACAGTGAGCAAACAGGTATACACCAGGGCAAAGGCCAGCCAGGTTTCTCTGTTGCAGGATGGAGTTACGCACATGGAAAGGTGAAGGCTGCAATAACCCCATGGGTGTTGGAATGGAAGTACTGATATGGACTCACGATTTCATTATATATTTGTACAGACAGATATAGAAATAGAAACATGGGTGCGTGTATATAAATATGCATATATGTGTGAATACACACACTCATTTCCTAGCTCTGTCTGCAAAAGTTCTAGGAGGTTGGCACTGTTGTCTCTATTTTGCAGATTAAAGAACTGGGGCGTGCAGAGGTATGTAACCTGACCAAAGTCAAAAACCTCATATGTAGAAGGTCAGGATTTGAACCCAAGCAGTCTGAGCATACAGTCTGACTCCTAACTACTACAACATGCATAAACTTCCTGTAAGGGGAAACGGTAACTAGGGGCTATGCAAGCACACCTCTTCTGTCGACCTGGCCACATCTGGAAATCAATTTTAGATACTTACTTAGTCCCGTAAGTATCAATGAAACCTTACACTCCCAACTCCTAAACTACACAGCATTTGCTAGACAGGTGACAACTCGTGGTTCCTTGGAGCCATCGGACAAACAAGCAATAAATTCTCCCTCAATTCTTTTCAGGGCACCCCAAACCGAGCCCAGAGGGACTCCCTGTCACCTGTAGTAGCTGAGAACGTCTCGGTCTTCCTTTTGTCCTTCTTTAGCATCCTGCGCCAGTTCCCTGACGCTCTTGCTGCGAATCTCCTTGCTGCTATCCCTCCAGAAGAGCCACACCTCTTCTTCATCTTCTCCTGCCTCCAGAGCATTCTCTCCAGTAGAAACACCCTCAAATTCAAAACGAGAAAGAACCAACCTGGACAGTAAGAGGAAGAGGGAAAACTCATTATGTTGAAATACTTGCTCATGCTGGAATCTAGCTTCACTTTCAGCATGAAGATAAAATGAAAACCATTCCTTCCCTCAATGGCAGGATCACAAAGAGCCAAACATTAACTTCTTCATATACTTTATCCCAGTGGTTCTCAAGCAGGGTGACTTTGTCTGCCCTGCCCCCTCTCAAGGAGACATCTGGCAATATCGGTGGACATTTTCACATTTCTGTTTGTCCCAACGGAGTGGGAGGGGTATAATGGGCACCTACTGGGTAGAGGCCCAGGATGCTGCTAAATGCACAGGACAGTACCCCATGACAATTATTCAGGCCCAAATGTCAAAATGCTCAAGTTGCATTAGTCCAAGCCCCAAATTGTTATGCATGAGAAACAAACAAAAAAAAATCACTAGCTCAGGGTCTAATTGAGTTTGGGGTTTTGTTTTGATTTGTTTTTTCAACATTGGCCCTATTACTGGCACTGTACTTACCAGGAAACGGTTCCTTTGCTAAAAATGAATCACTACTATTACCAAAGTTTCTATGTACCACTAAACACTTTTTGAACAGTGATAACTTAAAAAGCTCTGCCCTACAGCGTCTTAATATCACCATTGAATTAGCACCTTCAAATTTTAAAACTGATTATCATACTTAAAGAACTTTAAGCTCTTAAAATGAAACTGAGTGTGTGCAAATGCTCTCTGGTGAATATATATCAGTTTTCAACCAGTGTGCAAAGTAAGTGCAGAGCAAACTTCATTTCCCTATCAAGGACCTTTGCCTCAGACAGATCCCATGCCAGCCCATCCGACTTCAGACCAAGTCTGAAGAAATCAAAGGGTTAAGTTCTATTAGTCAGGAGTGCAGGCATCCACTGGGCCACACATTCTCTACCTAAATCCCTTTCTCACCTGTATCTTAAATCCCAAGACCCCCACTCACTTGGTCTCAATCAGGATGTCGGCATTGGTTGGATTCAGCACAGCTTTACATATCAGTTCCTGGGTCACTGGGATCGATTTGTTCATGGACACACAGAGGTCGGAGAGATAATCTAAGAATCTGCCGAGAGAGAGAGAGCAAACAAGACATTTTCTGTAACCAGAGCAGAGGTTTGGCTCTTGGAGCCCAACTCTCTGCAAGTGGACAGATCCAACAGAGCATGCACCAAAGAAATCAGAGACAGTTTAGGTTTTGGTGCCAGTGTCCACGGCACCACCAGGAACCCAGTCGCTGTAAGAGAGGAAAGAAAGAAAGAAGCAAACGAGGAAAGATGACAGTGGCTGGGGCAGACGAGGAAGTGATGAGGCAAAAATGCACAAAACAGGGGTGCCTGGGTGGCTCAGTCATTAAGCGTCTGCCTTCAGCTCAGGTCATGATCCCAGGGTCCTGGGATTGAGCCCCGCATCGGGCTCCCTGCTCTGCGGGAAGCCTGCTTCTCCCTCTCCCACTCCCCCTGCTTGTGTTCCCTCTCTCGCTGTGAAATAAATAAATAAAATCTTTAAAAAAAATGCACAAAACAAGATAAGGAAGAAGCTCACGTAAGGGAGCCCTCACGTATGGAGGGGAAGCAGAGAGGCGAGGAAAGGCCCTGAGGCCTGAGTGCCCCAGCTGGAATCCCTGCTCTGATTCTCATTAATTATGTTCCCATAAGCAGTGTGACCTGGGGAGGTTTCTGGACCTCGCTGTGCTTCACTCTTCTCATCTACAGCAGAGGGTAATGTATAACCTCAGAGAACTGTCCTGAGGATTAAATGAGATAATTCATGGCGAGTGCTGACTTAGTTCACTCCCAGGTATGTGAGAATGCTCCACAAACTTTACTTACCTCTGTGGGTGGGAGGAGTCATTTTACAACAACACTATCAGCTCTCCAGTGTGATCATTCACGATAACTATATTATAAACTATTTCCCACTTCTAAAATGTTGTGGATCCCTTTCTTTTTTAAAGATTTTATTTATTTACTTGAGAGAAAGAGAGAGCAAGAGAGAGAGTACAAGCAGGGGGAGGGGCAGAAGGAGAGGGGAAGCAGACTCCCCGCTGAGCAGGAAGCCTGACATGGGGCTCAATCCCAGGACCCTGGGATCATGACCAAAGCCGAAGGAAGATGCTTAACCCACTGTGCCACTCAGGTGCCCTGATGTTGTGGGTCTTAATCAGGAGAAGAGGGAAGACAGTAAGAAGACAGGGAGATCCATGTAAATGAGAAAAAACAGAATTCTAACATAAAATAAAAACACTCAAGTAACAACTAAGTTTGCAAAAGACTCTTACTGATGATATTTGGGGGAGATGTTCTAACTGATAATCAGGGGTTGCTAAACAGTGACTGAGTGGCCAAAACTGTCATTTACTGTGCATCTACTAAGTATCAGGCACTTCCCATGCATTTATTCTCATTCAATTTTCATAACCATCCATTTAGCATAGAAGGAAATTAAAGCTCAAGGGGAAAGCGAAGGTCACCTAGCTGGTAAATATTAGAGCTAGGATTCCACTACGGGTCTATTCCAATACCATGTTCTTTCCACTACTCATCCAAGAGCCTCTCAAGGCCGGCCTAAAAGAAATCTGTCACTGGCAGCCCTCAAAAAGGAAACCTAGCCAAAAGCACCATGACTAGCTGAGTGCCTGCATCTTCAGTGCCCAGACAGCTTCCGCCGATCAGGCCCACTTCCGCCTCACCTGGGCTCCCTGTTCTTTCGCACCAGACTGACAAACGTGTCAATCTCAGCAGCGGTGATGTGTTTTTCCAGGAGTTTTCGGTTATTGTGAAGTAGGGCGGTGATCGTGTCTTCGGCCAACACATCATAGCCAATCTGCTTCTGCATGAAGCCAAACTGCTTGGCTATGTACTCCTTTTAAGGAAGAAAAGAGAGGTCAGCAGAAACAACAAAAGATATTAAGGTTAACCCAAAACTAAGGGAAGTAGCAACAGTCCCTGATGAAAATTATTGCTCATAAGGGAAATCCTAGTGGAGCATCTTTCCACAACTCTCTAATCTAGGACAGCAGCTGCAAACTCCCCCACATCCTTCATTCTACTAAACCCGCCACACAAATGTAATTAAGCAAATTATCCTGCATGTACAGATGGGCATTTTATTAAGTGCACAGGATAAATATTAATGTGGTGACTTATTTTTCTAAAAGGTCAAAGGCGGTTTTTCAGCTCTGATTTTATTGCTAATTCAAGAGATTTAACTGTGCGTTACTGCTCTGTACTGCTGAATAAACACACTTAAGCCTACCTAGGTATTTAGAACAATATTACCCCATTCTGTTTTCTTTATCTGGGGTGAAAATACATTTTTATAGTCAATGGGTAGCAGGAGCAAGTAGGAATACCTAAGCCAGGCAATCAGATTCACAGAACATATGAAAACACCTCTGGCTTCTCTCTTTGGGGATCAGACATGACATTCCATAAAAATATATGAGAACTCAGGGAAGCCTCTTGCAGATATTTGTTTGTTTCTATTCAAGGATATAGCCCTTCCCAAGACAGACTATTTGTGTCCTGAAAGTTCTGAAAGCCCTTTAAACTTGGCTTAATTTTTTTTAATTAACTCCAAAATCCTAAAAACTACTCAGGGTGTCCACAGAGGACCCTGGCCACTTTTCAGCCCATGTTCAATAAGGACGCATGTTTGGGAATTCACCAGCCTTCAGGGACATACTACTGTCAAGCAGCATAGAATCTATAGATAAAAAGCAAAGACAGTCCATGTAGCAGCAGTGAGAGGGACTGGGTGTTTTCATGTACAAGCAAAATGTGCTGGCACGCACCAGAGGCTCTGGGGCATCCTCATCTGAAGATGGCAGAGAGGAAGAGAATAAAATCTCTTTGGCACTATTGGAGTATGGTGTTAACACACTGCAGGTGGATTTAAAGCCACTGGACCACCCAAAGACCACCTGTCCACACTAATGAACGCAGCATCATAGGTATAGGACACTCTCAATTTCAACAGTAGTAAAGGCCAAGTCAAAAGCTTAGCAATACACGCTAACAAGGTTCTATCTGATACTTTAGAGCATTGCCTCAGCTTAACACTACCTTCATGACAAAACTTTAATTACAGGGGGAAGTTTAAATTTAAAGGCCAGATGTCGTGGCAGTCGAAAGTTTACAAACAAAAGCCTTTCGTAACACAATGCAGAGACTGGGAGTCAGGGTTATCAAAAGTGTCATCTGTGCACCTACAGTACTTCATGTCACAAAGTGCAGGGCTCCTCAGGCTCAGTCCTACTGACTTTAGGGCTGGATAACTGTTTGTTGTCCCGGGGATGTCCTGTGCATTCCTGGACATTCCTTCTACCCACTAGATGCCAGCAGCACCTCCAAGTGGTGACACTCATAAGGGTCTCCCGACATTGCCAAGTATTTCCTGGGGGACAAAATTAGTCCCAGCTGAGAACTACTAAATGTGGCAACACAGTTCACAGGTTTCCTTAAAAATCTCAAACTGATGGGAACCCCCAGAGAGGTTAGAACCTTTATTTTATGGGGAGAGGACAATATAGACAGTGCCATGACATACACAAGGACTTGGAATGTCATAAAACATGAGCCAAAACCAAAATAAAGAGAAAGTTACCAGCAGACATGGAGGATATGGAAGGGAGCAGGAAGAAAAGATTCTGCTCTACCTTTAATATAAACACATGCAATCACTTCCCTAAACCTTAAGGCAAGGTGCCATAAAAAACACTAGAAATGTCAAAAAAAAAAAAAAAAAAATCTCACTGAAAGGTGGCTGCAGAAGGGGACTTCTCAGGTATTTTTCTTAGGGACTCTGTCTTTTTCTCAGGCTTGCAAAAATGTATTTCCTTTCTAAGCGCAAACTTAATAAACCATTCTCTAGCAATTAAGTAACGACAGATATAAGACTTAAAACTCATGAGGCAAGTATATGAGCTTCGATCAATCCCGAATCCCAACCTGGTTTTTCCTGTAGTCTTGCTGGGAGTGTCTCAGGACCCTGTAGCAGAGCCGGCAGATATGTCTGAAAGGGGCATGCCGCTGGTCCCCAAGCTCCTCCAGCCGCAGCATGGGGCCATCGCCACAGTCCGTGAATGGGGCTTGTAACAACTTGAAGATCTGATTGTGAGAAAGAAGAACAGGCACTGCCATCATTTAGAGTGTTAATGGCTAGCCCTGTGTCCCAAACTAATATAAGCTCACAGGTGGCAGGCCTGCACCGGCAACTCTCTCTAGATCGACATCAATAACCTGAATATTATATGCAGTCCATCAACTGGGACTAGCTATTCACTGAAATCAGGCCACCTGGACCTAATTGGTCCTCAAACACTTGCAAGTATGGTGTGAAGGGCAACAGTGAAGAGTACAGACTCTGGAATCAGCAGGTTCTAGGTTGAAATCACACTCCTGCATTATTCCCTAGCGGTATAAAGCACAGTCGAGGTAACTTCTGGTTTTCTCCTCAGTAAAATGGAAAGAATACCACCCAGCTCCCGAGGGGATCCTAAGGATAAAAGGGGATAATAACTGTCAGTTGCATAAATATAGTGCTCAATGAAGGCTTCTGCCATGGAATCCGACCATTCTGGCCCCTCAAGGAATTACTATGGTGGAAAATGAGCATTGGCATGGAGCCTGAGATCTAATCTGGGAGTCATCTCATGAAACAGCTGGACATGATTTATTCTTGGACGGGAAATCCTTGCTGAAACATGATGGAGTGTTAATAAATTTTGTCTATCATCAACTGACAGGAGAAAAGATTCTCAAATCCCAAGTTCCTATGGAGAACTGTAAGACTAATAACTAATATGTTTTTCTTTGGGGTTTAGTGGCCAGGAATTTCTAAGCCAAGCATATAGCCAATGTATAGCTTTCCAGAACTATATGGTATGCATTTCTGTGCACTTCATCTACCCTTGTCACCTACCCCCCTATAATTTGTCTTTACACCAGTTTATTTAAATTTATGCCAAATAATACCATCTATACATATTCTATAAGCCACTTACTCATCCTTTATGGTAAGATTTTGTGGTGGTTTATAGAGTTCCCTATTTATCAAATACTCCAAATCTCCCAAACATACGAAATAACCTTAAGGACACACAGCACTTGCTATTACTTTTGATGAAAATAAAGTTGTCAAGTGAACTCTTCTTGGATTTCCTAACAGGTGAATGCTCACACATTGATATTCAACAAGTGTGTTTTCAACTGAACTGAGCTAAGAAGCCATGAAAAGACACAGAGGAATCTTAGATGCATATTACTAAGTGAAAGAAGACAGTCTGGAAAGGCTACGTACTGTATGATTCCCACTATAGGACATTCTGGAAAAGGCTAAATGATGGAGACAATAAAAGGACAGTGGTTGCCAGGGGGTGAGGGGAGGGAGGGATGAATAGACAGAGTATGGAGGATTTTTAGAACAGTGAAAATACTCTGCATGATATTATAATGATAGATATGTCATTATACATTTGCCTAAACCCAAAGAGTGAGTGTATAACACCAAGAGCGAATCCTAATGTAAACTACAGATTTGGGGGGATTATGATGTGTCAATGCAGGTTCAGCAACTGTAAGAGATGGACCACTGCAGTGGCGCATGTTAATGATAGGTAAGGCTATGCATGTGTCTGGGCAGGAGGTATATGTAAACTCTGTGCTTTCCACTCGCTATTGTTATGAACTCAAAACTGCTCTACAAAATCAAGTCTGTTTTCTCCAAAAGTCAGTTGATCAAGCGTTCCAGGTGGGAAACATCCATGTCCCTGTGTAAGAGCGGGGATCCCACCGATGTCTTACAAAGATCCCAGTACGTCGCATCTCACAGACCTGCTTGAGAATGTTCTGTTCTCTCATCAGCTTCTGCCGTTCTCTGTTGGGCTTGGAGAAGACCACTTCAAGTACATCTTGACCAGAGTTAGTGCCACCAGTGACAAAGTAAACCAAGTCTTCCAGCAGCTTGGTTACAGACCTTAGGGGGAAAGAAGCTATTAGAGATGGGAAATGTTCAACGTCCAATAGGTTGGAAGCTTCACCTTGGACGACTTGGGCCTAATGAGCCAGTTAAACACAAGCAGATCCATTCTTCCCAATTTCCCTGAAAGTGACAACCAATTACCAAAAAGTGTAAAATACACACAACACATTATTGTTCACAAAAGGATAACCACCTTCACAAGATAGGAGCCATCAAATTTTATTTCAGAGTAACACTGGCTCCTAACATTTAGTGAGGTAGTTCCAGAAGCCAAATTGGAGACAAAGAAAAAGACCGATCTTCAACTTCAGAGACTTTCAAAGAAGTGAATGTGGTTTCTGAAAACCACAGGTTGAAGCCACGTATAAATGCTAAGGCCTGCTCCTCTCATACAAGGCTGTTCAGAGTTGGTGTTTTCTCTTTCTGCAAGCAAGAGATTTAAAAAATCCACAGTGACTGAGGATGTGTCTGGTTCTTGTGTGAAGCCCTCACCTTCTTTCATTCTGGGTGATGGTGCCCTTCTCCAGCTTCCCAGCTATGGAGCCCAGCACCTTGCTGGCATCATTGGCAAAATCCAGGTCCCGAACCTCAGCAGGGGAAACTGGAACTATGGCAAATGCTTCCTTATCCTCCTTCACGGGGGAGGTGCCGATCTGAAAAGCAGAATGGTCTTTATGGAACTGTCTCTTGGACTGAGAGAGCAACACATTAATCAAACACTATATTTACACGACACTGGGCTATCCAGAGAGCTGGAGCTATCTTGCAGTTCAAATTAACTAGACATAGAAAAACATCTGGAAGGAAGTACCCCAAATCATTAACAGTTGTTACCTCTGGAGATTCTCACAGTGGGGAAGTGTGAGGCAGAAAATGGGCTGTGGTATCATTTTATACCTTCATTTGTTAAAGGAAGCATGTTAAGACTGTTGTAATTTAAAAACATGCTTATAAATACATAAGGAAAAAGCAAATGAGCAAAGTGGTAATTATTGACTCAGAGTATAAGGGTAGACAATGTACCATTCCTTCAGTTTTTCTATATACCTGAAAATGTTCATAAAAATAGAAGAAAAAAATTCCAGTGACCTCCCCCATCACTAAAAAAAAAATGTGAGAGCATCATTTCACTTTTTAAAAACAAAATCCCTATGTTTGTGAATTTATGCTCTATGACCCTAAAGAAGGTAGTGAAGGAGAGGGGGGTTCAGGGAGAGAAATTAAAGGGGCTGAGAGAACTTTCAAAAAATAAAAGTATATTTAAATACACAGAGAAATAAAGAAATAATAAAGATTGGGGAAAACCGACTAGGTATCTGATGTGCCTCAAGGCATAAGCAAACATTCCCCCAGCCAAAATCATCCTTCAGACAGATGTGAAATCCAGACAATTGCTCAACTTTTAGGGCAAAAGCCATGGAATAAAAAAGTTCTGGTTATTTCAAAAAGCCTGGGCTTGCTTTAGCCAGGTTCCTTGGAGAGAATTCTTTCACTGCATTCAAGTTTGTCCATGACCACACACTGGCCAAGCCAACAAAACGCAGTCCCTACGCCCCCATCTGTTCTCCAAGGAGCCCTTTCATTAGGGAACACAAGACCAAGGGAGGCAGCCAAGTTCCAGAACTCACTTTCAGCATCACAGGTTTTTCTTCCTCCTTGTCGATGGGGATATTTGTGCTGTGAACCCACGTATTAGTGCACAGGTGTCTGAGCCGGACATAGGAGTTTCTAACGGGGGGAGAAAAAGGACTTGAGGGACAGGAATTTTTAGGTTTTCTACAGCCACTGGCCTAGAATACATTCTATCAAAAAAAAAAAACGGATACCAAAATGGTGTTTTGCTACATACACAATACACACAATATAGACTGAGAAGCAAATGGCCGCACACTGAGATATATTCTAGTGTATTTACAATAAGAAATCATTCATCAGGATTCTAACACTGGGATATGCTGTATTTCTAAATATAAGATCACTCCTATGAATGAGTATCTCAGAACAAACTGAGGAGACAAAGCAACAACAAATATTTCCTGAGTATATATTAATGCATACCATGAGAGGTGATAAAGCAACACATGAAATTTTCATATGGATCAAAAAAGCAAAAAATAAAATTACTAGGATAAAATATGAGTTAATACTTAATAATCTTGTGGTAGGAAGGTCCATAAATTTTAAAAGTCAAAGATGGATACATCTTATAATACAGTTTAAATTTTATATCTTCCGTAAAGCAAAAAAAACAAAAATAGAAACAAAAACAAACAAAAAAAAACCCATCAGGAACAAAGCTGAAAGGAAAAGGACAACCTGGGAAAATGAAAGAATACCACATAGCATAAAAAGGTTATTAATCTGCATTTATAAAGAGATCTTTAAAATCAGTAAGAAAAGAACATGAATACTGGAAATGAAAATGAGACTAGGACATAAGCCAGTAATTTAATAAAGCAATATAAATGGCCAATAAACTTGGAAGTACACATTCAATCTCCTTAGTACAATTTATATAAATTAAAACTATGTATCATTTTACTCTACCATATTCCAAAGATCTTAGAGACTGACATAACCCAGTATTTACAAGAGCTTAGGGAAATCACCTCTCCTCACACTCCTGGTAAGAGTGTAAACAGGTGAAACTCTGCAAGGGAGTCTGGCACTTTATAAAACAAGTAAAATGTATCTACCTTTTCACCTAGCAATCCCATTTTTAGATTTTTCACTTAAAATGACAGCCCAAGTACAAACTGGGGCATAGAGACATTCAACAAAGCATTATCTACAAGAGCTGTAAAAAATCCAATGTCTCAATAATGGACTAGTTAATTGTAGTACATACACTAGAATACTAAACATTTAAAGTGATTATAATCCATATATACTTGGAAATATGTACAGAACATACTCAGGGAAAAAATGTTAAAAATAGCTTATAATTCTATTTATGATAAATTATATACATGTTAATCTGTGTGCCCAGAGACCTGTCTAAAACGACATAAACCATAATGTTAACAGTGGTTATCTCTCAATAGTTAAATTTTATGTAATTTTTATTTGCTTTTTTGCTCTCTGTGATGTTAACACATTTTTGTTGTTTTTTTAAAGTGAACATGGATAATTTTACAATGTTTTTCAATTTGCTTTAAGGAAGTAGTAGAAATAATGGCATAATTCTTGCATCAAGAATCTACCACATTAATGAGACAAGATCAATGAACACCAAGCAATAGTAAGTAATGGGGGACAGTCAAGGTAAGTACTGAAGGACCTTTAGAAGAGGAGATCAATGAGGCTTCAGAAAGTCATGGAAGTTTTTTGTTACAGAAAACTTGAGTTGGAACTTTGAACATTGTTGGACCTGGAGCAGACAAGGGGTCCCTTGCGTTAGGGACGTCGTTTGTGTTAAATGGAATTTAGAGCAATGGTATAGACATGGAAAAGAGGTGAGGGTGGGGAGAGCATCAAACCAGACACCTATCTTCAGTACATCCTCTCTGCCTTCTGCTTTCCCTCATTCTAACTGCCCTGAACATTGTAAGTAAGGGCAAACATAGTGATATTTACGTAAAATAGAATGAATACACATGAAACAACATGACCAAGAAATCTGACAGAGATTTGTAATTCTTTTTCTTCTGAGTGACTTGGACTCATTTTCTTAATTTCAAAGTATAACCAAAGCTTGGAGCTTAGCTTTTAATTGGATGATTACATTCTATAAAGTTCTAGGTCAAATTATATTTAAGACACAAAAGTGATTCTATCAATTCATCCCAAGTCCCATTCCCAATCCTTAATTTAAAAGCCATGACATCAGGACAGTTACAAAACAGCCACAAAGTTGGATGCTCTCCCAATGTTCATTTAATTCCTCTATTTTACATATATTGCAATTTTATTATCTTGTTTAGTATATCCAGGATTTGCCATTATCCTTTTCATTTTCTCTTGGAAAGATTCTTTTAAACAGTAACTATCACAAAAATTCTTTTGCTGATACCATTTCAGAGACATTCATTTATCTACTTTCAGACTTCCTGATCTTCAAACAAGCAATATTTAGCACAACTTTAAGATTCAGGGGAATGAGTGTACTACCCCTAAGGTTTTTTATCCCTCCACAGGACCAATGAATAAGAAAGCCATTCAATTCTGTCTCTTGGGTTGCTGGTCAAAGGCAAGAATGGATAAAAATTTTTAAAGTCCAATATAACTGGTAACTAACACTGGCAGACCATACTGGACACTTTTTCCATGGTGAATACAGACTTCCCTTGTTTAAGAGTTTAGAATCCATCTACCTATGGACAACTGTCCACCAAGAGTTTTCCAAAAGAGAAACAGAGATGAATCAAAGTGGATATAGAAGCAGGGTCTCTAACCAGCCAAAGCTGCTTGGCCATCTGACCTAAAAGCTTGGACTCAACTTCCCCCTTCCTACAGGATCATGTGGATTTCCAACCCATTGGGGAATATGGCCAACTAGCACCTTACTCCCCTTGCCAAGGGAACGCCACGAAGCACCTTCTAATAAAACAATGTGATATTTCAAATCACAGGGTCCTGTTCTTTGCTAGCCCTCGCAAACTAAAATATTTAGCATGTAATATAAATGCCATTCCCTTGTCTCCTGGGACCTAACCAAATTCATTAAATAACTACCAGAACAGAGGACAAGACAAATGGAAAATTACTTAAACAAAAATGCAATTGGGTTCTACATACCTGTACTTATCTAGTTAACAAGTCAATGAGAAAGGAAGTTTTTAAAAAGCTATCTACTGGGGCACCTGGGTGGCTCAGTCGGTTGAGCATCTGACTATTGATTCCAGCTCAGGGTCATGAAATTGAGCCCAGCATTGGGCGCTGCGCTCAGTGTGGAGTCCACCTGGGATTCTCTCTCTCCCTTTGCCTCTGCCCTTCCCCCTGTACTCACATACACTCTCTCTCTCTCAAAATAAATAAAATCTTAAAAAACATAAAAAGCAATGTCCCATACTACAAACCATATTTTAAAGGGATCTCAAAATGGATCAAAGCCCTAAGAGTAAAGAGCAAAAACTATAAAACTCTTAGGAGAAAACATCAACATAATTGTTTGTGACCTTGGAATGGGCAAAAGCTTAAGCAATCAAAGAAAAAATAGATAAATTGGACTTCAACAAAATTAAAAACTTTTCTACTTCAAAAGACACCATCCAGAAAGTGAAAAGACAACCTAGAGAATGGGAGAAAATTCTTGCACATCATATATCTGGTAAGGGGTTTATATCTAGAATAAAGAACACTTAAAATTCAATAATAAAAAGACAACTCAATTTTTTAAATGGGAAAAGTTCTCCTAAGATGATACACAAGTGGCCAAAAAGCACATGAAAAGATGATGAACATTATTAGGCCTCGCAGAAACGCAAATCAAAACCACAATGAGGTGCCACTTCACACCTACCAGGATGGCTCACATAAAAAGACAGTAACAAGTACTGGAGAGAGAGAATGTAGAGAAATTGGAACCCTCACACACACATGGTAGAAATGTAAAATGGTGCATCCATGTTGAGAAACAGTCTAGCAGTTCCTCAAAAGGTTAGACAGTTACCATATGACGTAGCATTCCACTCCTAGATATATACCCAAGACAATGAAAACTGTGTACACAAATGTTCACAGCTGCATATTAGCCAAAAAGGGCAAACAACCCAAACGGCCATCAGGTAATAAGTAGATAAATATGGGGCGCCTGGCTGGCTCAGTCAGCAGAGCAAGCAATTCTTGATCCCAGGATCATGAGTTCGAGCCCCACGCTGGGCACAGAGATTACTTTAAATAAATAAACAAATAATATTTTTTAAAAAGAATGGGTATTAACCCCTTTTTTAGAAAAATAAAATATGAAAAAGTGGATAAATACAATGTGGTATAACCACATAATGGAATATTATTTAGTGATAAAATAAAATGAAATACTAATACATGCTACAACATGGATGAGTCTTAAAAATACTAAGTGAATGAGCCAGTCACAAAGGACCACATGTTACATTTATACAACATGTCCAGAACAGGCAGATCACTAAAGACAGGACACAGGTGAGTCTAAGGCTGGAGATGGAACACGGGGAAATGAGAGTGATGGAGAAAGGATATGGTGTTCTTTTTGGGGAAAAATGTTCTAAAACTGTGATGATAGCTGCCCAACTCTGCTCATCCCCTAAAAACCACTGAATTGAGCACTTAGGTGAATTGTATGGCATAGGACTTAGATCTTAACAAATCTGTTATTTAAAAAAAAAAAAAAAAAGCAGTCTAAATCAGGAGTTACAACCCTGGAGAATGCAACGCTGTGCACATACTTGAGATTTTCTAGAGAAACATGTCTAGCTCTCCCCAGATTCTCAAGGAATTAACAACCCAGCAGAGTTTAAGAATCAAGTAAACCTTTAACTGGATGGCAATGGAAGGCCTCCCTGCAATGTAAAATCTCTTCTACGTGGACACTGTCCTCCGTTCATCACTCCAACAGCACGAGAGAAGCTTCTCTTCTGCTGATGGCACCCACACCGCACTTACCAGTCTCACCGACAGGTTAAACAGGGAAAGGGCAAGGACATAGATGAATAACAAAACATAAAGTGATACTCAGGGAGACGGCCCATGTGTAAATCCTACAGATGCCAATGAGAACTGCCCCCAACAACCCTGTCTGTCTTCAACATTTAAGACTTTGGGCTCTGCAAAAGGGATTGGCTGACGTGTGATGAGTCGCTTGAACTCTCTGAGCTTCAGCGTCTTTATCTAGAAGAAGGGGCAAATAGGGATGCCTGGGTGGCTCAGTCGGTTAAGCGTCTGCCTTCAGCTCAGGTCATGATCCCAACGTCCTGGGACTGAGTCCCGCATCGGGCTCCCTGCTCCACGGGGACCCTGCTTCTCCCTCTGCCTCTGCCTCTGCCTCTCTCTCTCTGTCTCTCATGAATAAATAAAATCTTTAAAAAAAAAAAAAAAAAAGAAGAAGAAGGGGCAAATAGTAATACCAGGCTCACGGGGTGGGGAAGGGGGGGTTGTGAAGATGAAATTATGTAACACAAATAAAAGTACTTAGCATTGAACATGGCATGTAGTCAGCACTCAATAAATGTAAGCCATTATTAATAATATTGCTGCTGATTTTGGTGTTAAGCCAAAAGTGTTAAGTTTTCATCGCCCTTAGAGTCCAGTTATTCCTTCCACCAAAATGCATTCTTATGCAACCAAACTAAGAGTTAAATTTAACAAAATAACCAAAGAACACCGGTCTGACTTCTCAATACTCTACTACATACTCAGTGAACTACAAATATTCCATTTTCCAGAATTTCTTTACAACTGTTTATTCAGTTGACTAGGAGACCTCTCAAGTTTGGCAGTGAGGACATGAGTAGAGGAAACTAGAAATATGGAGCTACTTGAGCTTACGGTTTGACTTGTTTACCTAAATAAAGCACTTCTTATCCAACTCCTGAGAACTTGTAATTAATGAGCCATAAAAAAACCAGCCAACATTCCAATGGGCAACCAGAACAAATCCTTTACAAATGCTTCAAGGAAGGCAGTATGATTTGGATTCCAAGCAGCCCAGCCAGGCCACGTACACCAGCGCTGACTCACTCGGGATAAGCCATTTGAGATTCATACCTCGGAACAAGGCTGTCACCTCCACGGAGAGTGGTGGGGTCTAGTTCAAAAATGGAGGAGATGTCATTGCCCTCAGGCACAGAGACCAGGGAGTACACCATCTTTTCTTGGGCATTTCGCAACCTGCTTCGAGAGGCGTCCTGATCAGGGTCCACCTGAGGAGGAAAAGTCATCAAGTCATGGATTTTGCACGCCAGACCCTTCCCTCACTACAATCACTGCACAGTCCACAGGAACAGGGGAGAAACAATAGCGAACATCAGCAGTTGGCAGGAAAAGAACCACAGTTTCAGAGCAGTCATGAAAGATGACAGTCGGCCACCCACGCCAAGAATATTTACACTCTACCTCCTTGTGTTGCAATAAAAATGTTTAAACAATGCAGGGTTACAGTAACAGATGCCCATGGAAAGAGTGCTATATAGGTGATGAAGGAGTCCGTATGGCTACATCCGTCTGCAGTAGTTGGAAGAGAAAAGAAGCTCTTTGAGAAAACTCATCCTGTGGATTTGGTTATGGGTCATTGTGTTAATCTACGGTTAAATGGTCTAGCAATAATAGGATACATCTACTTCCCAGGAGAAAAAGTAAAATAAAATAAGTCTGAATCCAAGTGTTCGTAAGCAGAGATCCCAGTGTGGCCAAGAAAAATATTTGAGAAGTCAGACTAGCCCTGAAAAAAACATTCGTAATTAATCAAGGAGCGCTGCCGATGACAATTCAGGGGAAAAGGGGCCTCTCTTGCTATGTAAGGGATTTGGCGGAGGCTGAAGAAAATCTCTGACAGTTAAGACTAATGAACAATGACGAAAGCTTTCCTGAGAAACTATAAAAACACATTCTCGTTTCCAGAGCCCGTCTGCCTGAGCGGATTTAAGCAGCATGCTTAGACTGTCATGTCCTCTCACAGGTTTTGCAAGGTGCCTCCCAGCGCTGTGACTCTACGTGGGATTATTTTTAATTTTTAACGTCCTTGCAAGAAGACAACATCCACTTGCATCTGCTGGGAAAATCACATTTTCTTTGTCACTAACTTGCTTTGCTTGGGCTGAGGCACTGACTCCTTTCCAAATGGGGAATGGATAAAATGAAATCAAGTTCAACAGGCAAAGGAGAGAGCATGAGAGAATTTATTTCCAGGGCCTGACATCTAAGATCGCAGGCAATAGTCTGCTCTAGGAGTTTATCGGCAGCCCCAACTTCTGTCTGAGAAAAGGAAGAAGGGAGTGGGGGGGTAGGGCGGAGAGGGGGATGGAGAGAGAGATAGGAGGGAGGAATGAAGGAGGGGAGAGAGAGAAGGAAAGAAAATACAAATGCTTCTTTTAAGCTCTGTGTCTTCCTCCCTATGTCCTCTCCTCTCATACTTTGTAGCACTACCTAAACAAACCCACAACTCATCGTTCTATCTACCCTCAAGTATGAATCAAGGGGAGAGCACCAAGTACCTCAGTTCAAGAAAAAGCTCAGTCCTCTTCTAACTACTCTGACCTGCAAAGTCTTCCACACACCACTTTCAAAATAAACCCTGACCTGATTCTGGCTTGAGACACATAGCTCAGCTATACAGGCTGGCAGTTCAATTTCAGACCTGCCGGAACACTGAAGAAAAATTAAAATTGCACAGAGTGCCTGTATCTGGACCTGTGACTGAGCGACAGCATCTTCGCGTTGTGTGCAGTCGGCGTTTGCCACCTAGTGGGAGGAAAGGTGCAAGTACAAAAGGCTGCGAGACAAGAGCCAGCCTGGGGTTGTCCTTTCTCTCCCTCTGGCGTCAAGCATGTGGCTCATGGGGGCTGCTAAATTGAGAAGGATGAACTCAACAAGCTAAGTAAGATTCCAGGCAAAGGTTGCTACAAGCACTGGATGCCAGTCTCGGGAACATACGTGACCCACGAGCAGAACAAAGTTTCCTCTCCCAAACTTTCCCAACTCCAGCTTTTCTGCTCAAGTTTCCCGGCCCACAAGAAGGTGAGGGGTGCAGGACTCTCCCAAGGCTAACAACTTCCCCACAGAGGCAGGAGCTGGGCCACTGGCCTCGTTGGTGCAGGGTGAGCCCCCCAACCCCTCCTCCATATGAAGACTGCCACCCAAGCAACATCCAAAGCAGCCAGAGCAATGCAGTCTGGATCTGCACCCAAGCCTGCTGGCATATTCCACCACCGTGGCATGGAGAAACATGAGAAAGTAGAAAGATGACTGAACTCTGAGAGAACCGAGACATGTGACAAGTTAGGACCATGCTCTGGTTCCTCATCAGTCCTACAGACATCATACAGTCTCCCCTAACTCCTTTCACTGCACTGCTGTGCAGCCCAGATGAACTCATGCATGTAAAGGCACTAAAAAATGCTACTGATCTTGTGCAACTTACACAAATGCTACTTACTGAGCGCTTACTATGGGCCACACCTTAGGAACCACACCTCAGCTGGTCCTTACGACAAGCATATCCACCACTTTCACAGAGGAGGGAAGTGAGGGCCAGAGAGGGGAACGTAGTTCCTTCAGTCACACAGCTCATCCAAGAGGGGGGTCTGCTACTTAGACCCAGCTCTGCCTCACTTCCCTGCCCTGCTTTGGATCACTGCATTCTTCCTCCGGCACTACAAATGCTGGACCTCCCCGTGCCCACCAACAGGCCAGGAGAGCAGCCCCGTTCCTCACAGAGCTCAAGGTTCAAATGGACATCAGCTCTCACTGGCCAAAGCTACAGCACTCCTTCCAAGTCATCTCAGAGAGGAGACTTCCTCTGTGTTACAGCCCAGATGGCCATGATAATACCATTAGAGGCAAGTCCCACAAAGGCAGTTCTTTCTCTCAAAATCAAGAAGGTGCAGGGACAAGAACTGCCTTATGAAAAATGGCGCCCTTGCTAGTCCCAGCCTCTGGAGACCGGCCACATGAACACTACACACCGATGTTGGGCAAAGATTTCCCTGCATGTTGGCAAGAAGTCGGGCTAGGTCAGTGCTCTCAACCTTCCAGGCAATGTGGAAGGGCAGCTTTCAAAATGAGCTCTGGAAGTGAGGGTGAGGAAGATGAAAGGAAGGAACAGGACCCTCAGCTGCTCCCTCCAGAATTGGAAAAGACATGAACTCCTGCAGCAAGTCCGGGAACTCAGGATGTGAAGCCCTCGGCTAGCACTCCTCTTCCTTCCTTCTGAAGCTAACATTCTATCCAAACATAACTGCAAGGGTCATCCTTCCCACAGAATTTGGACCTTCCAAAGACAACTGCATTCTGTATTATGTCCACCCCAAACCCCTTTATTCATGGATCCACCTTAAAACCTGTAAGTTCTTCCAAAATTTTACCGCCCCCCACCCCACCCCGGCAAAAAAAAAATAAGCTCAATACCACCTACCATATTCACCAGAGATGATCACATGAACACACAATGTCAGAGTAGCAATTATTTGCATTTTTTTAAATCCTAGACCAGAATGAAGTGTTTTATTGATAGCCATCATTTCTATATAATACAACCACTGCCCTCTTTAACCCATAGTTGTGGACAGTTCAACCCTTGAGTGCCTCCAAATCAGCATTAATTGGTTATATGGCTTCTAAAGAAGGATCCTGTTGGCATTAAATTCTAAACCACATTATAAAGTTTATTTCTGAGTTTGCAGAAAGCAAGGACAGATGGTTAGACAATTAAGTGTCTAATCAGATGTCAGGAGCACCATGCTTCATGTGTTACCTCCATCATCTAAATGACACTATCCATCTCACACACTCATTCCCTGAAAAAATCTGGGTGAGTCATAGATTGAGGTCAACAGCAATCAGATATTCATTTGTAAAAGGCCGACTTCTTAAGGGGCCATCTCTCTCTCTAACCTAGGGGCATTCCAAGAGACACCATCAACTTCTACAACTTAATGGTGGAGACCCCTTGACGAAGCACACAGAAGGAGCATCATCTGACAGTCTTGGACCAATCAGAACACAGGAAGATATGACTGCCCTCAAGGGAAGCATAGAACAAGACCCTCTTTTAAGTCATCCTAAGGTGTCCCCTTCCCCATCACTCAATGACAAATGGCAGTTTCTTCAAGGGGATTCCAGATCATTTGGCCTCACCCTACCAGATGGAGACAAGAAGGCTCTTGCTCATACTTACTGAGGGCTGAAACTCCAGGCATTCTTCCTCAAAGTCAGGGTCTACCTGATGAAAAAGAATCATTAGGAAATTAAAACATCCATTGATTTCTCCAGGACTCGGCCCCACTTGCAGGAGACTTCAAGGCCTGCGAACATCTCTGAACAACTAAAAACTTGTCCCTTCCCTCTGTTCATGAAACCAGCATGCCACAACAACACACATCACATGAGTACAACAGACACGGAACGATCTACCAGTCACCAAAAGACGGCTCTCAAGTGTTGACAGAAGAACACAATGAATTCACTAGCAAAGCAACAGTTACAACCCTGAGATAAATAAAAGATCAGTATTCAGTCATTGATAATCCTTAGTTTTAGTCAGAAATAAAAAATTTGTGGCCTCCAGCAAGAGTTTACACTCGCTTCAGAACATAACAAATAATGCAAATACCATTGATCTTTGGCAAACCACGTCATCAACATTTCTCACAGCTGGTTAGCTGGGTCCATAATTCCTTATGGCTTCATTTTCAATTTCAACTTAGTCTTGACCTCCAGTTCTTAAGTATTTCAAAATCATCACTTCTTACAAGAATCAGGCATCCCAGGGGGTTCAGCACATTTAGATTCAGCCTTCTTTGGGGTCAGCTGCAGAAGCAATACTGGCACCCACGCATCACCCTGAAAAATCTCTGAGCCATCCCACAGTGGAACCAGACAATGGGAGGTATCTGTTGATGTACGACTAGAATCTGATATGAATGTGTATCGTACACCTTCTAGCAGATCAGAGTAAAACTCAGCATCTGTCACACAGTATGATGGCTCCTTAATTTAACACAAAAATTAAAAAGTAAATTCCTCCTGTCCTTCAATACTGAGTCTTGCCTTTCCTCAAAAACCCTTTACAGACATTTAAGGTAAAGTTAATTTCCTTGATTTTTGGCATTCTTGCAAGTAAAAGACAAGACCCTGTCTATTCCACTAGTGCTCTGAGAACCAGAATACTTGTAAAATTGTCTAATTCTTCGTGTCCTAATGCTTCCAGCTTTACATACCATGTTTCACTACAGCTGAGTCTTGGACATTCATGTTAGGAGCAGGGCTGGTAGATAAGATGTGGGGAGAGCAAAATGCAAGAGAAAAAATTTCTATAATCCTAAATCCCAGATTAGCATTCTTTTCTTTGTTTTTTTAAATCTACTCTCTTAGCAACTTCCAAATATACAGTATAATTAACTACAGTCATCGTGCTGTACATTACATTCCAATGACAGTATTATTTTCTAATTTGTTTTCTCCCCATATCTTGATCAAAATCCCTGTGAAGTACTAAAATGTGTTAATCATCTTTACCTTTTCTCGTCTATAAGCAGGGAAATGAGGCAGGAGGAAACAAAAAGCAGAAGGAAAAGCAAGGTGACTGAGCATCTAACTACCCAATGGCCACAGGTAAATGAAGAGAAAGGAATGTCTCAGGCTTGAAAGAAAAAGACACAGAGGCTGCTCCTTACCTCTGCTGCTAAGTAATGCCCTGTAGCAAGATGCTTGAAACGGAAGAGGCTGTTCCAATATCCTGCTCCACCCCGACACGGGTCATGTTGGACCACCTACAAGAGGAGAAATGATTAACAGGAGTGGAAATAATGTCAACCCATATTAAGACAACACTGAGACTTCACACATAAGTCATAGTTCAGCAGTGATATTTACTAGCTAAAAAAAAAATGAGTATCTTCAAACAAAGCCATTGCAAGTATCATATGTAACGTCAGAGGTCAAACATATGGAAGTGTTATGTTTCTCCAAAGAAGAAATAGTCTCCCAGTTAATACGAAATGATTCCAATAAAAAGCTGAATGTTTTTCAGATTATTTGCTTTAATCATAATAAAGTAGAAGTTAAGATTCTACAATTCATCCATAAAAGGCATGACAAATAAAAAGAAATTTCAGGGCGCCTGGGTGGCTCAGTCGGTTAAGAGACTGCCTTCGGCTCAGGTCATGATCCTGGAGTCCCGGGATCGAGCCCCGCATCGGGCTCCCTGCTCTGCGGGGAGCCTGCTTCTCCCTCTCCCACTCCCCCTGCTTGTGTTCCCTCTCTCGCTGTCTCTCTCTCTGTCAAATAAATGGATAAAATCTTTAAAAAAAAAATAAAATAAAATAAAATAAAAAAATAAAAAGAAATTTCAGAGGACACTGTGAAAGCATTCTATACTTGTACTCATGTGCTGAAACACATAGATAAGCCGGGGCTCTGAAACTTGAAACTCACACAGCCTGGGCCAATTTACCATAAAAAATACATCTAACTTCAGCTTCTGGTCATGACGGTATAACTGGCACTGGTAGTTGGTGCCATGAACAATTAAACACTGCACAAAATATATGAACTTGCTATAGACAATTAGAAAACTGGATAAAATACAGGAAACAATTGTGTTCAGATGTTGGACAACAGGCAGTACACAATTGTGATCTCTGAGAAAGGGGAAACAAAGTGATCTTCATGAATATTCCAGCTTTCTGCCTTAATGTTCTCTCTGGATGGTAGTGTTGGGAAGAAGAATCCAAGCAGAAGACACCGGTCTGAGTTGAGGAGATACATCAGAATTTAGGGAGACTGAAGTGGCTGGAATTTGCTGGGGCAGAATACAGAGCTACCCAGAGAAAAAGCTCCAGACATCTACCCAGGGGCCTCCTTGAGTTTTTGGTTGAATACCAAGTTGCATATGTGTAAGTTGAGACCACACAAGGCCAAATGAAGAATGACAGGAAAGCTGTGAGCTCAACGTTCTCATTGCTCACTTGGGGCTGGGTGGCGTTCTGAGAGATTCCATGGAACACCTGGGGCATTCAGCAAAAATGTCAAAAGGGTTACACCTTAGTAATGGGGCCAATCCAGCCCTAAAAAAAGAAAAAAGACTGTAACACACTTGATTTAGCAAAGCTTTAAAATAAGACTCCAAAGCCTCAAACTGATTCACAAGTAACTTTACTGTCTAACAAAACAAAACTCAAAACTCTTTAAAGGAAGACAACAAAATACAGACACTCCACAAAGTAGCACCACAATGTTCAGCATATAATCATGAAGCACTGGACAGATAAGAATCAGGAAAATGTGACCCAAAAATTCAGTGACCTGTCAGACAATATCAAATGATCCAGCATGTCTGTGTGGGTTGGTGGGGGCAGGAAAAATATTTGAGAAAAAACGAAACCAAATTTTCCCATTTTAATACATATACAGATTCAAGAAACTCAGTGAACTCAAAGCCAGGATAAACACACACACATACACACCTACACACCCACCCACCAAGGCACATCATGATTAGATTAATGTAAACCAGAAATAAAAAGAAAAATCCTAAAAGCAGCTGGTGGGGGGGCGAGGGGGTGGGAGCACTTTATACAGAGAACAAAGGTAAGAGACCACTGAATTCACATCAGAAACAATGCACACAAGATGACAATGGATACACAACTTTTAAGTACATAAAGAAAAAAACTGTCTACCTAGAATTCTGTATCCAACAAAAATAGCCTTCATAAATGAAGGCCATGTGGAGAAACTGGAACCTTAACACACCACAGGGGGGAGTATCACCTAGTGCAATCTGGCAATTCTTCAAAAAGTTAAACAGCATTACCATAGGACCCACAATTCCACCCCAAGAGAACTGAAAAACCTATGTCCTCACAAAAACTTGGTACGTGAATGTACACAGAAGCATTATTCAGATGAGCCCAAAAGTAGAAACAATCCAAATGCCATCAGGTAACAAAATATGGTATGTCCATACAATGGAATGTTACTTGGCAATAAAAAGGAATGAAATAATGATACACGTGGCAATATGGTTGAACTTTGAAAACACTGTGAACTAAGTAAAAGAAGTCAGATACAAAGGATCACATTGTAGTATATCATTTATAAGAAACGTCCAGCATAGACAATTCTATAGAGACAAGAAACAGTGATTGCCAGGAGGGGAGTGGTTTGAGGAGAAACAAGTTGTGATCAGTATGGATACAGGGCTCCTCTTGGAGTAATGAAAATGTTCTAACATTGATTGTGGTGATGGTGGCCAAACTCTACAGACCTAAGTCAAACCATTAAATTGTACACTTTAAATGTAGGAGTTGTATCTCAATGAAGCTATTATTGAAAAAAAAAAAAAACACAGATTTTTAAAATGAAGGTGAAATACATTTCCTCATTTTCAAATGAGAGCTAAGAGAATTGGTCACTAGCAGGCCTGCTGTACAAGAAATGCTCTACATGGTATTGTCTTCCTTTTTTTTATTTTAAAGGAGCATTTATGATTCCAGAATTTGCAAGAAAAATATTAAAAAAGAGACATTCAATGTTTTCCAAGGATATGCAGGGAAAAACCGGCAGAAAACAACTTTTTAGGGAGTAAGAATTAGATAGCTGTTTCTTCTCAGAAGAAAAAAAGAGACAGAGAGAAGGTGCTCTGAAGTGGACTTCTGAGTTAAGTACCTGAAGTTTTAGAAATCCAGACCTCAAACACCCTCCACACAAACTTGTGATCTTTCATTCATTTCTATCAATTTAGAAGTGAATAAGACATGGTACCTGCCCTTAAATGTACTCAAGTCAGCCACAGTGACTTCTGCGGGTTTCAGACTTTTTTTTTTGGTTGGTGGGGTTTATGACAACATTTTAAAGCAAGATGCAAAAATGTTTGTAAAGTGATGTCAACTGTGCAAAAATAACCTGCTCACAGAACAAACAGCTCCATGGAAATGGGCACATTAAGTTAATGAAATGGTTTACTTCTTCCTTTCTTCCCATATTTTCAGTTTTTCTTTAGTTTCCACTTACTCGTTTAAATTCAGTTAAGAATTTTTTTTTTTTTTGGCACTAGTATCCAAATCACACATGAAAAGTGGTTCTGAAAGACTGTTTTGAACGTATAAAACACTGTGCTGAGTACAGTGGTGACATCAGTGAACAATGACAAAGGTCTAGCTCACAATGGGTTTAGAATCTAACAGGACTGACAGTGTCTCTATGTAGGCACTAACTAAAAAACTCCCAACAAGTGCTATGGGCGTGGAGAGGAGAAAAAGAATAAGGAGAAGGCAGAAATTGAAAACTTTATGTAGAGTCCTTTCATCATGAAAACTGTAGAAATTTTTCTATACAACAGCCAAGATAAACCTGAGTATTACAACATCCATGTTAAGAGACGTAAGACAATTTTTAAAATGGGCAAAATATTGGAACAGACACTTGACTGAAGATGATACACTGATGGCAAATAAAGACACGAAAAAATGCTCAATATCATTAGCCATCAGGGAAATGCAGATTAAAAGCACTAGGAAATTTCATTACACACCTATGATAATGGCTAGCATTAAAATGACTAACCATACCAAGTGTTGGAGACGATGTGGAAGAACCAGAACTCTCATACCCTGCTGGCAGGAATATAAAATGACAGGAGCACTTTGGAAAATAGTTCGGTAGTTTTTTTTAAACATACACCCACCATATGATCTAGCTATTCCATTTCTAGATTTAGCCAAGAGAAATGAAAGTTCATGACTATGAAGAGACTTGTACACATTTATAATGCCCTCAGAAGCTTTAGTTGTAACAGCCAAAAGTTGGGATCAACTCAAATATACATCAACAGGTGAACAGACAAATTGTGGAACACCTTATGGTGAAACACTTCTCACCAATAAAAAGGAATGAACTATCGACACATGCAACAACATGAATGAATCTCAAAATAATTATGCTGGGTAGAAAAGGAGACCAAAAAAAGATTATATGCTGTCTGACTCCATTAATACAAAGTTCAAGAACAGAGAATACCTAACCATGGAGATGGAAGTACTTCTCTAGGAGGAAAAACAAGATAGTGCTGGAAAGAAGCTCAAGGGAGCCTTCTAGGTGCTGCTAGTCTTCTACTTCCCGACCTGGGTGCTGGTTTTGTGACTGTACGTGTATGTAAAAATTCATCAAGGTACATACTTTTGACCTGGGCACTTTGTGTCTGCTCTCTCTCAATAAAAACGTAAAACCTTATTAAAGCAAGAGAGGAAGAAGAGAGGAGGCAAGCCAAGACAGAGAAATGCATGTACCCCACGAGCTGCAGTTACACAGAGAGAAGGGCTGCGGGGGAGAGGTCAAGTCCCTGCAGCTCAGGCTCTCGCCACCTCTGTCACCAAGCACTCATGCCACTGTCTGTGAGTCCCACGATTCTAGTCTCTCTGCACCTCCTCTCAATAAATGACATGCCGAATCATTTATCTCCTCAAGCAGCAGAATCACTTATCCCCGTAAGGAGCTCACTGATTACATTACTCCCCTGCTCAAAACTCCTCTCCAAGCTCCTCCCCTGCCTATAACTTAAATCCCAACTCCTCACAGCCTGGACAGATGCCCTTCAGGCTCTGGTCTCCAAAACCAGTTTCTCTTTCACTTCCGTGCCTATCCTCTGCTCCCCACCAAACTGGGATGCTGAGCCTTACCCTCAAGGCTGTTTCATATTCCCAATTCCATGCCACCGTCTGACACGAGGTGACCTACACTCTACACATCTCTGCCTTCAGAAATACACGTCATCCCGTACGGACCAGCTCAAGTGCCACCTCCTTCACCCGACCTGACCTCCCTCCCTCATCCCTCCCTCCCACACCCCCCCCCCCCCCCCCGAGCATGAGGAAAGTGTCTCTGGCCACTTCGCCATCCAGTGATCTGGGTGTGTCTCTTTCTATCCTATCCCTGGCATGAGTCCCCAATGTATCCTACTGAGTAGGTGCTCAACTACATATCCTTGGGACAGACAAACGAGCAAGGGAAAGGAAGACATGGAAGGAAAAGACAATTCAATGGCTGAGAGTAAGAAACTTCCAGCTTCAGCTGTGAGTTTGCTTCCCAAGTGGACATCATTTTCCTTCCCAAGCACACCCAGCATCCTTCGGATACGGCACGATGTGCTTGTTCATCTGTCATCCTGACCCATTTTCGGAAAGAGGCCGACCCCCTAACCTTCTCTCTCCCTCTCCAGCCCCGCCCCTTACCTCCACCTCCCACAGGGCTTTTGAACTCGTGGCAGATGTGGCTGACTGCCGGCCGGTAGTTCTCAGGAAGACATGCTGTTTCTTCCTGTGCTCGTCGCAGGTAAGGAACTTCTCCTGCTCCGCATGGAACAGCCTGACCACGTCACCCTAAAACGTCAGCACATGGAGGGTTTAAGGACAATGAATTTTACAAGAGGACTTAGCTGCTGCCCCACGTAGAGCCAAGTGCTGCCAGCCTGAGAAGTAGCAAACTCACCCCCTTCAGTATGTCGTCTTTGTTGTCACTCCATTTCATGAAAAGGACGATTTTCCAGCTTGTATTGCAGTTGACAGAATTGACCTGGAAAACAAATGACAGTTATTTTTTCACACATCCCTCCCCATGACTGTGTCTTCCAGCCCCCAAAACTCCTCATTACTACCCAAGAAGCAGGGCTGGGCTTCCGCCCCAAAATCCTACCAGTTCACACCCTTAAGTTCACAGGAACTGCAAATTTAACTGGCCTGGCAGATGTGTTTGGTAATCAAGGGTGCATTTGTGCCCATCACCATGTATGCTCGAAATGACTAAGGGAACCTCACTTCCAGCCTTTCTTCTCCAAGTCTCCTGTTCTGCAGCCAAAAAGTAAAAGTTCAGTAAAAACAAGGGCTGATAAACAAAGGTACAAAGACTCCCATGAATACACTCTAAAATGTGAATGAGCGTCACTAGCAATAAAAGCCACTGCTTGTACATTAAGTATACGCCAGGCACTGGGCTAAGCGCTAGTATTCACGACTACGTTTAGTCCTCAGCAACACCCTAAAAAAACAGTCAGGACCATCACACCTATTTCAGACAGGAAAACTAGTGCACAGGGAGATTAGGAGATGTACGGTAACTAGCCTAGAAACGCGAAGCTAGGGGATGGAAGATTTGGGATTTCGGGGACGCCTGGGTGGCTCAGATGGTTAAGCATCTGCCTTCGGCTCAGGTCATGATCCCAGGGTCCTGGGATCGAGCCCCACATCGGGCTCTGTGCTCAGCAGGGAGCCTGCTTCTCCCTCTCCCTCTGCCTGCCTGTCTGCCTACTTGTGATCTCTCTCTCTCTCTCTCTGTCAAATAAATAAATAAAATCTTAAAAAAAAAAAAAAAGGGGGCTCCATAGCTCAGGGGTTAGAGCACTGGTCTTGTAAAAAAAAAAAAAAAGATTTGGGATTTCGTTCCACATCTATCTGACTCCAGAGCTTGTGTCCCCAACCCGTAGACAAATATTTATGTCACAGTCAAGTTACTGCCCTTTGGTCCTGTAATTGCCAAATTTGAGGCCAAGGAGATATATTGCCAAAATCAACATACCCCATTGCAGGGCCGCCGATGGCCTGTAGTACACTCATCTTAGTAATCAGCCAAAGACATTCTCCCAAGGGAAACAGACTGGAAAAAGGAGCTCCTCTGGCCAGAAAAATCTGGTAGAAAAGGCCCTTCTCTGGCTTAACAAATTAGGCAACAATCTCCCAGTTATAGGAGGCTTAGTAGACTGAGCCCTAGGGTAGCTATCAGCCCTCACCCAACCCCACATGGCAATCCTGATCCTGGGCCTTGGTTACTCACCTGCAGAACAGGTATGCTGCCCCAAGTCACTAATAAGGTCACTTTCAGCATGCACATGCTCTGGCCTCAAGAAGGCCTGCTCCTGCAGCCTCTGCCTGCCCACAAGCCATCACGAGGTTTCCCTTACCTCGTTGCAGCCAGGGTTATCCACCAGCTGATGGCTGCTAGCATGAAGGGGCTGGCCAGCGTTGACGGGGTTCAGTACAACCTTGTCACCAATGACCACCTGGAAAGGAAGAGGCCAACGGAGCCTTTCACGAAACAGGTCAGAAGTCCCTGGTGGAGGGCAGGTGGGCATCCTTAGACCACCCCCTCGGATATGGCACATCCTCAGCCAGCACAGCCAAACCCTTCACAGTACCGGCCAGCCGGTGATGTCCCATGATCCCTGTCCAATCCCTGGAGAAATGCTAAGACCAGCATGGGACACCACTGCCAACTGTCAATATCCCCCTTTTCCTATGTTAACAGAGATCTATAAGGAAGCTCTGAGTATGAGGAGTAGAAGCAGAACAATGCCTGAAGGAAGTCTATTTTTAAACGAATAAAACTATAATCTTCTGTATCTAAAGCAATGACTTTCATACTTTTTTGGTACAAACCACAGGAAGAAATACATCTCTATTATATTCCAGTCATTCCTACTTATGTGCACATACGTGTGTGTATATATATATGTGTGTGTGTGTACATATGTAGATATACATATCTATATTTATCTAAAACAGAAGTTACCTCCCTAAAACAATACTTATCCTCATTATGTTTAGGACAGCCTGATACTATCTATTCTACTCCACTTTCTAAAATGGTAGTCACAAGCCATTAAACTGATCTGAGTCCACAAATAGTTCAACACTTGTTTGTAAAACACTATCCTACAAAGGATAACCAACCTTTCAACTCCATCTTACCTTCTCAACTAAGGTACAGCTGAACAGGTAAGTTTAAAGAATAAGAAAGCCAAGGATTTCCCAAAAATGAAATTCAGGACAAAGCACCTTGCTCTTTTATTATGAGGGCAGAAGGAAGGAGAACAGAAATGATGGCTTCCTAAGAGGTAAAACTCATCTATTTTCAGTTTGTTACGTTTGGGAAGGATATACAATTAAATTTTCCCTAACTCCATTTGGAGTACCTCAAAAATATATATTAAGTACCTCAAAAAAATCCAAAACTTATGATGAAAACTAAGCTTTACTGGACTTGTTCTTCTCTTCTCAGTTGAGGATCAGTATTTACTGCATACCAACTGGGAAGGAATGGTCTGCTTCTACCTGCTTCTGGGATACAGCATATAAATGAATACTATACTGCCTAAAGCTTGTAAACTTAAATAACAATACTGAAAATGGCAAAACTCAGTTTGAGGCTAAGGCTAGCTGAGCATTTTGACAAGATTTCAAGCTGTTTAAGGAACACATTTCGTTTTAGTAAAAAAACTTCTATTTCTGAATCTTAACAAGGTCAGAAAAATGGCTTAATAGCATTTAAACATACTTGTTTTCAAGTATATGCCCACATAATGATGTACTAATGTAGCTGACGAGTATCAGAACTGTTCTAAGTCACATGGACAAGTATCTCAGTGGCTTTATATCCTAGGGACCCTGAGGAGAGACGCCTACTCAGGACCAATTGCAGTCACTGAAATGGGATGGAGAGCCTGCCGGCTTATCAATAAAGGAACAAGTGAAGAATAATCCTAAAATCCCTTCTCCTTCCCTGCTGTCTCTAGTTCTCTTCTCTTCTCCTTCTTTACTAACTTTATTTCCAAAATAGAGAGGCGTTTCCATTCCACTAATGATCTAGAATGACAGGGACACTGCCCGGGACATTAATATATGATAGCTGTTTTCATGGTGAAGTTACTGGGGTAATGAGCTATTCATACCATTTTTTCAGAAACTCAGTAGGAAAAACACAGCTACTGTATTTAGGTCACACTTCTCTCCAAATTTCCCTGTTTCCCAAACATTGGTTTCCATAGTGACTCCCTTCTCTTCATACAGGATGAGCCTCTGGTTCCAACTATAACATTCTCCCAGTTGACTTCTATATACAGTTAGGGTTGGAGGAGTGGCATGGGGCACTCCCCAGGCTGTGAGTCTGCACTTACACTGTCTCCGATGGAACGCAGCTTGTAGAATGGCTGAATATAAAACCAGGACCCTTCATTTCCCGCCTCATCCAAAGTCACTCTCATGGCGTTCTTCTCCAGCAGAGCTGGAAGCCTCTTATTCACAGTTAGGTATTTATTACTTTTCAAATGCAGGAGCTGAAAACCCACAGAGAGAATAAGGGGAGTGTCAGCAGGTCTCTGAATCTCTAAGATGTCTCTCTCAGTCACATAATATGTATCAAACATTCCTTCCACCCCTGAGCTAACTGTGAAGTTAGAGAGTCATCGAAGTGCCTGAGGCAGGGAATAATTAGAAAATAAGAAAGAGCAAAGGGAGAAGTAGAGGGAAGAAGAAATATTTTATTTTATCCCCCCAACATGGCCATGGGCAAGATGGACGCTGTTCATGTCAAGCACACAGTCAGCAAGGAACAGCACTCTGCCATCTGTTAACGGGTAGGAGCCTAATCCCATGTAAAGGAGCTGAGGAACTGCAATCTGAATATTCCTGACCCTAACATGGAGCTAAGGAAAGGCACTTCTGAGCACAAGAAATAGTTGAAGAGATGACCCTATAAGGGGTAGTCATTTTATGTGGAATAACATGGCTACTATAAATTTCCACCTTCAAGTGCTAAGCACTTTATTCTTGATTCTTGGGAGAACCAAACAACTAAATGGGAAACAACCTGTCTCATAGTAGGTCTATAGCAGGAAGCATTGATTAATGCTTCCCAAATTAACAGGCTATAAAAGAAGATGGAAGGGTAGATTATAGATTGCTCAAATCCTGGAGAAATATTAAGACCAGCATGGAACTTCATTGCCAACTGCCAATATCCCTTTTACACATGTTAATAGATACACTTTCTAGAACATTCCTAGGAGGTCCACACTCTTCTATCAATGTTGTTAGGGTCATGAGTCTGACTTGTGAGTCCCTGGCATCCCTAGGCCATTATACACAAGGGGAAGGCAATGCCCTCTTAAGTCTTCATTGTTATCCTGGTGAGTGGCCCCCGATCCTCCACATACCCGTCCAAGTGCTGAACTGAATTGGTTTATAAACTGACATTACCTAGAGATGGATCCCAAGATCCAGGCTTCGAAGAAGTAATAATATCAGCTAAAATGTATTCAGAGCTTACTCTGGGACAGGTACCCCTCAATCATTCTAGGAAACAAATATCATTATTATTCCCATTTTGCTAGTGAGCAAACTGAGGCCTGGGAACATTTCTTGCCCAAAATCTCAGAGTCATTAAGTCACAAAATCTGAATTGGAATACACTCTAGGGTTTACAGTCTTAGCCCCTGTACCTACCTTCCGTCCTCAGTCCAAGCCATGCTCTCTGATCTAAACACAGGAGGGAGTCCTGAGTTTGGAGGCACTGCTCTGGCCCAGTAATAAAGCTCATACTGAACTCTGGGCCCACCTGGCCCCTTGTGTCCTTTTTCAGTTGGACAGAACTTGAAAGGAATTTGGAGTGGGACTGGAAGGACCTATCTTCAAACAGATTTGAAAGCTACTTTACTATTCCAAAAGGCCAAATCATAATAACCCATTTAAACATAAAGGGTTGCTATTACCAGTGTGGCAATTCTACTTTTTCCATGATCTAGATTATCACTGCTCTCTATCTAACACAAATAACAATGGGAAGGAATTCCTTTGGAACCAGTCAAGTTGAAATGGCAAGTGCTATCTTTCAGAAAGGGAAATGATGAAGCAAGATAACCAGATGGGTCAGGTCTTCAAAAGTTGGTCACTATTACCCTCTGTGTCTGTATCAAAATGATCCAGCAAGAGATACACAGAAAGGGGCTACAGGGGTACCTGGGTGGCTCAGCCAGTAAAGCCTTGGATTTGGTTTTGGCTCAGGTCACAATCTCAGGGTCACCAGTTGGAGCCTCTGGTTGGGTTCTGTACTCAGTGGGGAGTCTGCTTGAGATTCTTTCCCCTCCGGTCCTTCCCCCTCTGCTCCTCCCCCCCACACCCACCCCCATTTGTGCAGGCACTAGCTCTCTAAAATAAATATATAAATAAAATCTTAAAAAAAAAAAAGAAAAGAAAAAAGAAAAAGGCTACATTTGGCACTGGACCTTCTCACACACTATTTTCTGCAAGGATAGACCCAGATAGATTTTTCTTAGCAAACCCCGCAGTAGCTATTTCCTAAAGTGTGTTTTATCCCCATGTCAACTTTAAAGCCACAAGGGATCAACAAGTAAACCTCACAACCCGTGAGACAAGACATGAGACCCATCATCAAATATTCTACCTGGAGGTACTGAATTGCTCTTACTGCCCCTGTGACCAGCTGTTGAACCAACAGATAAAAGTTACAGGGAAGCCAATTTTTACCAAATAGAACTTTCAAGGAAAGCAAGTGAAACAAAAGTGCAGCAGCCAGGCTCATTTCCAGATAGGCAACTTCTCACTTAAAATATCTGCACAGAACTTACATTACCAACTACAGGGCAGAGTAATGGCTTCTCGTGCTGAGAGCGGGCCAACTCAAAAGCCCAAGAATCCAACCCATATAAGAAGAAATGCTAGACGTTTTGCACCAGACTGGCTGTCTCCATGGGAGTCCTGCTGGAAAGCTGTCCAAACCCAATCTCATGTGTTTATTTTTTAGTTTTATTCTTTGTAACGCTCCAGCTCCAGAAGAGAAGAGCGGCCATGACCTACCTGGATCACGTTGCCATACTGGATTACGGTCCCCAGCAATTTCCTGTTTTCTGTCTCATTCTGCTTCTTTTCCAAGTCTGCAGCATGCTGTACATGGAGAAGAAATACTGGTCACAGAGAGGAAGCAATGGCTTATATTTCTCCACAGTGATGCAAAACCAATGTCACCAGTTCATACAAGAGCCACAGAAATAAGCAAATACCTAAGCAAAATGAGCAAGGGGTTCAGGAAGCCATCCCACTCTGCCCTTGTTTTTGTTGGCCTTCTTGGCTTTTTTTAAATGTATTTTTTTTTCTTTCAGGCATTCATGGACATCTGCTTAGGTTAAGACGACGTCAAAAACTTGTGTATTTTTGAAGAAAATAGGGTAGGGGTGGGAGAGAATTTGCATAGCCTTTTATGATTTGTAAAAGTCCTCTTTTAAGTTGGAGTAAAATAAAATTGAATTTGAATGCTGGTTTCAAGTGATTTCTGGTTCTGCATCCTGGAACATTCATGAGCCTCAGTTTCTACTTTTGTAATAGGAGGATAAAAATAGTGCCTACATTCTCATGTATCACAGCGCCTGGTCACTGCAGTATTTATGGAATGCTGGTTATTATTGCTAGACACTACGGTAATTTATTTAATTTTTATAGTAGTTCCCTGAGGAGAAGATCATTATCACCATTTTTTTTAAGATTTTTTATTTAGTTATTTAACAGAGAGAGACATAGCGAGAGAGGGAACACAAGCAGGGGGAGTGGGAGAGGGAGAAGCAGGCTTCCTGCCAAGCAGGGAGCCCGATGCAGGGCTCGATCCCAGGACCCTGGGATCATGACCTGAGCCAAAGGCAGACGCTTAATGACTGAGCCACCCAGGTGCCCCCATTATCACCATTTTAAGAAAAAAAAACAGATTAAAAGGTTTATTTGACATTGCAATTAGTTGGATAGTGGGTACACAAGGGGTTTGTTATACTATTTCCTTCTGTGTACATTTGAAATTTTGCTTAATAATGTCTTATTTTGAGGCACCTGGGTGGCTTAGTTGGTTAAGTGTCTGCCGTTGGCTCAGGTCATGATCCCAGAGTCCCCTGCGTTGGGCTCCCTGCTCAGTAGGGAGTTTGCTTCTCCTTCTCCCTCTCCCGCTCCCCCAGCTTGTTCTCTCTGTGTCAAATAAATAAATAAAATCTTTACAAAAATAATGTCTTATTTTAAAAATCACATATCTGTACTGTGGTATGTGTACACACACACACACACACACACACACACACACACACACACACACACAATGGAGTATTACTTAGCCATTAAAAAGAATGAAATCTTGCCATTTGTGACAACATGGATGAACCTAGAGGGTATTATGCTAAGTGAAATGAGTCAGACAAAGACAAATACCTCATGATTTCACTTACATGTGGAACCTAAAAAACAAAGCAAATCAACAAACAAGGGGCGTCTGGGTGATTCCGTTAGCTATGCATCCAAACTCTTGATTTCAGCTCAGGTCACGATCTCAGGGTCGTGAGTTCAAGCCCCACATTTAAAAAAAGAAATGAACAAACAAAAAAGCAGAAACAGACCAATATATAATGACAACAAACCGGCAGGTTCTAGAAGGGAGGGGGAAGGAGATGCGCAAAATGGGTGAAGAGGAGTGGGAGGTACAGGGCTCCAGTTATGGAATAAATAAGTCATGGGGATGAAAGGCACAGGATAGGGAATACAGTCAATGATACTGTAATAGTGTTGTATGGTGACAGATGGTAGCTACACTTGTGAGCAGAGCGTAACCCATAAACGTGTCAAGTCACTATGTTTTACACCTGAAACATAACATTGTGTGCCAACTATGCTTCAATTAAAAAATAAATAAATAAAATATAATGATGTTGGATATTTTTTAAAAAAGCACACATCTATTAAGTAGCAGAGATAATCCTCAAACCCACATTTGGGTTAACTGCAAATCTATAGGTACAAATAGGGCCAGGAGACATTACTAGTCCAAATTTGGCATGCTCGGGAACCTGGTAAAACTGAAGAGAGGGTTCCAGAATAGTCTGCCAGGGCCATCAACTGGAACAGGCATTTTTATTCATTTACTTGTACACCTCAGAAAGTATTGTTATCATATTATAACAAAGCTGAAGGGGAATCAGCTTTGTCCTAGGCAATAAAGAAACTGTTGTTCCAAGCCCTGTCCCCCAAACCTAGACTGGGTCAAACAGAAGTAAATTAGCAGGGAAGAAATTCCATATCTAATCTGATGGATAATAAAACCCTGGTGACCAGCCGTGCATTTCAAAATAGCTTCCACTGTTCTCTTCCCAGAGTTTCCCTCTCTTTGAGGCCAGATGCCCCCCAGATGCCAATGGGCTAACAGGCCTCTTTCCCAAGAACAGTCTGCATTTTCACAGGACCTCCTGGGTTTGGGCCTGGCTCCACCACACACCAGCTCTACCATCTTGGCCAGGTTACTTAATTTCCCCAAGCCCCACTCAATATTCTCGATCACAAAATGGGGACAATGCAAGGGAGATCAGAGAAAATGCGTGCCTGATACATAACAGGCATTCAATAAATTCTAACATTATTACACATAAATTAAGAAATTTCTAAAATTAAGAAATGTTCTAATGCTCTGAGGATGAGAATTTCAACTGGTGGACTAAGTTGGGTGGGGGAGGAATCTTTCCATTTCCTTTAAATCCAGCATATGCTCCATCTCTACCTTCAGTGTAAGTATTTTTAGGAAGGTACATCTTTTGACAAAAATAAGCTGCAGAACCCCAATGTTTATAGCAGCAATGTCCACAATAGCCAAACTATGGAAAGAGCCTAGATGTCCACCAACAGATGAATGGATAAAGAAGATGTGGAACATATATACAATGGAATATTATGCAGCCATCAAAAATTTGAAAACTTGCCATTTGCAACGACGTGGATGGAACTAGAGGGTATTATGCTAAGTGAACTAAGTCAATCAGAGAAAGACAGTTATCGTATGATCTCACTGATATGTGGAATTTGACAAACAAGGCAGAGGATCACAGGGGAAGGGAGGGAAAAATGAAAAAGATGAGACCAGAGAGGGAGATATACCATAAGAGACTCTTAATCTCAGGAAACAAGCTGGAGTGGAAGGGGGTGGGGGGGTTGGGGTGTCTGGGTGATGGACATTAGGGAGGGTATGTGCTAGGGTGAGCGCTGTGAATTGTGTAAGACTGATGAATCACAGACCTGTACCCCTGAAACAAATAATACATTATATGTTAATTTAAAAAAAGATCTCAAAAAAAAAAAAAAAAAAAAAAAAGCTGCAGAAAGCAATCCTAAACCAAAAAGAAACCACATTACAAGAGGGAATGATCTGCCTATGTTAGTGCAGATCACTGTAAGTTTCTCACATCTGTCTCAACCCTGTAAAACAATGGTCTATTCAGAGACTTTCCTCCCGTCTCTCTCCCGGAATTAGTTACCAGTCTGCTTCTCTCAGTTACCCAAGGATAAAAACCCCTGGGTTCAAGACACATCCAGAAATAATACCAGCACAGACAACATGCCAATCCTAGGCATCCGAACTGCCCTCAGCACCGTTCCTAGGTCTCTCTTCCCCTCCATCCACACCCTCCCTACATTTCTTCCCACCTTCTGTTCTTCCTAGTTTCATGCCTGTGCTGCACCCCTCCAGAGATCTCCAGAGCACCGCACAGGTTCTACAGGTAGTCTCCCAAACACAGCACTGGACTGAATCTACTTGGAAGGAGGGTTTAGACTTCTTAAAGAGGCATTTGTTCTTGCCGCTAAGTAGTTGTCTCTGCTAATACGGACAGAACAACTGAAGAAAGAAAAAATTGTCCCAGTGGGAAAAATCAATACGTTCAATAAAATAAGACACAACGTTTTCCAACAAATATAGTTTTTTTCCTCTACTCAAAACCTCATACTGAAAGGACTCATCTTTAGTAAATCACAAAGCTGTGTTTCTTGGGTTTAAATGACATAAAGGTTACTGTTTAAGAGAGAAAATTCTCATGGACATTCCTCTTACTCCCAATTTCCAGTGGCCTCAGTTTAAGAAGCACTCATCTAAAATATTAAGTTCCTACGCTTAGATGAAGTACAAAAGGGGCAACTCAGTGTCTGCTGACATGTCTACACAGAAACATCAAGTCAGTCATCAAGAAGGCATATATTCCGTATTAAAAACTAATTAAGTACCACCAGCTCTACTAAAGAGTATTTGTCTAAAAAGATATAAAAGGTAAAATTAGAAAATATTAGAGAATAAATACCTAAGAACCTCTCTTAAAATACTGTCACATCTGTAATACTGTTGAAAGGTTTAATGATAACCAAGCTTACATAACTACTGAATGAACATTCCATGCATTGACCTTATAGACCATTTGAAGAATTCACTTTTTCTGTAAGTATAAGCGCACTTTTTTAAAGAGAAAACTCTCCAATTCATTTTACTTTTTACTAAATACATAAATACCAAATGTGTTCACTTGAGTTCGCCCATCAGTCCTTAGATAACTTCCGCCACAAAGCCAAATTCCAGTCTTAAAACCATTCTTCATGATTTTTGGGTTCAAGAGGTGAGGCACAGATTGGTAAAAAGGTAGTGAGGTACTAACTACACCTGGGCCCACTGATCGGGGTTGCTTCACCCTTGAACAGAGTGTGACTTGGTCTGTTGAACCCCTCAAGTATATTCTAAGGAATGGCCCATGCTGTAAGGCGGTGAACTGACAAATCTTTCTGAAGGATTTTCTGGCCATGTCTCTCAGAGATTTTCAACAGGCGCAACTTTGATTTAGCAATTTCATTTCCAGAAATTTCTCCTAAAAAGATAATCTTTCACACAAACAAGTCCATAACAGCTAGTTTCAGCACTGTAAAAACTGTCAGGATTCCGAATACCACCCACCCCACAAGGATTGGCTATGTAAAATTACAGTGCTGGCATACGTGGAAGAACCATGTGGCCAATAAAATGAAAATAAAAGATTCTTATTTATTCATTACATATTAAGTGAAAAAAAGTGAGTTAAAGAAAGAGAAGACAGCAGTACGTTTCCATTGATACTTCAAAATGTAGAAACACAGGAATATAATGGGGGGGGAACACACCAAATATAAACCAAGATCATATTTGAGGAGTAAGATTTAGGGACTGTATTTTTTTTCCTTTTTTTACTCATGTATATTTTGCAATTATTTTTCTATCATACTCATGTGTGTTATTTCTTCAAAAACCTCATCATATCTCTGTGACAAATAGCCTTGATTTTTTCAAAAGTCACCTTAAATGTATTATGTTTTCAAAACTTAAAACCTAATAATTTAAATACCTTTTGCTCTTTTCCCTTACACACTGGGTTGAGGACTGTTTTTTCTTTTTTTTTTTTTTTTTAAGATTTTATTTATTTATTTGACAGAGAGAGACATAGCGAGAGAGGGAACACAAGCAGGGGGAGTGGGAGAGGGAGAAGCAGGCTTCCCGCCGAACAGGGAGCCCGATGTGGGGCTCGATCCCAGGACCCTGGGACCATGACCTGAGCCGAAGGCACACGCTTAACGACTGAGCCACCCAGGTGCCCTGTTTTGAATTTCTAAGGAAGAAATAACACTTAATGCTACGGTCTCTATCACCATGGTTCACCATGGATATTACCATGCTCCCTAAGCAACATCAAGGTCAATCTTATCATAGCCACCTGTTACTTTATTTCAGAAAAACAGAGAAACCATTATTCAGTTACTACAGAAAGGTCACTGGAACAGTGGGGAAAGGTTATTTCAGGTCAACAAACTCTACACTGTGTAATACGATATGGAATTAAGGCTTCTGAAAACAAGCAATATAGGACCCAGGCTTCGGGAGACAAGAGACTTGCTATTCCTCTGGCTTTTCCTAGCTTGTCAAGACTATGACTTAATGTAATTGACCGTTTCTCAGAACCAAAACAATGCAGGTCAAAATGCTGTCAGCAAACAGTAGTCAAGGCCTTTGAACACATTATGTGATTTGTGGGTGGGAGAAAGCTCATTTTGCCAAAAGACTTTTGAGAAGTCATGACCAGAAGAGTTAGAATCCATTTAGTCCTGCAGAGGGAATGAACACGCAGTAACCAGCCACTAGATGTCATTCTCCCTCAGAATGCTGTTTACATGTTGCTTATCCTAGTCAAAAGGAAGTCAAGTGGTCTAGACAACTAATTCCTTAAATGGCATTAATTTAAAATAATCTGACCTTTGATTGGGGTGCTGCACAGTTGTTGACAAAAATAAAAATGAAAACCCACTGGAGACTTGCCATCAACCCCCAAAAGCAAGCAGCTGGCCAAAATACAACATTTTAATGACTGCACTAAAACACGTACATGACTTCTGGACACTAGAGGGGAAAAAAAAGGTCCAAAGAAGCAGGAAAGTAGGAAATGCACAAAGTCAACATCCAAGTCACATCAGTACTCCTAAATCAGGGGAAAGTACTAGTTTCCTTTGTAAAAAATGTTTTAAAGAACCAACAGCATGAAAGAGCTATTTCATTTTCTTTCTTTTTTTTTTAAATAAGGAGTTCAGAGTTCTTGATCACCTTCAAGATTGCATTTTTTCAACTGTGCAGTTTTTTGCACAGTTCATTCATGGGAAGAAGCACTGAAAGCAATTTGCATTGACACTTCATCACAGGTTGCAAACAGGTGGCTAAAGAACCCCATCCAGCTTGAGACATTATTGTACTGAATGGATGCTTTAAACTTCAATTGAATTAGTTGCCAACATTTTTTTTTTTAATTGAGATATTAGATATAAAGCATGAACTTTTAGCTTCTCTTGAAAAAAGTAGAAGATGTGGCAGCAGCTCTGGGCCCAGGTTCCCACGCAGCAACAGCAAGGGGACAGAACGGCCCCCTCTGGACCCACAGACATGCACACTCCACTTAGCAACCAGGCCCACCAAGTTCCTTTTATTCCAGTTGGCTTCCTGCATAGTCAAGAGGAATCTGATTTTACAACTCCTGCTGTAAAAAGCATAGGAAAAGGAAGGTTTTTGAGATGCACTCTTAAGATCTGATTGAACAGAATGATTTTCATATCAGAAAAAGAGAAGTCCGAACTACAGAAGACATACTTCTTCCAAGATAACCCCACAGGCATAAGCACTAAATAGCTAATGAGAGAGATGTGCAAGATTAAACAATCTTGCCCAACCCATTCAGCTAGATTCCCATAGTCCCAGCACAGACGTCAGGAGGACCCTGGGTCATCACAAAGTTGGGGGAGGCGGGGGGTGCTACTGATATTCAGTGCACAGGACTCAGGATGCTGGATGCCCCAAAATGCATGGTACCATCCTGTATAAGGATCAAGCATTATTAATCCTGTACAGTTGTATGTCTGGTTGTCATTTACATGGGTTAAAAGGCTGTCTGCAATTTCTGGGTCTAGCTCCTAACTCCACTTTACATATCAACACAAAGCATAGTTTTACATGGTTTAATTACCATTAATACATTTACCCAAAATGCAAGGGCTATTTAATAAAGGGAAGAGTGTACTTTGCATTATTTGTAACACTACCAAGATCTGCTGACCATTTTGGAAAATTACTTACAGAAAACATGCTTTTTAGCAGCCAGTACTACACACCTACCTGAGTCACAGTCTTTGGTTGCCTCAGAGTTTATACAAACAGGAGTGAACATTTACTTCCTTAAGTCCCCTAGAGTAATCCTGCCCAAGCATTAACTAAAGTACACGATCATAAGATTTATTACTTTCCTTTTATTTCTCCTTTATAATTCATTTTAAAAAAATCTGGTGTCTTCAGAGGTTGTATTATTTATGAATGTTATTTCCTGTTCATATAGTTACATAGTATTTTCTATTAAGAGGGAGTCTGTTGAGGTTGAGAATGTCTGCCCTAAAATCATGAAAATAATGATGCAATTCCTGAAGCATTCAAACCAACCTATTTGTTTCTGTTCTCTCTTCTTCTCCTACCCTGACTCCCACAGATGCCTCAGAATGAGGCTTGTCACTTCTTCTTCCTCCAGGAAGCCCTCCCTGACTACCACATTGCCCACACTTACAGAGATGGATTTGGGTGCCCCATCTAGGTGTTCCCACAGCCTCCTAGGTGCTTTTAGGTCCACCCCGTAATAGTACTTGCCACACTATCTTGTCACCACTTCTTTATTCCTTATTAACTCTTGAGCTCCCGGAGGGTTCAAATGCTGTCAGTTTTATCCCAATTACCTAGCACTGTGCTCCTTCATTCAACAAATATTTTTTTTTTTTTTTAAAGATTTTTTATTTATTTATTTGAGAGAGAATGAGAGACAGAGAGCACGAGAGGGAAGAGGGTCAGAGGGAGAAGCAGACCCCCTGCTGAGCAGGGAGCCCGACATGGGACTCGATCCCGGGACTCCAGGATCACGACCCGAGCTGAAGGCAGTCGCCTAACCAACTGAGCCACCCAGGCGCCCCATTCAACAAATATTTCTTGAGCACCTACTATGGGCCAGATACTATCACAGGCGCTGGGGACACAGCGGTGAACAAGCCAGCCATTGCTTCTCATCGTGGGGAGCTGTCATTCTAATGAATGAAAGAGGATAATTAAGGGAAGTACTACATATAATTGCAGACTGTCGTCAGTGCTGAGAAAAATTGTGTTGCAGTGGAGGAAAGCCAGCAGGGCATCGCTGAGATAAGGAGGTGAGGTGAGACCTCACTGAGATAACATTTAAACAGAGATATGAAGGAGGCAAAGGTCTTCACCTAGGAAAAGTCAGGAGAAGAAAGTTCTAAGTTGACAAACTGGAAGCACAAAGGTAGCAAAATTGTTAAGAGACTATGGCGCTCAAAAAAATGAAGTGAAATAAAGCTACTGGAGCAGAGTGAGTGCAGTTCAGAGGGCTCAGAGGAGAAAGCAGGGTCCAGCAAAGCATAACGTCTAGATTTCATTTTAAATGCAATGGGAGGGAACGCCTGGGTGGCTCAGTCGTTAAGCGTCAGCCTTCGGCTCAGGTCATGATCCCAGGGTCCTGGGATCGAGTCCCACATCGGGCTCCCTGCTCAGCGGGAAGTCTGCTACTCCCTCTCCCTCTGCTGCTCCCCCTGCTTGTGCTCGCTCGCTCTCTCTCTGACAAATAAAAAAAAAAAATGCAATGGGAGTTACCGCCTGTGTGTTCTCACCCTGGACAAGCTCACTGAGTTTAGGAACCAGGTCTTTTCATCAGACCTAGAGCACCTAACCCCATCCAACATAGTATGCACGGGATCAAGAAGGCCCTCCACATGACCCTTCCTTTTACCAAATGCAGCTGGTTGTGACTTTGCCAAAAAAAAAAAAAAGAAAAAAGAAAAGAAAAGAAATTAGTCAAGGAGAGCCAGCGTGACAGATGACCTGGTAAGCTCCATGGTGCTCCCAGATACTCTACGTCTTTAACTATTACCACTAAGTCTCAAGAGAGACCTTTGTTTTTCATTCCATTAGTAAATATTTGAGTGCCTACTGTGTGTTATAGGCATGAGAGAGACAGCAGTGTGCAAACCTGACACAAATCTGTGCCCTCAAATAGTTTACATACAAGTGGGGGTAGCCAGCTGATAAAATACATTAGAAAGATTATGATAAATGACATTGAGAAAAATAAAGCAAGAAAGGGGCATAGTGAATGGGTTGCAATTTTAATACTACTACATTGGATATATGTCATGTCCTTCTAAACATCTCAAAGTAGTTCCACACAAATTAGCCTCACCAAAGAATTAGGTCATCTAGATACGAGACACTAGAAAACTATGTCATTGTTTTACAGATGGAGAAATATGCTCAGAGAGGCTCCGAAACTCGCTCATGGTCACACAACACATCAGCAGTGGAATAAGCTTATATGCCAACTAACAGTCAAGATATATACAGTGCTAAAATTTATTAAGCACTTATTACGTTGCACGCACTGCTCATGTGCCTTTTATGTTTCATTTCACATAATTCTCACAACAATCTCTTGATGTGGATATTATTACCATTCTCATTTTAGAAGCAGGTAATGAAGACACCAAAGAGCTAATTAACTTTCCCAAGATCAGTACTGAGTGAGTGATACAGCCAGGATTTGCTTCCAGAGCTTGTGTTCATAACCAGTACTCTAGCTAGAGTCACCCCAGAAAGGGAATGGCTAAGAAAACAGTAACTCTCAAGGGATCCCAGGTTGACTCCAACCCATCTCTTCTTAGGGTCAGCTCCCTTTTACCCCTTTATCAAAGGACATAGGAAAGCCTGTGCCCAGAGCTGGAGGGTTGCAAAGCTAACCCACTTCACTCAGACACAACCCAAGTGGCCGTTCCTAAGACCCCCATCATGGAGAGGTCCCTCGCAAATACGTACGTGCAGTTTGTTGAGCAATACGGCATCTGTTGTGCTGTTGGCCCCTGGCTTGGCAGCTTTCCAGAACTGCTTCTGGGCAGAGTAGCGATTCATGGGACATAGCTTAAAGAGGCAATCTAGAAGTGAAACAAATAAAAATCATTTTTGAGGAAGTATATGCATTCAACCTATGAAAAAACATTCTATGTATGTATAAATGACAAGTTACAAGGCCCTTTTAGGAACCTTTCCTCTGACCTTTAATCTATACCACCACAATGTGAGGTGCCAGGTGAGGAAACTGAGGCTTTCAGAAAGTAAATCAATTCAATGGCCATTGTCACACAGCCAGTTAGGGGCGGATCTAGGACTCGGAGTCCAGGGCTCTTAAAGCTACCCCATAGTGATCTCCTTTCCTTCATGATGGGCAGACAGAAGGATGGACACCCTAGTAATATGCAACAACACAAGCATTTTCATATGTAAATACAACTCTCTTCCATCCAACTACATTAAAAAAAAAAAAAAAAAACTACAGAAGGGGTGCCTGGGTGGCTCAGTGGGTTAAGCGTCTGACTCTTGATTTCAGCTCAGGTCTTGATCTCAGGGTCGTGAGTTCATGCCCCATGTTGGGCTCCACGCTGGAACCTACTTAGAAATAAATAAATACTAAAGAATCTTTTTGGCAGGGACCTCTTAGGGCAGTGGTCTCTTGAGCACCATATACAAGATGATTCTCGGGAGCAGAAATAAACTATCAGGGGCTTGCACTGAAACAGCACAAGCCTTTGTCCCTCAGTGTCGGTGCATCATGATGTGTTTCCATGTGGGTATGCCTGGGCTCATACGACTTCATATATTGTCTTAGGTAGTAGAACTGGCCCTCACGTGCGGAGAAAGGGGAACCCTCCTACACTGTTGGTGGGAATGCAAGCTGGTGCAGCCACTCTGGAAAACAGTATGGAGGTTCCTCAAAAAGTTGAAAATAGAGCTACCCTACGACCCAGCTATTGCACTACTGGGTATTTACTCCAAAGATACAAATGTAGTGATCCGAAGGGGCACGTGCACCCCAGTGTTTATAGCAGCAATGTCCACAATAGCCAAACTATGGAAAGAGCCAAGATGTCCATTAACAGATGAATGGATAAAGAAGATGTGGTATATATATACAATGGAACATTATGCAGCCATCAAAAAAAAAAAAAAAAAAAAAAAAAAACCCGAAATCTTGCCATTTGCAAGGATGTGGATGGAACTGGAGGGTATTATGCTAAGCGAAATAAGTCAATCAGAGAAAGACAAGTATCATATGATCTCACTGATATGAGGAATACTTAATTTCAAGAAACAAACTGAGGGTTGTTGGAGTGGTGGGGGGTTGGAGGGGTGGCGGGGTGATAGACATTGGGGAGAGTATGTGCTATGGTGCGCACTGTGATGAATCACAGACCTGTACCTCTGAAACAAATAATACATTATATGTTTAAAAAAAAAAAAAGAAGATAGTAGGAAGGGAAAAATGAAGGGGGGGAAATCGGAGGGGAAGATGAACCATGAGAGACTATGGACTCTGAGAAACAAACTGAGGGTTTTAGAGGGGAGGGGGGTGGGGGGATGGGTTAACCCAGTGACGGGTATTAAGGAGGGCACGTACTGCATGGAGCACTGGGTGTTATATACAAACAATGAATCATGGACCACTACATCAAAAACTAATGATGTAATTATGGTCACTAACATAACATAATAAAATTAAAAAAAAAAAAGAAGAACTGGCCCTCACACAACAGACAAGTGGCTTCAAAGTATTTCTGCAAAGAAATCCAAACATCGAAGATAATTGTAATGCAAACCGAGCACAAGATAATTGTAATGCAAACCGAGCACGTAAGAAAAAGGCACAATCAACCCTTGTTGCATTCCTCTTGTGAGCCACTAGACAGGAAAAATAATGATGATCTAAAAAAGAAAATCTGAAATCACCTAGATAATAAACCTGATAAAACCATTTAAAGCACTGTCTCTAATGATGAGCCTAACCCTACAGCACCTCTGTGCCTTACAGTAGGATAATCATAATAGGATAATCATGATAGGATACTACGCTGTTTAATCTTCATCTTTTCATCAATGTTTATTTTCTTGCTTGTTTTTATAATGTATACAATATATTAGTACTGTAACACATATATAGAACTTTTAAATATTTACATAGACATAGTTTAGATGTATACTTGTCAAATATTTTTGATAGGGACATGCTACCAAAAAAGTTTAGAAATAATTGCTCTAAAAAACTAACACGAAAATTGACACTTATTCCCTGAGAAGTTTACATTTTGACATAATTGGGTTTTTAAAAGGTTAAGTATAGGGCGCTTGGGTGGCTCAGTCATTAAGCGTCTACCTTCGGCTCAGGTCATGATCCCAGAGTCCTGGGATCGAGCCCTACATCGGGCTCCCTGCTCCACGGGAAGCCTGCTTTTCCCTCTCCCACTCCCCCTGCTTGTGTTCCCTCTTCTCGCTGTGTCTCTCTCTCTGTCAAATAAATAAATTTAAAATCTTTAAAAAAAAAAAAAAAAAAAGGTTAAGTATTTATAGAGTAAAATTAATAACTCTGGAATGAAAACCCAGGTTTGGAAAAAGTATACTCTGAAGTATTTCAGAACGAGCTTCTAAGGACATTCAATCTATTAACCACACACTTATTCTCATCTGTTCACTGAAACAGATTCTCTTAAAGGACCTCAAACAGGAAAATACCTAGTTATAGTCTACACCAAATAACTCTCTCAAAGCAACAAAAATTCATTTGCTATCAAGTACGTAGACACTAGGACTTTGCTCTAATTCAGATCACCGTTTCTTCTGTTGGGATCATTGAATTTTTACAAAGTACTACACAATCCCTTGACACTGTTCAGGAAAAAAAATAAAAGATCATTTAATTGTAGAAATAAAAAGTACTTTCCCCCTTTCTGTAATCTCCTTCTTCACTAAATATTTCTACCTAATCAAAAGCAGTTATAAGTTAAATATAAAACCACTGATGCCTACCCTTATCAAGAACATAATCCACCTACTCAAAGTAATCATTAGGGCATATGAAAGATGCCATCTAGATCATTAGAAAACAAAGGACACTGCAGGTAACCTATTAAAAGATAGAGCTGTTGTCCCCACCTCTTATGAAAGCCAGAGGTCACTGTCATTTACTGTCTCAGTGGCAACTTAATGACATCACTGAGACAGTATTCCTACCAGTTTCACATATGTGAACCCCCCCCCATTTACCCCATGAACAAGCACACACAACCATGAGACTATTGGTCAGCTTAGGTCCTAGCTTTGGTGGTGGACAGAGGTGGGCTGGACAACGGTGACTTCCTTGATAATCACATGACTTAAAAAAAAGGCATTCAAAACATGAATGCCATCAGTATTAATATTTGACACAGAACTTACTTTATGGGCCAAATTAGGTAAACAATTTCAAACTTCATCAATAATGAGAGTAAAACGGTCTATTTTTTTCCTCTAACACACTTCATATGATAATAGCTAAATGGTATGAATGGCAAACAAAAGAATTTAAGTTGGTTCTAGGAATAATCAGGCTGGAATCATAATGCCAAGGGATTAACATGAAATGGAAAGTACCATTCTACAAGTGTTCATGGGACAGCCAAGTCAAACACCCCACTTAAATAAATGGGCCACAACACAGGCTCAAAACTTCAGGGGACTTTCCCTTCATCTAGGATGACAGTGTCAATTTAAGTACTATCAATCCAACCAAAGTCTTGCCATAACTTCCACACCAACTATTTTCCTTGGACAAAACAAAGCATTGCATTGGATTAAGCGTATTTACAACCAACCAGCTATGTAAATATAAGAGATGCTAACAAACTAGTAACAGAACCAAATTAGCCTTGCTGATTTTGTCCTGTCTTCCCGGTTGCTTAGCAACTGATTCAAAGAGAAAATTAAATTAAGCAATTCAAATGTGATGTTAAACTAACCTTCCAAAATTCTGCAAGTCAGTGGCTCCACATTGCCCTTTGCTATTTGGATGGCACAGCAGGGCAAAATTAAAGTTCCATTGGATTCTAATACTGTGCCAAGTATAGAAATACACAAATACAGGAAATCCAGAAGAATATATATAATACATATTTGAGAGAGGGGAGTACGTGTATGTGTGTGTGTATATATATATGTATGCATGTACACACACGCACACACACAGTGGTTTGATCTCACCCCAAAGAAATGCCACAAAGAATACCTTATGTGACAAGTGTTATTTCAGGCCTTTGAAGAATAAACTAAGCTTTCAAAAAATTACTTCTGAATATTCCTAAGCTTTAGCAGATGCCATACTGGGCTAACACAGAAGAAATTAGCCGAACAGAGGGTTGGGTTACATGCTGAAGGGCTCAGTGGGCTGGAACCCAAACAGAACAGGCCATGGGAGACCTTCAGCATCCCAGAACTTGGTTGGAGGGAGAAGGGTCAACTACTTGAGGATGCATTAACTATGAAATGAGCACTTGTGGTGCCCAGTTAAGAGAAGAGGAAGTCAAGGGGCACTTGGGTGGCTCAGTTGGTTAAGTGTCAGGCTCTTGATCATGGCTCAGGTCTTGATCTCAGAGTCATGGGTTCAAGCCCCGCATTAGGAAAACCAAACAAACAAACAAAAACAAAACAGAAAGAAGTCAACAGGTGTTCATGGAGCCCTCTGCAACAGGGTCCCTGGGGGAGAAAGCAAAAGAAGCCCTCTCAGCGGGAGCCACCTTAGGGACTAAGTCAGATAATAAAGGCTGCCAGAAGAACAGCCAAAACCCCACTCTCTCCACACCATCCTGCACCTACATCCCTAGATTTTTGAACTCTAGAATGAAAGCCTCCTGAGCACAGAGATTTTTGTCAGTTTGGCATGCACTCGTAACCCAGGGCCTAGGAGTACAGAAGGAGTGCAGTGATAGCTGCTGAGTTAGTGCCTATATTGTGCTGTAATCTCTACAGCTCCCCAAGTCATTACAGGTATGTCCTCTCAAGACACCTCCAGTCCTAAGCCCCCAGGAATCTATTCACGGACGCAATTACCATTTACTAACGTGCCTACTGTGTGCTGGGTGCAGTACAGGGTGCTGAAAATACAACAGTGCACCCAACTCGCAAGTTTCTTAATGACAGCAAAAAACTAAAGATGCAAGTTGAATGACATCAAGTCAAAAGTATGTGGAGGGAAGCATTACATACTGCCCCAGTGGGGCTGCTGTGGAGAAGCAGCATCTGACCCAGGGTCATCAGGATGGGCACCCCTGGCACAGTGGCATCTGACAGAGAGCCGAAGGGTGTGGGGGAGCCGCCTTGATAAATACCTGGCGGCAAAACCTTCCAGGCAAGATGACTAGCAAGTGCAAAGGCTCTTAAATAAAAGAAATTTTGAAAAGGTTAAAAAAAAAATAGAAAAGATGGCCTGAAGGTACTGGGCAACAGGGAGAGTTACAAGAGATGTGGCCAGAGAAGCAAGCAGACACTGCGTCATGCAGGGTGGTGTAGACCCTGAGGAGGCATCTAATTTTTATTCTAAAAGCAGTGAGAAGCTACCAAAGGACTTTAAGCCAAGAACCTCCTAAGGGAGCCTTCTTTCTGATGTTGGTGCCTACTAAGAAAGGGAAGGCTGCGGAGGGGTGGATTTGGGGAGAGAAGTAGAAATCAGTAATTTCAACTATGCTTCGTTTGAGATGCCTATGAAACATCCAAGCTGAAATGTTGAGTAAGCCATCCATCAACTAGCAGGTTGGAAATACAGGAGTTATTTAAGGAGTGTGGGCAGGGGAGGGGAGGGACGCTGAAGAGGAGAAACGTTGAAGAAGTCAGCATTACAAATAGAACGGAGCTACCCATCTTTGACTAGGGAGGGCAGAAAAAAAGACCCCTCCTCTCTCCTTTCCCTCCCCCCAAAAGAAAACAGTAAAACCTAAATCCATCCCCTACGAAACTCAGTTCCATCTTCCCAAGTTGCAATAAATGAAGATGGAAAGAGGATGGAGGGGTGGAACTTGATAGAGAGAGAGAAGTGAAGCCTGAGTGTCTGCAGAGGGGTACCAGGGAGAAGGAAGACAATTTGCCCAGGAACCCAGGAGGACACTGTGCAGGGCACATCACTGCCCAAGCCGGAGCAAGGACAAAGCGCTCCAGGGGCTGAGCATGGTGCTGAAGACCAGGAGTGACAGATGATTCCATCCCCTGCCACATGGAAACATACTGAGGCTTTCAGAGGCAGAGAAGACTCAGTACACGCTATGAAAGAGTTATGTAAACAAAGAAAACATTATTGCTAACTCCACAGGAAAGCTGCACATTAAAATCTAGTATGTCGGTAGCCCAACAGTGAACAATATTTACATAGTCATAAAAATCTAAGACTGACATTATTAGTCTAGCCAAAAAGAAGTGGTACAACTCTAATGGGAGGATGGAAGAGGAGCAGAAGAGTGTCGGAAAGCCAACCTCATCTACAATAACAGGAAGTCAGCAGAAGATATTTATAATAGGTTCATCTACAGACATCAAGAGATACACATCATCTAGAAATACAGGGGTAAATACCAGTAGAAAATGTTAAAATATTCTAAATTGTTGCCTCTGGAAAGTGGGAGGCAGGAGGTGTCAGACACAGGACTGTTATTTTTATTCTGCATTTTATCAATATTTGAACTTCTTTGAGGCGAAATTCACGTAACATAAAAATAACCATTTTAAAGTGAACGATGCAGTGGCATTTAGTACATCATAACCTGTACCTGGTTCCAAAACATTGTCATCACCCACAAAAGAAAGTCCCTATCTATGAAGTTCATTCCTAACCCTCAATATTTCATTTTTTAAAGAATGTGCACCTATCAATGAAAATGTGTAACTTTCTAAAACAACCTTTTTGTACTCAAGGGCATCTCAGTTCTGAGTTACCACTCCACAAATGAGTGACAAAAGGCAGCAAGCTGGATAATGCCAGGGAGCAGTGGGGATACAGAACCCTTCTGCACTGTTGATGGATACACAGACTAGTGTGGCTACTAGGGAGGAGTCAAGTTATATAGATACACAGAGCCTATAACATGTAATCCAGCAATTCTGCTACTGGGCAGACACCCCAAAGACAAGTCTCACAGGCCCTCGGGTCTCCCAATTTCAACTGAAGGAGAAGGTTCTAGGGAAGAGAGCCATGAGAAGGCATACCAGCTCTTAACTGTACTGGCTTGGGAGTAACACAAAACCTGTATCACCAGTCATTGCTGATAGCCAATCACATGACCTCACGGTGCTACAAGGAACTAAAATATGTACTTCAGCTGAGTGCCCAGGAAGAAGAAGGCATTTCCTGGGTACCTAGCAAACCTCTACGGCTGTCTGTCCTTCAGAATGCCAAGGATCCATTTCACCCTCTCTACCACCATCTACCGGCCAGTGTTGCAGCAGTTAACTAGACAAAAACAGTCCCTTCTCTCATAGAATTTGAGCTCTTCAAACCTACTTCAAGGACCAGAAACACAAATAATCAACAATCATTTTTTTAAAAAAATTCTTTATTCACCCATCATATATAAATGTAATTTTATATGGAGAGAAATCAAGGGGAGAGTTATGTAAGTTACAAGAACAAAAAATTTAAGTGTTGATCATTCATATATTGCCTTCTTTTGAAAAGGAGAAGGGCAGAGGAATAAAAATTTCAAAAGAACAGACAGAAGAAAAGGCACAGTATTCCCCAGTAATGGAGTTAAGATTTAAAAAGAAGTATTGAAAGGGAAATAGAAAACAATCCATATTTTAAGTATTCTCCCAATTCAACTTTACTACACTGAAAGTTTCACAATGGTAGGACTAATCTGCCTTATTCATCATTCTGTCCCCACGGCATTCAGTAAAATAGTGGGCCAACGCAGAAGAATGAAACTTGACCATTCTCTTACACCATACACAAAGATAAACTCAAAATGGATGAAAGACCTCAATGTGAGACAGGAATCCATCAAAATCCTAGAGGAGAACATAGGAAGTAACCTCTTCTACACTGGCCACAGCAACTTCTTTCAAGACATGTCTCCAAAGGCAAGGGAAACAAAAGCGAAAATGAACTTTTGGGACTTCATCAAGATAAAAAACTTCTGCACAGCAAAGGAAACAATCAACAAAACAAAGAGGCAACCCACGGAATGGGAGAAGATATTTGCGAATGACACTACAGATAAAGGGCTGATATCCAAGATCTATAAAGAACTTCTCAAACTCAACACCCAAAAAAAAATAATCAAGTCAAAAAATGGGCAGAAGACATGAACAGACACTTCTCCACAGAAGACATACAAATGGCTAACAGACACAAGAAAAATGTTCATCATCAATAGCCATCAGGGAAATTCAAATGAAAACCACATTGAGATACCATCTTACACCAGTTCGAATGGCAAAAATTGACAAGGCAAGAAACAACAAATGTTGGAGAGGTTGTGGAGAAAGGGGAACACTCTTACACTGTTGGTGGGAATGCAAGTTGGTACAGCCACTTTGGAAAACAGTGTGGAGGTGCCTCAAAAAATTAAAAATAGAGCTACCCTATGACCTAGCAATTGCACTCCTGGGTATTTACCCCAAAGACACAGATGTAGTGAAAAGAAGGGCCATATGCACCCCAATGTTCATAGCAGCAATGTCCGCAATAGCCAAACTGTGGAAAGAGCCGAGATGCCCTTCAACAGACGAATGGATAAAGAAGATGTCGTCCATATATACAATGGAATATTACTCAGCCATCAGAAAGGATGAACAGCCCACTTTTGCATCAACATGGATGGGACTGGAGGAGATTATGCTAAGTGAAATAAGTCAAGCAGAGAAAGTCAATTATCATATGGTTTCACTTATTTGTGGAACATAAGGAATAGCATGGAGGACATTAGGAGAAGGAAGGGAAAAACGAAGGGGGATAAATCGGAGGGGAAGATGAACCATGAGAGACTATAGACTCGGAGAAACAAACTGAGGGTTTTAGAAGGGATGGGGGTGGGGGGGGATGGGTTAGCCTGGTGATGGGTATTAAGGAAGGCACATATTGCATGGAGCACTGGGTGTTATACGCAAACAATGAATCATGGAACACTACTTCAAAAACTAATGATGGGGGCGCCTGGGTGGCTCAGTTGGTTAAGCAACTGCCTTCGGCTCAGGTCATGATCCTGGAGTCCCAGGATCGAGTCCCGCATCGGACTCCCTGCTCAGCAGGGAGTCTGCTTCTCCCTCTGATCCTCCCCCCTCTCATGCTCTCTCTCTCTGCCTCATTCTCTCAAATAAATAAATAAAATCTTTAAAAAAAAATTAATGATGTACTGTATGGTGACTAACATAATATAATTAAAAAAAAAAAAATATTGGGGCGCCTGGGTGGCTCAGTTGGTTAAGCGACTGCCTTCGGCTCAGGTCATGATCCTGGAGTCTCCGGATCGAGTCCCGCATCGGGCTCCCTGCTCAGCAGGGAGTCTGCTTCTCCCTCTGACCCTCCCCCCTCTCATGTGCTCTCTCTCGCTCTCTCATTCTCTCTCTCAAATAAATAAATAAAATCTTTAAAAAAAAAAAAAAAATATTGGGCCAATGAATAAATGGATACTCAAGGTGGAAGAATACTCTAAAATGGCAGTTCACAAAAGTAAAACCTACTCTTAATTCCAAGAAAAGCCTTCCATGAACAAGTAATTAACTCCAGTTCACTATTAAGAGGAAACCAGACTGTTGGTTGTGTCTGTTGCTTGCTAATCACATTTCCCAAGTCATGACAGGAGCCCTTTGAAGTTAAGTGACATTTTCCAATTGGGACTGCCAAATAAACCTTCCATTACCTGTCTGTAAAAAAATATACACGTTGTTATTAAGAGACAAAGGAAAACGCGGTAATTCTTTCCCATTTAGGCAACCAGATGCTTTTTCTGAGTAGAAAACTCAGGACAGATACTGTTTAAGAGTACAAACTTACAAGTAGTAAATAAGCCCTAGAGATCTGATGCGCAAGACAGTGAATGTAGACAACAGTAGTGTACTAAATCATCAAATTTGCTACGAGACAGAACTTAATTATTCCAATAAATAAAAAAGGATAACTATGCAATGTGATAGATATGCTAATTATTGCTACAATGGCAATCATATCATAATATATAAATGTATCAAATTATCAAGTTGTATACCTTAAATTTATACAATGTTATATATCAAATATATTTCAATTTTAAAAAATACATGGAGGGGCGCCTGGGTGGCTCAGTCAGTTAAGCAGCTGCCTTCGGCTCAGGTCATGATCCCAGGGTCCTGGAATCGAGCCCCACGTTGGGCTTCTTCCTCAGCGGGGAGCCTGCTTCTCCCTCTCCCTCTGCCTGCCACTCCACCTGCTTGTGCTCTCCCTCTATCAAATAAATAAATAAAATCTTAAAAAAAATACATGGAAAAAAAAGAAAACCCAAGCTGACTACAGGCAAGGCTACCTTCATCATCTTTCCTGGTTGTAGGGCCATCATTCACAAACACATTAATAAAGTGGAAACACAGGTAGAAATTCCTACTTTAGCTCAACCAAGCAAATTTTTATTTACTTATTTGCACACATTATTGAAAATGGATCAGCTTTAACCCAGAGATAGAAAGTAAAAAATTTAGTTAAAAAGGCAAGGCCTCTATACAAAAGTGCACACAAGTTCCTTCCAGCGGCAGCCTTAGCACAGGCATCTGCTAGCCCTTGGAATGTCAGATGTCCTGCCCTCTGCACCTGGACAGACAGAGGCAGAGACCCAGAGCCAGTTAAAGATCACTGTGACAGCAGGGTCAGATGTCCAGGGGCAATATGCATAGTGTATCAATGAGGGGTGATGGGTCACTGCAACAGAGGCAGCACCCTCCCCGCCAAAAGCGTTCTGAAGCAAGTACCTTGCTGTGCCCCTACACCTCCCTTAGTGCCTGAGCCTGGTTGCCTCCCTATTGATTTTGTGAGCTACCCAATATTCTTCCAGCAGTTTGCTTTTTGGCTTATCTTAGTCCTAGCTGAACTGCAGTGTGAAAAACCACTGCACTCTGCTGGCAATGGAAATAAACAAAGGCTTTTACCGTCACCGAAGAGAATGCCAAAAAGTAAGAGACAGCAAATCTGGAAAGCTGGGTGTCCAGGCCTGGTTCCACCCCTCACTAGCTGAGCAGTGTTGGCCACGTTACTCCAGTTCTCTTCCTCTAGCAAATGAGTCATCCCTATGGGACCACAGACCTTTGAGACCTGATGGAGTATGTGGAAGCCTATATTCCAGGTCAGGTAAGTCATAGGAAACTCAGACACGGAAGGGCTCAAGTGTACACTGCTCTACCATCTAGCTGAGTGGGTTTAAACCTCAGCTCTATCATGTTAGCTGTATGATCTTGGAGAAAATTATCTCATCTCTGTAGGTTTTTGTCTCTTGCCTATAAAAGGGCAATAACCACAACAGCTAACTACAAACTAACTTAGAAGATTAAATTAACTACTTCATTTAAAACAGTACAGATCCTGACACAGAGTAAACACTCAAATATTCACCCTTGTGATAGAATGCATAAACAAACTGCATATTCATTCTACACTGCAACGCTGGGAGGATACACTGCATTGGATAAACAACTATTGTTATACACAACATGGATGGATTTCACAAATTATTTTGAGCGAAAGAAGTCAAAGCAAAAAAAAAAAGAAGAATCCATTTATACTTAATGAATCTATGTGAATTCAAGAACAGGCAAAACTAATCTATAGAGTCTGAATACTGGTTACCTTTGTTGGGGGGTGATATTTCCTGAGAAGGGGCACCTTCTGAGGTGTTGGAAGTGGTCTCTACCTCAATGTGGTTGGGGTTCATGAGAGAGAAAAACTCTGTGTGTGTGTGTGTGTGTGTGTGTGTGTGTGTGTGTGTGTGTAAAACTTCACTGAGATCTACATTTTAGGTACGTGTATGTGTGTGTGTGTGTGTAATACCTCAATAAAAGATAAAAATGAAATAGCTGTTCTCACAATAAGGAGGATTAAACACATTTTCCCTTTATGTGAAAGGTTAACAATAGTGTCTGATTTCCATTGCTGGGAAAACATGCTTTGTTTTGTCAGGGTTTTGGGTTGGGCATTTGCTGGTTTATAATGGAGAGGAGGAAAGGCGCAACAGAGATTACATCACTGACTCCCCAAATGGCCTCAGTTATTTGCATTACTCGCAGGACACCCTGGGCAATGAGCATTCCCTGGCCCAAAGCCTAATACCCAGAGGGACTGTGACTGAGGGAGGCTTTTCTCTGCTGACTCCCTGTATTATCCAAATATAATACCATTAATAGGCAGCAATTTAAAAATGCAATTTGTAACGAAATGCTAGGATGTCTATTTGTTTCAAAATAATCAGGGAAAGGGGAATGGGGGATATAGATGAAACAAGATTGGCGATGAGTTTGTAACTATTAAACGTGGATGTTGGGTGCATGGAGGTTCATTATATCATTATTCTCTCAGCTTATATAGGCTTAAAATTTTATGTAACAAAATCATCTGTGAAATTTCAAGTATGAAACTTTTATAAAAACCACACAAGTATTCACCAAGTTCAAAACAAGGTTGTCTTTAAGTTAAAAGGAAGGAAGGAGGGTTATATATATATGTATATATAACCTGATCCAATTTGCCAATATATTCTGTAAAGAAAGTGATGGATGGACTGGTCAAATAAGAAAGATAGTAGACCGGGGGCACCTGAGTGTCTCAGTCAGTTGAACATCCCACTCTTGGTTTCGGCTCAGATCATGATCTCAGGGTCGTGAGATCTAGCTCCCGTGTGGGGCTCCACGCTGAGCATGGAGTCTGCTTGACATTCTCTCCTTCACCCCTCCCCCTCTGCACATGTGCTCTCTGCTCTCTCTCTAAAATAAATAAATCTTAAAAAAAAAAAAAAAAAAGGAAATACAATAGACTGAAGTGCACCTAAAAATGAGAGGATGCCCAGCTCTAGGTTAGATCTGTGAAGGGGTGCCTGGGTGGCTCAGTCGGTTAAGCGTCTGCCTTTGGCTCAGGTGCTAATCTGGGATCAAGCCACAAATCAGGTTCCCTGCTCACCAGGGAGTCTGCTTCTCCCTCTCCCCCTGCCGCTCCCCCTGCTTGTGCACGTGCTCGCTCACTCTCTCTCTGTCAAATAAATAAGTAAATCTTTAAAAAAAAAAAAAATCTGTGAATAGCACATAATTCCATGGACTTTGGAAAGCTTTGCTCTAATAGAACTCTACGTCCTTGGCACCTCTCAGAGTTAAAGGCAAATGAAATTTCACTGTGTAATAGCCCTGGCTATTTAAACAACTACAGCACTTGTGAACCTCTGAGAATATGTCAAATCTTCTACAAAAGGGCATTCAGAAGGTCTGGAACATCTAGTCTGAAAGGAGTTACATAAGCTATTGGACTGGTCATCCCGGGATCCTCCTGGAAAAATACTTTTCCCATTAGAAACTCCCATTACACAAAGGAAACATAGGCTGTCTCAAAGTAATTGGATTTCTCCTTCATTCAACAAACATTTCTTAAGCGCCTGTGTACTAGAGATAAAGAGTCAGTAAAATCTGGTCCTGAATGTCCTCGGGGAGAGAGAGGAGCCAACCGGTAACTCTAGAGTGTATGGAGTAGAGGGTCACCTAACCCGATGTGGGAGAGATGGAAGAGTAAGTGAGAAAAGGCCCCTCAACAGAGCTTTGCCGGACCTACTGCTGAAGCCAATGGGCAGGGCAGGAAGAGGAACAGACAACAGAGAAAGAATCAGAAATCTGTTGCATTATATGCAGCATATTAGCCCCAGAATTAACTTACTTTGTCAAGTGGGCCAGACCTCCTGATATGGCCCACAGTTCTCAATGAGAAAGGCTGATACCGCCAACCTGCTGCCCCCTAAGCTCCTCTACCTGGAGTCCTCAACACTGCGTTTTCTTCACTTTTTCTCCACCTGGTGTTCAAGAAATCACAATTTGCACCCATTTCTCCACGGAGAGATAAGAGGGCAAGTAAATACCAACAACCAAAAGAAGACACGACCTCATTTGTCTCGCTCTGGTCTTTTCTTTACTGGTCTCCACTGAAGACCCAGAAACCCAACTCTGAGCCCCCCAGTATTTCTCCCCAATGTGGGGATTTCCCAATCAGCCCCCACCATTTGTGAGCAGGGCCTCTCCTCCACATGTTTTTGACTTTTTACATATTACTCATACTGTCAATGAAGAGATTCCTTCCAAAGTGGCCCTTTCACTGACTCTAATCCAGTGAAAAGGAATTACTCAAACAAGAGTTCAAAGAGGTCATTATTTACCCTAAATGAAAAGTCACTTTCTGAATTCCATGACTTATGTTTCCTTTACTTACACTTTATTTTTATCTTTGCAAACAAACACAGACTACCATCAAGCAGCATTTGGAAGTCAAAATATTTGCCAAGAATGAGGATTATTAAACTTTTTCTCTCCCCAAAACACCTACCTGATACACATTGCTACCCAAAATAGTGCCTTATTATAATAGAGGTTCTCCAAGAAGCACTTCCAAAATGATAACCCCCGCCTCAAACAAGGTGATTATATCAGGGTTTCTCAACACTGTTACTGACATGGTGGATGCCTCCTGTAGTTATTTGTTGTGGGGGCCTGTCCAGTACACTGTAGGATGCTTAGCAGCACCCCTGGCTTGTACTTTTCAGTTGTCAGTAGTGACCCATCCCCCAGTTTCTTATGATCAAAAATGTCTCCAGATGTTGCCAAATGTCCTCTGGGTGGGGCAAAATTACCCCTCACTGAGAACCACAGGATTAAACCATCCTTCCTATCCTTCTTGAGAATCAGTGCCCTCAAGTTACCAAAAGTGACAAGATGGACTGATAAAGACAATAGAGAGAGGCAAAAAGCATTCTAGACTCTGATGAATTATGACTCAAAAGCAGCTATTTTGTTTGCTATACTTGAAATTCTGCCTGACAGCTGGAATTCTCTTCCTGTAACTGACTCCCCTGCCTAAAATCCTTTAGGGTTGTAATTCCCCGGCCCGGCTAGTCCTCAAAGTCACATGGGGAGCTTTCAAAATAACACAAGGATCCAGCCCCTCCCTCACAGATTCGAATTCACTGGCCTGAGGGTGGGGCATGAGCAAGGTTTCCCACCCAAACTCCCCAGGTGATTTCCACTGAGAAGAGCTCCTTTAGGACTTCACATGGCAGTAGTATGCTCAAACAGGGGTAGAGCACCATCGCCAGGGGATTTTACTACCATACTGATGTCTGGATGGAGAGTAGGGCCTACGAATCCTCATTTTACCAAGTTCTCCAGGTGATTCTAATGTGAATGACCCCCCAATCACACTCTGAGAAACAGTGGCCTGCAGAATAAATGAATTCTAAAAACCGTACTTCTCACACTTTAATATGCAGACAAATCATCTAAGGATCTTGTTAAAATGCAGGCACTAATTCAGCAGCTCTGAGCAGGGACCTGGAATTCTGCATTTCTAACAATCTCCCAGGTGATGGGAAGTGCTGATCTGGGGACCACTCTGCCTAGCAGGGTTCTAACAGACTCAAGAGACGACTAGCAACTTGGATTCCCAAGTCCTGTAGGTACATATATCAAAGAGCTTAGCAATGAAAACATTCAGATGCTTCAAATGTTCAGGCGTGGTAGAAAGAATGGTAGCCAGGAATGCGCGGCCCTTCATATGGCCCATCTCCAGCTTCACTTCTTCACAGCACTCCTCCACCAACGTCCCACTCTGGCCATTCCAAACTACTTACAATTCTCACAAACATGTGCCATATGTCACTCTTCCGTATCTCTACCAAGTTGTTCCCTCTGCCAGAAATTATCTTCCCATGCCACCATCTCAACCAGCAAAATCGTCATTTTTTGCCTAGGCCACTCTTCATCTATCATGCTTTAGGTTCACCTCATAGTTCAGCTCCCTGGGGAAGACTTGCGTGTCCTCCATCCTACCCCTCCCTACCATGCAGGAACATCATTCCCGCCCCCAGGATCCCAAAGAGTACCTTCACTCTAGGACTGCCTTATGACTTGTCTATGTAATGGGTACGTGGACTCCTGATTTAATCAGGAAACATCTAACACCGTTTTAAAATGTATTTGGTGGAAAGGTTCTTTTCTCCCCCTGGTTAAAAAAAAAAAAAAAAATGGGTAAGACTCTAGTAACAGCAAGACATTGACTATCCTAGATTACAAATACTGCCAATTCAGAAATTACAATTATCTAGACCCATTAATGATCAAAGTTCCAAATATTATTTCGAGCTAAGATTCCACTCTTCCCACTTCCTGTCTTATGCCTCCATCCTCCCCATCCTACTCCTATCTTGCCTACTTCACTTTGGACCCCATCTGGGTAGCAGCAGGAGATGTGGGGAGAAGGGCAGCAAAGTTCTTACTTGGCTGGAAGTATCGAGCTGGCTTCATACACCAGCCTTAGATGAGAGATGCTTAAAGCTGACTTTTTCAATCATTGGGGAATTTTTCTTAGGTTTTTATTTGTAAATAATGGCAAACTTACAGAAAAGTTGAAAGAGTAGTAATACATAAACTACTCTCTACCCAAAGTCACATTTTGTTAACATTTCGCCCATTTGCTTTATCATTCCTATTCTCTCTCTATATACATATAGAATATAGAACATTTCATAGGTATGATATACATGAATGGCATATGAAATAATTTCCTGAACCATCTGAGAGTAAGTTGCATTACATTATGCCCTTGACACTTCTTTCAGTGTCCATTTCCTAAGAATAAGGATATCCTCTAACATGACCACAGCACATTATCAGTTTCAGTACTATTAACACTGATTTTGTACTTTTATCTAACCGGTAGTCCACATCTCTACTTTGTCATTTGATCCAACAATGGCCTTCTTAGCACTTTCCCCACTCCAGTTCAAGATCCAGTGAGGACCAGGGACTACATTTACTTGTAACGTTACTACAGTTGATCTTCATCTGTTATGACCATTGACATTTAACAACACAATCCCCCATTTTTTTAAATCGAGTAGTTCAATTCCAGCTGGAATACTACATAAAGGATACCATACCCTTCTCAGGGCATCACATCTGTAAGGACAAGGTGTCCCTCTGCTCTGGCTGGCACTTTTAACAGGCATCCTGGAGATCAGCCTGCTACTGCTAAAGGTCTCTCCCCTGCATTCCCTCTTCAGGGGGAAACCAATCTATTCTGGCAGTTGCAGGCCCTCATCAGTCACTGAAAATCCAGCACTGTGCTCCCAGATTCTTCTCTGAAGAGGCCTCCTTTCCAGCTAAGATGATCTCCATACCAACTCTCTCACACATGGCCCATCTACACCCAATGGAAAAATCATGAATTCTTTGCTTGGGCACACTGACACCAATGTAGCAGAAATACTTTTTTACTTATTATTAACACACCTAGACAGCCCTTTCATCCCCTAGACGGAATCAGACACCCCCATCTCTTCCCAAAGCAGAGAAGACACATACTCAGCTTTCCAAATAATCCAGTTGTAACTCTTTACAGATAATGCCTTTATAAATGCTCGGAATTCATCCTCATGAATGCATTACCCTTTGTGCCTTGGTGCCTCAGCACAGACTTCTAACTTCCACCTTATCTACCTGATCTCCCACCTCCAGAATTCTGCAAAGGCCTGCAAATATAGGCCCCAGGTCTTATTCATCACTGTACTCCAAAGGGTCTAGCCAGTACATAAGCCTTCAATAACCTTTGTTGAATGAATTATAATGCACCTCCCACCTAGAACATATCCTCAAATACAATCGAAAACTGTCATCTAAAAAACTGTCATCTAATAAGGTCTTGCCTTATTTCCTTCCCTTTTACCCTTTTTTCACTTGTTTTTTTAGTCAAAAGTTGGTATTTTATTTTATATGTGTTTCACTTTCATGTTTTGTTGGCAGTAGGCTTCAAATTTTTCTATATGTACTCATTTTTTAATTGAGATTTCATTCATATCCAACAAAATTCACACTTTTAAACTATACAATTCAGTAGGTTTGTTGGAAATTCAAAGTTGATTTAACTATTACCACTATCTAATTCCAGAACACTTGCATCACCCCAAAAAGAAATCCCAGACCCATTAGCAGTCATTCCCCATTCTCTCCCCCCCTCAGTAAATAGCAACTCCTACCCTATTTTCTGCTTTTATGGATTCTGGACATTTCACATAAATGGAATCATAGAATACATGGTCTGTTGTGATTGGCTTCTTTCATTTAGCATAGTGTTTATAAGGTTCATCCATGTTATGACATTCCTTCTTATGGTTGAATAATATCCCACTGTATGGAGAGACTACATTTCATTTCTCCATTCGTCAGCTGATGGACATTTGCATTGTTTCCATTTTTAGCTATTATGAATAATGCTGCTATGAACATTTGTGTACAAGTTTCTAAGCAGACATGTTTTCAATTCTCTTGTGTATATACTAAAAGTGGAATTGCTGGGTCATGTCATAACTATGCTCAACCTTTTGAGGAACTGCCAAACAGTTTTACAATGTGGTTACATAATTTCATGATCCTAGCAGCATGAGGGTTCCAATTTCTCCAATCCTCACCAACGCTTATTACTGTCCACCTTTGACTCTAGTCATCCTAGTGGTTTCTCTTTGTATTTCCCTAATGACTGATGATATAGAACATCTTTTCATGTGCTTATTGGGCAACTATATACTTCCTCTGGAGAAAGATCTATTTAAAGCCTTTGCCCATTTTTAAATTGGAATATTTATTTTTTAATTGTGAGTTGTAAGGGTTCTTTATATACCCTAGATACTATTCCCTAACTAGAAAAATGATTTGCAAATATTTTCTCCCTTTCTATGAATTCTCTTTACTTTCTTGATACTATCCTTTGAAGCACAAAAGTTTTCATGTTTCGTTAAGTCCAGTTTATTTTTTTTCTTTTATTGCATATGCTTTTGGTGTCACCAAGAAACTATGGCCTGATCCAAGGTCATGAAGAATTATACCTATGTTTTCTTCTAAGATACATATAGTTTTAGCTCTTATATTTAGATCTTTGATCCAACACCTTCACTTTTATGATGTGAGGTAGGTGTCCAACACGTGAAAATCCACTTGCCCCCATATCAACTGTTGAAATTACTATTTTCCCCATCTAATTGTCTTGGATACACATTGAAAATCAGTTGAGTATAAATTATGGGTTTCCTTCCCTTTCACTTCTAATAGGTAATTAATGTCCACCAAACCTTTCCACACTCAATTCTTACCAACAGAAGAAAAAAAAAAAACTATTCCAAAAATTGTTCTAGAATTTCACAAGAATGCCTACAAATATAATTAAAGACCGTTGAAATATAAAATTAGCATAATTTCTCTAAAAGTTAAACACAGCATAAAGGAACAAAAAAATACCATCTATAACACATTCCAGTATGTAAGAATGTGAGGTGATACACTTGGGTCTTGAAAAACCAGCTTTTCAAATATAGTAAGAGGAAAGAAGGTCTGCCAAATGGGGTCTTGTTGACATAAAAGACAGTGTGAGATGCTGTTCCCTGGTGACTTTTCTTTACTATCAGTGATTTTTTAAACTATGATGTGACACCATATTTGGCCAAGTTAGCTTTGACCAAGTTCTCTTCCAGGAATAAATGCAACTTATAACATTGAATGGATTTCTGTGAAAACCACAAAATTATGATGTGGTTTCATGAGCTGTAGTACCCAACTAAGAAATTCAGTGGAGTTCACAATTTTCTCTCTCTATTCCTGTGTTATGAAGGATATAGATGTTCTGTGGAACCTACCTTTCGGGAGCAAGTAAGTCTTAGAGGGAAAACCATAGAAATTAGCTTGTATGACACAATCTTGACCTTTTCCCAAGGAATGTATCTACCACCATTAACTTTAAATTCCCAGAATACCACCCTTCACACCATAATCTCCACATTATAATTTCTCAACAGCCCACAGACTATCATTTTACATAGAAGACACATAAACATTCACATATATTTGACAAATGCCAGGGAAGTGTTCTCAATTTAGAAGCTAAAAATTAAAGCTTTTTAAACTCTTCACAAAACAAACACACACACACACACACACACACACACAAGGCAGGAAGGCATGCAAAGATGGCATTCTTTCTGAGTTCTAGGCTGGGGACCTTCAAACAGCCCATGTGCACACTCCCCAGTAAAGCCATCTACAACAAGACCCATGGCTGGCATTTCCTTTGAATCACAAAATCATTTAAGACCTTGAAATACTCAACTTCAATTCTAACCCATGGGAAGAATTTGAGGGAGCATGATGAGTGGGCAGAAACCAGGACCATAATGTCCCCAAATCTGCCTTGAGTGGATAAACAAACTGAGGTATGCAATGGACCATTCTCAGCAGTAAAAAAAAAAGAAAAAACAAAAACAAAAATAAAAAAAACAGACTATTGACAGACCCAACAACAGGAATGAAACTTAACCTAAGTATGCTTCATGAAAGAGGTCAAACAACAGAGAGTATACACTATATGATTCCTTTTAAATATAAAATTCTAGGAAATGCAAACTAACCTATAGTAATGAAGCAGATCAGGGTTCCTGGGGGCAGGATGGGTGGGGAGGTGATTGTAGGAAAGAGGGAATAGGGATTATGAAGGGGCAGGATAAGACTTTTGGGGGTAGTGACTACCTTCATTATCGTAACTGTGGTGATGGTTTCACAGGAATACACGTGTGTCAAAACTTATCAAATTGTACATTTTTTTATTATGTTATGTTAATCACCATACATTACATCATTAGTTTTTTGATGTAGTGTTCCATGATTCATTGTCCACGTATAACACCCAGTGCTCCATGAAGAACATGCCCTCCTTAATACCCATCACCAGGCTAACCCATTCCCCCACCCCCCTCCCCTCTAGAACCCTCAGTTTGTTTTTCAGAGTCCATAGTCTCTCATGTTTCGTCTCCTCCTTCGATTTCCCCCCCTTCATTCTTCCCCTCCTGCTATCTTCTTCTTTTTTTTTTTTTAACATATAAAGTATTATCAAATTGCACATTTTTAAAATGTGGAATACACTGTATGTCAATGACACCTCAATAAAACTATTTAAAAACCCCACAAAACTACATCCACCACCTTACAACTCTATACACTGACATGCCAACCTGATACTGTCTAGTCCAAGACTGATTCAGCGCAGAGCAAATGTGACTCATGCTAGTGCCAGGGAAGTAAAGCCGAGACCCCAAGGAATCCAAGTGAAAAACCACTGCCACTGTCTAGGTGGGTAAGGATGTCAGCCAATTAATTTCATTAAGGAATTTTCACTTTTAGAATTCACTACTTCTCTTATCTCCAGTTTTTATGTATCAAGCACAGCATCACAAACCCAACCGCCTGCAGTAGCCGCTCTAGAATTTTAAGGTAAGGCCATAGTAAATGGAGGAATGTGAGAGCAAACCATAGAGTGCTTCCCCTGGGAAAAGGGGAAAGCTGCACTGTTACCATCTGGGAATGCTAAATCCAAAGTGGCTAGATCTGAATTTTGCCAAAAAGCCAAAAATTTGTCTTTTCATGTAAAATCTGAAATTTTTAAGGGTGAAGCAAGTAACTCAATTTTTAAAACACCATGCGGTTTAAACAAAAAACAAGTGTGAGCAGGAGTCTGCCTGTGGGTTGCTGATTTGCAACTATAGACTAAGCTCAGAACACAGGCTCTGGGCTCAGGACCAGCTCTGTAACTTCTGGCTCTGTGACCTTAGGTAACAAACCCAACCTCTCTAAGATCCCCTATCCTCATCAGCAACATAGAGCTAACAATACAGGATTCACATCTGAGGGTTGTAGTAAAGATGAAATGTTCTACACATGGAAAACCTACAGTAAATATACCCAGTACTATTCTCCAAATGAGAGCATGCCTCACTTCAATAGATCTCTCCAAAAATAGTTTTCTCTTTTGTGTTGAAGCTGCAGATGGCTTGTAGCTTGGAGGGCTCATAAGAACACTGGATAGCAGCAAATGGGCTTCAATGAGCCAGAGGAAGGGGACAAAACAAACCTCATCACACTCAAACACAGAGCAAACTCTCATTTCCCAAGTAAGACACAGGGAAAATTGTCTTGGGAAGGAGTCTGAGTGATGGGAATAGAATGTGTCGGTGTTATGTGGCACCAAAATATAATGGCCAGGAAAAAAAAAATTAGTAATGATCCAGTACACTAATTAGAACACACCTAGAATATGACATTTTGTTTTGAAAGCCATACTAGGAGAAATGAGCAAATTGCATCCCAGCCAGAGGATGGAACCAGGACACCCAGTGGACTTCACAATATTCTCAGAGGAAAGGGAGGCTCAGGGAAGTTAAGTGACTTACATGACATCACACCTCAACTGGGACACTCCCAATTGACAGACTTTTAGTATACTTTTGGAAAAGTTCATATGAACAAAGCTAAAACTATTTCTTTATTGTAAGACTAGATGGAGCCTTTAATATAACTCCCATGTTTTATGATCATCTTAAAGGTGGATGTAATAATTGTGTTTCCTAAGTTTTCTGCTTTTATTTTTTAATTCTTGGGTCAAACTAGGGTTTCTTGAAACATACCCAGGGAAGTAGGGAGAAGACCTTCTTGTTGCTGTCAAGAATCATGTCACAGTTAGAGATCTGACTACCATAGGTCATGTCCAGAAAAAGAGCAATGACAGGTCACTGAAGGGAAGACTTACTTCCTTGCAACCAGGAGCAGTGAGAAGACCAGGAACAAACTTTAAGTGGGAGAAGGACATAAGCTCAGCATGACTCACTATCCAGAGCTGTACAAGGTCATATAGACCTTAGTTAGGTGCCTAAGCCTCATGCCATTCACACGCCCTTCCCCAAAAGGTAGATTCAAGGGGACATCACAGAACCACACCGCAGGTGAGCTCCAGGATGGTTTAGCAACCCAGCACTCTGACTCTGAGAGTCTCCTAACACAACTAGCCTCTCAATGCACGAGTCTCTGTAGGTGTTTGCAAATCCAAGTGTGAGGATTAACACAAGAGAGGAGACCACTACAACTCTGTGTACTTTAGATGCCAAGCAGACAGGGAGGAATGGCCTGCCAAGCTAGGAGGGGTGGCAGCAGCTAAACAGGACCACACATCACACCAGATCAGAATCTCCGGACCAAAGTTAACTGGTACTTTACTTCTAGCCCAACGCGGTCATTGACTGTTACCTAAATGCACATGCTGTGTCTCACTTCCAAGTTTCACTCTGCTCCTCCTTAGCTAGTATGGCCCCTTGTGCCCCATCGCCTTCACAGTGCACCTCAGTGCACCCTTCCTCGGGGACGCCAGCCACAAGTCATCTCTCAAACCTGGAAACCCCTTTTACCCTTCCTCTCTTACTAAACTACTCACGTACAGCCCTGGATTGCTGTCTCATTTGTCCAATGCACTGTAGACAGCAGCTCCACGGGGGCTCAAGGGACATCATCATCACCTACACAGACCCCCAGCTCCACAAAACCTTCCTCTGTGCGTATGGACACATTGAATGAAGAGTAGCTTCACTTAAAAATGTTATTATCTCAAGCAAGAGTTGCCAGCTGGTGGGCTTAGGGCCAAATCCAGCTCATAGACAATGTTCTATCTGGCCTGCTCCATGTTTTGAACAAACTGATATTAATTGCCACTATGTAAAAGTAGGCAATTTCATATTAAAACCCACCTCTCCAGCTTTTCATTAAAAGACAAAAATAGGAATTCGTAACACTGGCTCTTACTTCTGCATGGCAGCAAATAGCTGGAGGCCAGTGAACGGACACCCCTTTAGACAGGACATATGCTTGTTTTCTCATTTGCCTAGTTCTCTCTGAGCTAATTTACTCACTTACCACTCTATATTCCTAACCCATGCTTGCTGAAAATGAGTAAGCCACAAACCACTACTGACATATCAATACACTGAGAATATCAGCCTCTAAGAGATTACACTTTCATTGACCCAGAGAAACAAGATAAAGTCAACTGTTTTCATGTGAATTACAACCATATTACTATTCCCCCATAGGGTGACTTGTGTCTTTTCCTGTGTCATAGAGTATTTGCTGGATTTAAACACAAACAGGGTATACAAATGAAGGGGATTATGAAAAGACCGAGCAGCTAATGAGGACTTCTGATCCTAAGAAGTTGTCCAAGATTTTAGGGAGGAGAGAGATTTCCATGTATGACAATGAAAAGGATTCTAACAAAAAGGTAGTCATTTGATCCACATTACCCCAAACTGGAAAGGTAACACTTCACACCTTTATTGCAATAACAACCTGGTTCGGAGAACTGAAAACCCATCTGTGACCACTTACTAAACCCTCCAGATCATAAATAAACCCCACGTTCCACATCTGCCACCTGTAAGCAAGGGATCAGCAGAGCACAAACACCACCTTACACAAATAACAGACTATTATTTCACTCAGCTACTACGTTCAAGATTTGGAACTAACTGCAGGGCAAGTATAACCACTATTAAAAATTCATACTTTAAAAGCAGGAAAGAAAACTCATGGAAAGAGTTCATCTGTTGATGGACTTAGTTTTCAACCATAAACGCAGACCCCTTCTAACATCCTAGGGCACTTTTTCTCAATTCGTGGCTGATAGTTTCACTGTTAGAGGCTTACCTAAAAAACACACAACAATTTAAGCTTAGTGAGCTTTCTGAAATGTGGGGGACTTTTTAGAACAACATTTATCTATACTTTGGCCTTATCACTCTTTTGTAAATGCAGCTGGCATGCACAGCAAGGCCTTCATAAGCAGGGGATCTGGATTTAATTTCTGGTTTCACCTTAATCAATTAGGTCGGGGTTGTGGGAGTGGGGAGGTGTGGCGGTGGCAGGGCAGGGTGTGCTCAGGCAAACTCCAAAGAGAAAACAAACATATACCATAGTTCTCCATCTATGACATGACAGTCATACCTGGCCTTTCTGATTTCATAAAAACATTCTGCCCCAGCCACACTACCACAATTCTCTCAAAGGTCATCAATGACCTAAAAGCTGAAAAGTGAGCTGCCCCTCCAGATGGCGTTCTCCCTAATCTTGGCGCCATCTGACACTCTCCCTTACCCTCCCCGGCAATTTCCAAGCTCCTACTCTCTGCCTCACTGTCCCTCTTGAGGCCCCCTCACTACCTGTCTTTCTCTGCTCTTGAAAACATCCTTGAACCAATGCCCCTGTTCCTCATCTGTAATGGCCCAAACTGACTGGAATGTGTACGAGGTATGTTACTGAGTTTCATAAACGACATCTACCTTAATAATTCACAAAGCTACTTTTTGAGCTAGGTCCCATTATTATTACCATCCTCATTTTTTAGATGAGGAAACAAAGGCTTAGCAATCAGCCCGAGTTATATGTATCAGGTAAACATTAGAGCAGGGGAGGGGTTTTAAATCCAGGTCTAAGTCCAGAGACCATTTCCTTAATACTATGTTCTACTTTCTGCACCTCACGCAGGCTTCCATGAGCAACACTACCTGCATGCTTAGTTTTGATTTTAACTTCTGTGGCAGACATTGTTTGCTGCTTACTCAGTACCCATTCCCCTTCTTCCTAACAGAACACTTTATCGTTGGTGGTGGCAATGGGCCCAGATTTAAACACACACACTCACACTTCCCAGCCTCCCAGTAAGATGGCCACTGTGAAGGGCTTTTGGCGAAGGTTTTTAAAGGAGGCTCAGTTAGTGGGTAGGTGCATCCTTGTGCCCTTTCCTCATTCCCACACCCTGGAACATGAATATGATGGCTGGAGCTAAACTAGCCATCTTATGATAGAGACAACCTAAGCATAGGCACACACTAGGGATAGGAGAGCAGAAAGAGACAAGGGACCCAGTTCTCATTAACATGCAGCTGCCACACCAGACCTAGGATACCTATATCTGGACTTCCTTTATCTGAGGTAAAGACCTGTCTTGGGCTGAGTCCCCCAGAAGGGGAAAATGAAGTAAGAATTCATGTACCAATGATTTATTAAGAAAATGCTCCTAGGATAGACCTAGAGGGAGGTGGAGAAAGCACAAGAGAGAAGAGAGAAGCCCATCAAGGTGGACTTTTAGGCAGAATTTACAAAAGACCACCCTATGAAGAACCCTGGAGTATAAATGATGCCTCCTGTTATCCTAACCTGAGGCTGGGTTGCTGGGCTTTCATTCTTCTGTATCAGTCAGTCCCAGGTTAGGGTGGAGAACGGTAGAGACTCCCAGGCACTTTCAACTCTCCATGTTTTATTTTCTTTTATTATTTTATTTATTTATTTTCCAGAGAGAGCGAGCAAGAGAGCACAACCAGGGGAGCGGCAGGCAGAGGGAGAAGCAGGCTCCCCGTTGAGCAAGGAGCCCAATGTGGGACTCGGTCACAGGACCATGGGATCATGACCTGAGCCGAAGGCAGCTTAACCGACTGAGCCACCCAGGTGTCCCTGGCTCTCCATGTTTTAAAGCAAAGTCTCCTTCAGAGCCCAAAGGCAGTCTTCTGATGGTGAGGCAAGAGCTCAGGCTGTAGGAGGCAAATGCTCACAAAACCCAGGAGGAACACATGGGGATGTCAGGGGATAAAGAAGAGCAATGACAGCAGCCACTGCAATGTCCATCTGGTTCAAGTCCCCATGATTTGTATTTCTGTTCTGTAACAGCCAAGACCCTGTCCTGAGTGATGCAACTTCTCAGGTGAAGACATCCGCACTTGCATCTCCAGCTCTCGTGGCTCTCCTAAACTGCAGACCAGAATTTAAGTGCCTGATATGTGTCTTCACATTTGTTCATACCTCATCTGGCTTCTTCGAAGGTATGGGTAGCTGACACCCACCCCATGGCCACGGCAACAGGACATGAACCAGTGTCAAATCATTCTCTGTCCCTGTCCCCACCCTAAATCCATCCTTTCTCTTAACCATGCATCTTGATTAATGGTACCACTAACCTCCTGGTAAATCAGGAAAGAATGCTTGAATTATCTCAACTTATCTCTCTCCTACTTATCTCCCAAAGCCAGTGAGCAGGTTCTAGTGAATCTACCTTACACCTCTGGCCACCCCACCTTTCGTGCTGCCTCTGTCTTGGTTTTTGGTCCCATCGTCTCCCGTAGGGACTGCTGTCTTCCACCTCTCCACTACAGTTGGCTTTCTTAAACACTTGTTGCCCATATCCTTCCCTATGCAGACATCTTCAAAGGCTCTCATTGCCAGAATAAAGGTCTGAGCTCCTTAGGCCAGCACTCAAGTTCAAGGGACTTCAATCCACATTCCAGCTTCATCTCCCCTCTTATCCTGCATATCTTTAACAACATGTCTTCAACTTCTGCTCTGGGCTCTCCTGGAATAGGACATGAGTCTGTTTCGTATTTATTTTCTCATGCCTTATAATAGAACTATCATAGAATAAACTAGCCTTTTTCTTCTATAGTATTCCACATGACTTCAGGGAAACATCTTATTCATCAACAAAGTTCTAATGCAAAGGAACTAGCATTAGAACTTTGCACACAATTATTCAGTTTTTACTGCTGAATCAATCACCAGCCCCCTTGCTGTTGTCCATCACCAGCCCCCTTGCTGTTGTCTTCATTTCTTTCTAATCTCAGCTCTTAAAATATGAAATGCAACCCAGACACTGCCACTGGCAGTGGTCACTTGGAGTCGCACATGCTTACTCTTAAAAAGGAGAGTGGCCTAAATGACATCACAAGGTTTTAGAGCTGAAAGGAGCCTTACATAGGCCTCCCACTTACAAATCATTGTAACGGTTACACAGAGAAGGGAAATGATGTGTCCAAGTTCATCAAACATGCAAGTTAATACTAAACATGGAAGCTCTGAGTACAGCATCAACCACAGATATTGTCAGACATAACACCAAGTGACCAAGCACGTCCCCCACTGAGCAAGGTTTCGTCTTAGCACACAGCATGTCCTGAGTTTTCAGAACATAGGTCACATTCCACTGATTATACCAGATAAACCAATTGTTTGTTCTTAGCATGCCCAGCTAAGACCAAACCCCACTCTCCCAATGCTACTCAGATTTCCCCCATGGAACCAGCCTCCTCCCCGAATCCCTGTATTTCGGTGGGACTCACTCTACCTTCCTGTGACCCAGCCTTATTTGAAAAGGGGATTGTGTCCCCTGGCCACAGTGCTAAGAGCCCATGGCCCCAGAGTCAATGGGACTTAATCAGCTGGAGAAACTAGGAAGGGACATCTTCCTTCCCATGGCATGGCTGAAGAGCATGCAAATCTGGAGCTGCACACCACAGTGTGGATATCACCAAGAGAAGCCTGCCTGAGAATGAGGCCCAACCATAGGGAAGCAGAGATGAAACAAGGAGAAAATGGCAGAGTATAACCCGTCAAGACACAATGACATCATTTCAGTCCCTTTGCGCCAGCCAGCTACATGAGCCAACAGATTCCTGTATCAGCTGGGTTTTCAGTCTGTACCCTAAAGAATCATGATTAATATAAAGGCCATTAAGGGAAAACAACAAGAACTGCTTTGATTGAAAAGCCAGATATGGGTCTCACAGTAGATGAAAGATTATATATTTTATAAGTAATGAGCAAAATTTGATGCAAACGCTTCATGTTCAAGGAATATCACCTAAGTACTGAAGCTAAGAGACAAGGAGCCTAAGAGAGACCAACAGTGAATAAACACAACCTAAAACAGGCCAGTCAACACTGGGCACAAAGAATGACTCTTGCATCTTGACCATGGTCACTCGAGCACCTTCCTGGCATTCCGTGGTATGGCAGATAGGTACTAGTGACACTTCTTAAGGCTGATGCTGTCCTCTGCCCTTACTCACATCTTGTCATTAAACAAGGACATTACTCTCACTGTGTTCTTTTTTGGTTGAAGAATTCCTTAGAACCCTGGCTCTGAATTAACCTACTGAAGGAGGGATCAAGGCTCTCAGATCAAAAGCAGGAAGACCAACCCTCAAAGCATATAAAATAGAAGCAGTTTTGAAACCTAACTGCAATGACTTTTCAATTTGCATCCTTTAAAAGTCTGATTATGTAATGCAGTTATGTCAGTTCTGTTAAACTGACAGTGTTCCAAATGAGGACTTAAAAAGAAATTGACTAAGATAAAGCAAGCTATCATTTAAATACATCAACTCCAAATCCAAGCCAAAATCACCTCTGACATTTAACATTCTGGTATCAGTCCTAAATGCTATAGGTTTCTGTTATTCAGTTATAAGCTTCTCTTCAAAAAGGAAAAATGCCCAGGTTAAATGAAAAAGTCTCCCAAACCCTACCAAAAAAAGCAAAACCAGCTCAAGTTAAAGATCTGGTAATCTGAAGACACTTGAGTCCCTTTAGGAAAATAAGTAATCCTGCCATTCAGACAAGGAACACTGTCCTGAATCAAAATATATGGAACGGACTGGAGTTACTGCTTACTAGGGATGAAGCATTCTTCCTGCCTCATGGTCTTGAAACAGCATGGGCAGACTCAGTGGTAAAAAGCCAAAAAAAAAAAAACCCAAAAAAAACCCCATGATACAGTCATGTACTTACTCTACTGACTTGCATTCATTCATAAATGCTAATTCAGCATCTCCTGTGGGCCAAGCACTATTCTAGTACAAGACGTACCATAGTGAGCAAGACAGATATGGGCTCTGTCCTCACATAGCTTCAACTTCAGAGGGGGAGATAAAGAGTAAATAAGTAAGGCAACAATGTTAAATATAGTGCTGGGAGTAACAACTGCTATGGAGAAGAATAAGTCACATATATGGGACGAATAGAGATGAAGCAGCCAACAATAAGAAGACAGGCCGGTCAGGGGAGGTCTCTGTGAGATGCTGACATCTACACAAACACATGAAGGAAGGAAGGGCATGAGCCCTGCAATAATACAGAAGAAAATGCCAGGCAGGACAAAGGCTCTGGGGCACAAACTAGCTCACCGTTGTGCAAGGAAAGCCGCCAATGTGGTTAGAGCTGAGCAAGCCAGGAGGGCCACACACAGGCCAATTCTGAGAGGTAGGCAGGGGTCAGATGGCACGTCAAACAGCAGTTCTCAATGCCAGCCGCCTATGCAGATACTCTGATCCGACTCTGTGATGCATTCCAGGTACCGTTTTTTTGTTTGTTTTTCAATTCCTCCAGCTGATCTTAGTGTGCTGCCAGCCAAGGCTGAGAACCTGGCTTGATACAGTGTCCTGTAGGATTTTATTCTAAGTGAAGTGGGAAGCCCTGTAAGCGAAGGAACTGCTTATCCTGAATGGTCTTAGAAGGACTGCCCCAGCTCTGGGCACAGTGAGGAAGACTCCAGGGGACATGACTGGCAAAAAGAGCTAGTGGACAACCACAGAGGTCATTCCAGACAATGCCACTCAAACTTCAAGTGCTGGCCAGTCACCTGGGATCTCCTTCAATGCAGAGTAAGGTTCAATGGGCCAGCAGAGGGGCCAAGATTTGCATTTCTAAAAAGCCCCCAGTTAATGGCAAGGCTCTTGGCTCCACGGATTACCTTAAATAGTAAGGATCCATACCAGTGTTTTTCAAACTGCAGCTCATGAATGAAAGTGGGTCAAGGAAATCAATTTAGTAGGTCTCCACTAATATTTTTTTTCCACGTAGTAAAAGAAAGTGCAGTTTCAGGATACACTATAACAGTAAAGGTAAGTACGGTTTTGTGAACCTTCTGTTTCAGTCACATATACATATAAATGTAACACACACATATGTACCTATACACATATGAATATGCCCAATGGGCTGCACTATGAAATATATTTCCTGCAATGAGGTCCAGGGCTGAGAAGCACTAGCCTGGACAGCAGATGAGGGTGGCTGCAGACTAGGAGGTGGGAAGTAGGCAGATGTGGAACATAAGTGAAGGCAGAGCAAGGACTCAGCTGGCTAAGATGTGGTATGTGAAGGAGGGAGAGGAATCAGAAAATTTAGGATTTTACTTGAGCAACAAGAATCACCATACACTGAGATGGGGAAAAGCAGCCATAGATGAGGTCTGGGGCAAGGAGAACCGGCCAGTTTGAGACAGATTCGAAGTTTAAGATGTCTCTGAGGTCCATTCAAGTGGAAGGGTCACTTAGAAAGTCAGAAGTGTAAGTGTAGCTCTTGGGAGACAGATCTGGGCTGGAGAAACACACCTCGAAGCACCTCGAAGGACTGGATGAGAGCATGAGGAGTGAACACAGGGAAGAGATGAGGGCCAGGAACCATGCCCTGGACCAGACCAAGACTTGAAAGTGAGAAAGAGGAAGAGACTGTCAGGGAGACCCTGAAGGAGCGGCCAGCCAGATTCTGGAGAACCAGCCAACTAGGGTGTCTCCAAGCCAAGTGAAAAAGGGATGTCATCGTAGCTTAGAATACTAGGCTTAAAAACCCACTGTGATATTAAAATACACTCTCAATAATAGGCTTAAAAAGTAGAAATGCAGAGAAAAAAACACCTGGGAGGTTACAGAGCAATCTGGTAATAGCGGTCACCTACGGTTAGGAATAGAACAAAAAGAGGCAAGCCTTTGCACCAATACTTCACTGTTTCACAAGGAGACTGTATTTCTTCCATAATGAAAAAAAAAAAAAAAAAAAAACGTTTTTAAGCTCTTAAATGATTCTGATAGACAGCAAGGTCTAGGTATGATGCTCAAGGGGACATACTCCAGGATCAAATATCAAATTAAATAAAATGTCTTTGAGGGCTTTGAGATTGTGTATGACTGATTCCATACCAAGAAGAAAAAAATCAGTAGAAGCTTAAGAGAACATGCTTGGCAGCTGAAATATGCTAGGAGAGAATCTCCCTACACAGCTTCTATTTTGGATTCCAGCAGGCTATTTAGCAGAGTCAGATGAGAAGTGTTAAAAACCTCTGCAGCTATAAACTGTCTTCAAGAAGACTCTAGGCAGCTTGATTTGCAGCCTTCAGTGACAAAGATACGAAGCTAGTAATTAAGAATGCCTGCCTTTTTAACAAGTCCTTTTCAAACAGAGACAGTTTCCATCTTGCCCCTTTTTCTGACTTTACCCCAGAGGTAAGTACTTCCAGTAGGTTGTTAGAAGGCACAAATTCCGGCCATGGTGAAGTACGACTCATTCCATGGACTTGAAAAGTAAGGGAAGTACAGTCAAGATGCACAGTCTAAGTGCTAGCTACCTGAAACAAAGACTGTGAACCACTGGCTTGAGCATCACTGGGTGCTCAGTAGAAAGGCAGGATCTCGGGCAGATAGACAACAAGCAGCAGACTGATGCAGAATCTCCATTTTAACAAGATCACTGCATCCTTTCACCTGCACAGTCAAGTTTGAGAAACAATGCCTTAAAGCCAGGCTAGCTGGTCATGAAAATCTCCAGGGAAATGTAAAAAACAAAAACGTATTCCCAAGGCCTCTCTCATTGGCAGGGATGGAGCCCAAGAATTTGTTTTTTGTTTTGTTTTTTTTTTTACTCTCTCAAGTGACTCTGAGGCAGAGTCAAGCTCATGAACCAATGCTTTAAAGGACCCAAAGGTCTGAGCGCTACCTGAAATATAAATGAACCTGAGTCAGAGAAAAATCACAAGAAGGGAACAAGGGACATGAAGGGTAAAAGACTGCATGGCAACAAAGCAAGGCAAAGAGGAGACCTTATTGAAGAAACAGCAATCACAGCAAATAACTTATGTGCATTTAATCTAGGCAGGAGTCTTTGCACCATGGTGTCCAGATACTAGTTCAACCCAAAAAACCACTCGAGGCTCTGGGCCGCTGGATAGTGACTTAAACAGTGTTAGGAGGCAGAATGGCAAAGCATCTGGAAAGGAAGTACATTTCTAGCTGTGTTGCTGTGGGCGTGTTAATTCCCTAAGCCTCAGTTTCCTCAATAGCCGAACAAAGATAGAACCGGCACCAGCCTCCCGGTGTTGCTTTGCAGAAGAAATGGCAAACTGTGGGCAAAAGCTTTCAGTACAGACCAGGCACATGGTAAGCATTCGACTGAGTGTGATAAAGAATTATGTGCCTCAGGACAGATAAGAAGGAATAACAAACAGGATCAAGGAACTAACACCAGCCAAGAGACATTAAACTCTAGTGCAGAAGGACCGCAGGTCGTTAAATCAAAATATTCTTGTTCACCCTATACAGACAGATAATTGGTTGGGTTTACCCACTTAACCCAGCATTAGGCAAACATTCATAACATACCTACTATATAGGTCTGAATCTCTGCAAACTTGTGAATTCCTAAAGAGGAAAACAATAATGCCCAAACCAGGGACGCCTGGGTGGCTCAGTCAGTTAAGCGTCTGCCTTCCACTCAGGTCATGATCCCAGGGTCCTGGGATTGAGCCCCACGTTGGGCTCCCTACTCAGCTTCTCCCTCTCCCTCTGCTGCTCCCCCTGCTTGTGCTCTCTCTCTGTCAAATAAATAAATTTTTTTAAAAAAATAAATAATAATAATAATAATACCCAAACCTGACAGGAATGAACAGAGCATTCAGGTGCCAAAACAGTTGCCCAGTCAGGGAATGGCACAGAATTAGTAACTGAGGAGGGTAGCCTACACCAGTGTCCCCCTAACTGGCCTGGATAGGAAGGTAATACCTTCTGACAGTGTGAAGGGCAGTTTCATTCTGGTATTTAACACTTGGAGGCTGTCCTTCTGATTTTCCCCCACAGGCCTTCCATCCCAGTAAATTTCTAGATGTCACACATGTGCCTCTTCAGTAGCCTTTTGGGATGCCCTATGGTGCTAGCATCCCTTAACTCCACATACACATGAAAAACGAATTGCAGGGGAAGGAAGAAGAACAGGGAGAGTCTGTGACATGCAGAGCAAAGAGAGAAGTGCAGCAAAGATGAAAAAACGCTCCACCAACAGGTCCTTGAAAATGAAAGTGAGTTTGGGAGCTTTGCTGCTTCTCCCACTGAGTGGCAGCCTCCGCATTCTGGGAGGTAAAAACATATCCTTCAGCCCCCTCCCTCCAAAGCCTTAATAAATCCAACTTCCTTCTACTTAAAAAAAAACAAAACAAAACAAAAAAACCACCAAGCAACAAAATATGACTGTCCTTTTGGCAATGAGTGGAGGATTAGCTTACATCAACCTCGCTTCCTCTCCTCCCCCTCGTCTTCAACCCCATCTTTTATCAGAAAGAACATAACTATCTTTCTGAGGACTAGGGGTCTACAAACTTCCTTTTTCGGGTAAAACACAAAACATATAAGCTCCAAGAAATAAGCCACACCTTCTCATCTATCTAAAACGTATGCCAATTATTTTTTTAAAGTAATGCTACTTAGAGACAAGAGAAGGATGTGTTATCAGAATTCTAGATTTCACTTGGTTAAGGGAAGGTGTGGGGAGCTGAAGGGAGGTGCTAAGAACATGACTTCATATATAACAGAACATGTTAAAAACATGTTTTCCTATAAATAACATCAAAAGAGGTACTTAAGAATAATAAACCCTGAGCACTACTAAAACCTGGGATGTGGAGCTCTCATGTGAACAAAATTATCTATTCCTTAAAAGGGATAGGAAAAAGCCCCAAAAGAGACAGAGAGAAAACAAAACCGGAAGTACTACTTGGGGGAAAGGCGATCTAGATAGCAAGATACTGGGAAAAGCGAGAAGGACATGCCCCTTCCAGGCCCTGGACAAAGCAAAAGAGCCAGCCTCTTTCATGAGTCCTAGTTTCAAGGGGAAGTTTACACTGCACTATATATATTACATGTAAACATCTCATTAGTGAGGGATATATCACCATCAGCCCTGTATACATTGAGAATTCTTCAGGATACTCCAACCCTGCAATTGCCGCAGTTCAAAACAGACACCACAGAATTGCAAGTAAGCTCTGGTTTCCAGCTCAGAACTAGATGAAAGTGGGAATAGTCCTTGAAACGGGTGAAACAGCCCTTTCCAAGAACAACGAAGCCCACAGCTTTACCAAATAAGGCAAGTGAAAGCTAAAAGCCAAGGAAGAACAGGCTCCAGCTCTATCTTTCCTAAAACTAGCCAGCTGGATGATAGAAATGTGAGCATCCTGATTCTACTAGCAAGGATTGCAAATGCAAAGAGAAAATGCAAAGAAACTACAAAAGAAAGAATACTTTGCCAAGGAGAGGCCTGTAGTGTACTGATTCCAACTACTGAAACTTTCAGGAAGTTTCAAACCCGCTGAGCTGCCGAACATACTCTTGTGAAACACATAACTCAAACTGAAACCAGTCAGTGCTATGATTCAAAGCCTAACCTTTTTTTGTTCAATGTCACATATGTACAGTTTTACAGCATAAAGTTCTGATAGAACATAGTTAGACATTATTACAGATGAGATTACCCAATGAGTTTTCATTTTTTAAAATAAAATTATTTATGAGACTACTTGTGTTTAAACATCTTTTTAAGTATATATATTTGCTTACAAAGCAGCTCCAAATCCAATTTCCTGTTTTAGCAAATCTCTCTTATAGGAAAAATGCCTTAATTTTTAAAAAATCTTTTCTCCCCTCCCCCTTATGCCACAAGTCTTTTACATGCTGAAGATGAATTTAAGTAAGTATTAGAAAGAAAGATTGTTAAAATGGAAAGAGAGAGGAAACAATTCTCTGTAGGGTTTGGATGTAGACTTCACCACTGTCTTCTGCAAGTTTTCAGGCATGCCACCAGCCCAAAGAGTATGGGCATCTTATAGAAAAGGAGACCGCTCCCCTTAGGCACACGCATCACTGTGAGAAGGATGACACATTCCATAAATTGTTCCAGAATGTCTAATATTGCTTTCACTTTCCTTGAGACACTGAGGTTCCTGAAAGCTAATCATCTCACAGAGATATCAAACACAGGGTAAGAAACTTTCACAGACATGAAGGGATGCATTCAAAGGGTTAAAAGGCTCGGAGAAAATGCACCCGTCCCCTCAATTGCTAGTCCCTTTAAATCCAAAATGTGTGTCCTCTCTCCACTTCCTTTTAATGCAACATGGCCAGTCACTTACCACCTTGGATCTTTTCTTTTTCCCTTAAAGTTTGGATATGAGAACACAAATTGAAATGGTATTCAGAGGCTCACATGACTGTGTGCATCTCTAAATGCACACCTGCTGGCAGGCGGGGCAAGGAGCTGGTGACTACCGATTGTTCAAGGCACACCAAGAAGTGGGTCAATGGGGCTCATCCTGGACATACTCAGACTAGGAGAAGAGCATTTTCCTACATATGCAGCAGGAACACAGTCTTTAGGCATTAAAATAACCAGCTGTTCCTTTGGCACACTCTAACGTTTCTGGATCCGAAAGCTTGTTTATTTGCTAGGGGGAGAGGGAAACTGCCTACCTGATAAAAATCAGAGGCATCCAACCTAGGAGCTCAGAGCTTCATTGCTGATGTCAGTTTGACAACATTGGCAAATACACTACTTGGTAAGAGGACACAGGCCAGTATGGGAGCGCAAGAATACTCCAGTCTCACGCCAGCAGAGCTCAAGAAACGTCAACATTAGGAAACATAGTTAAGGTTTTAAAAGGCCGAATATCTCTGTCTTTTGGTTACTCTAACCTGTGGTCTGTTCATTTCCATTTCTCTCTTTTTTTAAGTCCGAAAAAAAAAAAAAACACCACAAAACAAAAAAACTCACAAAGTCTTCACAACCTGAAGAGACCATTTCTTTTAGGCAATCCAAATAAATAAATAAGTAAAGCCTATCTAAATTATTTTAAGTTTCTTTAACAGTTTGTGTGGGCAAGATGACATTTCAAGTCCACAGGGAAAACTGCTGGGCCTTTCAACTCCAGAAAAGCCTTGGAATGACCTAACAAAACTAGTTCTAGGGCATGATTTCTGGCCTATACTATCCAGTCATAACCAGGGCAGAAAATAACAAGGTTCCCCCTACAGTCATTTTTTTGTATCAGAAACGGTTTCAGAGCATTTGGTTATTTTTAGTATATTATACAGTGGAGTCTGCACAAAGCAAAAATAGATGTTTACTTCATATGAAACTTGTAATGGAGTAGGCGTTACTTGTCCTAGACTCATTTAATACGAAAGAGGGATGGTTCCCAATATAGACTACAACTACCATGCTAAATTTTCCTAAAAGAGGTTTATATAGAATATGGCAAGCAACCTAAAATTATGTAAAACCAACTGACATATACAACAGTGGTCTGGGAACAACAAAGAAGTTTTTCCTGGGAGTTTTGAGACCTCCAACAAGGAGGTGTACTCGGGACATGGGTCCATAGAATCACAGTAGATGGGTTTCATCCACCCAAGCAACTCTTTTGAACAAGAATCTCATGGACCTCCCAGGAACGCAAGAGAGACTACCACTTGGCATTCTCCCTCTACCCTAATGCTGCCTCAGCAAAAACACTATCCAAGATGATTGGGCTATCAGGGCAGTTTGGGGTTGCTTCTTAGGACAATCACTTTGAAATTTTACCAGTACCTGAAACAGGTTTATATCCTGGGGTCAATACAGTTAAGTCCTAAAGGCTATGAAGTCCAGAGGCACAGAGTTTAATTAACTACTCTGGCACCTAACATACTGCTTGGTATTTATAGAAACAATAAATATTTACAGGGACAAGTTAGGAACCTTCATTCTTCTTCCCTGATGTTTCCCTTGGTAGGGGAATCTTCCCAAGGGTGACACACCTAGCCTCTCTCCAGTCCCCCACAATCCCACCTCCCAGTGGGAAGAAGTCCCATTCCATGATTGGAGGGTGCAGAGAAGGGTGGGCATGCTCAGTTCAGCCCCTGTGGCTTGCCCAGAGTCTGCTGCGATCAGCTCAGCCATGGAAACTCTGTTCCTGCAAGAGGCTGGGGATAAGGACAGTTGTGGGGGAGTAGTAGCAAGCATGTGGGACAGCAGAGCTAAAGTCATGTGCTTTATCAGTGAGCTGTAGAACAAAGACGCAAAAGCTCTCTACTCTGCTCATCTATAAACTCCCTGTAACACTTGTTCTTCCTGCAGGAGATCTCTGGAGATTACAGAACTATGCTGATTTGAATATTCGATGTGGTAGTTTCCATAAAGCAAAATACGGGGAATCTGTGGGGGTTCTCAAGTTCTGTCTCCTATTTGAAAGGGTGACATAGGTCGTAAGGAATAGCTTATAGCTGAGTAAGTTTGAAAAACCACTTTCTGTGAAAGTTTTTTCTGTGAAAAACCATCAACCAACCAATTCCTTATTTCACTATTGTGAATTTTAACCTTCCTCTTCACTCCTGAATGCTTATTAAGTTAACATTCTCTATCAGGGGGTGCCTTGCAACAAATCACATGGTTTACAAAGAAGGCTTTATTTAACATTCAAAATGCAGTTATATCTAATTACCTAATCTAGATGAAACATACCTATAATACGCTGAGAGTGGGATGTGCTTTAAAGAAAAAGCAATGAAAGAAAACGATTACCCATATAGTCTATATCCAACTTCTTTTCATTCAGCACCAAAAAAAAAAAATCCACTATGTCATCTGAGAATGCCACTTTTCAATTCTCTATCATTAAAACAAAAATTCTAGTTCAGTAGTACCATTGTCTAATATAGTCTTTTCTATAGAAAAGAACCAAATCAGGGGTGCCTGGGTGGCTCAGTTGGTTAACCATCTGCCTTCAGCTCAGGTCATGATCCCAGGGTCCTGGAATCGAGTGCCGCATTGAGCTCCCTGCTTGAGGGGAGCCTGCTTTTCCCTCTCCCTCTGACCCTCCCCCCTGCTTGTGCACACGCTCTCTCTCTAATAAATAAAATCTTTATTTTTTTATTTTTTTTAAAGATTTTATTTATTTATTTGACAGAGAGAGATAGCGAGAGCAGAAACACAAGTAGGGGTAGTGGGAGAGGGAGAAGCAGGCTTCCCGCCGAGCAGGGAGGCTGATGTGGGGCTCGATCCCAGGACCCTAGGATCATGACCTTAGCTGAAGGCAGATGCTTAATGACTGAGCCCCCGAGGTGCCCCAAATAAAATCTTTAAAAAAAAAAAAAAAGAAAGAAAAGAACCAAATCAGTAAAGACTTTGTTTTTAAAGGGAAACCACCAAAGATGGACACAGAGTGGGTGACTGACCAATATTTGGGTGATTGACCAATATATCCTCTAAGCACAGCCAAGCCAGCAACCAACCATCTCACAACTATTTATCCTAAAAAGAATAAATAAATTTCCATGAATACAGCACTAGCTCAAGTTACATGATCTACCTGATGCTTCCTCTAATTTATTATTCCAAACCACACATATATAAAATATGTAAGACAAATATACTTATATATTGATATTAATGAGGTATGATCATCATTTTATGATAACTAATAATTATAGAGCTCAACAAATTCTCAATTGTATTATTATTATTAAATGCTTCCAGGAGCACCTGGCTGGCTCAGTCAGTAGAGCCTGCAACTCTTGATCTCAAGATTGTAGGATCGAACCCCATGCTGGACAGAGAGATTACTTAAAAATAAAAATCTTCAAATAATAGTAATAAATGCTTCCAATGCTCTGTGTACTATGTCACTACTTTACAATATGATCTCACTTCATCAACAAAGCAACTTATCGTTTAGAACAAGAAATCAAGGTTGGGAGAGGTTAATTAATCTTTCCAACATCACATAGCTGATAAGCTAGGGGATGGAAATTAAATCCAGGCAATGTGATCCCAAGCCCACCACACAAAGTCAACTGCCAAAATGGAATTTCTTAATGTTCAAGTCATTACAGCTATAGACTAACTCATACAATTGGGCAGGTAGAACCAAATGAAACACTTTGGTAGGTTGAAATTGGAAGTATCACACAGATCAAATTTTTGTTCAGGTCAGAACTGTAGAATGCTCAAAATTATAAGATAAAAAACAAAAGATGGTTTGATCCCTTGAGTCCTACCCTCTTGATGACACTACAAAGGTCACTGTTAACATTTCATCTGGTCTATCTCTAGAACTCTGTGCTCACATAGACAAAATGTAAAGGGCGCTAAAAAAAAATCTGCAATTAAAAAACAAAACAAAACACCTTTTGAGGTTCGGTCATTTGTAATTTTTCTGTTGATCCTTGGAAACTAAATACTTCATTATGGCAATCAGGAGAGCCCTCAACGGTCAAGTCTCCTGCATAAATGTTGACTGGAAGATTCCTGAACACAAGGGCGTTTAGAGGAGGGGCCTATGAACAACAGAAACACATGCTGAGGAAGCCCATCATACCTGATTACTTGGCTGAGTAAGGACTAAGGTCAGTTTTCACCCTACAAACACCGTAAGTTCTACAATTGTAAGTGGCAAAGGATCCTGGAATAACTGGCTTAATGCCCTAGTTGTCAGCCTTGGAAATTTCTAATTTGAATATGGAGGCTAATACACAATAGAAGGAAATTCATCAAGAAGGCCAAACTGCATTTTTCTCCCCTGTGATATTTTGTAGTCTCTGATATTGTCACTCAAAAAAAAAAATGGAAAAATCACTCTTTTAAAAAAAGGTGGCAGAGAAAATCTGTTTTCTATAGAATCTTATGTAATTAAGTTTTTAACCTCAAACAATTTAAAACAAAAAACATGCCTACACAAAAGCTCAATTTATTCACTTACGACCTTTAAAAAGCCCAATAATGTTAAGCATTATAGCAATCTAAAGGCAATAATTTTTCTCCTTCTGCTTGCTAGAAACAAATTAGGAGCCAGAAGTAAAAGGGCTATTATTTCAAGACATATATGGAATATGCAGTTTCACTAGCAATTGGTTGTTGGATGAGCTTCCGGTAATGATGTTATTACCCTCCAAGATTTTCTGTGCATAAGATACGTTATCTTATGCACTAAGATAAGATGGGGGGTCAGAGAAAAAGAAACCAGTATGACTTTTGTCCATACCCTGATACAGACATCCCTGGTATCCTTCCCATTTCCTTTAGAACACTGATTACACTTGCAATTACTCCTCCTCCTGCCTTTCCTCCTCTAATGTGAGAGTTGGTGAACTCAAGAAATCTTCTTTTATCCAAAATGAAGTTATAATTTTTTCCATGAGGTAAAAAAGGGTTAGAGAAAAGAAGAAATGCTGGGGCGCCTGGGTGGCTCAGTCGTTAAGCGTCTGCCTTCGGCTCAGGTCATAATCCCAGGGTCCTGGGATCAAGCCCCGCATCGGGCTCCCTGCTCGGCGGGAGGCCTGCTTCTCCCTCTCCCACTCCCCCTGCTTGTGTTCCCTCTCTCGCTGTGTCTCTCTCTGTCAGATGAATAAATAAAATCTTTAAAAAAAAAAAAAAAAGAAGAAATGCAATCATAGAAGTTGTCTTTCTAGACAAATTTCCATAGCGAAGGTATTTTTCTAATTATACTGTACTTGTTACAAACTTAACCAAAAAATCAATTGACCTAACTAATTATCATGGAAATCATCATCAGTGACTCAGACGACCTACTAATATCCCCTGAATAGATTCTTGCTATTCAGTGTGGTCCATCTATCAGAAGCATCAGCATCCCTGGGAGTTTGCTGGAAATGCTGGACCTCAGTCCTTCCTCTAAATCTAGAGAATGTGCATTTTTAACACTACCCTGGGTGATAGCCTTGCATGGTAAAATTTGAGAAGAACAGCTGTACACTGTCCAAATAAATCACATAAATGCATTAAATGAAAGAGATGAGGGCCATCCACAACCTGCTGCTCCAGAAATACAGCTATGTAGAAAGCTGCATGGCTAATCGTGTGCCTAGATCACCAGTTTGGTAACTGTCTAATCAGCGCACCAAAAATAATAAGATGCCTAGGAATAAACTTAACCAAAGAGGTGAAAGACTTGTACTCTGAAAACTAAAAAACACTGATGAAAGAAATTGAAGATGACACAAAGAAATGGAAAGACATTCCATGTTCATGGATTGGAAGAACAAATATTATGAAAATGTCTATATTACCTAAAGCAATCTACACATTTAATGCAATCCCTATCAAAATACCAAAAGCATGTTTCACAGAACTAGAACAAACAATCCTAAAATCTGTATGGAACCACAAAGGACCCCGAATAGCCAAAGCAATCTAGAAAAAGAAAAGCAAAACTGAAGGCATCATAATTAAGGACCTCAAATTATATTACAAAGCTATAGTAATCAAAACAGTACAGTACTGGCACAAAAAAAAGGCATGCAGATCAAGAGAACAGAATAGAAAATCCAGAAATAAACCCACCATTATATGGTCAATTATTCTTTGACAAAGCAGAAAAGAATATCTAATGGGAAAAAGATAGTCTCTTTAACAAATGACATTGGGAAAACTGGACAGCAACATGCAAAGGAATGAAACTGGACCACTTTCTTACACCATACACAAAAATAAATTCAAAATGGATTAAAGATCTAAATGTGAGACCTGAAACCATAAAAATCCTAGAAGAGAACACAGGCAGTAACTTCTCTGACATCAGCTATAGCAAATTTTTTCTAGATATGTCTCCTGAGGCAAGGGAAACAAAAGCAAAAATAAACTATTGGGACTTCAACAAAATGAAAAGCTTCTGCATGGCAAAGGAAACAATCAACAAAACTAAAAGGCAGTCTACAGAATGGGTGAAAATATTTGCAAATGACATATCCAATAAAGGGTTAGTATCCAAAATATATAAAGAACTTACACAACTCAACACCCAAAAAACAAATAAGCCAATTAAAAAATGGACAGAAGACATGAACAAACTTTTCTCCAAAGAGGACATACATATGGCCAAAAGACACATAAAAAGATACACAACATCAGCTGGCATCTGGGAAATACAAATTAAAGCTACAATGAGGGATCACCTCACACCAGTCAGAATAGCTAAAATCAACAACACAAGAAACAACAGGTGTTGGCAAGAATATGGAGAAAAATGAACACTCATGCACTGTTGGTGGGAATGCAAACTGGTGCAGCCACTGTGGAGAACAGTATGGAGTTTCCTCAATAAGTTAAAAATAGACCTTATGATCCAGTGATGCAGTACTGGGTATTTACCCAATGAATACAAGAACATTAATTCAAAGGGATATATGCACCCCTACGTTTATAGCAGCATTATTTACAATAGCCAAGATATGGAAGTAGCCCAAGTGTCCATCAATTGATGAATGGATAAAGAAGATGTGGTCTACATCTACAGTGGAGTATTATTCAGCTATTAAAAAGAATGAAATCTTGCCATCTGCAACAACATGGATGGAGTTAGAGTATAATACCTTATGATTTCACTCATATGTGGAATTTAAGAAACAAAACAAACAAGCAAGTGGGGGGGAATAAGAGAGAGAAGGAGAAAGCAAGAAACTTATTCTTAAACTCTTAATTATAGAGAACAAGTAGAGGGGAAGGGGTGGGGGAGGGGTGAAATAGATGATGGGGATTAAGGAGGGCACTTGTCTTAATGAGCAGAGTGATGTATAGAACTGTTGAATCGCTAAATTGTACACCTGAAACTAATGTAACACTGTATATTAACAGAAATTAAAATAAAAACTTAAATTAATTTTTAAAAGGAAAAAAATGTAAACAGTAGGGGTGTACGTAATGCAGTTTGTTTCCTAGTAAAACGGCCCTGCTATATTTAACTGACCTCCTGGGAAAAAGATCTCACAGGAGAAATTCCTGTACTTGTTCTACAACTGACATCTTCATTAGACTGTAAACTCCTTAAGGGCAAGGACTCTATCAGTTTTTTTTCCAGTAGAGTCTCAGAGCCTAGCCCAGGACTGAGCATATCGTAAGGGCTTAATATGTGATGAACAACAAACAAGTGGAATGATTACTTATCGGAGACCTCTGACTTATAGCCAAAGCTCTGCTACCCCTCACAAGTTACTTCCCTGACTCTGGAACTCTGAGTCTTCGATCTTAAATGACAGGTTAGATCAAGAGGCTACTGTCTGATATTAGTTCCAGCCCTAATGTGTAAAGACACAAATTCATCTAGAATGACATTTTCATTTAAATATTAACCTCATTCTTAAGCCACCTTCAAATAAAAACATTAAGTACAGACCATAGCATTCTATGGATAATGGGTTCAATTGCTATTATCTGTCCCAACATCAGTCCTTCTAATACTAGAGACTGCCTGACACATTTGCTCCTTCTAGACAAATTTTTTGCTTCTATCTTGGGAACTAGCCTGCCTCCTTACTGAACGTTGTCGTTTTTTACTTCCAAGCATTTGCCTTCCACCAATCCTCCTCTCTCCCTACATCATTTCCAACCATCACTTCTCACAGCACAGCCTGTGAACCACCCACACCTACATAATGCTAGGCTTCCCCCAGGCCCATGGAATCTGGGAACAAGACTTATGAATCTACATTTTGAACTTGTTACCGAGGTATTTCTTAGGTGCCTGCAAGTCTGGAACCCACAGTTTGGGTCTAATGACTCAAAGTTCCCAACCATTCCCTAACCATTAGTTTTTTGTTATCAGTTCCTTCTATGAGCTGAATGCATTTACTTTAGAGAAATTAGCTTAATACTAATTTGCAATGCTTGCTAATCACTGCCTATTACAATTCTGTTCAATCATTATGATAAAAAGAAATAGTACAACCTTGTGTATCTCATCAGACCCTTTCATAGCAACATTTTTGAAAAATAGTGGTATCAAAATTTTTTAAGGAATTACTACCCCACCACCCCTTACACACACAACACCAGTCTCCTCCAATACAGGGTCATGGCCAGCCATCAACAATACTAAACATTTCCCAATAACAAAACACATCAATGGACAACCCACAGTCATGTTTTCAACTCTATTCATTCACCCATCTAGATATCCATGCCAAAAGAGAGGTAGGTCTGGGGAGACAAGCTTCCCGAGGGCAATGATATTTTTAATGAATTTTTTGTTTTTTAAAAGCAAGGGTATTTTATCTTCCAAGCATGCTAATCGCAGAACTAGAATCTAACCTACTTATTCTGGTTTGCTCTAAATAAATCCTGATCGTGTATAGAGGAAGCCAGGAAAAGGTGATAAATTCCATTTAAGTCTTCTCTTTGATTTTTCTCCATCCTCCCCTTAAAAGATGAGTTCAATCCCTTTTATTTGTGCTTCCATAATATGCTGTCTTTAATCTCAGCACTAATCTGAGTAATGTGACCTATTTGAATATCTCCATCAGGAGGAGACTATCTTGCAAGTAGGAATTATAGTTGGTTTGTTTTCTTCAGAAAGCTTTTTTACTGAAGTGTAACATATATACAGAAAAGTATCCAAACCCTAAGTAGAGAACCTGAATTTTCAGAAATGAATACACTTGTGTCAACAGCACCCAAATGGAGCATCTAAAAACTACGTTGCAATCATCTTTGAAGCTCTTGAAATTGATAGACCCCAGGAATCTACAAGACCCATTTTAAATATCCTTGCTTCTAACAGACCAGTAAAACTGAAATAGACTTCTCTAGGCCATGAGGAGGCCAGAGCAAAGACAATGTTCCAATCCTATGACATTATCACTCTGACTGATGCATCAGAAGCTCTCTTCCACAGCATGGAAGACCATTTAAGGTAGCAGCACTCTGCTCAGCAAGCGTGTGCAGATCCTTTAGAATTAACTGAACGTTTCCATCAGAATAACTTCATCACAAACCCAGCTGGGGGAAAAGAAAGTTATTACACATAATTCTGATCCCAGAGCCCCTTAAGTATAGGACAGCAGGTAGGAGAGTGCCAAGAATATCCCAAATGAACTGGGGAAAAAAGCCCATTGTTTTTGATATTTTGGTATCTTTTATAAACAGGTAAAAGGAGATCCCATTATATAATTCGCAGACTTGTCAAGCTATCATCTCCCCTGCAGGAGGAATTTCTGGCTTTGCTTTTTGCTCTAAAACCCATTTCCAACATTCATTGTGCAAATGAGGCACTGCCCTCACATTACAATTGGAAATGTGATTGCACGTAATAAAGAACAGCCAAGACTCATTTAGGAAGGGTGATCTGGGGCCAAGAGGACAGAGGCAAACAACCTCTATCAATCTTTGAATTATTTTTTTCAATAAGAGGTTGGATGAAGCATCTCTATTTTCCCACTCATATCTCAGAACAGCCCACAAGTGAGTAAGAGCTGGGGAAACCAGCTGGAGCAGGAAGATACACCATAGGCATTTTCTTTGGAAGTTACCCCTATCCAGGACACCATGTGTGCACAAGGCATCTCTGTCACCGTGGGCCAAAGCTGTTTAGATACAAGAGTACAAAGTATTCTTTCATTCATTCATTCAACAAATATTAACAGAGCATCTTCCAAGTGTTTCAAGGTAGTCTTCCAGATGCGGAGATAGAATTCACAGTGCTTACATTCTTTTGGAGAAAAAAGGCCAATAATAAAGTCACAAGTAAACATGGTATGATGTCTAAGAATGTTAAGTGCTCAGGGAAGGTTGAAAGTGAGTGACTTTTTGGATTAGGTAGTTTAGGAAGGCCTTTCTGAATAGGTCACAGTTGAGCAGACACCAAAATTAAGGGAAAAAGTGAATCAAGAAGTCTATGAGTGGGGCCTGGGTGGCTCAGTGGGTTAAGGGGCCAACTCTTGGTTTTGGCTGAGGTCATGCATGATCTCAGGTCACGATCTCAGGGTCGTGAGATCCAGCCCTGCCTTGACTCGGCGCTGGGTGTGGAGTTTGCTTGAGATTCTTTCCCCCTTCCTTCTCCCTGCCCCTCTGCTCCTCACTGCACCTCACCGTGCACTCTCTTTCTCAAATAAATAAATACATAAAAAAAAAAAAAAGTCTATGAATAAAGCCATCCAGGTTGAGGGTACATCAAGTACAAAGGCCCTGAGGCAGGAACGATCTTAATGTGTTTAAGGCACAGCTGGAGGTCACCGTGTCTGAAGCCAAGTAAGTAAAGGGATGAGAATTTTTAGGACATTATAATCAAGGGAGGGACTTTGGATTTTCTGTCAGAGTGACAGAAGTCATTAGAAGGTTCTGGGCAGAGTGATAAGGTCTGGCTTATGTTTTTAAGTTACAGTTCTGGTTGCTCTGTGGAGAACAGACTGTAGGGGGTAAGTGCAGTGGTCAGGACAAGAGCCAATGATGATTAGGGGAAGGGTGACAGTGATGAACAAAATGAGAAGCAGTCAGATGGGGGATATGTTTTAAACATAAATCAAGAGCATTTGCTGATGGATTCCATTAGCAATCTAATCTAAATTAAGAGAGAGAAGTTATAAAGACTCTAAATCTTGGATATGAATAACTTAGAATCCCTGTGTACTAGAGATAGGATTGTAAAATTGTGCAACAACTACAGAAAACAGTATGGAGTTCTTCAGAAAGTTAATAATAGAACGATCATGTGATCCAAACAATTATTTAGCCCTAAAAATAAGGAATTACTGCCACATGCAACAACATGAATCAACTTTGAGGATATTATGTTAAGGGAAATAAATCAGTCACAAAAAGACAAATACTGTATCATTCCACTTATATGCGATATCTGAATTGGTCAAATTCATAGAAACAGCAGAATGCTGGTTACCAGAGGCTGAGGGGAGGGGAGGGGGGAAAGGGAGTTGTTGATTAATAGGTATAGAGTCTCAGACTTGCAAAATGAAGAAGTTCTGGAAGATCTGTTTTATAACAATGTGAATATACTTAACATTACTGACTTGTACACTAAAAGAAGGTTAGGATGGTAAATTTTATGTTAAGTGTTTTTACCACAATAAAAAATGAAACTCACATTTAAGGCACATTTAAGTACTATGTTTAAGATATTCATAAATGAAAATACATAGCATCTAGACTTTCATGATCAATTTTACTTCATCTATATATTAAGTTTGCAAATCTGCTTTCTTTTATAATGTAGGTACTACATTAGAACTGTAGTATATGTATATTATTTTATTTTATTTTTTATTTTTTTAAAGATTTTATTTGTCACAGAGAATGAGGAGCACAAGCAGGGGAAGCAGCAGGCAAAGGGCGAAGCAGGCTCCCTGCTGAGCAAGGAGCCCGATGCAGGACTCGATCCCAGGACCCTGGGTTTATGACCTGAGCTGAAGGCAGACATTTAACCAACTGAGCCACCCAGGTGTCCCTGTACATAATTTTAAAATAAATATATAAGCAAACACTTAAAAAGATTCTAAAGCTTGAACAAATAGTAAAATAGAACTGCCATTGACTGTAAAAAAGACTGGGAAGTGAGGGCTTATAAAGGGGAAAACAAGTGGTCCATATGGGGTAAAAGCTCGAGATTCCTAGGAGATATACTAAGTGGAGATGTGGAATAAGATAGAGTGTATGTGAGTCTGGAGTTCAAGGGACAAGTCCAAGCTGGAGACAGAAACTTATGAGTCATCAGCATCATAACAGCATTTAAAGTCATGGCACTGGAGCGGATCAGCAAGTAAAGGAGTAAAGAAAGAAATGAAGTCTGAGAACTCAACCCTGGGAGACTCAAAGAGTAGACCTGAAAAAAGCCAATCCATGAGCTAGGGTTTGGGCACATGAATTTGAGACTGGCAGTATTCAGACAGGGAGATACGGTGGATGCTTGAAGTGAAAGGTCACACAGAGTTGGGAATGAGGAGGCCATGTAGGGTCCTGGGCAAAAAAAACAGAAATGGGAGCAGCATTAAGAGAAGCCACATGGACTCCCACAGACAAAAGAGAACAGCCTCCTAGGCTAACATCTAGCAGTCCCATTGAGACCTGCCTATTCTTGGTTACCTTCTTTTACCTGTGAGCTTGCCTGTTAGGTTCACAGTAACCCTCCAGCTGACTCAAGTGGGTTCTCTTCTTTACCACCAAACAATACTGATGAAGTCCCAAAGAGAGGAGAAAATATACACAGTAGATAAGAACTGAAATCAAATGGTCTCAATAAAAATTCTAAATCCTACGTGGTGGATTGCAACATTTGGCCCCAGTTCTTCACTCCTCCTTGCGTCCATGCCCTTTGCCATGTAATGTGCGGTGCCAATCTACCCTGGGTGGGGTGGCCTGCTCTGCCTCCTGACTGTGGGCTCAGCCCAGAGCGACATGCTTTGGTCAGCAGACACAATGCAAGCACCAGGAGCTCGGGCACTGAGGCTGGCTCTCCAGAGCCTGCCTTGACTGCTGGACAAGGAGGGACAAGTGGAGCAGAGCCAAGTCACCCAGTCACCTCACCCCATTCAACAGCGAGCCAACCCCCAGACACATGGGTATACTCACCCATGATCAGCAGAACCTCGGTGACCCCAGACACATGAGCAATAAACACTCATTATTCTGTGCCCCTGATGTTTTTTAATTGTTATGTAACAAAGGTAATTGATACATTATATATAAAAACATGGATCGGATTTCATCCATTTATTTCCTATTCGATTATCACCACTGATAAGTGAGGAAAACCTGGCCCCCAAAAATGGCCCAACATAAACAAAAAGTAATTGATAGAGCAAAAAAGGGAGCTTCAAAAATATCTAAATGATACAGGGTCTAGCTGACTTATCCCCAACTACTAAAGAATTAACTGCAATTTTAAGGTTTATTGTAAAATAAAGAAGCAAACAGTTTTCCATATTGTTTTCTTTGCTTGTTTGGCTATCAGGTATTCAGATTCTTCTATTCATGATTTGTTATACAGGTGGAAAAAAAAGTCAAAAAGCAGTCTCTTTGTTTTAAGAACCAGTCTTTTATTCTTTCAGCATAAAAACCTCATTCATCTTCAGTGAGTGGTTATACAGTCCAAAAGCATTACTTAGAGAATCATTTTACATGAACTCAAGTTAGCATAGCACTCATAAATGCTATTCATAGATTATAAAAAATTGTGAATTTGGAGCTGGGTATTTTGTGATAGTACAAAAGTTCTCAATGAACTGAAATTAATATTCCAATAGTCTATACTTTTTTATGTTTAGCAATCAATATCTCAATATATTATCTTATCTGGAAATAATCTAGGTTTTCCATGAACATCCAATATCTAGTGTAACTTAGCATAAACTGATCTCATTTATATTTAAATTACTTGCTTTTAACAATTATACTTGGATGAGACATTAAATAGCTAGCCATCATCTTATTTCTCTCACTAGTAAATTTTGTAATAAAGAGACATGAGCTTTTATGATTAGTAAACCCAGGTAGACAAAGGTATTTATCTGTACTATATTTAATGCTGATAACTCTGAAGACATGCCTGTTTTTATTAAACCAGCAAACTAAAAACCAGTGTTTATTTATCAAAGATTATCTCAGATCATGTGGACTTGAAAAACCTTTGAGTTAGTTTTTGTTACATTTCTGAGAATTTTTGGAATAGTTAAATTCTGTAAGTGCTTACTTTTCCTTAAGCCAATTAGAGTTCTTTTATAAATTAATTTTGGCAATACCACCTGGAAGTAGAAAATATGACATACCTATAACATGCATACATAGACACACATAACATATAAACAGAAAAATTCATGCCATCAGTCAAGAACAAACCACAAAGAGTAGCTGAATCCAAATTGTATTTTTAGCAGATGTACTAAGTTAAGGTTACCTGCTCAGATGGCCAAAGTCTTTTACTAAGTATTTTTATTTGCACCCTGTGAGGATCCTTTTAGAGTTGTTTTTTTTTTTTAATTGAAGTATAGTTGGCACACAATGTTACATTTAGTTTCAGGTGCACAACATAGTGATTCTCCAAGACTATACATCGTATTATGCTCACTGCAAGTGTAGCTACCATCTGTCACCATACAATGCTATTACAATACCATTGACTATATTCCTTATGCTGTACCTTTCATTCCCATGACTTATTCATTCCATAACTGGAAGCCTGTATCTCCCACTCCCCTCCTCCCATTTTGCCCAACCCCCACCCTCTCCCTTCTGGCAACCATCAGTTTGTTTTCTATATTTATGTGTCTTTCTGCATTTTGTTTGTTAATATGTTCTGTTTTTTAGATGCCACATATAAATGAAATCATATTGTATTTGTCTTTCTCTGTCAATAGTCTATATTTTTAATTTGATAATACCATGAGGCTTAGGAGTTTAAGAATTGTTAAAGAAGCCTAACTAACAACTTATTTGCCTCTGACCAAGCCTGAAATGTCATTTTCTCTCGGCAACAGTACTTGTATTGTACATTGAAATAGTAAGCCTCAAAGCTAGAGTGTGAAAATATGCAATGCTCCAAATTGAAGGGTAGCTCAATTGTAGAGTTGGGAGAAGAGAGGAAATGAATAGCAATATAACCTTCAGCTGTTATACTTGGGACTCCCGAAGTCAAGAATATCAGTAAATACCAGTCCTTGGTGAGCCAACAGTTTAAAAATATTAAATTCCCACAGGAAGTCCTTTCCTTGAACCTGAATGTAATTGCCTTCAGATCTTTAATAGCAATTCAAAAAAAACTTAATTAAATATGCGTGAATGCATTCAACAGCTGGTCTTCAGAAACCACAGTTATTCTAGAGTTCAACAGGAACAAAGTTTAAGGTTAAAAAATGGTTTCCAAAACTATGCAACTCCCACGACAAGCTCAAAGAACTCTTCCTTAAATATCAAAATATTCATGCACCCTTTTAAAGACATCTATAAAACAGCTGCGTTACCTATGCTGGTAAACACTTGGAATCATTGGTTCCCAGTTTTTGGATCATGGGTTCTGGGATCTCTCATAATACACAAAAAGAAAGTAAAGCATTTTTTAAGGCACCAGAGATCTGAGCTTAAAATCCTCTATCTTGTGGTTCTCACACACTAAGTTTTTTTCTTTGACAATCAATATTCATTTTTCCATAAAAAGGGTGGTCACAACGACTTCATTTATAGAAACCTAAAATATCATTTGCTAAAAATTTGTAAAAGTATTGCTATAATGTTATCATGCTGTTAGAAATGGATTTTATATGCATGCATAATATATATATATACTGTTATAATGCTAGAAATTAAATGTCTTAAAAATCAAATTTTAAGTTTTATATGAAAGAACGGATGGAAGCAAATATCTTCCACACTATCCCCAGAATTAACTTTTGTTGTTAAAAGAAAGCCAAATTTAATGCTAAGCCACTTTCTGGTTTAAAAACTTTCATGGAATCTCTGGATTCTACCACATGCCCTGAAGAAAGCATAGAAACTTGTCCCCTATACTTGCCCTCAGGAGCATTTCCAGCCTCATCTGGAATCACTCCTGCCCTCCATGTCAGCCACACAACTCCACGCATCCTTAACTCAAGCTCTGGCCTTTCCTCCGTGATTTTGCAAGCTCTGCTCCCTTTGCTGAAATGCCTTTTTCCCTGCCTGGTCAGTATCTATCCATGTTGCAAGACCTACCTCAACTTGAAGCCATCCATCCCCACGACACACTCAGGACATGCTCCCTCCTAAGCACACACACTCTCTATATCCCACTGGCTACACTTGACATTGTCTTCAGTTCATCACACCACTAGCTAGCCCCCAACAGGTGAGATCACCTCCAGGGCACGGATATTGTCTTCACCCAGCTTGCTATCCCCTAGTGCCTGGCATGTAATAGGTGTTTAGGAAAGTTCTATGGAATGAGAGGGAAGGGAAGGGAAGGGAAATTAAAATAGAAACAGATGAAAGCATGCATGTGTCCTGAAGGACAGTGAGGATCTTAGCAGGAGAATATGACTTATTTTTACTATGTCTCAGTTCACATCCTGTTTTTTGTCTTCTGTATTTCTCTAAAATATCACTAGTCCCGGGAAGTTTTACTAAAAAACTCTACAGTAACAACCATCACCTTCATGGCCCAACTACATAATAAGAATACTTTTTTTGTTTGTTTTTTTTAACCTCCTCTCCTCAGTTCCTGCATTTCAGGCTCCCCAACCAACACTGGCATAGACTCTCAGGGACAACATATCTGCTAAATCCAATGCGCGGTTCTCTTGCCTCAACATAATTGATTCACGGGGAGTATTAAAGGTGTTGAATATTCCATCACTGAACCTCTTGCCCCACTTGGCGTCCTTTCCTACATATTCTGCTATTCTCCCTCGCTGCCTCTGTCCCTGTTTTCTCTCTTCCCTTTATTTGTCCCCTAAATGCTGGTGTTCCTTGAATGACTAGTTTTTATTCTTTTGCCCTTCTTTTCTCTAAGCCCACAGTTGTCACCTGCTATCTACCTGCTACTGTCTTCTTAACATGAATCTAACTTTAGCCACGTCTCACTCCTGGACCCCTTTTTTCTAAATGCCTATTAGATACTGAACACATCCTATGCTGAACTCAGCACCACTTCACCTTCTCCTCCCACACTCCCTACCATGGTTAACTGCACTGCCATTCCTGCAAGCCTCCATGGCAGAAACTTGGGGAATGTTCCCAGAGCCTCGCTCTCCATCAGCACCCATGTCCCATGAGATACAAAGGGCTGTTAAAGTACTTCTTAGATTTCTCTCCTGACCACCCTCACAGCCCAAGCTCCTTGCCATCTCTCACCCATACTGTAGAACACCTGGTCTTTAGCTTTCTGAAGAACTCCCTCTTCACACCACACATCTTATCCACAGTGCTAGCAGAGCTGTCCTCCTAAAATTCAAGTGTACCAGACTCACTCCTTTGCTAGAGCCCTTCAATGGCACTCCCGCCTGAAGGTCAAGCCCCAGTTGCTTCACTGCCCACAAGACTCCCTATGACCCTGGTCTTTGTTCATCTAGCTTCACCTTCCCTACAGCAAGACCCTCCTCTGACCATGGTGGAGCTCTTGCACAGTCTTCCTAATGCTGTTTGTTTGTTTTTTTAAAGATTTTATTTATTTGAGAGAGAGAGAGCATAAGCGGGGAGTGGGGCGCAGAGGGATAAGCAGACTCCCTGCTGAGTACGGAGCCTGACACAGGGCTCGATCCCAGGAGATGATGACCTGAGCCCAAGTCAGATGCTCAACCAACTGAGCCACCCAGGTGCCCCTATTCCGGGGGGGGAGGGGGGCTGTTAAATTAAAGATTTATTTATTTTATGGAGAGAGAGAGAGAGCATGGGGGTGGGGGGGAGGGGCAGAAGGGGAGGGAAAGGAAGAATCTCAAACAGGTTCAATCCTGACCTGGGGCTTAATCCTGATGTGGGGCTTGATCCCACAACTCTGAGATCACAAACTGAGCCAAAATCAAGCACCAGACACTTAACTGACTGAGCCACCCAGGCACCCCATTCCCAATGCTGTTTGTATCTCCATTCTTTCACATGTGAGTTTACTTCTCCCTGGAATTCTTCTTCCTATCCTGTGTGCCTAGAAAATGCCTCTTCATCCTTTAAAAAACAGCTGAAGGGTCACCTCCTCTGAGAAGCCCTCCATGACTAACCCCTGCCCCCAAACCTATTCTGTATGGTTGACTATTATCTTCCTTTTTCCTATCTCTAATTTTGGTTTGTACTTGGGGTCTAGCACCTTCTATACTATATTGTAATCCCTTGCTGGCAAGTCCCCTGTCCCATTACACTTTAAGTCCCATGAGAAAAGAATGTATCTTCTTATGCTTTATTGTTTCACCTCTGACTGGAAGCATTATAAGAATTCAACAAGGAATTGATCTATCAGCAATTAGGTCTTTTCTCCTTCTTCCTAGTGCTGTAAGAATGAATAAGAAAGAGGAAGAACTAAACAATAATAGCAATTGTCCAATGTTACATAGGTAAGAATTGAAAGGGATAAAGAGGAAAATTCACTTCCTTTTCAATTAACACTAACTGAACACATTATAGGCCACACCCTAAGAACTTAACATATATTAACCCATTTAATTCTGAAAACATTGTAATCCAATGGGTATTACTAATATCCCCATTTCACTGATGAGGAAATTGAGGCAGAGAGAGACTAAATAACTTCCCCAAGGTCATGTAGGTTCTAAGTGGCAAAGCCAGAATTCACACTCAGGAAGTCTTATTAACCTACACTGTGGTACCACTCAAGATACACATCTAGGAGAAAGACGGCTGAAGGTAGGAGTGCCTAAACGAGGAATGCAGGAAGCACAGACAAGGAAGGGAATTCTCTTGAGCAGAAATGAAGACAAAGAAAACTGGTCTTGACTGCACTTGGTGCCAGGAGACTATCTAGTAGGAGCCAAGACCCAGGACAGGTTGGTTACTGTCCAGAGTCATACGGGTTAGACAGGTGGAGCAACACAGAGAAGGCAAATGGGGAGGCATCTCTGCTGCGTTCAGGAACAACCTGGGAAACACCTCCATGTTTGCACTGTGGGAGTGTGTGTGTGTGTCTGTGTGCACGCATCTGTCTCTTGGGCCAAACACTGCTGGTTACTTTCCTCCGCTCCCAACTCTCACCTGGCTCTGAACTCGGCTCACCTGGCCTCACTCTTGGCTGAACTGTGTCCCCTACTTCTTCCCGTGCCTATTCACAGCTGAGGTTAGAGGAGCTAAATTCAACAGAGGGTTGCTCACAGGTGAGACTGGAGGCAAAGGTCAATATATTCTGGGAAAACAACTCCTGTGTAAGAAAATATTGCTGACATATATTGTTCTTTTGAAAAGCAATTGTTAAACTCATGAGTTGAGAGCACTGTTTAAAATATCTACCCAAGAGGAGAAGGCAAGAATACAGTCTTTTAGAAATCTAAGATTCAATCTCCAACTTGGTTCCCAATTTGGCTCACACATTCTTACAAGTCATGATTTTTTACATTTATTTGTCCTGTGAATTTATCTTCTCCCCCATCCCCGACACAGTTTTATGTAGTTCATTTGAGGATACATTACAGCACACTGTTTAGGAATTTGGCTATCAGGAAGAGCAATGGACAAGACTGAGCCAACACCATGCCACTCAGACTCATTAAGAGTGAGACATCTGAATGTCCTGGCAAAACCTCAGGCCAAAAAGGTAACAAATGAAAAAGACAAGCAAACAATTGCAGCCTAATGTCCTGAAACATCAATATTTCTTCTGGCGTTTATATACTCAGCCCAACATGAGAATCACTTTTCAAACTATAGTGACATTCATCTCCGAATTTCTGGGGTTGCATTCAATTTAATTCCCTAGAAGTTAAGATTTAAAACCTGTCTCAGTATCAATCACATTTCTATTTAGCTGGGAGTCAACTGTTCAATAGTTTGCAGAATCCAATCTAGGGTAAAAGAGAACTGGTCACCATTCAGATCGTCCCCTCGGGGAGATAATCCATACAGCCTGCTCCCTGCAAGGATGTGGGCGAGCTCTCCTGCATGATAAGGGGGAGCTTTTGAACCCAAACAGGAAAGAAAAAACTGTTTATTCCTTGGCACCACGAGACAAAATTTAATTTTACTTCGTGTCCAAGAGCTTTTCATCTTCAAAGTGCTTCACAAATATTAACTAATTAATCATCACAGTACTACCCAGCAATGACACAAGATCTTACAGGGATAAAGACCAAGCGAGTTACTGAATGCCAGGGAGTACAGTTCAGAAGATAAGAAACTACCCCCACAATAAGAAACTCCTTTGCTGGAGGGGTAGGAGTGTGGTTACAGCAGGCTCCCAGGATTCCACCAAGTCCAGCAGTTTAAAATCCATGCGAAGAATAGCGTCAAAACCAGAGCTGATGTGGTCACAAGGCCAAAGGTTCCTTACAGAAGGAAGCCTCAGTTCCCTCAACTGCAAGGGTGGCTGATTCCAGAACTGTCCCCAGAGGGTGCTTGTGAGGATTCAACAGGGTAACACCTGTCAAGATCTTAACACAGAGAAGCCTAGTGCCCAGTAAGTGCTCCATAAACACTCATTGTTATAAAATGGAAAGGGGGCCATGACTTCCAGGTACCTAAGCTGAAAAATGGGTTAAGAGCTTCAGGAAATTTTCAGGCAATGTCCATTTTTCTATTTGTGAGAGACAATGAATTTGGCCAAATTATATACACCTCTGTAATGGACTGAACTGTGTCCCCTCACCAAATTCAAATGTTGAAGTTCTCATGCCCAGTACCTGTGAATGTGACCTTAATTGAAAAGCGGGTCATTGCAGTTGTAATTAGTTAAGATGAGGTCGCACTGGAATAGGGTGAGCCCTAATCCAATAAGACTGGTGCCTTTTAAAAAGGGGCTATCTGGATGGACACACACACACACACACACACACACACACAAACACTCTTAGAATTCCATGTGAGGATGAAGGCAGAGATCAGGGCAGGGCAGTAGAAGCCACGGAGGGCCAAAGATGGCCAGCAAATCACCAAAAGCCAGGAGAGAGATGCTGGGGACAGATTTCTTGCTTGCAGCTGTCAAGAAGGCTGCCAACACCTTAATTTAGGTGAGACAATAAATTTCTATTGTTTCAGCCACCCAATTTGTGGTGCTTTGTTATGGCAGCCCTAGCAAACTAACACAACCTCTAAATAAAGTCAATTTTGTTTAATAAACAACCACGAACCTACCAAATCCCAAACACAAGTCTATTGGTCTGTTGATTCACAGATACCCCAAACACCCTGAAGGAAGGAATCCAGTAGTCTCCTCTCCTTGCCAAATTAAGAGTAAGCACCATAGGAAAGGGGGCGCTGGAAATCCAAACAACCAGCAGGACTTGGGACACCTGCTCCTACCACCAGTCAGGAAAGCAGACTTTTGTCATCTCAATTTTACATGGCTTATCAAAATCTGATTTACATAATACTTCTCGGTATCCATATAGAGAGGCCAAATTACACCTTACATGGTCTTGACCATTCTATATAGTGAGGACGGGTTAGGACACACTGATGGGCGCCCCGGCACCCGCATGCTCCCTCTTCATCCAACACTCCATGCACCTGTATCACAGTTTTTACCCTTGTCTTCCAGGTGCCTAGCACACCAACCCCCACAGGCTCACATGGCAGCTCCTTAGAGACTTTTATTTTCAACCCATAAGTTAACCTTCTCTAGAAGATTCCCTCAGCACCTCCTTCAGTGCGGGCCACACCATTGCGCCCCAGTCACACTGCAGGTCATCATCTGATTTTATACTCTTGAGAGCATTTATCCCTCTCTGATGCACCTTGTTTACTATTGTTTACTTCCCTGGTGTCTGTCTTACCCTCTTAGGATGTCATTTCTATGAGGGCAGACACTTCATTTGCCTCAGTCAGTGTGGTAATTTCAATGCTTAGCATGATACATAGTGCACTGCAGGTACGTAATTTTTTGTGAATGAATGAATAAATGAGTACTACCTTCAAAGGTGAATTATTTTCAGCTAGGTACAAAGTCCTGCAGTTTATTCAAAGGGAGAACCATGAGCTGGTCCAAGTATAAGATTCTGGAAAGTCTCAACATACAGAGTTGGCAAATCTAAAACCTAAGGTATTGGTAATGCATATTTAAATGATCCCTGCTATTAACAATTTGCTCAGTGTAATATAAACATGTCAGATATCTTTTCAGCTTAAACAATTAGTCCAACTGCTTCACGCACTCAGTATTTTCTTCATACGTTATCAGTCAAAAAAAATCTGTGGTTGTTTACAAGTTTTTTGTTTTTTAAAGATTTTACTTTATTTATTTGAGAGAGAGAGAGAGCAAGAGAGACTTGGGATGGCAGAGGGACAAGCAGACTCTTGTCTGAGCATGGAGCCCAAGGTGGGGCTTGATCACAGGATCCTGAGGGTCACGGCCTGAGTCAAAACCAAGAGTCAGATGGGTAACCAAATGAGCCACCCAGGTGCCCCTACAAGACAAGCATTTAATAAAATTAAAGGCTATTACAACCTAAAATGCGAAGCTACTTGTTACAACTTAACGTTTCAACCTAACAATTTTCCTTATAAAAGATAGAAATTAATAATTTTTTAGAATATGAAGATATTTTGATAAGAGGTATCTAAATTCCAATCTTTTAACATGTTTGGAAAGTTAAGCATTAAAAACAAAGCTAAATAAATGTCAGTGACCTAGGAGATACTCAATTCAACTTGTCTAAAAGAATTCCCTTAAGAAAAATAGCTACCCTGGGGCACCTGGGTGGCTCAGTTGTTAAGCGTCTGCCTTCGGCTCAGGTCATGATACCAGGACCCTGGGATCGAACCCCGCATCGGGCTCCCTGCTCCGCAAGAAGCCTGCTTCTCCCTCTCCCACTCCCCCTGCTTGTGTTCCCTCTCTCCCTGTGTCTCTCTGTCAAATAAATAAATAAAATCTTTAAAAAAAGAAAAAAGAAAAATAGCCACCCTAAGAGTCATGAGCTCTGAATCCTGAATGTGACCTTTATAGGAAAACAGTTTTCTGTTTATATTTTAAAATAGTTATTGGCGGTATATTACTCATGTTCTTTTATCCCACATTAAAAAACAAAAACAAAAACAAACACCTTTAAGTCATTCAGGGTAAACCATGAATATAACAAGCCAATGCTGGGGGGCGGTGGGCGGGGGGGAGGATGGAAGGGGGGAGTGAAGACATCCCTAGGCAAATGTAATACTGTCCCAAAATCCATTCCAGATTCAAAAATCAGATATAAAATTAACTAATATACATTCTTTCTTGTCTTCTCCTTTTTCCCCCCCTTTAGGTCAGTTTATCAAAATGGACCCAAAAAACATCAGTAAGTTTAAACCTAGAAACATTCTTTAATGAGTTTTGGTTTAGTACACATATTCTAAACAATTATGTATTAGCAAATTCAAAAGGTTGAAAAACAAACTAACTAAATAGGATTTCTGGAGCCATCATTAACCACTCAGTCACATTATCGTTATGGTCACCAGAATTGGCCATATGTTATTCAGAGAATAAAGTCAGACAATGGAAAATTCTACCTCATCCTTCTCAATGAGGGCAGTTGTTGCCCTTGTTAAGATAGAATTTCACTCACATTATTACCAATTACAGGAAGAATTTACTAGGCTGATCACATCACCTTCTTTCATCTGAAACTACATTCCAAACTACCTGAGGCTAACACCAATTACACAATAGTAATCAGCAAATCACAATCAACCCCGTCAGCTGCTGAAAATGTATCAGGAGGAATTAAATACAGGATTCTCCACCTCATTCTTTGTACATCTCCAGCAAAATCAATACAGGATCTAAAGTCACATCAGGGGGCACCTGGGTGGCTCAGTTGGTTAAGCATCTGCCTTCGACTCAGGTCGTGATCCCACAGTCCTGGGATTGAGCCCCGCGTCAGGATCCCTGGTCAGTGGGGAGTCTGCTTCTCCCCTCTCCCTCCCCCTGCTCTCTCTCTCTCAAATAAATAAAATCTTTAAAAAAATAAAGTCACATCAGCCTGCAAAGCATCATCTTGAAAGCATCTGAAAGTGCTATCTCCAAGGTGCTCTAGCCTCCTGCATCATAACCAATAATGTGTTAGCAAACTTTGAAAGGTTGAAAAAAATAATTTGGTCAAACCAAGTAAGAAGTTCTGCCATTGTTAACTGCAAGGTCATATTATCATAATCTATTGTCACCTGTACTTCCCTTCCTGAGACCTCGAGGACAGATTACATGGCAGAGGGTCAGTTACTGCATCTACTACCCACACACTCAAGTTAATCTGTTCCTCCAGAATTTTTAAGATTTATCAATACGGTAACATGACTAACATTTTTTTCTTTCTCGAGAGCAAAGCCCAAAGCCAGTTCTCTCTCCCTCTACTGAAAGCTTAACATGATAGTTGCCTTTCACACTTCCTGATTATTCATAGGATTTGAAGAAAAACAAATTGAAAAGGAATGGTCAGAAAGTTGACATGAACACTAAACATCAAGAAATCTTTCAAACAAAATATTATAGGACCTAACAGATAATCTTATTACATTAAGAGATTCCCTTCAGTGATGAAATATAAGAAAAACAATCTACAACTTGCTTCCTCCACTTTTTCTTATTTGTTCATCATCTGTCCATCATCTATCCATCCACATATAAACCAAGCATGGTGTCTCCAGGTGGCAGGTTTTTTTTTAATGTATGTGCCAGGTGCTGTTCCAAGGTCTTTAAAAATAGGAAGTTATTTAATTCTCATAATGACCTATGAGATAGGACTGCTATCCCCATTTTACAGAAGAAGAAACAGAGACACATAATGATTAAGTAACTCACCCAACACCGCAGAGCTATCAAGTATCAGAGCCAGGATTAAAACCAGGTAGTCTGACTCTACAGTTCATAGTATGAACCAGAACACGACACTGCCTATTAGGAGAAATGGCTAATATGTCAAAACTAGGAAGCCCTATGTGGTTTAGAAATGAAGACTCAGGGTCCAGCATCAAAAAAGACCTTGCTCGGAACACCTGAGTGGCTCAGTCGGTTGGGCATCTTCCTTCATCTTGGGTCACGATCCCAGGGTCCTGGAATCAAGTCCCGCGTCCGGCTTCTTGCTCAGCAGGGAGTCTGCTTCTCCCTCTGCCTGCCGCTCCCCCTGCTTGTGCTCGCACTCTCTCTCATTCTCTTTCTTTGACAAATAAAAAATATAATCTTTTTTAAAAATCTTAAAAAAAAAAAGACCTTGCTCATAGACAGGCTGAGTCCCTTACTAGTTCAGTGACCCTACACAAAATTACTTAATCTCCTCGGGACTCAGATTCCTTGTCTATACACTGAGGATTCTCTCATAGGGTAGGGCACAGATTAAATAAAATACATTTAAAGCACTTAGTGGTGGGAACCTAATAAAGAATCCATTAGCTATTACCTTAAAAAATAATTATAATTCCATATGGCAAAAATGTCTCAGCAGGGATGTTCAAAAATCTTTGAGGACGGGGCACCTTGGTGGCTCAGTCAGGTGAGTGTCCAACTCTTGATTTCAGCTCAGGTCATGATCTCAGGGTTGTGGGATCAAACCCTGCATTGGGCTCACACTGGGCGTGAAGGCTGCTTAAGATTCTCCCTCTCCCTCTGCCCCTCACCCACCTTCCTCTCCTTTTTAAAAAAGAAAAAATAAAAATTTTTAAAAATTCTTGAGAACAATTATTTTTATACACCTTTATATGCAAAGAATCCTTCCCAAAATAGCTGATAAATAAATGCTGCTGCATTAGAGATGTTTGAACTGAGGCATTAAAAGGGAATTATTTGGGTGCCTGGGTGGCTCAGTCAGTTAAGCATCTGCCTTCAGCTCAGGTCATGATCTCAAGGTCCTGAGATAGAGCTTCTCTCTCTCCCTCTGCAGCTCCCCTTGCTTGTGCTCTCTCTCTCTCATATAATAAATAAAAATCTTAAAAATAAATAAAATGGAATTGTTATTACATTATGCTTAAGGAGAGCATAAGACTTTTAAAAAAGCCACCCATACTTTAACCCTTTAAAGCTTTTAATCAAATTACTACAAGCACATATTTTTAACATCAAATATTGCTCAGTAAGTCAATGGCATGATAAAAAGGATAAGGGAACTATTCTAGATGAAAGGACTTAAAAGAGATTCAAGACACATGATGTTCATATACAAGAGGGGGCCTGTTTTGAAACCTAATTTGAATGTATCAACTTTTTTTTTTTTTCAGATAACCAGAGAAAAGTCAACATGGTAAGGATAGGAATTGTTGGTTTTAAGAGGTGTGATAATGGTATTGTGGTTATCTAAGAAGATGTCTTTTTATTGGGAGATTCCGTGTTTAAATTATTATGACCATGTAATTATTGTCCAAAGCCTATGAAATCATGTAATATGAATACATTTCCTTTTTAGTTCAGTTTGAGTCTTTCCAGGAGTTTCTAACTGCTTTTTTTTTCTTCTTGCACTGTTTGTCTTTAGAATATCTTCAGCTTTCTTCAAATTTTTCATCATATCAGGAATTCTTTATTTCCAATTACGATTTTTTTCCTCCTAGGTTTTACTAATAATCTGTCAGTTGACAGAAGAAATTCTCACTCATATTATCTATTCTAAAGCATACTGTCCCAGTTTTTAAAGTGAATTGTGAGGTGGACTAGTTTGCAGACTGTCCAAACATTTTTATAAACTTATTCAGTAGACAGACAATGTTCTTATAGGAAAGGGGGGGTGGTGGGGAGCAGTTTATGTGGTTGTCATAAAGCTTACTTTAAAACTCAATGGATTCATGTCATGAACATCAGTGAATTTACAATGAATGCTGAAATAATTGATCATAGAAGGGAGATATGCATCCACATGAAACCACTGATTCATGTTTACATTTAGAATAAGCAGAAACACCACTACCCTTACCTGGCCTTCAAAGTCATTTCCCTACACCTTAACTTTGATAAAGGGGGAAAAATACAGAATCTGTACAAAGAATCCGGAAGAAAAATCTCAAAATAAATCACTGTGTAAGCTTAATTCCAAATGCCAAAAGATATAACTTTTAAGTTAGAAAGCCACAGATGACTATTTAGAAGTCGAAAGTTTTAGCCAAAATATTTCATCAAATGGAGACCCAACTGAACATAATCAAAAGGAAATTAAACAGTATTAAGAGTTGAGGCTCTGGAATTGAAGAAATCTGGGTTCAAGTCACCAACTGCCATTCACGAAATGGGTAAGTTCTACTGGTGGAAATGTAAACTGGTGCAGCTACTAGTTTTGGAGATTCCTCCAAAAACTAAAAATAGAACTACCATATGATCCAGCAGTTTCACTTCTGAGTATATATCCAAAAGAAACAAAATCAGTATCTTTAAAAGATATCTCCCTTGTTCACTACAACATTATTCACAAGAGCCAAGATATGGAAACAACCTAAGTGTTCATCAATAGATGAACAGAGAAAGATGATGTGGCATATACATACAATGGAATATTATTCATTCTTGAGAAATAAACACAGCAAGCCATTTGTAACAATCTGGATGGACCTTGAAGGCATTATGTTAAGTGAAGTCAGACAAAGACAAATACTGTATTGTATCCCTTTTATGTGGAATCTAAAAAAGCCAAACTCCTAGAAACAGACCAGAATGGTGGTTACCAGGGGCTGAGGGATGGAAGAAAAGGAGAAGTTGGTCCAAGAGTACAAACTTCCAGTTATAAGAGGAATGAGTTCTAGGGATCTAATGCATAGCATGGTCATTCTAGTTAACAGTATTATATACTGGGAAGTTGCTAGAAGAGTAAATCTTAAATGTTCTCATCACACACACACACACACACACACACACACACACACTGGGAAGTTGCTAGAAGAGTAAATCTTAAATGTTCTCATCACACACACACACACACACACACACACACACACACACAAATAGTAATCAAGAGGTGATGGCAGCTGTTAAAACTTATAGCGGTAATCATTTTGTAATATATAAATGTATCAGATCAACACATTGTAACATCTTACACAATGTTATAGGTCAATTACATCTCAACAAAGCTAAAAAACCAAATGAATGAATGATCTGGGGCCATAAAAACCTTACCACATTGTAATTTCCTTAAAGTAAGAGATTCTACCTGGGCAAGTGAGAATCAACTGTGGGAAAGCATATGAAGCATTTAACACAATGTGAAATAAAGGCTAGTCACTGATATTATCAACACTCAGAAGTCACCTTGCATCTGAATGCTTGGCCATTATGCCATAAAAAAAGGTTCTTTGATAATTCTATTTCTTTGATGTGCTACCCATCATGCAGAAATTTCTGCGCATGTGAACACAGAGTTATATAAAGGATACTCAATTGCTAAAAGGCAGCTCAGTGCAGGGGTTAAAAACACGGGCTCTGGAGCTGGACTATGGTATGCAAATTCTGGCTTCAAACCATGTGGCAAAGTATTTAACTTTTCTCAGTTTCTTCATTCGTAAGGCAGATAAGCCTCATTAGGCAGTTACAACCATTACATTACTTACTATGTGCACAGCATCTGGCACAAAGTAGGAACTATATAAATTCTTAGTAAATAAATTGTAGTACTGTTCATGATAATAAAAAAACAACAATTTAGGCTTATCATTCAGAGAATGGCAACTTATACTGCACGTCCATACTGTGGACTAATCCTCAACAGTAGAAAAGAACTAGGCACCGAGTTTAAAAAAAAAAAAAAAAATAGGTTAAAGAAATACTGTCAGTTAGAAAAAGCAAGTTGTAGAAGAATAATTACAGGTTTAAGAAAACTCGTAACAATATATATTTTTATATACTTCTATATGCCTTCAAATAAATAGGAAACATTCTGAAAAGATACACACCCAAGTGCTAAAACCGATCAGTTACCTCTGAAGACCTAGTTTCTGGTCCTGTCTCTCTAATACCTAGCTCTACAACTGTGGCTAAGTCACCTAACTCAGCCAACACCCAAGGAGAGTTTCCTCATCTGAAAAGATGGAGAAGTTAGAGATGGCTGCATTCAGTAATCCCTCCAATCAATTCTAATCCCCCAAATACCCTGACTGTGATTATGGGATTCTGGTGCTTTCTATAAATAAAAACACCGCATTCTCCAGCACTCCATGCTGCTCAGTATTTATTAGAAACTCCATGGAACAGGGTGCATTGTTTCAAAAGCACAGCCAGTGCCAGATGGAAAACATTCCGTGTGGGTACAGTTCCATCCCCAGATCATGCTCTCAGTAACAAAATCTTTCTTCGCCCCCAGCCCCCACATGGGTGCCATGTGTTCTTACAAAAAAGATTTGCTTTATCAATTAATATATGAGCAACAGTTCCTTTATTGCCATTTTTGCTTTTTCTCTGGATTGTCATCAGAAATATATTCATACCATCAATCATAGACATACGTAACCCAATTTGTCTACCCACAAGTAGGAAGACAAGAAACCGCTGTTTCAGAATCAGGGTCATGTTCGTATCATCTGCCCAATGAACAATGAGAGACATGCTGTCACTGACACCCATCGTGACTGTTGGTCACTGCTGAGTGAACCAGAACCTCAGTCCTCAATCTCCTATACTGTCTGTCTTCCACCCATCCTCTCACTTGTGAGACCTGAGACCTCGCCTTCATGCCTTCCTGCCTGGCCTCCGGCCTGCCTACAACCTCTCTGTGTCCAGCCCAACCCACCACTGAGCTCACCACCATATATCCCCAGAAGCTCGACACTACCTAGCACAAAGCAAGCATTAAAATATTAATTCAATAGGGGCACCTGGCTGACTCGTAAGAAGAGAATGCAACTCTTGATCTCAGGGTCATGAGTTTGAGCCCACACTGGATGTAGAGATTACTTTAAAAACAAACTTAAAAATTCAAAGTATTAATTCAATATATTCATGCCACACACACAAAAAAGTTAACTATTACCAAACTAATCTTCCTAAAGAAAAATAATGATTACATTTGTGACTAGGTAAAAATTCACTCTCTCAAACTCTATAAGCATCTATGATGTGCCAAGCATTGTGCTCATTTCTGATGATAGAAAGAATGATATATTGCTCCCACCCCCACAGAGAAATGCTAGCCTCACAGATTTCAGTGAGAGAGAATACATATCACCAACTCTGCTGCTCACTGACTGCTATGGTCTGAATGTTTATGACCCCATCTCCTAAAATTTTATGTTGAAACTTAATCCCTGGGGCACGTGGGTGGCTCATTCGTGAAGCGTCTGTCTTGGGCTCAAGTCATGATCCCAGGGTCCTGGGATCGAGACCCACATCGGGCTCCCTGCTCTGTGGGAAGCCTGCTTCTCCCTCTCCCACTCCCCCTGCTTGTGTTCCCTCTCGCTGTGTCTGTCTCTGTCAAATAAATAAATAAAATCTTTAAAAAAAAAAAGAAAGAAAGAAACTTAGTCCCTAATGTGATAGTATTAGGTGGTGGGGCCTTTAGGAGGTGATTAGGTCATGAGAGTGGAACCCCAATAAATGGGATTAGTGCCCTTATAAGAGATATTTGAGGGAGCTAGCCCCTTCCACCATGTGAGGACACATCTAGAAAGCACTGTTTATGAACCAGAAAGTGAACCAGAAAGTCTGCTGGCACCTTGATCTTGGACTTCCTAGCCTCCACAAGTGTGAAAAATACATTTGTTTTGTAACCCAGTCTGTTGTTATTATAGTAGCCTGAAGACAAAGACAAGGACTCTGTGATCTAGGTCAAGTTAACCTCTGTGGGCATCAGCTCCTAGATCTATACGAAGAAGATACCATCACTATATACTTCATGGGACTCACTCAACTGCTAAATGAAGTCATGTATATAACGTATTCAGCATAGCAAGAGAGTAATGAATGTTCTTTCTTTAATAGTAGCATTATGAACAAAACCCAAATGTCTTATTTAGTTGATCAATGGCTTCAAATTCCTACAAATAGGATTATCTTTGCTATCTTCATACCCAGATGGAAGGCAAGTCTGTTTTAACATAATACCTCCAGAATGTACTTAGTAACTATGTTCATTTTTCTATTAAAAGTAGAGTTGGTTGAAAGTGGAAACCATGTCTTAGAGAGTAAAGAAAATGAACAGGAGAAAAAGAACAAGATAAAGTCTGTATAGCTCTTTGACTTGCCAGCAATATAAGCTTGAACTGACCTCTCTCATTTTCGACGTCCTCATTAGTATAAGGGAATAAGCTTTTAGAAACTGTTAACAGCACTGCACATAAAATATTATCTTTGTCTCTACCCCACTACAACTAGCACATATTGCATGAATTTGGGAAATATTTACTGAATGGGTGGTACATCACTTGCCAAGGCCAGGAACTAGCTCTGTTATGACCTTGTCTTACAAGCAAGGACCAACAACAATCCTGAGATATCTACTCAACCCTTTATAATTAAGACATGGAATAAACTCTCTCGATAAAAAGCCTAAGCATTTCTTGGCAATGCTGAGAAATCTGAAATATCTATCCTCATAAAATCTCTGTATGCCAAAGCTATCAGAAGACTGTGTTTTTCTATGGAAACATTTCTGAATCATTGCATGATTTCACATCTCTCAATCTCAGCACCAACAGCAGGAGGCAAGTCAAAGAGTTTATCCCATAAATCCAGTGATGCTGGGGTGATTCTAACACACTCTCCCCATTCTCATGACTTTTCCCTTCTAGACCCCAGCTGGGTGCTTGCGTGCACTCTCTCTCTTTTACATGCAGACTAAGACTAGAATGGAACCAACCAAACACATATTGGAGAAGAGGTACATCCCGGTATCCCCATCCTTGGCCTCCAAACCTCCACTGTGGCCACAGCGGGCATCTTCTCTTTCCAGCTACCACCCCCTTACATACAGACACTTGAGCACTTCAACTGCCTCTCCGGGGAAGAGGAAAGCCAGACAGCACTACTCTATCCTCAGTCCTTCCTTCCTCCAGCCACCTGGGTTCCTAGTGGAATCATCTTCAAGAAATCAGTGTTTCCTATTTATTTCTTCAAGCCCAGGTCAGCAATGCATGTCACTAGTATCATGAATGAAGCCTAACTTAAAGACAATGGGTCTAATTATGCACTCAAGGGATTTTTTTTTTTTCTTTTAACCTGTGCCAGGCACAAGGAAAAGCAAAGTTTGCAATCATTTATGACATAGCAGGCACTAAATGGTTTCTATGAAACAGCCAATAAAATCATCGCCACACCCCTGCCAGGTGGATGCCGGCTTATCAGTGGGTCCGATGGGTACTACGCACTCTAGCTGCAGCCAAGTCACGGCCCTTTTGCTGTCCTGTGTGTTTGGAACATCTGCACCTGTAGTGTTCCTACTGTCCGGACAGAGCTTGCTGTGGCCCTTTGCAGCAGGGCCTCAAACAGCACAGGTGCTAGAAATCTCCAATCCGGCCCTGCTCAGAGAGTTATGGGGAATTTTTCATAGCAAGAAGCCAACAGCACCAAGAATGGCTTTCTTTCTAGCATATGCCTAGTTGTTAGCACACTCAATGACAGGTGAACGTTATAACTTTCAAAAAGAGATGGAAAGCACAGGAAATGCTGCAGACACCGATTTCATCAGCAAAAAATAGACCTCCAAAGAAACCAGGGACACTGAAGAGTTGTCTCAAGAAGAAAATCTTGTTTTGTTTTCTCCGGGGTGGGGGAATAACACCACCCTTCCCTTTTCAGTTAGTAGAAATATCCATGTTCCTTTCTTTTTCCTATTTCCTTCCTCTGAGGGCTCACATGGTGTGGAGCACTTACTAGACCAGAATCAACCCCACAGGAGAAAACACAGAGACATGGCCAAGAGAAAGAAAGTAGTAGCTGATACTGACACTCTGCTACTTCTCAGCAACCCAGGTTATAGTTATGGGGGGGAAAAGTCAAAGGCTACTGATAACAACACAAGATCGGGGATCAAAGACTTCAATTCCTGGTTGATGCCATGGAAGAGTTCCCCACTGCCCATACTGGAGTATAGCAGCTGCAGTTTTCAGATGGAACATGTATTAAATACACATGGGAGGAAACGACTGTTGGCAGATACCAAAATGTTGGGTGTCTGAACAAACAAAAAACAAAACAAAACAAAGAAACTCCAACTTCAAGACAGATGTTTATGAGAAATGAACAAACACTTTAATATTTTATTCTTGGTGAAACTGTCAGGATTTTAGAAGCTTAAAAGTCCATTTTCATTTTTTGCAAGAAAAAAATAATTTCAAACCTTTCTGCTTTAAACAGCCCTGCTGAGTCTTTTAAGTTATCTATGACTTCCATTTTAAATATTTGTGTGATAAAATGGAAAGGGAGATTATTAAATAGCTCTGTCAGTCCCTTTGCCAACTATGAAAAAGCAAAGCTTCATATTTATTTAAACTATTAAACTATTTGTTATAGAGTAAATTAGAATTTGGAAGGTACTACGCCCCCCTGAAACGTGATTCCTTAGTAACATGAGAACACACATCGGTCTTCTGTTCCGAGAAGTCACTTTTTGCTGAGAAGGGAGAGTAACAACCCAGATTTTCTTAATAGGGTTTACAGATTAGGTGAGAATTAGAACCATTTTACTCCAAGCGTAAAACGCAAACACTTACTTGAAACTTGCTTCTGTGACAGAGAACGTGGGGTTCTAAGTTCTTTTAAACACCACTTAGCCATTAGTCCCAAAACTTTGCCCCAAAGTACAACTCAGGACTTGAGTGAGACATTCTCTGCTCTTCCTTCGCACAATAAAAGGTCCTTCATGTCACCTTGAAATAACTGAAGTGACCAGTGGAAAGGGTCACTGGAACAACTCCAATCAACAGGACAAAGAGTTCATTCATCGCTACCCGTATACTTCATAAGGAGGCATGCGGGCTTCAGGAAGGGTGCTGAAATTTATTTTCTGCATGAGGTAAATTAAACAGCTGCTAAACTGGATGAACTAAATGAAACTTAAATGCCATCGGAGAAATGAGAAATAAAGGACTATTTGCTAGAAAGTCAAGAATATCCCACTTTCTCACACATGCATACCCCTTTTTAACTTTACAAGTTCTTGGATAATGTGGCTAGAAAACATCGTGGAAAATGAAATCCAAATGTGTAACCAACTCAAACTTGGTGTCTGAGGGCAGCACAAACAAACATGAAAAACTGAAGAACTCTGAGACCTAATTCTCAATTTTAATTAGCTGAATTCAACGCTGTTGGTTTTAATTCAACTGCAATGCAATATTGGCAGTGTCTTTCCACGTAAGTTAGATTAAGGTGGTATTAACTTTATCCACTACTAAAAACAAATCTGAGGAGAGCTGGGGACAGACTCCATTTAGAGGAGTTTTTTAAATGACATTTTCTACCCAGCCAGTACTCACCCAATCACCCTCCATAATCTTGGCCAATGGGAGTTAAGTGAGGTTTCTTATTAAGTCAATGTGAGAAATAAGGAGGTAGGAATGCTTTGTTACAGGCAGGCAGCCAGACTGAGCCAATCTTGTAGCTGTGTTTCTAAGTGGGTACAGAAGAAAACGTGAACTCAAAAGAGTAAAATAAAATGATCTAAATGGTATCTGAGGCTTTCTTGCAAAGAAATGGGCAGGCACCCTGTTTCATGCCCTACCTAATACACTACCACTGTGTCTTTGGGGTAAGAGGAAGATGATTCTGTTGCACTTGAGGCTCAACCCCTTGGATGTGGGTAAGTGACTTATACCCCAAAGGTAACTGGACAGGAAGAAGGTTGAGAATTAACATTTACCATGTGCCTAGGAGATGCATAACAGACCATCTTTTTTGATAGAGATATTATTTTATAGCTTAAATAACTAAGCGTCAAAGACATTGGCATATCATAAATGGCAAAGCTAATATCTGAACACAAGTAGTATTATAATCTTGGGTATCACCACCATACCACCCTATCTGCCAACATGCCAAAGTCCTTTGAAGACATACTGAACAGGAGTACAATTTTGAGAGACAAATCCATGTCATGTAAGGGGAAATGGAAGTAGGGAGTCTAGAAGCAGTAACAAGGGATGGCAGAAGACCAGTCTTTTCATTGCTTTTTTAAAGCTTTTCATTATGGCTAAGTTCAGACACTATTATAAATTCTTAGCCATATGATTTTAATAAATGCATACATGGTGTTTATTCATGTAAGTGTGGGTAACAAATTCAAGGGATTCTTAGGGGATTCTTATAAGTAAGACATAAGAACAAAATGTTAGACCTAATCTTTCATAAAACAGAGACTAAAATTAATCAGACACAGATGGGACCTGAGTGATTTCAGAAATTGTAAATATCATTGTAATACAAATTGTGCCTACCTCAGGCTTTGAATGGTACAGACATTCAATAAAAGTTTTGTTGTGTTGCATTATCCAATCCAACATACTCACGTCACAGAGGAAGAAGCAAAGGCCCAGATATGTGAACAGTGTTTGGAGGTCACACTGCTCGTCAGGGACAAAGTAAAGGCTGAGACTCAGGTCCTTCAGCTCTTCAACCCCGAGCTGAGCTGCGTTCTGGATGCTCTAAGTCACTCTTATCCACTTGTCCTACCATCCATGCCCACACTTCTTCCCCTGGGGAGGGTCTGCCAAGATTTACTGCAGAATACAGCACACCATAATCCAAAAGGGAAAAAAAGCCAGAACGCTCCTAACGCTTGGTTTATTTGAGTCTTCTGCATTACCCCACCTCTTCTGCCTTTCAATTATCTGCCCACTCTTAAAACAGCCACACAACCCTTTTAAGTAGATGAAGTTTAAGAAGAAACAATGAAAAGTGTAATAGAGCTTTCAGATTCTGTGGGCTGAAGACAGAGCACACATCTGCTACTGAGTGGACAGAACACCATTAGAGAGAGCTTAAGCCAATGCATGAGGTCTGAGTCAAGAATTCTGGAGAGGAGGAAAGGTTCAGTAGGTACCACTTAGCTTCAAGCCTCGCTCTTCCATTTGCTAGAATTGTGAGTTTGGGCAAGTTTCATAACTTATATGGTCATCTTCCCTCAGTGAGAAAATGGTTATAACCACCAGCTTCACAAAGGTAAGATGAAGACCAAATGATACAATGGTAAATGAAAAGTTTGAGCATATACATACTCTAATGCACCAGCAATCCTAATGTCTTCTTATGGGGCCTTGAAGAGACACCTTCTGCTCTTCCACTCTACCCTTTTAAAGAAAAGGATAATTCCTTTCCAACTCAGAGGCAAAATTCAAAAAAGTAAAATAAAATAAAAAATTAAAAAAAGGAAAACAGTTTACAGCATTACCATCATCATGGTAAGAATGTTGAGCATTAGCTACATGTCTACAATGTACCTGGCACTGCTCTAAGAGCATTTCTTCTATCCTTTAGTCTCCTAAACCCTCTGAAGTTGTTGGTACCGTTTTAGTCATGAGCAAATCAAGACAGAAAAAAAATTAAATACTTTGCCCAAGATCACACACTAGTCAGGATTTGAACCCAATAAAAATGCTTCCAGAGCCAAAGTCTTTACTGTAACATATACAGCCTCCATACACAAACACTGGAAATAAGAATGGAAAGGTTTCCCTACCACTTTCTAGGAAAAATACTTCCTTCTCAAGATGAAAAGAGAAAAAATACACAATTTAAAATAGATCATCAAATTTATTTTAGGTTTTTCTCACAAGCTTAATCTTCTTGAGGATAAAAGTTATTAGCCAAACTGTTTTAGATGCTTCAAGTGAGCTTTTGTTTCTTAAGAAGCTGTTCCAATCAAAACAAACCTAAGGGCAAGCTCACAGAATGCCCCCTCATCATCACTATCACATGAGAGAGATGACAGATAAAGATAAAATCTAAGACTATCCATTTCCCTGTGTGAGCTGGAAGTGTCGTTCCAAAATGACTGAGATGGATAGCCCCCAGACTTGGTCAATGGAAACCCACTCATGTGTATGAGATCCTTTTCTTCACCTAGACCCTCTTATCCAGCCAAACTAAAGAATTACAAAGCAAAAGCAGAAATTAACAACTTGGGGCATACTTCTCATATGCAGGCCAATAAAACAAATCAAGTGGCTATTACTATTAAATTATCTGTTTCACCAATAGTCATACTGTTAATGGTGGATACCGGCATCTGGTGAATACATACAGTTGCTTTCATTCATTTGAGATGCCTTTTCAGGGCTGACTTCAATGGAGAAAAATATCTGCTTCATCTTAGGGATGGGTCCATTACATTATTTACTGGTGATAAAAACCAGCATTCTTTGACCACCAAACACTAAAAAATTACATGGAAAGAAAATCATGTGGAGCCCTCTACGTACCATCGATATACAACAATATGGAAATCCTGTGCCTGCCCAAACCATTTCCAATACCCCTCTCCTTGGCTGCTTCCTAATAAACAAGCTGAAAAGACAGAGCATCACTTCCCCAAATTCCTTACAGCTAGAAGTATGTATGGAACCCAATGTAGACCAATGAAATAAAAGTAGGTTGCTAAGGAACATGAAGATAAGCTTCTGCTGCCTAATGAAAGGGATAGGAATGAGAGGAGAGCTCCCAGTATTGCCCCACCCCCTTTATTCTTGCCATGAATGCAAACAGGACGCCTGGTGCCATAAGAGCCATTCTGTAACCATGAGGTGGCAAGACCATGAAAAGATAAGCCCACAGACATCCACTCTGAGGATGTGGAACAAAAAAGACAGGACACATTGGAGTCCTTCACTGTATTTGGTACTGCCTATCTCTGGATTTCTAACTAACAATAAATGTCCTTATGTTTTAAGTCACTCTTAGATGGATTTTCCCCTTATTCTCAGTCAAAAATCATTTCTAACAGACTCAAATGTTATTCCTTTCTCCCTGATTACCACCACAGTAGACACCTGGATTGTATGTCCAATACCTGTTCTTTTAGGAACTGATTCTAGCACAGATGGTTTTCTTAGGAACTTCCAGGTTAACACATATAACCCTAACTCCCTGGCCCTAGATTGATTCAGAGGAAAAAAATCTTACCCAAGCTCAACCAGTCCTCTTCTTGAAATTTTTGAATATTAAAACAACAGAGATCAGTCTCTCTCCAATTATTAAAGATATAAAATTATAAATTTTAGGAGCTATTGGTAGCCATGTTTTCCATCACACAGAAAATGAGTTTGCAGTGAGACAAAAAGTAACAGGTATGTACTTCCATTTCTTAACAGTATGACAGACTAGATATCCTGAATGAGACTCTCAATTAAAACACGAAAAAGGCTAGATGAAATACTAAAACACATTTTTAAACCATGTACTGAATAGTTCACTAGTAGGGAACCCAGAGGCCAATAACGAAGTGAAAACAAGACCCCTAGGAGTTAAGTCAGTCCTAAAGCCAGCATTCGCCCTGTGCTTATGTGGAAAACCTGGTGACCTTAAGCTCCCTTTTTGATACCTGTGCTGGGTATAGAAGATAAAACTTTGAGCCTACTCAAGGTCAAAAGTTTTCTAAGAGACCCTTCCATAAAGCTTGAATCCCTAAGGGTTACACCTTAGTGAATGAAAAACCAGCTCACCCTGAAAAATGGGAGGGTAAGGTAACCTGTCTATCTTGACTTTACAGGAAAAAAAAAAAAACTCTAATAATTCATAACCACAAGTGGGCCTCCATACTGGTTAGTCACCCAGATTCATGCTATGTTGGAAATCTTTAAACTTAAAGCAGAAAACAAACAAACAAAATTCAGAAAATTTCAGGCAGAGAATTTGATTTAAAGTTCCTGAGTTGTGGCACTTCAGACAATTAGCAAAAGCAAATAATTTTCTCTGAAGGAACACAGCTTTAATACAGGCCTCAAAGAATTCCCACAGATGACATTCCAAGAAACACAAGCTAATAGTCAAAATTACAAAACACATAGGGAAATAAGACACCATTTTTAGAATGAACCCCTATAGAAAAATTACAAGACACATGGGGAAACAAGACGCCATTTTTAGAATGAACCACTACAGAAAATAGAGTAACATCTGCAGAGATTTTACCTAGTGGCATTTTTAGAGATAGGGTATTTTTAAACTATGGTTTTTATGTAACATGAAATAAAATAGAGGCTTGAAAATATGGAAGAATGAGAATGACCAAATATTTTTAGAAGACACAAAGAGAACTTTTAAAAATGAAAAATATAACTGAAATTAAACTCTCAAAGAATAAAGAGATTAGAACAGAATTAATAAAGAATGATAGATCAGAAGAAATCACCCAGAGTGCAGCATAAAGAGCAAAGATGAAAAAGATGAAGACATTAAGGAACACAGCCTACCCAAAGCTCCTCAGGGAACCAACCGGGAAAGGGAGTATTCTAATAGATAAAGGCTCAGAATTTCCCACTGTTAGCAAAAAAAAGCAACCTCAAGTCTAAGAATCTAACAAATACCATGCAGGATACATGAAAACAAACCACTACCTGGACTCATACCAATAAAACCAGAGAAAATCAAAGGCCAAGAGAAGATCCTAAAGTCAACCAGAGAGATAGTCAAGTCTCTGCCAATTACTTTTAAGAGCAAAATGGAACTCCAAAAAAATAGAGAAGTTGAGAGAAAGTACCTATCCACCTAAATTCTATACCAAGCGAAACTATTCCTTGAGAATAAAAGTAACATTTTCAGACAAACAAAATGAGTATTTTCAAACAAAGTAAGAGAATTTACTGCTACCAGATGTTCTAAGTTATATAGGAACTTCCTGAGGCAGAAAGATAATTATCCCAGATAGAAGGTCTGGTAAATACTAACTAATATGTAAGTCAACTTCAAAAATTACAATGTAAAACAAAATCATATCTAATATACAAGTTTAAATTTAAAAAGTGCTAACATTATGAATGACAAGAACATATACTAAGAGGGTGACAGGACTTAAGATGTTCTAAGGTCCTTGTAGCAGAAAAAAGAATGATAGTTATTAACATTAGGCTTAATTAAACATACACATTAAAATATCTGGGGTAAGTGCTATAATAAACATATAAAGTATAACCCTCAAACTAGGAGAGGGAATAAAGTGGAACGGACAACAATAACAAAAACTTTCAATGAAACTTAAAGGTGGCAAGAAAGGGAAAAATGGAAAAAAAAATTGAGGTAAAAAAGAAAACCACAAACTAAGATCATAAGTCCAAAGCCATCAGTAATTACAACAAATGTATATGGACTAAAGATTCTAATTAATAGACAAAGATGGTGAGAATACTTTTAAAAATCCGGTTATGTTTGTTTGTGAGAGATCTCTAAAACATAATGATGATTCAAACGGTAAAGAAAAAATTACACCAAATAAATACTAACAAACCAATTCTGGTCTGCATATATTAGTAGTAGACAAAAGAGACTTCAAGACATATAACAGATAAAAATGTTCCCTACGTAATGACAGAATGTTTACTTCACCAGGAAGTTAATAGTTTTACAAGTGTTACCCTTCTGTGACATAACTTCAGGAAACTAAAAACTAAAAAAACAAAAAAACAAAAAAAACACCTTACAAACTACAAGGCAAGATTACAAATCCACTGTCATAGTAGGAAGTTTTTAAGCCTTTTAAAAATTTTTACATATGGTAAAATTCACTTTTTTCTTTGGTATACAGTTCTATGAGTTTTAACACATATGTATATTATGTAACCATCACCATAATCAGGGTATAAAAGAGTTTCAAAACTCCAAAAAATTAATTTGGAAATTTTAACAAATGTCTTTCAACAATTGATAGGTCAAAGAACCTAATGAATTCATATATAAGATATTGCACCCCAGAAATGGAAAATGCACATTCTTTTAAACACAGTGAAATGTGTATAAAAATTGTCACATGCTAAGCCATAAAGCAAGCCTCTCCAGTTATCAAGGACTGATCGGACACAGTTATTATCTGATCAACATACAACTAAGTTGTAAAACTTTTTTTTTTTTTAATTGAAACTGGAAGTCCTCCATGTAGCAGAAATATAAAACACTTCTAAATAACTCATACATACAAGAAATGATAGCAAATATAAGAAAATATTTAGGGGTGCCTGGGTGGCTCAGTCGGTTAAGCGTCTGCCTTTGGCCCTGGTCATGATCCCAGGGTCCTGGGATCGAGTCCCACATCGGGCTCCCTGCTCAGCAGGGAGTCTGCTTATCCCTTTGCCCTGCTCATGCTCTCTCTCTCAATCTCTCTTTCTCAAATAAATAAAATCTTTAAAAAACATATTTAGAACTCAGTAAGAGTAAAACATACATATCAAAATATGTTGGATGCAACCAAAGCAATGTTTAAAAGCAACTTAAAGTTTTAGATGCTTACAATTTGAGAAGGGCTCAAAACTCCAAGTTGATTATCCAACTTAAGAGAGTAGTAAAGGAAGGGCACCTGGGTGGCTCAGTTGGTTAAGCATCTGCCTTCAGCTCAGGGCATGATCCCAGGATCCTGGTATAGAGCCCCACATCCAGCTTCCTGCTCAGCGGGGAGTCTGCTTGTCCCTCTCCTTCTGCTCCTCCCCCCACTCATGTGCATGCACGCGTGCTCTTTGTCTCTCAAGTAAATAAATAAAATCTTTTTTTAAAAAAGATTTGAGAGAGAGCAGAGAGGGAGAGTGAAAGGGTGAAGCAGACTCCCCACTGAGCAGAGAGCTCGATGTGGGACTCGATCCCAGGACCCTGAGATCATGACCTGAGCCGAAGGCAGATGCTTAACCAACTGAGCCACCCAGGCACTCAAATAAATAAAACCTTTTAAAAGAGAGAGAGCGAGAGAGTACTAAAGGAAGAGGAGAATAAACCCAACGAAGACAGAAAAAAGAAAGTTAATAATGGACAGAAATTAAGGAACTTCAAAACCAATCTACGATGAAATCAATAAATCCAAAATTTGTTTATCTGAAGACTCATAAGACTGAAATACATGTGTCAATACTTATCCAGAAAAAAGAACACACAAATGAACAAGACTAGGAATACTAGCACAGTAATCCTGCCGATGATGCTGTAACAAATTACCAAAAATCTAGTGGCTTAAAGCAACACAAATCTGTTATCTTAACGTTGTGACGTCTAAAAGCAAAGGGTCAGTGGGGCTGCATTCCCTCTGGAGGCTTCAGGGGAGAATCCACTTCCTTGCCTTTTCCAGCTTCCTGCACTCCATTGCACAGGGCCACGTCACTCCAAACTGCTGATTCCATTCCTGTATGTCCCACGACTAAATTCTAATCCTCCTGCTTCCCTCCTACAAGGACCCCTGTGATTACATCAGGCACACCTGGAAATCCAGGGACATCATCCCATCTCAAGATCCTTAACTTAATCACATTTGTTAAGTCCTTTTTACCAAATAAAGTAATATATTCACAGATTCTATGGATTACAAAGTACACATCATGGTGTCGAGAGGGCATTCTTCAGCCCACCACAGGGACCAAACCAGACCCTTGAAGAATTAACAACATAACAGGAGGATATTACAGATTAGAAAACTTAGATGACACTGGGTAAATTTCTAGAAACATACACTTTACAAAACTGAGCCAAGAAGAAATAGCTCTTTGAAAAAACTAAATCAGTAGTTAATCTTGCCATAAAGAAAACACACGGCTGAGACTGCTTTACTCACCACACGATATAGGAACAGGTATTTCCAATGTTACAGAAACTCTCCCAGAGAGCAGAAAAATACCGAACACTTCACAAGTCGTTTTAAGAGTGTAGTATAACCCTGAACTAGATGAGAACAGGACAAGAACACAAAGTAGCAAATGTGGAGAGAGGAAAGGATGAGAGATGGACATAGATTGCTGAAGGTACTCAGTGCCTGAAATGGGTCTATTCCTGGGCCCTTGCTGCATCCCCGCCCTTCATGCAGTTCAGTTGTCCAGCCAGGACTGTTTGAGACAATAAAAGTCCCCTAGTTCAAGCTGGCTATCACCCAGAATAAAGAGTCCTGACTAGTTCACCCTGCCACCAACCAGCCTGCCACATCCAACCTCTTTAATGATATTTGCTAAGTATCATCAACTCAATTATCCATAGTAATGCAAGGGCCTGAGGACAAATGGGTAGTGAAAGCCAGGTCAACCAGAAGTACTTTAAAATGCATGCTGTCACTTTTCCAGCAAGCTCTCTAACTGCATTTTTTTCTTAAGCTTTTATTAAGATGAGTTCAAATCATTTGGGCACAGTGAACTGATGGACTAGATGAAAACAATGCACATCAGGGGAATAAAAATATGTGTGGGATTCAACATTCTCCAAGAATAATGCTCAAACTAGTTCTCACTCATCTCTCCTCATAAGATTGCCAATTCCTTCAGGGCAGGAACCATTTATATTCATTCAGGTAGATGACCTTATAAATAGTCAAGAAGTTTGCACAATCCAATGACCTTTGGGACTATGTTTCTAAGAGTCTTGCCAAGGACATATTTTCCATTGCAATAGTTAAGATGCCAATACAGAAATATGCAAAATGGTGAAGAAAGTTTATATTCCCTTGCATAATGCCCCACACTTCAAATTCTATTAAATAATTAATTCCTTTAAGGTAAAAGAAAAAAACCAAAATCATAACAATGAAACTGAGAAAGAACATTTACCAAGATGCAATTGACAAGGAGATGTAGCAGTGGAAGTTCCAGAAGAGCCTGAGCAATGTTTTCAATCAATAAGACACCTGGCAAACAGATTAACTCAATTGCACCTCTGCAGCATCCACAGCAGGTGATGATAAATTAGACAAGAAGGTCAACTAGAGATATGAATATATGTCCTGAAACCTACTTCATTCAAGAAATGATACCACAACTTTCTGGGATGGCCCAATATTGGTAACATTTTCAGCTGTCATCAAAAAGATGAGCCACTGCAAGGGTTCTTAATAGGCAGGTGACAAGAGAAGCCAAATTTTATATAATCTACATGCAGATCATTGCTTGGAGCTAAATCAGTGCTCAGTGACTTGATGGACCCATGGGGTTGAAGGAAGGAGAACATAGTTGTACTCAGAATTTGGGATAAGGGGCCAAAAAGGAGGCGTTGTTTCCTTATTCACACATTAAGCGTTGAAAGGAACAAGAATCTAGAACCTATATGTTCAAAAAGACCCAGATTTCAGACAGGAAATAACTTTCAAATGCCTCTCCTTCTCACCAAGCTCGCTACGAGATCACCAACAAGTATTCTTGTCAGGGTCCCGGCCAACATCATTTTCCCATCTTGCCTTGTTAGTCTGTACCCTGTAGGGGACAACTGGAAATAATGTTGAATGTTCTGTTTTGCACTTTAAACAAGCTTTATATATTCGTCCCTGACAGATCTGAAAATAAAGTCAAAGCTAACATTAAAAAAAAAAAAAAAGAAGAAAAAAGGAAAAGTTCTTCTAGCTTACAAGAGAGCAGTAAAGGACGATTAGGGGTTTCCTCCCTCCCCCTGCCCAGATCAAGGGACTGCATTCCCTTGGGCTTTTATATCCTTGTATAATATTTAATTAAATACTCTGTTCCTACTGGTTTATGTACTAGAGAACACTAATTTTAGAAAACCGATTAGCTAGTTCTTTCTAACTGTATGTTATTGTAGCTAAGGTCAAATTTTTCACTGAAACTATGGCAACAAAACCCCAGTATTCTTTGTCGACAAAACTGAAGCAAAGTTCTCAAGAGATAGGCCTCCACTAGATGGCTAGACCTGGGCTGGATTATTCTATTTCCTAGTTCTACCTGACATGCTATGTTCCTGGGAATGATTGGGGGCTGGGGCGGAGGACCTCAGTCAAAGAAATTTTCTAGCATAAGTCCAAGTGAGCTTATATAGAAGTGTCATCACTGATAACATTTTTAGACACATATAATTTTAGCAGCACAAAACATCAAGACATTTCAGAAGCACCCAAATTGGAACTCAAATGTACCCGGAAAAATACCAGATGAAAAAAAAGGAACTTTTAAAATTTCAAAAAGAGGAATAATTGCCCAATTTATTTTCTCAGTTATTACAACTGCTCAAATTGGAGTTTTTCCTGCACGGACCTCCAGCTATTGCTGTATAAAGGAAAAACGATGGACTCTTTGAAGGGACAAATTCTTCTCCCCATACCTGCAGCCACTCTCCACTTATCTCCCCAAACCAGTGCCCATGGACACAAGCACAATTTTTGCCTTCAAGTGGAGCCATGCTGGCCTCTCGCCTTGGAGAGAGGTGCCTCTGCACTGGCTGATACGACCAAGGAAGCAGCCAGTGGACATCCCTTCTCCTTGGAATTCAACTGTCCTCAAAGCCAGGGAGAAGGTCCCTCTGTAGACTGACTGGCAAGAACCCCTCCCTCCAAACTTACAACAAACACACAGGGGGTGGGGGTGGGGGGGTTTCAGGAAAACAGCAGATTGGCAATATCTTCCTCCTGTCTGTCAAGAGTGGCTGGAATGCCTGCTGCTTGGGTTAAGATAAACACAACTTCCTGTCCCAGCTAGGCTTGTAATTTTATACATAAGGCAGGATTACCATCTGGAGCAAATGCTCCATCAGTAACAGAGGCTCTGATCAAGGCTGTGCACACAGAAAAAAGGCCCGATGGCTTCTCTTCAAAAAGCCACAAGCTCTAGAGCTCCCTCTTAATTATGAGGCACACTCCATAAAATCTAAGACATTCAGAAAGGTTATAAAGTGTGGCTATGGATACCTTTGTGTAATCCCCATACCGAAATATTACAACAGACATCAGTGTTCTACAAGACGGCAAGGGCTGTGTTTGATCTTCCCGAGAGAAGCTGCTGCTGAGAGCTGCTAATTGCAGATGTACTCATGACAGCTCCTCAGTTACTACTTACTGAGTGCTCAGCTTGTGCTCAGCATGTGGCTAAATGTGCACCACCTCAGCCTAAAACAATCCAATCAGTTCCATACTATTATTAACCATAGTTACCAATCGGAGAAATAAGGTTTAGAGAGATTAAGTAATTTGCCCATGGTCACACAGCTAATTAAGGAGTAGGGTAGGTACCTGACTCCACATCTGATTCCAAAGCCAACCCTCCTAACCCCCATGCTCCATGGCCTCCCCAATATACCTAACATACTCATCAAAACTAGACTCAGCAGTGATGTAATGTATGGGGATTAACATAACAATAAAAAAATTAAAAAAAAAAAACTAGACTCAGCAGGAGCTTGACTCAGGGTTTTGTTTTTTATATTCATTCACCTTTTCCAATATTCAATAATTCCATCTTTCCACTACTTTGCAGTGTTCTCTATTGGTTAGACTGAATACATTTGGATCCCTGAGAGGTTCTCATTTGGAGCGTGTATCTGTTCTCTCCCCAGCTGTTTGCTGACCCAATGCCCCCAACCACAAGGCTTCCACAGGGAGCAAAAACAGAAGAAACAGCTGGGTCCTTTGGTGGGAAAACAGACCCTTATGGTCAAATGGGATCGTCTACTTAACCTCTGTCCCCAAGCTGAAATTCACTCTTCAAAATCCCTGACAAATGGTTAGTCTCCTTTGAATGAGAGGAAACTCAATTATTTGAAGCAGGCCTCCTCCCTGAGCAATAGCTTGGCACTTAGAATCAAGTTCCTTAAATCTGAAACTCTGCCTCTGGTCACTTTTATCTGCTGGCCCTAATTCTCTATTGTTCTGGGCTCAGGACCTCCATCTTCCATATGATAGCCCTAAAGTAAGGGAAGACTGACAGCTGGTCCTTAGAGCCTTACAAGAGTATGGCAGCTTGTCAGAAACGCCAGAATCTCAGGCCTCACCCCAGACCTACAGAATGGGAATCTGCATTTTTAAGAAGATCCCCAGGTGGGTTCTATACACATTCGTTTCAGAAGCAATACCTTAGAGGGCTCTGTTCATTCATTCTACAATACCTAAGAGCCTACTATAATCCAGGACCTGTGCAAAGCCTCAGGGGAGACAGGCCTGGTTTCTGACCTCACAGTTAGCTGGAGTTGGGTAGGAGTGAGGTCATAAACCAGCCATAAGAGCAAACAGTTTTACAGCATGTAATAGGGGCCAGGAGCTCCTTTAAGTACTTCACACAGATTAGCTTCTTTGGTCCTCACAAAAACACTGTGAGGCACATACAGTCATATCCCCATTTTCAAGACGAAGAAATAGAGGTACTGAGAGACTAAGTAATGGGTCCACGGTGACATGACCAGCAAAATGCAGAGCCAAAAGAGTCAAACCCAAGCAGTCTGGTTTCAGTCTTTGAAAAGGAGGAACAGCTTATCTGCACACAAGGGGTTGGCGAAGATAGTCCAGAGGGGACTGTCTGATTTGAAGGATGGGTGGGCATCAGGGAGACCAGGGGTCCCAGAAAGAACGACAGAGATGGGGAGATCACTTCAGCGAGAAGAAAAAGGGCATGCAAAGGCCCAGAGTGTAGAGCAAGCACAGTGACTGCCAGGAAGAAATCAATCAGTCTGGTAGGAGCACAGGACGTGGCGTGGGACTGCAGATGAGGCCGAGAGGTAAGCAGAGTGACTCATGCAGGGCCCTGTGAACCCTGGAAGTATGTCGTGTATCCTAAGCACAACTAGGGAACAGCCCGGGGCTCCACCCAGCCAGTGACATCATCAGATCTGCATTGATTCCTGTGGCTGCAGTGAATGGTGGGTCAGAGGGGGGGCCCACACTTGGGCACACAAAGGCGGCAAAGAGGGAAATGCAGAAACCAGAGAGGAGGCCAGTGCAGGAACTTAAGTGAGAAATGTTCCAGCTGGCCTAAAATGTCTTTTAAGTTCTCTCCATCACTCTTCGTGCAACTTCAATGCAATCGTTTTGTGATCCATCCTCCTGGTTACCCCTCCCTGAGTTTTATTCCCACTGAGCAATATGCCCCTTAAATGTGGAACCCAGGACTTGGTAAGAGATCCCAAATGTTTCCTAAGCAGCGCAGCTCTATTCATCTACTAGAGTGGTTCACTGGAGACTCTGCAGCCCTCCAGATGTGGGTTCAAATTCTGAGTCTAGCTTGGTGACTGACCCTTTCTGGGTTCGGGGTCCCCAACTGTAAAATGGGGATAATACCACCACCCACACCATAGGGATGCTCTGACAGTCAAGAGCAAAAGCATGCCATGGACCTACCAGGAGGCTAGGCACCAAAGAGAAGGTCTTTAACCAAGATTTGTTTTTCATGATCATGAATTTAGTGAAGACAAGGAATCTCAAAACTATAGGCATCAGAGAGAGAAGAGAGATCCAACAATGGGGGTCAAAGAGAAGGCACCTTCAGAGGGTAAGTCTAGTCCACTGTTCCAGGGAGAAGACAAATCAACTATAAAAAAATCTTTTCAGAAGTGCCAGACTTGTGTAATGTGGAAAGAGACAATAAAACAGCATCCATGTTAAAAAGTCAGTTGTTGACCTAAAAGGTCACCAGCAGAAACACTAGTAGCAATGGGCAAACTGAAAACTTTTTCAGAAAAAACATGAATTCCTTCCCAATCAGCTTTTAACTAAGGACCAACATTACAACAGGCCCTGGGCCAAGAGTGCAGGGTAAGATCTGGTCCCTCCAGGTGCCCCAAAATCTAGCTATGGAGACAAAAATAGCAAACAGCTGTGTAAACACCATACTCCAGGTTGGTAAGCAGGCAGGCAGTTCATGCCTCTAGTATATAGATATTCACTCCCATGTCAGTGCATCTCAGAAGGACTTATTTTGGGGTAAGAGGAAATGGAGTAAGAAATCAGCAATTTAGTGAAGGAATAGTTGAAGACCAGTCCCCTTCTAAAAGCAGTTTTAGGGGCACCTGGGTGGCTTAGTCGTTAAGCATCTCAGGTCATTATCCCAGGGTCCTGGGATCGAGCCCCACATTGGGCTCCCTGCTCAGTGGAGAGCCTCCTTCTCCCTCTCCCTCTGCTGTTCCCCCTGCTTGTGCCCTCTCCCTCTCTCTCTCTGTGTCAAATAAATAAATAAAAATCTTTAAAATAAATAAATAAATAAATAAATAAATAAATAAATAAATAAAAGCAGTTTTAGTAGGTATTAGGAGGTTTTCTGATATCAGACTATCTGGGTTCAAAGCCTGGCTCTACCATTTCTACCTATGTAATCCTGCATCAGATATTCAATATTTTGTGCTTCAGATCCCTTATCTATAGAAGGAGGTTAACTATGGCTGTCTTATGGGGTTAAACAGATTAATGTATACAAAGGTAAGTATACAAATTAAATAGATTACTTGATGTACATATGCACTCTATAAGATATTCACTATTATTTATAGAAAACAGAAAACACAAGGTAATGGGCAAATAATAAATAATACTACTTTTTAAATCTATGGCCCAAACACAGCTGCCTAGCCTAAAAGTGCGTGTGGAAACCCAGGCCGTGTCCCAATCCCAATTTTGACACAAAATTGTTCTTTTTTTTTTTTTTTTTTTTTTTTTTTTTTTTTTTTTTTTAAGATTTTATTTATTTGAGAGAGAGAGACAGAGCGAGCATGAGAGGGGGGAGGGTCGGGAGGGTCAGAGGGAGAAGCAGACTCCCTGCCGAGCAGGGAGCCTGATGCGGGACTCAATCCAGAGACTCCAGGATCATGACCTGAGCCGAAGGCAGTCGCTTAACCAACTGAGCCACCCAGGCGCCCGACACAAAATTGTTCTTGGACCCCAGGAGATTAAATCTAATTTCCATATCCGTCATAAAAAAAAAAAATGAAAGTTATCTTAAGCTCAAGTGATTAACCACATATCTTCATCAATGTTCTGAAGACAGGATTATAAAAGCCTTTGCCTAAAGAAAAAGTCTTTAATCAACCAGTGTTCTCCTTTCGGGAGAACCATGAACAGTCTGATAATATGACCCCATTACACTCACTCACCATCCCAATAGAGGAAGCCACGACAGCAGTACTGAGACTCAGTTAGATGACAAAGTAAAAGTACCCATTGCACTGGAAGTATTTTAGGCATTGAAGCTGAAAACTGTTCTCCATTAGCAAATGAATTATCACCAGTAAATGAATTATAGAACAGGGGTCTGGGGCCTAACTTCCATGGGTGACTCTGATATTCACAAAGGAAGCTATCCAAGGCATTCGAGTAAGCAGAAGCTCTCTTGTGCCCATGTGTGTAGGACGCCCAGAGCCTTCAGAGATGCAACTCAAAGCTTCGAGCAAGCAGGCAGAAATCCAGTGAGGGACACATGCGGCAGTGTGTGGGACTCCAGCATAATCAAGCAGCAGGCATCAGCCCAGTGAATGTGTGACACACTGTGAGCATTCTATGTTGCCTGGGGAATGGATTTAAATTACAGTGTTGTTCCCTTTAAATGGAGTCTGTTGGTACGAGCTTGAGATAAGCTGGTAAATCTGAAATGACGATTATAAAAAACCTACTAATCTTTTTATTAAATTTGAATTGATTTTGTGAACACAAAGTCAAAAGAGACTTTCTACAAAGCAACTGCACGCATGCGCATGTACACATAAAACCTTCAATATGCCTCAAAGCGTATCCTTAACAAGCACCTAAAACAGACGGATTTTTCTGCCTTATTTAACAAGACAAGCAGAAGCTAACTCCTTTACCTGCACTGTGAGAGGCCCATCATGGATTAGAATCAAAAGAACAAACAAATTTTAGGTTAGGCCCTCCCCTTTGCATGTGGGTACTTAAAACTAAGATATGGGTTCGTTCCTTCAATGCGTTGCCAAAAGAAAGAATGTTGCCTAGCAACAATTAAGACAATGTGCAGCAAAGGAGGGTGGTTTCAAAGAAAGCTAAACCAGTGAGTTTGTTATGGTCACCGTAGTCCAGAGACCTTTGCAACCCAAGACCTAGCTGTGTCCCCATCTGGCCCCAGAGTAAGGCCTGGCTGTTTCCATCCATTTGTCTTATCTTGACCGAGAACTGAGAAGATCTGCAACCCCAAAGAAATAAGAACCTACTTCTGGACAGCACGAGACTCCTGAACATCAATGCCCTCTTGTGAAATGTTAACTGGCCTGTTTCTGGCACCAGTCACAAAGCTTCAAGCTGGAAGAGATCTTGGAAGTTACTTCACCTATATCCCACTTAACAGATAGGGAAACTGAGGCCTGGAGAGATGGAATGACTCCCCCACGGTATCACAGCAGCTGGCCGCAGACCCTGGGCTGGACAGTGGCTCTCAGGTCAGGTGGTGCTCTCTACCCCAGCCTTAGCAGTTTGCCCACATGGGCTAAGAACCACTGTCTACCTCAACCGAAACACAAGCAAGACAATGATCAGGTAAGTAGGCCGCAGGTACTCAAATACTTCTTATCCCACCAACCATGAATAATGCCATTCTTATTTGAGGCCCCTTTCAAAGCTGCCGGGGGGCTGCAAGAGCTTGCCTGAGATGCGAAACCTCTTTCAACCAAGACATCCTAACTCAGTCCACAAGCCCCCTAATAGGTGGGCTGACGTAGAGTAAGCACTCTGGGACTGAGGAAAATCACAGTGAAAGTGACAAGGGCACAAGGGCTTTAGGTCCAAGAGTGGTTTGTTGTAGCCAAGCAACATACTCTTCTTCCCAGGATCGTCCCAAGACTGTGATTCCAGGCTGTCACTGTTTTAAGTGGGACACTTGCTGAGCAATCAGGAGTTGTCAGTCAACTTGGAGATACCCAGAGACGGGGTTATACCGGCCCAGACCTCCATTTCCACTACAAACAGGACTCAAGTTGTAGGTAACATGCTGCGTATCCCACAGACTGTCCTGGTGGTAGTTAAAAACGCATTAAGTCGAAAGGATCCAGTGCTTTCACCTTCTCATTTGGCTTTCTTCCTCATTTAAATGGTCCTAAATCCAAGTTAAGAGCTTCAGCAGATAGCAGAAGAAAAGTAGTAACTTGGCCCATTTTCATTTAGAGACTGGAGGTGACAGGGTTCACAGCTTGAAGAAACCCTAGTGCTTTGTGTGGAAAAGGGCCCACAGGGCACAGAAGAGTAAAAGCACTGCGCCCGGGCCTTTGGAAGAGGGTTCTGGCCTCACTCTCTCACATGTCATAAGACACTGGGCCAGATGCTCAACACTCATCGGCCAAAATGGCATCAGGCACCTGGGCTGAGGAGATGCTGCAGAGCTAAACCAGAGGATGAACATGAGAAGTATCATCATCCACTTTGCCCCAGCAAACTACAGACTGGAAGGGCAATTTTTACACTTTGTTCAAAGATACTTCATGTGCTTTGCCTCTACTTGCATATAAAGAGCTGCAGTGTGAACAACAATTTAAACAAGTTCCTCAGAGATGTTAAGTGTGCACGGGCATTGACTTCCGTGAGAAGGTATCTTTCCTCCCTCGAAGAGCTGGTACACGGGAGGTGTCTGATAATGTTTGGGGAATGAATGATAATCATTCTAAGTGACATGCAACTAACTATGGGCAAGTTACTCAATTTCTTAGAATACCCATTTCCTCGTCTGCATAATGGGAACATCAGTAGCTATACCTCATGAGTAGGTTACATGGATTAAAAGAGATAATCCATGGGAAGCGTTCAGCACAAAGTAAATGCTCTATTCATGTTGGCTACTATTATTTATAATGTGGGTCTCTTTCTCCATAAAACCCTAAGACTCCTGAAAGCAAGGGGGACTATGTAATTCATCTTGTCCCCTCATCAGCAAGGCCAACAGCTGGGACACAGCAGGGCTTCAATGTCCCCTGAGCTGAACACCCATTTTCACGACACATTAGCTGAGCGGGTTATTTTGCTTGAAAGCAACTTGATTGGGGGAAGAGAGAAACACGGGACAAGAAAAATACTTACCTTGAACATCCACACTCTCAGCCTGATCTCTGACCTCTGCCCCAATTCATATAAACCATGGAATGATCTCAGAATGCTTCCTTTCTCCTCACCTTTCCCTGCCCAAACTTCTCCCTACATTAAGCTGAGTTTCCTTGCAAACAACTTTTCTTCTGAAACTAAGGGGTTCCTGCAAGGTTAAAAACTTCTCACTCTTTGCTCACATTGATATGGTAGCATCTGTCCAAGATAACAACAACAACAACAACAACAACAACGAAACACAAAAAACTGGGGGCCAAGATTGACCTCTTGAACTAAATGGAGAAGATGAAGTTTTGAGGGTAAGAACTTGGCCATTGCCCCAATCTGAAAAAGCAGATTACACAATAAATGGCATGTTCAACACTAATGCCTATCTTATTTCCCAAGAGCCCCAGGCCTTGTTTCTCCTCCAACACCCCTGGAAGTCACATTTAAAACAGTAAAGGTTCTGGGATCAAAGCAAGACTGGTAGTTAATTTCCTTCTTTTCTTTATAGAAGACGCCATTATATTTAGTAGGGGGAAGGGACAGCTGGGGGTGGAAAAGGAAAATGTCATCTAGAGAAAGAATTCCATAACCACAAAGTTTCTATTGCTGGTTTCAATCTGATGTCTCTCTTCCTTTTTTCTTTCAAAATTATGAGCAAAGCCAGCACAAATCAGGGAGAAGAGAGATTCTGTCTTACCTGCCATGGACACTGGTGCTTCCAAATGGTACCACATTAGCTAAAGGACTAAAGTGACTGAATTCATCTACATCGCTGCTCTTCTCATCACCTAGAGGACAGGGGCCATTGACCAAAATTCATGTGGACAATGAAGGAGGTCTCGGCTTAAGTGAACCAGATATGCACCCAGTCTTTCCTTCCTATAGATGAAGTCCGGGGCAGAAGATACATTCAAGGGAATCACCAAAAAAAAAAAAAGCAATTCACTTGGTAATGTACTTTTACCCATCAGAAAGAAGCGTGTTCAAGATTTTAACTCTTTTGCATCTACTGGGGAAAATAACAGCTACCAGTTACTGACCAGATCTTGTGTACCAACCACGTACTCTATTTGGTTCTTTGGCCATATTATCTTCAATCCTATTACCTTTACAGGGAAGGAATTCTTCCCTCCCACCCATTTTATAGGTAAGGAAACAAGCTCAGAAAAATTAATCTATCAAGGCCACTTAGCTTGTATATAGGAACGCCAGGACTCAAATCTAGGCCATTGGGTCCCCATGCACACCCCTACCCACAAAAGCATTTAGACACAAAAATGAGAAACAATATTCTCATATCATTACAGGATTCGTGTATAGGATTCCCTTCTGCCACCATTTAGGAGTGCGAGCCTCTGTGCTAAGTACTGGGAATGAAAAGATAGGACTAACTAAGGCTTCCTGGGCCCTGAACCAAAGGCTAGGCTCCCTCAGTACTGAATTTGAAACACATTTCATCTTCCCAGTAACCTTATGAGGTAGCGACTAACATCACCTCCCATTTTACAGATGAGAAAACCAAGCCTCACAGAGGTTAAGCAATTTGTCCAGGGTCACACAGCTAAGAACTTGGATTTGAACTCAGAAAGCCTGATCCTAGGGCCTATGCTATTCACCACAAGGGTGGCAGGTTTCAAGAGGAGCTCACAAAATTAAAAAACCCCAAGTCAGAAGCCATAGGGAGCATTACATAAATAGGTCTTTGGTTTCCATTTACTTAAGAACAGGTTATGATGGTTCTCAATATAGGAAATAAGTTGGCAAGGAAACAATGGAAGCAACAACAAATCCAAATGACTAAATGTAGCTCTGCTGATTGCTCAGATAAAGACTCCATCATCCTAGCCGGCTGCTTGCCAGCATCTCACTTTTCCATATGTGTTTGTTAAACTCCAGGGTGTAATGGCACGGCAAGGAAATGGACTAGAAATGCCTCTAAATTGTCCAACTGCCCTATGCACAATTTCTAAATATCAAAATAACTTCAACTTCAAAATACACTTGTATTTGGAAAGGCAATAATCACTTCCAAAAGAGAAATCGGTTTCTTCATTTTAGGGAAAAAAAAAAAAAAATTTTTTTTTTTTTCAAAGAATGCTATACTAGAACTGAAGGGCTGCTTTGGAAAGTGTTTAAATCCTCATTGCCCAGATTCCAAGGGGGAGATCTCCAAGGCCCTCTGCCTGGGCCCCTCACCTGCATGCCGAGGGCCTCGGGTGCAGCATGAGGAATCTAGGCAGTCCTGACCTACATTTGCAAAACCTGCAGCAGGGCTTGTTTGGAACCAGATTTTCCCACAAGTGCAAAGCACCTCACAACCTAGAAACCTTTATTTTTCAATTAGCAATAATCGCGCCTCGGATAAACCTCATTGGCTACGATACTGCCACTGCGCAAAGCTAGAAACCTTTATTTTTAATTTATGAGGAAAAGCAGTCAACATATATCAGGTCACTGTCATGTGACCACCTGTAGAACCAGGCTGGGCCATAAACAAAGTTTGGTTCTTTCCAAATGGACTCTATCAGACTGTCACTCTTACCTCAAAACAGTCCCTCCAATCGGCCACCAGATATCTATCGAAGCACCAGGCACTTTGACCCTAGTGCCAGGAAAATATGTCTTCTGACTTCCCCTGGCTATGGTCCTGTTTATTTTAACATTCTAAACCCCATATTCAAATAGCCACTAGTTCACTTTGTACAGGGCATGAACATCTTTCCCAGGTTCCTTTCACAGCTAGCAGGCCTGTGAGCAGAATGGGATAAGAGCTCACACTGAATCCAAGAAATGAGTGCCTTCCACTTGGCTCCAGCTGCATAAGCCACACTCCAACCAGCTCACCCCTAAGTAATAAAGCCAAAAGTTTATAGCCCAGGCTCTATTAGCAGTGGTGCTTAACCTTGGCCATACAGAAGAATCACCTGGGAAGCTTTAAAAAAAAAAGAAGAAAGGAAACCATCGATGCCAAATTAAATGATCATCCTTGAGGTTGGAACTTCAACATCAGTAGTTTTCCAAGTCCCCCAGGTGATTTTAGCCAAAGTTGAGACCTATAGCTCCTACTCCATCCATCACCAGCTGTGTGACCTCAGACAAGACACTTAACCTCAACCTTTGAGGACTTCAATCCTCAAAGGATTGTGGACAGACGAACCCATGAGCTAAAAATGTACACAGAACCCTTAGCACAGTGCCTGGCACAGAGTCTACTGATCTTGGCCCTGTTAAAAAGATAAACTGAGGCATATTTTATTATTCAGTGTAGAGAATTAATTCTGTAAGTAACTGCCTGGATTATGATTATTAGATCAAATCTTTGATTTCTGCTGCATTCAGGATTCTGTTCTAGAAAAAGCCACGGAGGAAGGATTGGAAAGAAAAGGCCGCAGGGGCCACAGCTGCTCAGGATCCTGTGGCACAGGGCTTATGGCAACAATTTTCTTTTTCAACAGTCCCCCTCACCACCTCCCAGGTGAAAATATTCTCTTGATAGTCTCATGCCAACTGGATGCAGTTCAACATCAAACATCTTCTAAATGGCTTCTCTCCATCTGAACGTCTGCCTTCTATTTTATTCTAATTCCTTTAGCTTTTACCCAAAAAAGTCAAACAGTTTCTACATTAACTAACAGTAAGAACTTTTCACTCAAATGATGTAACCTAAAAATGGCAAGATTTGAGCCCTTTGGGACTGAGGCCATGAGTCAAATACTAACCCAATGGGTTCTCAACCCCAACTCAAAATTTAAAAAAAATCACTTGGCAAGCTTAAAAAACAAATGCCAGTGCCCGGGCCCATACCTCGAGAGATTCATTTGATTGGTCTGGAGTGGGGCCCTGAGTATCTGTTTAATTTTAAATCTCTCGCAGGTAATTCTACTATGCAGCTGGAGTCGAGAACTATGAACCACAAAAGCAAAGAAGAAAAACAAATTGTTTAACATCTTAACATCCCAACTATATTTTAAGCACCTTCTGGAATAAACTAAAGCTACCTTCAGAGGAAGATACCAAATATAAGAGGCCTAAAAAGAAAGCCAGTAGTGGGAAGCTACTGGTAGGAAGGCTATCCTGAGTAGGTCTTTTAACAAAAACTAAGGGCAATAACCGACACCTTCTCCCACCAGGTTGAAGCATCTAAGAATACCAGAGCCCCCAAAGGCAGAGTGAGATCTGCTGCAATAACATATGTTCCTTGTGACGAGATCCATAAATCCTATTTGTTTAAGGACATAGTTGCACAAATGTAAGGCTTTAAGCTGAATTTGCACTGATCAACATGTATGCAATATACAAATGAAGGCTCTAATTCCAATCTTGACGCTGAACTTACACATTTTCAAAAGGTCACAAAGCTTGGAATTGAAATCATACTTTAAAAACTATAAGTAAATAAACCTACAATTGCTTATTAAACACACACACACACACACAGCAACACATCTGATGAATTTTCAAATGAGGGAGGTGCCCACTCCAAGGTCATCAACTTACCTCTGAATTTCTTGGGTGGATTATTAAGGTCCCCGGCTTCTGGCTGTACAACGCAACGATCATCAACCAGGCTGTGAAGACAAGGATAAATGCTATATCAAGCCAAGTCTAAGGAAACAAAACCTAAGCACTATGCAAAAATTGAACATCCAGTGCTGTTCCTGTACGAAACTTAGATGACCATGTTCTCCTGCCAGGGGCCTGTTTACGCTACAGGTTTCCCATGCAGGGAGCTAAACCTAATCCAAAAGCCCAGGTTCTGCTTCTGCAATGCACATATTAACCTACTGTTTTCTGTGGCTCTTTTCCCTTAACCATATCCATGATGGATTTGAGCAAAATGTTGAAGTCGGGAGGCGTACCAAGGGGTGAACGCATTCAGCTCATGGTAGCTGAGGGGTCCATTTGGTGCCAGGCACAGTGCTGGGCCCTGCAATGTGAGGATGAATATGAACCAGGCCCTGCCCTGAGGGAGCTCAAGGCTAGTGCAAGAGCCACAAAAGCAAATTAATAAAGAGAATATACCCTAAGGGCTATAGAGAAAGAAGAACAAAATACAGCCAGGAACTAACTGTGCCCGAGGCCATCTGAGAAGCTGCCGGCAGAGAGAATCATATGGAATTACTGGAAATCGAAATGGAGGTGGGGAAAGTGCAAAAAGTTATAAATAAACAACCAGGCCCAACTTATATACAGACCCAGTATTTAGAAGTGCAGACTGACCAAACTAACGTGTACAATTCTTTTAGAAGAACAGATTTAAAATAATGTGCTTTTTGAACAGATGAGGAAATTGAGGCTGAGAAGTTTATTTTTATTTTTTTAAGATTTTATTTATTCATTTGTCAGAGAGAGAGAGCGAGCACAAGCAGGGGGAGCAGCAAGCAGAGGGAGAAGCAGGCTTTCGGCCGAGCAAGGAGCCCGATGTGGGACTCACTCGATCCCAGGACCCCGGGATCATGACCTGAGCCGAAGGCAGACGCTTAACTGACTGAGCCACCCAGGTGTCCCGAGGCTGAGAAGTTTAAATGACTTATCCAAGTTCCTATAACAGGTATTGGTCATTTGCCAAGTGACCACAGAACTTGCTGACAACTAATATACTACGGTTTTCCGGGGTTTCTTCCATTAGTCTGTGGGGCTCCTTATCCCAAAGGCAAGGCACCATTAAATAGTTTGCCTTTACTCTTACTGCCCCTTCCTCCAAAATTCCATTTCACCTCCTAAAGTCTGGCCTGTCTTTCAAGACTGACTCAGGGCCCCCATCTTCACCACGAAGGCCCTCCTCCTGAGCCTTTCCTGGAGTCAGCATTCCCTGCCTCTCCTCACCTCATTGAATGAAGCACAAATGGTGCAGTAGGCTAAGAGCTTCCTAGGGGCAGAGAAGTGCCTGCTTTTGTGGCCCAAAAGATGCCCACGCTAGTACATTTTCCTGCCCAGGAAAGGTGCTCAGTTATCTATGTGGTAGGTGAATCAAAGCGGCCAGAGTAGCCCACCAGCAGCTTGCTGCCTTTGGGTCTAAGACACAAGACCTCTCTCCATCAAGAAGAGGAAGAGTGTGGTCAATGGCTTGAGTTTTTATGCAAAAATCAAGAACAGAATGTGAACATAGAAAACTTCCACCTGGAGCCCCTGTGATGTAAATATAGTAAAGCTACCAGATCTAACATAGTATATGAAGTGGTGGGAGTGCCTTGGAATCCAATATAGGGCTGGGTTAAGGGGTAAGAGAAAGGGCCCCAGTCTAGGCCAGAAGACAAATGAATTGTAGATGGCCCTTTGCCACCTACTAGCAGCTTGACAATGACTACGTTATTTCATTCCTCCTGGTCTCAGTTCCTTCATCTGTAAAATTAAAGAGTTGGTCTCAAGGAGTCTCAAGGAGGGTGATGTTCCTCACATTTTGTTTATAAAATATACTGATACCAGGTCCCCATCATCCCCAGGCCTATCAAAGCTGTGTTCCAGGACGGGACCTGAGAACTTTTATTTTTAACATGTTCCTCACGTGATTCAGAAGCACACCTCTGATACTGCATGTGCACGCACACAGGCTCTCCAAGGTCCAACTCAAGTTCTGAAGCTCAAGGAGTCAATAAAGCCATTGGGGAGGTAATCGCCATCTATACAAATGGAATGTGGCTGGGGAGCTAGATGCCAAGTTCCACAAAAACTGTCAGTCACACTGGTGCTCCATAAATGTTAAAGATATTAAAAGGAAAAAGGTCAAACTTTATTTTCCAAGTCCATTTTGAACCAAAGGAATATTCATCTGAGGTAAGTATTAGAGCCCCAAATTCAAAATGGACCATCTGCACGTTAAAGAAAAAGTGGAGGGTGGGGGAGAGGGAACCTTATCAATAATTTGTTTATAACGCTTGAGGAAAACTCTTATAAAGCAAATAATTTGTACCTGATAGGAATTCTAAGAACAGATGCTCTGGAAGAGGATGAAGGGAAAGGTGGCATTAAGATTTCAGGGGCTGCCACAAGTGGGCTCAGCTACCGACTGGAAGTGAGCCTGGGTGACTGGAGGGGCAATGGCACTATTACAAGAAATCGGGGCCACAGAGAAAAGATGAGGCATAAGGTGGGACTGAGGTTTCACAAGGCAGCCAGGTAAGAGCTGTGGGCAGACAGTGAGGAGGGTGGTGAGCCAATTTGCCAGAGACGGATAGTCAGGAAAGGTAGAGAATGGAAAGTCTACCCTGCCAAGGTCAACTGTTAGAAGCACTGGTCCTGGAGTCTGGAATGCTCACAGCTGTGAAACCCTGGGCAGGTGACCTCACTTCTCTGAAGCTCCAAGGTTTTTTGCCTCCATAAAGAGCAGTAATAGCGCTCACTATAAAGATGTGTTTAGGAATTAAAGGCATTATGTATGGACAGTCCTTAGCACAGTGCTGTAAACATCCACAGGATTCGTGGAAGTGGTGACCCCTGCTACTTATTACCATTGCTTTACCTGCTGAAAAACAAGAGGATGGAAGATTCCAACATGAGGGAAAGAAAAAGGAAGGAATCAGCCAAGAAGTAAAAAGGGACAATGAGAGAGGCACAACCGGCAAAGGGCCTCTTTGCCAAAACCCACAGAGAATAAATCATGAAGGGTGGGTCTTTAGTGTTGAGAGGTTAAAAAAAAAAAAAAAAAGGTAAGGACCAAGAAACAGTCACTGGATTTGGGGATCACAGAGTCAGGGATGACTGCTTTTTATCGGATGACTTTTGAAAACAAAATTTTTATACAATGAGGTCCAATTGAGGTATACTTCTACATCTGAAATAATTTGCTCCTTGAGCCTGGAGTGACCTGAATGAGAGCCTGAGAGTACTCATTCTGCACAAATACCAGAGACCAAGCATGCTTTAAATAATAGCTATGATTAAAAGAAAGGCTCTGGCTACTCTAAGAATGAAGTTCTTAGAGAAGGTGTTGGCTTTCCTTTCCCCCATTTGAGATCAGCTCCTGCCAAATTCAACAATTCCACCCCAGGGCCTAACTCCTCCTTTCTACACAAAGACAATCTAGACCATTCATATGTCTTCTGGAGTTAACCATCTTGATTCTCCATTCTGCTTCTTTCTGCCTTTGGCGCTATTTCACTTCTCCTTTCCTCTTCTCAACAACGGGAGGCGGAGAAGGGAGAAGATAATCAAATAAAGACATTGTGGAATGTACTTCCTCTCTTAAAAGTTGGGTAAAAATTGAAGACAGCACAAAAGAAAAAAATCTGATTTACAGAACTTTGTGCAATATGTAACTTTCAAATGCACACTGCAATTTAAAATAGGCAAGGTTCTGCTTCAAAGAAGAGAGATAAGCATCGGAGAAGTTCTGGTCTTTGCTTAAATGACAAACAAGTCAGCATATGAAAATAAGAGCTTTTATGAAAGCTAAAAAGCACTTCTTTGGGGTCTGTAAAAAATAATACTAAAATTTTATCCCATATACTCTGCACTTTCCCCCTTATATAAGGAATAGGGAATTATAATAAATTCTGAATGACAAGAGTCCTAATTAATGAGATATTGCACTTCCAGGACTTACAGGAAAAGAGTATTTTTGTGCCAGAGGTAAACCTGGCTAACATGAGATTTGGTATCATGATTCCAATTGCCCCTGGAAAAACCAAAGTCAAATGCTAACATTCTTATCTTAGGAAAATCAGTTTTTAAGCTGGCATTAAGAGGTCTTAAAGAAATCCTGCCACACAAGATATCAGGTGCTCTTACCCCAAGGTGCTAATAAATCCATTTGTCGATCCTTCCGCGTACAGAGAACAAATGTCTCCAATATGCAGGAAACTAGACATCTTGTCAGACATGTCTTTCTCGAAAAGCCTAGACAAAGTAAAATATGCAACATTATTAGAGGGAAAGAAATGCTCAGAGGGGGAAAAAAAGTCACTGAGAGTTGGCTTAGCTCAATTTTCCAAAGCGCCCTACTTAAAAGTCAAATTTAAATGAGTGTGTGACAGGCAGGCACTTAAATGAGCCAAGCAAGGACATATGCAACAACATTTTTTTCCATATATCATTTATTTCAGGATATTCCAACCACAATAACGCTGGTTTCTAACACAACCACACCCAAATCCGATTCTACAAATTGAGGACCCTCGATAATGAATAGTGAATCTAAAGACTGCAGGGAAGTCAGCCAACAACTTGCAGTGATTAGGAGTTGGAAAGTCTGACTTATGAAACATTAACATACTCAATCTGCCTCAGGCAATGTGAAGGCAGAAGGAAACACCTGGTATATAACTCGGGTCTGGCAGTGCCTGTGCTGAGGTACCAAAGCAACAAAATTAATAAAAAGAAACCTAGTAACAAATACCACAAAGCTCTAGCGGCCTTTTAAAAATTCAACAATTGTACCCACTTCATCCAAATGCCGTTTCAATTTCTTTCCTTCTCCTTCACCCAAACACTTGCAGGAGGAGAAAGGTTCTTAGCACCTGGTCCAAACCCATGTCAATGCAGGCAAGAATAATGCAGCTTAGGCCCAGGGAGAACCCCGGTCAGGAATACACATGGCTAGTTAGGGGCAGTCCTAGAAAGGGCTCTAAGTTCCAGAAAATCTCTCCACAGCCCAGAAATGATTACACACCCACACACACAAGTATCAACAAAAATACTGACATGACATAGGAATAGTCTTCCTGAGGGCCATAAATATTGAGAAGTGGGAGCCAATTATAAAAAACTAATTTAACATTTAAAAAACAAGCTTAATCAAAAACTAATGATGTACTGTATGGTGACTAACCTAATTAAAAATAAATACAATAAAATAAAAAACAAGCTTAGGGGCACCTGGGTGGCTCAGTCAGTTAAATGTCTGACTTAATTTTGGCTCAGGTCACGATCTCAGGGTCGTGAGATTGAGTCCTGCATCAGGCTCCGTGTTGGGCCTAGAGCCCTCTTCAGATTCTCCCCCTCTACACCTCCCCCTCTCAAAGAAAGACATACATACATACATACATATATACATAAAAATAAAAAACAAACAAACACCAAGCTCAGTGATGTGGGAAGACAGTGTGCTGGGGTGGACCCCAGCTAACTCCCCATGGCTTCATCAGGCATCTGGTGTAGATGCACAGGGTAACCCAGGTCTTCCCAGGATCTCTCCTCCAAACCCAGAGCCCCTTAAACGTCTTTTCCAATGTCTTTGCTCAAGTTCCCTGGCTAGAAATCATTCACCTGCAAAGCCACAAGAGTTGTAACGGCGTGGAAAAGTATTCTCTCCTGAAATTGCTTTCTGGGCTCCAAGTTTGTTTTCCGTTAAAATTGTGCAGCAATGATCATCAGGAAAGCTAGGGAAGCATTTCTCCTATTTAGAAGGAGTGCCAGGTGCTGAAAAGGAACTGAAAATGAACCTCAGTTCATTGCCTGTGAGAATCTACAAGGAAAAACCAATTCCTCCAAACAACCCAGACCTGGCAAGAGAAAGACCATTTCACTGAACCTGAACTTATACCTAGAGAAAGGGAGCACAGGAGAACACATTCTCAAACAAAACAGTCAGCATCTGTAGACCGTGTAGAAAGACACACAAATCATGTGCACAGGGACAATCTGCCAGCCAAGTTCCACTCTCCAAAATCGAATCTATCATTTTGTCATTTCTTCCTAATGCCCAAAGGCAAACCAATGTTTTAAACAACATCCAAAAAAGTGGCACAAATGAAAAATACTAAGGGCATTAATATTTCCCTTATGTGCTTATACTTAAAAGACTTATCATAAAGGGTCAGGAAGTCAACACAGTTCTGGGACTGATTCTTGGAAAACAAGTTCTGTTTGATTTTGAGACACACCAAATTGGTGTGTTCACACTCTGGCCTCCCCAAAGGACACAGGGGAGTGCTGGTACATGACCTCAGCTCAGTCAGGAGGGCCTCATCTAGTGTGACTAACTCTGTCCTTTGGACCATTTGGCCCCAGTGGAGACCAGGCCAGGAAGTAGCAGTGTGACCCTGGTTTTCTTAGCTTTCCTCACCACCTGGTTACCTGACTAAAAGATTCCAGGCTCTTCATGGAAAGAAGCAGACACAACTCAGTGTTCTGGAGTGATGCACTCAATATTGCCTGCAGGTGATCGCTGAAACAGATGTCTAGACACAGTGTCTCTCTAGCACAGCCCTGCAGTGTTACCATTTCTAATAATGATGACTCACCTTTATCGAGCATCATCATGCCCCCCCCCATTGTGCTAAGGCCTTTACAAATGTTCTCTTACTGAAGCCTCATGACCACAACGTGAGGCGGGTACTACTATTATTCTCATTTTATTATTGAGGAAACCAAGGTACACAGAGGTGAAGATGCCCAAGGCCAGGGTTGTAACTCAGGTCTACCTGACTCTTAAGCAGAGCTTCTCATCAACAACGACCCTTGGAACATGGGAGTAAAATGTCAACCACCCTTATTTCCTGGGTGGTAAGATTACAAAGACCTGATTTTCTGTGTTATGCCCAATTCTATTTCCTCCTTCTTCTATTTTGGTGTTTCCTCATTTTTCCACCATGGCCACATAACACTTGGATAAGTCAGAAAAAAGAAATTAATCTTCTTCCTGACCATGTTTATTAAGTAGAAAACTAAATAATAAACTTTAGCCATATTTTATGTTTTTCCTAGAAAACAATCAGGACATCCCCCACAGTTAATGATCCTCAAATGGGCAATCTGCCAGAGGTCCCAATTTTAAAGAAAAAAACAAAAATGGGGGGTAGGGGAGTACAGTTCTTTCCCAAGGATCTCAAGCCATAAGTCTCCTCAAAAGAGACTGGGCAAAAGCCTTCCTGGTCTGCCTGGCAGCTCTAGAGGTCTCCCCTCACCTACCATTAGTTAAGTGGAAGAAGAAGAAGGAGGATAAGGGAGAGAGGGAGGAGAGGTCCTGAGGCAATCACCAGCCATCCTGGAAGGAAAAACAAAGGCCAAGAAAGTGAACAGAACAGGCCTCTGGAGCCTGGAGGGGAGGAGGTGGAAAGTCAGCCAGTGTGTGATGGACCTGGCAGCAATCTTTTGGAAGACTTCCTGTTGTTCAGAACAGGGTGGGAGAACCTGTCTCTTTATCTGATCCTGGACCACTTGTGCTAGCCAACTTCTCACAGCTGGACCCAGTGCTCCCATGTTGCCCACACAGTGGCTGAGGACCCCTTAGTACAAAAAGAGCCAGTGCCAACCTGCCATCTGCCTGACCCTGGGACATCAAACACTGTATCGACACCCAGGGCTCTTTGTTAATAAACTCTGAGTTGGTCCCACAACATCTATGAGAAGGGTCAGGTGGTCAGTTGCAGAGCTCCAACCTTCTCTCTGGATACAAGCTATGATTATTAGCCCAACACTGCCATCCGGCCCACTTAAACCTCTCTGTTTTTGTTTCATCTGGAAAATGAGGATAACACTTAACTATGGGGGTTGTTGTAAGGAACAGATGAAACAGTGCATGAAAAGTGCTTGGTACAGAGACTGGTAGACTTTCACTCCTCAATGCTGGCTCTTTATTATTTTTTAATGAGATGAAGTGGAATTCAGGAAGATTCTAGGGCTTCAAAATTTAAACTCAGCAAAGGAAAGGATCCTCTGTTTAAAGTTGGGTGGAGGGGGTACACCTGGGTGGCTCAGTTGGTTGAGCATCTGACTTTGGCTCAGGTCATGATCTCAGGATCCTGAGACTGAGCCCTGAGTCAGGCTCCTCATTCAGCAGGGAGCCTCACACTGCCCGCTGGCTCAGCTCCAGGTCTCTGTCCACTGAAACTGCTCCCTGAGCAATGTGTAATGAAAAGGGACATTTGATTCTACTCAAAAGAATAAAAACACAAATTCAGAGAGATCCTTGGAGAACAGAAACCAGAGGTCCTCCAAATCTCTGGTCTCAGAATCTGTGTTGCTCTTTGCCTTTTCTACACCCTCTCTGGTCATCTTGTCCCCTCTACTGACTCCTGTGACTTCTATAATTCCTAAATCTGTACCTCCTAAATCTGTACCTCATGGCCAACAACTACTGGGATTCAGCTCCTGGATACCAACAGCATCTCAATGTACCAAAAAGAATTCACCCGTCTGCCCAATCTGTTGCTCTTTCTCCCTACCCATGTCATCTACCACTGCAAAGCCTGAAGCACCTCCAGTCTTCCCTCTCCTTATCCCTGCCACAGGGCCTTTGCCCATGTTCTTCCCTATCCCACCCCCTGTCCTAGTTAAAGCAAGATCAGTTGGTCTGGGGATGTTTTGCAAACCATTTTATTCCGATCACCAATGCCTAGCACATGGTAGGTGCTGGTAAATAATTTAGCAAATAATGAAGTCTGAGCATCAAATCTTACTGATCTTAAGTTTTAGTCTATCTCTTGAATCCTCCAATTCTTTTTAACTCTTCTGCCCCCACCCAAATCTCAGCCAGGATCATTTCTCAACTGGGCTGCATAAAGACTCTCTCTGAATCCTTCTTTGCCCCCTCAATCTATTCTACACATACAACCAGCATGATCTTTTTTTTTTTTCCCCAGCATGATCTTTTAGACACATACATCAGACCATGTCATGCCCCTGCTTAAAACATTCCAAAATCTCTTTGGGAGTTCTCATGATCTGGTCCTTGCCTACCTCCCCCTCCTCATCTCTATGTACTCTCTATCTGCCTTCTACACTCTAGCCTTGATGAACTTTCTCCAGATCCCCCAATGTGCTAGGTGCCTTTGGACAAGCTGTAACTGCTGCCTGACATTCTTCCCCACATGGTACCCTCATTACCCTAGGGCGCTACCACTGTCCGAAAATTGCTAACTCACTGGTTTGCTTATTAACTTGTCTTCACCACTAGACTGTCAGCCCATGAGGACAGCACAGCCGAATTCTTCTTTCCTACTGAATCCTAGTGCCTCGTACTGTGCCTAGGACATGACAAGCAGATTTGGATCCAAAGTAATTGTGTCATCTTATCTGTTACCTAAAAGAACGTAAAGTATTTTTAGGTGATTGTTTTCCTAAAACTAACAAAAATCAAGTTTATACTGTTGGAGCAAATAGAGAATAGAGCTTTGTTAGAACTTTCAATAGATTTCTATGAGAAATTTGGGAGCCAGAAAAAAAATATCTAACTTCTGTCCCTGGCAGAAAGTACCCCTACCCCACTGACCAGCCTTGTGTGTGTCTAAAAAGGCTAGTAACAGAACACCTGAGTCTGAATTCCAGCTTTACGTGCTTAAGCAACTGACATAACTTTTCTGAACTTCAGCTCCATCAACCGATTAAAAGAAAAGGGGAGGAGGGAACTTTTCTTATCTCTCAGGGTCATCATGAGGGGTAAAAGAAATAATCCCCACAAAGTACTCAGCCCAATACATGGCCCTTACTAAATACTCATTTTTATATGAGACTGAAATGAAAATGTTCACTTTTCTTCCTCCAAAGCTTTCACTCACTTCTGCCCATAACTTGTCCTTCTTCTACTTGATATATGCTTCTTACTTTGTCGACACTGTTGGAAACAAATCAACACAAGTCCCAGAAAGGTTTCAATCCTCTGTAAGCCTAGGAGGTAAGTAATACTTGGACAGGTCATCCAAGGTATTGCTGCTTTTTGGCCCCCAAACTCACCAAGACCACCAGACCTCAGAACTCCACTCTCATTTCTAACATCAAACCAGGCCCCTGTGGGAGGAAGGGAGGGGGTGAGGTGGAAACCTGTTCAAAGAAATAATTCAATATTTAGAACCTCTTCCACTTTGGTGTTAAGAAAGGCTAAATCACAGCCTCACTGAAAAATAAGTATATTCATATTAAGCATCAGGATAGGTTTTGAATTTTTTCTTTTTGCTAAAAGCTTTGACTGTGGCAGAAAACTCACTTATTGTAATTTTTCCCATCTATTTCTCCTGTACACATTGAACTAATTGCATTATATTCGTTTTTCTAAAAAAAAAGAGCTCAATTCTCGCCTACACACAATTCAGAATTTAAAAGTTAGCAACTCCTGAAAAGAGATGAAATTAGAACACTTTCATTAACCACGAAGTTACCTAAGGTATCACGTAATCCTAGACAGGCAAGGGAGGAAATCAGAAGCTTTATTTACACCAAGTAAGGACCCCAAAGCCAGGGACCCAAATATTCTGATTGGAAGATTTTTATTGACACACAGAAGCAAGTCTCCTTTATTTAAGATGAAGCCACCTGGCCCTTGGGGCTATAATGAGGGGGGAGCCCCACTGACACTGCCCTTAAATTTGGTTCTTCTAAGCACTGGTGTCAGGAACTAAGCCCCCCCCATACCTGCCCCCCTCCCCAGTGCACCGTTCTTTCCCTGATCTCCAAGCTCTCCAGCATTTGACCACCCAATTATCTGAGCTTTGACAATCTTATATACATCACTCAAGACATTCAAAATACTCCCCAGAGGCCTGGATTGTAATCATTTGCCTTTCTTAAACAGTTGGCTAGCAGGGAATAGCTCATCTATTTTTAACACCTTCTACTTTGATGTCTTTAACACCAGATGTGATAGAACCTGAGACCAATAAAGCACTGAAACAATCTAATTTCTATTATAGGACATAACTCCATCTAAGTCCAAAAGCTACAAGGAGAACTAAGTAAGGGTTGTAGAGTAACAGCTATAAAGGGAGTTATATTTGAAGCTACTATTCTCAGACATGGAGAAGAACCCACGCTTTATTATTTTTTAATGACCCATCCCATTGCAGAACTTTTAGAATGCTTGGTATAATCTTGCCCATCTGGAAAAGATGAACATAAGACAAGTACCACTAGCTTCCAAGTTTTCAGTGTCCTTTGCAATTCAGGAGGTGCTTTAGCTGGGAAGCAATTTTTCTTTTTCTTTTTTCTTTTTTTCCCCAGAAACAGCTTAAATGCATCCCCATGCATATATTTCTAAACAAAATCCAGACTTAGGGATAATCAATTACATCCTGCTCCCTAAGCCTTCAACTTCTCCATCTCTCACCTGTTCCATACCACCACCCACCTTTTAAATAACCTAGCTATCCTATAAGCTAGTGGCTCTCAGTGACACCCCAACACTCTTTCAGAGGTTCTTCAAAGTCCTAACTATTTTCATAATAACACCAACACTCTATTTACCTTTTCACTCCATCTCTCAACACGACAATGGAGTTTTCCAGAGGCTGCAGGACATGTGAGGTCTCAAAGACTGAAGGCAGAAACAGGTATGTGATATGTGACTCAAGCTATCTTCCATTAAGCCAGATGGCCAACAATTTGCAATAATGTAAAACAGTGCCACTCTCTAATTTTTTGTTTTGTTTTGGAAAATACAGCTGTTGTTCATTTTTAAAAAATGTTACTGGGGCGCCTGAGTGGCTCAGTATGTAAACCCTTGGTTTCAGCTCAGGTCACAGTCTCCAGGTCTTGAGTTCAAACCCCACATCGGGCTCTGCGCTGGGTGTGGAGACTGCTTAAGATTCTCCCTCTCCCTCCACCCTTCCCCCCCTCTTAAAAAAAAAATGTTACCGCATTAATGTGTGATTGGCTTATTTTTTTGTGTTGTCTCAGTGTTCATTTTCTCAGTGGTAAATTCTAACGAGATAAATACAGATTGTTATAACTCATATCAACTGAAGTTTTGGGGTCCTCAGTAATTTCTAAGCATGTCAAGAGTTCCTGAGACCCAAAAGTTTGAAAAATGCTACTATAAATTTTAAGTTTTGGGTCGGCACTGGCTGTGTACTTAGGACTCATACTGCATTAATATGAAAAATTGGACAAGATTAAAATACAAAACATACAACATGCAGGACTTTAGAGAGGACCCCCTGATTTGAAACCGCCTTTTTATTCAACACATTCATTGAATACCTACTACGTGCTATCCCTGGACCAGGTGTGCAGGATATAAATAAAAAGAAGACAGTCAAGGTCTCTGTTCCCATGATGCCTATATTCTCATGAGGCAGAGAGAGAGTTTGTTTACAGGCAAGACAAATCGGGTAGTGTTAAGTACTAGGCAGAGAATTGAAACTGAATGATATGACCATGTGACAACTTACTTTTGTCTAGTCAGAGAGTGCAAGTTGAGATATTTAAGCTAAGACCTGAAAGTCAAGACAGAGGCAGTCATGCAAAAAAATCAGGCGAAAGAGCATTTTAGGCAGAGCCAACAGCTAGTACAAAGACCCTACGGCAGAAAAGAACTTGGCAAGTTCGAGAAACAGCCAGCCAGCCACAACGTCTGGAGCATTAATGGGAAACGAAGAAAGTGCAGGGTAAGGTCAGAGAAGAGAGAAACCAGGGCCAGTGGGACTTCCCAAGTGAGGGTAAAGAGTCTGCCTTTTATTCTAAGTGTGACAGGAAGTTTATAACCTTGACCAAGTTTCTTACTCTTTCTGGAACTCAGTTTCCTCATCTGCAGAATGGGGATCATGAGAGCTTGCCTCATAAAGTTGTGTTGAGGATTAAATGTGTAAAAGAAAATAATGGGCTTAGCACATAGGAAGTAAAACACTGCAAACACTTTTGTTTGCTGTGATTATTCTTATTGGCTAATTTGTTGTATTTTCAACTCTCGTGAATACTAAACTTACTAAATTTTTGAGGGCTTACCATTAGTTGAGGATTAACCCTATCAACCAGTAAGTTCACACGATGAATGGATATAGACAAGGGACACACCGTGAGACGTATTTATCTGAATTTATCAGTGCCAACTCCAGCAGACTGTTCTCCCCACTATTCCCAATAAGACCCAGGCCCCCAAAGTACAGCCATGTGAAGAATGAATGACTGAATCCCACCTTCATAGCCCCTCTGGGTCTACCCTTCAGTCAGTAAGTTTTGCCACTTGGCCTCAAAGTACAGTGCACTTGGAAAGTTATTCTTTCGCTAAAAAATGTAACCAGTGGAAATCCATCAGTCTTCTCTGTTCTTTCTTGGCATAGCCACATCACCTCCACCTCCTAAAAAACAGAGGGCCTTTGCCAAAGACTTAGTGCTGGTTTTATTGCTGCTTGCTTTAAAAATGATTGTTGAAAAAGAATAAAACCAAAAGGCTTCCTTTAAAGATAGGCAGCAAAGAGAGGGGAGGGCTCGTGCACGAAGACTTAAAAGCGCCTGGAGATTCAGGAGGCCATCGGCAGCTGGTCCCCCAAAAACATGGATGAGACCTGGGGGCCACAGCTGCCACCAAACACAAAAAAGCCGCACTTCACTTTCAGGGCAAGCAGCCCCCCAAGGGCAAAGCCAGGCAAACCACAAGGCCTTTCAGAGGGAAAACAAGAATATGCATGGAAAAAGGAAGAGTTGCCCGCATTTGATGGATCTCCTGGCTGGAGGCCAAGGACACTCCTTCTAGAGGAGCACAAGCCTCCTTAAGATGCCCTCGCCCAGGTACATATATGGTAATATGGCTGTAAATACAGGGAAGAGAAAACTTACTACATTTGCAGATGACTCTTCCAAGACAAGGAAAGAGGTTCTCTCTTTACAACCATCTCTGCTTCTGTGACTAGGTACTCTCACGGTTAATTTTGGAACTTCCTTTGAGCAAAGACTCTTGACAATATCATCTTTATTGTGAAACGAAGATGAGCAACACAGTATTTTTGAGTTGGCCACCCGGGGCCGGCAGCTTCCCTCGCCCCACCCTCATACACATTTATGTGCAGCCCCCTCCTTGCCTTCTTGTTCAATTAGCAGTTGATCAGATTGTCCTCAGAAATGCAGTGTGTCCCCATCAAGGGATAATTTATTCTACTGCAAAAAGCGCTTCTCGCGGAGCATAGAAAAATTGCATTCTGCTTTCGTTTTCAGAGAGTCCCAAAGGAAGTCACCAACTCAGAAGTTTCAACTTTAAGCAGGGCCCTCTATGACCATCTCAGAAACAGCAGTTGTAAACCTGTAGTTCAGGGCAATTCTCTAGTTTAAATGTTGCTCATTAGACACACAAGAGATACACACACAAAGATAAACCTACTTGCCTTTTCACAAACATGCCCACTAAATAACCTATTCTCCAAACAGGTACATCATCTACATGGTTATTTTAGAAAAAAAGATGTCAATTCTGACGTGTGCTCTCGTGTTTCCTATTCTCCAAGGCCAACACAAGAGAAGCCAATCAAAAGCTCAAAGTTGCCAGTCAGAAAATTTTATATTTGGTGGGTAGAGATCATCTAGCTAAAATTCCTCATTTTATAGGTGGAAAGAGCAAACAACAACAAAAAAACCTGAATGACTTCTTGTAGGCCACACAGCCATGTACTGGCCAAAGCTAATAGACTACAGGGCTCTAGAAACCAAAGCCAGTACTTGGGGCATGAGGGGGAGAGGGAGTGGTATTTATTTTATTAAAACATTAAAGTCAGACCCAGTCTGAAGAGACACCCCTCTGTTCACAACCTGAACCACAAAAAAAAAAAAAAAAAAAAAAAAAAACCCAGCAAATCAAATTAGGTTAACATCCTCAGAGAGCAAGAAAAGTCTCACTCAGTCTGGGAAAATCACTCTAGGACAGGGTTTCTCAACCTCAGGGCTGTTTGACATTTGGAGGCAGATAATTCCTTGTTGTGGAGGACACATCCTATGTATCGCAGGATGTTTAGCAGCATCCCTGACCTCTACCGACTAGATGCCAGGAGTACCCACTCTCCCTCGGTTGTGACAAAAAAGTCTCCAGACATTGCCAAAAGTCCCTGCAGGGCAAAATCACCCCACTGCTTGAGAACCACTCCTCTAGGACAGAGGCTTTGTTTTGTTTTAACTTCTGAGACTTTTTGCAAGCATGTATTATTCTACAAGTTGGCAGCAACGACCCAAAGCAGGTATTTTTATACCTATTCTACAGAGGAGGAAACAGAAGCACAGATGTGACATGTTTTGCCCGCACCCAAGAGACAGTCAACACTCAGACGTCTGGAGTCCCCATCCTGCGGTTCGGCAGGGCAATACCATTACAACCTGAGAGCAGCTTCGTTTCACTACCTGATCATTACCTCCACTCCCTTTTATTAACACTCAACAATTTCCCACACCTCAGGCCCTCCAAAGAACTGTTCTGAGCAACATCTCCCAAGCTATCAAAAGGAGCTGCATGACACATGTCCACACGGCCCTCACTCCGCTTTCCACAGCAAAAGGGGCTTTTCAAAGCAAACCACCAATTCAAGAAATATTTAATTAAATATTAGATTCTTCTGACAAGCAGCCTATGTACTTCAAAGGGAAACAAAACATGGAGATAAGTAACTTCATTCGACAAATGTTTGGTGGACACTTAACTATTTGTCAGGTGCATTTGTAGGTTAAAAATCAAAAAGGCCCGTGAGGAAAAGACATATAAAGTGCTAGGGAGTTTCAAATCACAAATATTTTCAAATGATCAGGAAAGGCTTTCCAGAAGAGGAAGGAGGCATTCAGGTTGGGAACAGAAGTATTTGGCAAGGTGGGTACAGATGGGGTGAGTATGGGGACGGCAGGGCAGAAAGCATGTGGGCAAAGACACAGAAGCAGACATGGTCACACACACAAATGCACCAGGGCAAATCCATGAACGTCCCTAAGTCTAGGTGTTGTGTCAGCTTTTTCTATTCAGAAATATGCACACGGTAACGTTCTGAAACTTTTTCTGCAAAACAAAAATCACTTCCCAAAGCTCCTCCTGAAATGCAAACAAACAAGGAGCTTGGAGGTTAGTGATGTTTTTTCTTATGTCCATCTTTTTCTAATGAGCAACATTCTATCAAGCAGTCCACAAGTTCTGCTAATTGGAAGGGTCATAAAACATTATAAAACCTAAGTTGCTGAAAGTGTCTGACAACATCATGTTAAAACGCAGCCTTGTCCATATCTGGGACTTCCCAACCTTAAGTAGGTTCTACATGTACCGTTTGGTTTCTACCTCTATCTGAAACTGCCAATAAGAGAGTCCCCAAATGAAAGCATGAAAGTTCCCATTCTTGTCAAAGAGAGTCCTGCCAGGCCTACATGCTCACCTCCAGTGGGTGACTTCGCCTATCTTTCCACTTCACTGAAAATGAAAAGCCTGCTAGGGGCAAGTACATAGGTCAGTTTTGACAGGTGAGAGCCAGCCAGGAAAAAATAACCATAAAAACAAGGCAAGTACTGAAAAAGCACAGGGGGTTGGTTCACTGTAGAGGTTCTCATACTTTCAAGTGTACATGAATCCCATGGGGATTGTGCTAAAAGGCAGGTTCTGATTCAGCGGGTCTGGGGTGGCTCAGAGTCTACATTTCTAACAAGCTCAATGTTGAAGCCCGTGATGCTAGCTTGATGACCACAAATGGAGAAATAAAGACGTAAAACAATGTTTCTCAAACTTTGGACTGCAACCCACAGTAAGAAATACACTACACTTATAACCCAGTGTTCACTGTGTGTGTGAGAGAGACAAAGAATTGGGGGATGGGAGAGTTTGTGGCAATGTACACAGTTCCTTCCAAGTATCCATACAATATGCTTTGACATTCTCTAGTCCCCTCTACTTCATTAAAAAACCGGTGATGGAGGCCCACTACACTGATTTCAGGACCTCATAATGGGTTGTCATACAGTATGAAAAACATGGATGCAGAACAAGAATAACAAGAGTAACATGCCTGCTCATCTGGGGAGTACTACTGTATTAAGACACCAGTATACTAAGGTTATAACTGATACCAAAGTGAAAAGTTTTGATTCAGAATCCTTTTTTAAAAGGAAAAGATGTGTTTACTACGTTTTGGAAATACTTTCATTGAAAGCATTCAGGTTTTAAGTTTCCTTCATTTTGATTTGTTTTCTGACCTGTATGAGGAGAACAAGAATACCTATCTGACCCTGAGAAGAGGTCTCTAAACACCATTTCCCACTCAAAAGAACTATGGCTCCTTGGACAAAAGGCTGATTCCAGGTCTGGGACAAGAAATATAGAAGATGAGCCTGGAACACTCATATCAAAATCAAGAAAGCTATCAAAGACTACTAGGGTTGTGTTTTTGGAGCCAATTTGAATAGCCTTTCTCTTGCTGAGCAAAAATGGGCACTTTGATCATCAAGAAGGTAAGCAACACAAAGAGAAACATATAAAATATGTTTAAATGCACCACTTCATACAGATACTAACCAAAAAAACATACCAATTGGTCATCTTAGTACAAGGGTTTCTAACCAGTAGCACAGCTAGTACTGTGAAATGGATAATTCTGTGTTGTGGAAGGGCTAATCGATGTATTGTAGGCTATTTATCAGCATCTCCAGCCTCTAGCCATTGGATGCCAGGAGCACCCTCTTCCTAGTTGTGACCACCAAAAATGTCCCCAGATATGCCCAGTGTCACCACACTGACAACCACTGCCATGTATCATGGTAGGGTATCAACTTGTTATTTTTGAAAACTGGTAAAATACAAAAAGAAATTTAAGTACAGATCTTGTCTTTCTTTACATGAACTACATACCCCAGGAAACAAAAACTTAGTGGAGGGAAATTTCTTTTTACAAAACAGTTCAGCTAATGAATGAAGAAAGAAAAATAGGAGTTTCATAAGTCCAAATGAATTAATGGATTAAGGAAATGAGCATCAATGTTTGCTAATATCACAAGAAGACATACCCACACATATCACACACTCCCCTGAATAAAGTTCAAAAAAATAGAAGTGCCCCCCCAAAAAAACCCTGATTCTGATCAAGCCTCTACATTTAACAACCAGATATGATATATACAGGGAACAGAGGAACATGTTCAACTATACCACACTGACACAGTGAGCAAAATCTTAACTATATGAAAATAGATCACCCAGTTTCTTCAGTAACGACCATAAAATGCATGGGGGGAAAGAGGTGTAGAGGAAACATACAGATTAAAAGACACATCAACCATTTGTAATGTATTGACCTTATTTGGATCCTAATTCAAACAAACTGTTAAATATCCATATACATTATTATTACATGTACCTAGATGTATATATATCATATGCATGTGTGTGTATACATGCACTTACATATGTTGGAAGGAACTGAGAACACAGACTCAATTAAAAAATGTCTTTTTTTCCTTGAGATGGGCAAGAATACTATGATTTTTTTTTAAATCCCAATACTAGAGATACATACTAAAAGACAGATGAACTGGTATGCCTGGTATTTGTTTCCAACTCACCCAAGAGGAGAGAGTGTATCAGAATACAGGTGAACGCAGAATAGTCATGGATTGATAACCGTGCAGGGTGGGTGAATGAGCAAAGAGGGGTTCGTTATACTAAGATCTCACTATTAGACATATTTCAGATTTTCTATAGTGAAGTTTTCCTTTTAAGGTCAAACAAACAGAAAAGAGTACCTGGCCCTAACTATCTCACAGAATTAGGTTACCCTGAAGAAGAAATAAGAAATCCTGTATTGAAATGAATGATTACTAGGCTTCATCCCTGTAATAAGACAGCTAACTTTTGAAGAGTGCTTTACCTTCCATTCACTTTTCTTTAAAAAACAGTATAAACTGAATGAGAAAACCTGGATTCTATGATGGTGATGAAACCTGAATAAGTTTTTTTTTACCCTAGTGATTCCATACATGTCACCACTCAAATGCAATCCCATCAAACGTGCAGACACCTTCAGAAAAATCAAGACAAAGATGTCTATTAACAAGAATAGAGGTTCAGGATCGAGTGCAAACAGCAAGGTACCAAACTTGAAGTACTGTATGAGTCCTTTTTTATGAAATTTAAATATACATGGAGGAGTCTGGAACCCTCACCTTGGATGGTGGGGTTGGGGGTGACTGGTTCGGTTTTGCTGCTTATCTTTATTTCCTATTGTTTTACTTTAATTGAATATGCTTATCTTATGCAATTAAGTAACAACATGTATGTACATTATAAATTTGTACACACGAAGGGGTCCACTTCACTCATCAGAGAGAATCGCTTATGTGGAACTTTGTATCCCCCAAGGACAATGCTAGAGAGCTGAGCATGAGTTCTCCTTGTGTAATTCTGTAAAATGAGACCTGACAGATAAGGGTGGTAGCAAAGTACACAAAGTCTGTGTTGAAGAAAAACCACCAGGAATATTATTAGGTTCTTAAAATTCGTTATCCAAACCAAAAGAATATTCCCTTCCTACTAAAGTGGGTTACAATCCCAGATAAGCCATGTGATTAATGAGACAGTCTAGAAATCTGGGTTTGACCCCCAAACAAGTTCCAATCTGGTAGGTGATCTTGCCAGCCTCGCGAGTCTCTTCAGAAAGGACAATGTAGCTCAAGGATGCGGAGAACCACACTAAGAGTTCTGAGACCGTTAAGAAATCCTCAGGGAAATAAATTATGGCTTACCTGAAAACACCGGGCTCCTGCAGGATCTGATCCTGACTCCCTCTACCACCTGAACGCCTAGCACTCTCCCTCAGCTGCAACCAACTTGGCCTCCTGACCTTTCCCTAACCTGTTGTACCTGCTCCCATCTCAGGGCCTTAGCACTTTCTGCTCTAGCCCTTTGGAATGTCCTTCTCCGCCAGATAATTACACAGGCTAACCTCTCACTTCCTTCAGCTCTCTGCTCAGACGCACCCTATTAGAGAGCCCTTCCCTGATTCCAGATCCCCTCCCGAGTACTCCTCTATCCCCTTTACATTGTTTTGTTGTTGTCATTTCTTTACTGTGGTAAAATATACAAACACAAGATAAAATGTGCCATTTTAATCATTTTTAAGTGTAAAATTCATTGGCATTAACTTCATTCACAGAGTTGAGCTACCAACACTACCATCCCTTTCCAGAATTCTTTCATCTTCCCCAGATGAAACTCTGTACCCATTAAACAAACTCCACATTTCCCCAGCCCCTGGCAAGCACCATTCTACTTGTCCTCTTTATGTATGGCTTATTTCACTTAGCATAATGTTTCCAACCTTCACCCGTCTTGTAACGTGGATAACAATTCCATTCCTTTTTAAGGCTGAATAATATTCTTTTATATGGACATACCACTTTTTGTTTATCCATTCATCTGTCAGTGGACACTTGGGTTGTTTCCACCTTTTGGCTACTGTAAATAATGCTGCTTATGAACATGAATGTAAAAATATCAGTTGAGTCCCTGCTTTCAATTCTTTTGGTTATATACCCAGAAGTGGAATTGCTGGAGCATTTGGTAATTCTGTTTAGTTTTTTGAGGAACTGCCATATTGTCTTCTGCAGTGACTGCACCATTTTACATTCCCACCAACAGGACACAAGAGTTCCACTTTCTCCAGATCCTCACCAACATTTGTTATTGCCTGTTCCCCTTTACTTGGATTTTTTTTTATCTGTAGCACTTGCTACCTGTTATACAATAATATTTGCTTATTTGTAATGCCTACTTCCCCCCAACTAGGATTTAAGCCTCTTGGGAACAGGAATTTCACTGTTGTATGCCCAGCACTTAGAACATATCCCAGCACATAGTAGGTGCTCAAGTAATTGTTGAAGGAATAAACACTTGGATAATAACAACTTTAGCAGGTATTAGACATTCATAAAGAGATTTATCACACCAAATGCCTTAAACTGTGTGCAGCTGAGGGAAGACCCTAGCCATAGTTCAATAGGAGGAACAGCTCCACAAGTGATGGTTTTAGTGGTGTTTTCAGCTTATGCTCGTTAGCAATAAACTCAGAACCAGAGACACTATAAAAATTGGTTGGAATCATAAAAATTATGTCATTCATGTCACTGACTTCAAGCCTTAACTGATTTCATCCAAAGAGCGTGCAAAAGCTTAAAACAGCAAAAGTAAACTAAAAAATTGCATGCATTTCCAGTTAATAAAGAGCCTGCAAATGCAATGTGTTTTATTTCAAAAGATCAAACCAACAGTAAACAAGATGCGACATTGGCCTTGTGTAAACTCCTTAATTAGATGTATCCAAGGACAGCTTGACCTAGAAACCTAACTTCAGCCCTATTTTTGTTGTTGTTGTTGTTTTCTGTTGTTCATATTTGGCGTTTGTTGTTTCATTTTGGTTTGTTATTTAACAGCTGCTTGTCAAGAACTCAGAATTTCCATGAGTTCATTATAAATGAGCTAAAGAGCCATGCAACTTTTTTTGTCTAGAAGTCAGCTAGTTGTATACCATTGGATTAGAAGTTTCATTTCTATCTCTAATACCCTGGTCTTCCCTACTTGAAAATATTTTGAGGACAAAGGCAAGAGATTTATCTTGTTGGGTACATCTTCCCTTTCTTCTAAGCAACCATTCCATCTCTCATTCCTAAAGAAAAGATGCCAATTCCCTCCAAAAGGCAACCACTTTGTTTAAAAATGGGTAATACTATTGTCAACCCCCAACAATTTCATGGGTCTCAAAGTAGAGGCCAGGAGTCATTCATTTAGAGCATGAAGAAGTTTCCCTGCCTGGTAAGAAGGAAATCTTGATAGTATATTCTGTTCTGATTTGAATTATTTAAAGAACAGACTGTACTTTCAACACACACACACATGCATGCATGCACACACAAGAAAAAAAAAGAAATGAAAAAGTGTTCTGCACAACCGGCCATAAACCAAACTGAAGAGTATATGTAAAGATACCGATACTTCACAGTTTAGACTCACTGCAATTTAAACTATCAAATTATTCAGACTGAGAAATATCTGATTCTTTTAACCTCCTCAGATGCCTTGATGTAGATGATCAAGATGGATTTCAGTTATGAGATGAACCTAATGCTGGACTTAGACAATGTTCCTCGTGGTATGGTTTGGTTTCGCTTACTCTCCTCATTCAGGCTTTCAGCATACAGCTTTCTAAGAGTCAGTATAACCTCTAATACCTTCTCAAATAGCCACAGTCTTATCCCTACATCTACAGCTACATCGTTTCCTTCTTAAATCAAGGTAAATATTATTATTCATTCATCACTGGTGGGACATAAGCAAGAGTTATTTCATTAACAGAAATAAGTTTACCATTTTTCCTAGCTTCTCCCTTCACCTCTTCCCCCCAGCTTAAATGCATTTGTGGAACACAATACAGTCCCACAACCTGGAGTTACACCTTGCTTTCACTGTGCACCAGCTACTGGGCAAGTGTTCTTACTCTCTACACCTCAGCTTCTTCACCTGTACCTGACTCACTTTCTGTGATATATGGCTCTGGACCTGGCTTACAAGTACTTCATGTGTGAGTATTATTTTTAGTAACAAGTTGGAGAAGAGTCTATGGATCAGTTTCTCCTGGTCTGCAGCTTACTCAAAAGAGGGGAACTTAACCCTTTCCTTGGCCTTTTGAGTGCCCAAGTAGCCATGAAAGTCAAGAGAACTCCAAGAACAAACTACATCCCACACATCCAAAGGCTTCCCACTCCACCAGCACTCCTAAGGATCTTATCAACAGGAAACAAAAGCACTATACTACTATAATGAAGTGTCTGCCTTTTATTTTCTAATTTAAAAAGCCCAAAGATTGTAGCCCAGGGAACAGCTAAATATTTAGAATGTTAAAGAAGTTACTAAGACCCGGTCCTCTACCCGTTACCCTGTTGTCTACCCTGTTCCTGGCCATTTCGGAAGAAAAAACTTGTGATGGCCAAATCCGCAGCAATGGGGATGTATAAACAGCTGTTAAAACCTCTCTTTCTTAAAGTGCAGTCTGACCATTTGGTGCGGGTGGACAGGAGCTGCTTGTCTTTACAGATAAATGCTGCCCCCACAATAAGCACCTAAACAAGAGGGACTCAGATTCCTTGACATTCAGGCGGCTTCAAGTCAAGGACTGGATGCTACTCTCTCATGCTTCAAGAACTAACTTCCCTTTTTATAGTACTAATTCTTTCAAATTGCCAGCAACCACTTTCATTTCTTGCAATCCAACCTACTCTGATTAAACACATGTTACAGCAAGAAAAAAAGTGACTATTTTTGAAAGACAGAGGCAGTTAATTTTTGCTTACATATCTTGGCAGATGAAATGTACTGCATCCTTCAGAATTTAAATCATCAGCACGCTGCCAGGCACCAATGGGCATTCCTTTTATTGCTCCATTTAATGGCTTTTTCCCCTCCTCTCATAAACCTTCAGGCTGCTTTAAGTCTGAGCCTTCGCCAAAAGTGATAGGCAGGACTGCCCCCTGGATCTCAAATGCTCCCTAAAGCTCTCCCAGAAGGCAGTGACAAATTTTGGACACTAAGCCCCGGAGTTTGCTTTTCTTTTCTACTCCTAATCTCCATGGCTCTTTAGAGAGGACATAAAATACACTTAAAACAAAAACTCATTTTTGACTACAGCTCTCAGGCTTCACACTCACCTGACCGAGGTCAGGCACTCTGTTGCCAAAACCCGCCAGCTGTGCGAATCCTGCTCCTCTGTAGTCCGCTCCTAAGTATTCAGAAAGAAAGAAAACTGAGTGTAAGACTACAAAGGCGGGCCCCTAACAGAAATGCTTCAAATTGCAAACTTCCACCTTCTTTAGCCTCCTTCCTGGACAGACCCCCTCCTCCACCCTCCCCAAACAAGACAGGAAGGCTGGAGGGATCAGTTGGACAACGACTACAGGTAACTTTGCTTACTTATTTCCAGTATGTAACTGACAAGTGAGACTAGGCACGCAAAAACTTGGAACGTGCCGGGGGAGCTGGAACTAAGGGAAGTGTTTGGCAGATCCCAAAGCACTTGTTTCCCGGAGCCTAGGCCAAGTGTCCGAAGCCCGCATCCTCATTGGGCGTGAGCTTCGTCCATACCTCATCCCTCACCGCTCCCCGGGTTTTCTTCCGTTTTTCAAAACCCTCCCCACTGGGGCCCCCCCACATGCATTTTTCTCTCAACCAGGCAGCTCGAGGGAGGGCTACTTTTAAAAGATTGTTTCCTTGAGCGGACTCACATATGACACCCCCACATCCCCCCCCCCAAAAAAAAACCATTTCCTGCAGCTGCTGCAACAGTTTCCAAGTTGGGGGAATGCCATTCCAGTCCAGAATGGGTAGCCCTCAAGGCCAGTCACTGGAATCGGTAATTTTTTTTTAGCCTCAAATGAACACCCCAAAATGCCCTCAGTTAAAAGAACCCCCAAACGTATGCAAGTGCATGCAAATCCACCAAGAACTCCCAGAGAGCGGGGCAAAAACTTCGGCGCCCGGGGAGGACAGTACCAACTCCCCGCGCCCTCTGCCCGGCCCCAGCCGCTACCTTGGTGCCCGGGAGCCACGCCGGTTTGGGGGAGCAGGGCGAGGAGAGGGGTTAGCAGCCGCTGGGTAATCCCATGTCCGCGAAGAGGGAGCTCGTTCCGTTAGGATGGAAACGGAACACCCACACCTCCTCTCTGCGTGCGCTTTCTCTCTCTCCACCCTCTGCCTCCTCCTCCTCCTCCACCACCACCTCCTCCTCTCCTCCCACCCCAGCGAGCTTGAGGAAACGCTTCAGCAGCACATCCACATGGTTACTGCAATTTGAAGCGGCTCCTGGCGGCTTATATAGGCCGGGAAGCTCCCTGGGCAATGTAGTCCGAGTCCGAGGTCGCGGCAGCGCCTGGGGCTGCGGGGAAGGACTACGAGTCCCAGAATCCCCTGGGCTCCGGGCTGGGCTCTAAATAGAAGCGCGCGGGGACGGGGAGGGGCGTCCTGCGGGGCGTCCGGGCTTCGAATCCGGCTTCTTGCAGAGAGCTGGCAGGGCTTGGAGCCGGCGACCCAAAGCCACCCCTGGGGGGCGCCCCCAACCCTTGGGGACGCTCCTCCTCCGGCTGCCCCCCTTCCCGTGAATCCAGGTGTCTCTGGGAGAGGGGGGCGGGGAGCAGCTCGGATTTCTGCTTTGGGAAGTTTTTACAAGCTGTTACCCACCCTCCCCCCACGCCTTGAGTCCCTGAGCCAAGAATTTCAGAAATCCAGGGCACAAAAACGCCAGTGTTTGCGGTCATGGATTAAAAGCGCGAGGTTGTCTTTATTTAATCTGCTCCGCCCTGCTCGGGTTTGCACAGAAAACTAACTCAGAGCGACGGTCCACGCCGGCGGGGACACAGGCAAGTGGCTTGAGAGACCCCGAGCTGCGTGTGTCCTTCCTCGCCCCGCAGGAGGTAGAGAAACGCAAGCCTCTCCGATGCACAAATAAAGGAGCCGTGTTGTGACTTGCGGGCGCGGAGATTGGGAGGCACAAAGTAAATACAAACCGCGACCTAGGTCCTGACCCCGCTTCAAGCAGCCCCTCTGCTCCCCGGAGCTGTAAATGCTTAAGTAAATAAACCGCAAGCCAGAAAAATTAGGGCTTCGGAGAGAGCCGCTCACACAATGATGCACGTCCAGGCGGGGCGCCCTCCAGCAGCCCGGACAGCGGCGTCAGGGACGAGATGGCTTGCTGCCCACGGCCAAAAAGTGCCTGGGCTCTTGGGCTACAAGCTGTTTGGTTTTTGGAAGAAGGGCAAGGGCTAAGCTAGGCAGCAAAGTCGGTAGGCTGCTCTCCCTTCCTCAGATGATAGGCATTCGTTCCACACACGTTTCCTGAGTGTCTACTGGGTGCCAGGCACTGTGCCAGGCGCTGGGGCATAGTGGTGAGCCAAAACACATCGCAGCATCCCAGACAGGCACTGCCTGCTGCGCCACATAGTAGCTACAACAACAATAGGAATCATAATAATTTGAGAGACTGATTTTATTGAACCCAGACCACATGCACTTTTTATGCATCATGCTATTGAGTTTTAACAACCTGGGCATATTTATTATCTCTATTTGATAGATGAAGGCCTAAGGGCTCAGAGAAATCGGGTAATTTCCCAAGATGACACTGTGAATTAAATAGTGCAGCCTGGATTCCAATTCCAGCCTATAAATGTACTAAGTCCTTGTCTTTGGGGAAATCCATCACCACTGCCTTAACTGACCTCCTTCCCCATTTTAGGAGCATCCTCTGAGCCTTTGGGCAAGTCATGTTCATCTCTTTGCCCCAGTTTTGCCATCTTAGAGGGAAGAAGTCATTAGAATTTGCCTACTTTGTATCAGGATTGCTTGATAGGGTCACCCATCTTGTGAAACTTCAGGAACAAATTAAGGGAGCCCCACAGATAATAATTATTATTGATATAATAATGCCAAAATTAATAATAATTACTGAGTACATGGCATGTGCCAGGCATTATTCTAAGCTCTTTATTTACATTTTCTCATCAAATCCTATTAACATTTTTTTTATTTATGAGAAAACTGAGGCACAGAGAATTTAAGTAACATCCCCAAATTCACACAGGTGATGGGCTGTCTGACTCCTGAACCCTGGACATTAACTACTATCTCCCACAGCCTCCCCAATGAAAACATATGCATTGTATTTATCTGCTCATATAAGTATTTAATACTAGTCCAGGAATGGGCAGCGCTCTGAAGTAGACAAAGTGTGTTCATTATTTTCACTCTTGCCCCTCCTCTCTGTCAGCAGTAGCCCCTTGTTCCTGGGCACTAAAGCTTCATGCTTAATGCTTCAAGCTAGCACTCCCCATCATCAAGAAATACCCCCATCTTATAAAATAAAATTAAAAAGAAAAAAAAGAAATACCCCCATCTTGTCACAACAAAAAGGCCCACACCGGGATGCTTGAGTGGCTCAGTGGGTTAAGTGTCTGCCTTTGGCTCAGGATATGTTCCCAGGGTCCTGGGATCACCCCACATCAGGGCTCCCTGCTCAGCGGGGAGCCTGCTTCTCCCTCTGCCTGCTCTGCCTGCCGCTCCCCCTGCTTATGTTCTCTCCCTCTCCCTCTCTCTGACAAATAAATAAATAAAAATCTTTTTAAGAATTTTTTTAATTAAAAAAAAAGGGTCCACACCTTTCCCATCTGTTTGTCCCCTTTCTTCTTTTCCCCTATGAAAAAAATTTGTTCTGTTTCTAAAGGGTTTTTGGCTCTATTTTCTCAAACAAATTCAACAAATCAGTCATTACTATTATAACTGGTAAATACTAAAGGGTAATTATTTTATGTGCAGAAACAATGGAATTTTAATATAGGTTTTCTGGGAAAACTTGATCTTGTTTGAGAGCTAGAATTCAGTGATTTTCATGCTTACCATACAATGGACACTCGACCCTTAACTGCTTTACCTAGTCTTCCCTCCCAGACCACAAGTTTCACTGAGGGCAGGAGTCATAGTTTTTTCATGCTTATATTGCCTCCTCCCCTACCCAGCAGGCCTTAGCTCTCTGCACATTTTAGTGGATATGTACCCCCCCAAAATTTGTAAACAAAAGCATTGTAATAGAATGTATGTCAGGCCTATGGCAGACTATCCAACAGTTTGCAACTGTCATTAGGTTCTGGGAGCCACTGGGTCACTAGAAAGTAGTTTTGCTAAATTTGCTATGATGCTAAGAGGCTCTCTACAATGCTATATGATTGATGATTGATGATGAAGTATGTCATAATAAAGGCTCAATTCATTCTCTATTATGAATAGAAAGAAGGGCACTTCTTTGTCTTAACTGTATTTTTTTCCTGGAAGATTTTTCCAGAACTGTGCTGCCAAATACAATAGCCACTAGCCATTTAGGCACTTAACATGTGGCTAGTTCTAACAGAAATGTGAAGTAGGTATAAAATACAGGTCAAATTTCAAGGACTTAGTACCAAAAAAAATCAGAATATCTCAATTTTTATATTGATCACATACTGAAATGTTAACATTTTGGTTGTATTGTGTTAAATAAAATAGATAATTAAAGTTAATTTTGCCTGCTTTTTACTTTTTTAATGTACTACTATGATATTAAAATTTTTATATTATATGCTATTGGGCAGTGCTGGTCCAGAAAACCAAGAATCTAATTCTCAAGATCCAATCAAGATGACGACCGGCCCTGAAAATTGCCATTTATGACTTTGCCCTTGAAGTGCCCATGCAGGGAAGTAGGAGGGCTTTGCAGAGTCAGGATAGTATCATAGACTGAGTGGAAGTCTGAAGAACGTCCAAAACTAGCACACCAGCCTACCCCCAGGGAAACCCTACAAATAGAAACAGGTTTTCATCAGCAGTGTACAGCTAAACACTGCAACTGAATGAATCTTCCTAGAAGCCCACCGTCAAAACGCCACCCTGATTAACACAGCAAAATATACCAGAGAAAGCAAGGATCAGAAAAAGTGAGTTTGACATTCAGCTGCTCCCTTAACATCCATGTAACTGTGGCCGGTCACCTAACCTTGCAGAGAATCAGGTGTTTTTTTTGGGTAGACTGAAGGCTGTAATCTTTGCCTGCCAGCCTCACTGGATCAAAGGTGTTGTTGGACATGAGAAGGCTTTGCAAGTAAAGCTATACCAAAGTGAGAGAACGTTATCGACAAGCTTGGAGAAAATGTTAACGTGTCACAATATAGTACTCAGCTCCACACCAAACGTCAGATTATTAGGGCAGTGCTAGACCCAATTTTCTCCCAGGCAAAAGATTTTATTTGCCTGTAAGTGCCCCAATGAGCCTTGGATACTTAATAGCTTCTCCAAATCACTCTTAAATGGCAAGACAGAATGATTGACACTGAAGTCAGAGAATTCAATCTACTTTTTTTTAAGATTTTATTTATTTATATGAGAGAGAGAGAGAGCACGAGCAGGGGGATGGGGAGAGGGAGAAGGAGAAACAGACTCCACACCTAGCATGGGGGCCGACTCTGGGCTCGATCTATTGGCATTGATGCATTACCTCCATTTGCCATTGAACCTGAGAACTATCAGTAAAGAGAAAAAGCTACTACTATAGAGTCAGTCCTCCAACTAGTCTATCTTGGTCACTGTTAACTTTTTGTCGTGAAGGCATGGAGTCACAGGTTCTTTGAGAATTGTATAAAACTCAGGGACATTTTCCCCAGCACAACACAGATTCTTACAATTTTAGTGCCAGTTCTTGGAATTTCTTGTACCGACCCCCACAGACTCGTTCACAGATACCCCTGGCAAACTAGACTATTATTCAGCCCCATCTTTGTGTGATATTGTCTCTCCAACCAGATAAACTTTTTGAAGATAGGGATCAAGTCCTATATTTGTGTACCCTTTGTAGCATCTAGTTCAGCTCTGGATACAGAATAGGTGCACAGCATTTACTGGCTTAATTCATTATTGGAACCACAAGAGTAGCCAGAAGAAATCACCCACAGACAAATAGAAACCCTAGATGAGAGGGAAAAGTGCAGCTGGTGTTTGGACATGAACAGGAGAGAGACCAATTTGGTGTGGAACTAGGAAAATGAGATATTTTTCCTGAGCCCTGGTTCTGGACATCCTGTGAAGCTAAAAGAGGGCATGAGAGGGGACAAGTCCTGTATTTGTTGTCCTATGTCTGGAGTTTAGAAGAGACGGCCAGTCAGTAAACTTGCACATGGCGGAGGAGGGGAAGCATTGGCAAAATGTGGATGATTGAAGTCCTGGGAGGCAGCATGATAGCTACAGAAGAATGCAAAAGTTACAGTTATTACCACTTTATACCATATGGAAGTGACAGCTATACCATCTCTGAGCATCGCTGCCAACACTGTCTATAACCATGTAAGCAAACAAAAAGGACTATTACTGTCTCATACGTTATCTCCCTGTGACATATGCAGAACCAGGAGTTTATTATCAACTCGGATATTTTCCCACATCTCCTGCTTCCCATCTGCAAGACTATCATCCTGAATTGCTCTGGTAGCCAAGCTAGATCTGGGGACTTGAAAAAATCTGGAGAAAGGCCTTATTATCTTATCCTAGTGTTTGAACTGAAAGGAAATCTGTTTATCAAAAGAAAAACAGAAAGCTCTTCTCCACAGAGGAATTCAGCTAATACATGTAGAAAGAAAATATAAAATTAGAAAAATCACCACTTTGCAACTTCCAGTGTAATAATTTACTTAGATATCAGTAGATGCCAAGCCTCTTGAGCAAAAGGTAATGGGGAAAAAGATATTTATACAGCCCTAAAAAATTACTTTACATCCTACGGACTAATAATGAGGTGGAAAATGGAACTTTACAATGAAGAAATATGGCCATCACCCACATTAACCAAGTGATCAAATTTACCATTAACAACACTGGGACAACCAGACACCATTTAGATCCTGATATGATTGGATAAGAACTATACAACATCACATAGCAATGTTTTTGCCAACAATGCCTAAGGATAAAATCAGGTCCAGAAGACCAGAGACCTGAACTCTTCAAATAAATCAATGTCATGGAAAAAAAAAAAAAAGTCAGGAGGCTATCTAGATTTAAAAGACAAAAATAAACATTATAACTTAATGCAACATGACCCATGATTGGATCCTGGATTGAAAGAAATAAAAAATAGGGGCACCTGAATGGTGCAATCGGTTAAGCATCCAACTCTTAGTTTCCAGCTCAGGTCATGATCTCGGGGTCGTGAGATCGAGCCCTGAGTTGGGCTCAGTGCTCAGCATGGAAGTCTGCTTGAAATTCTCTTTCCCTCTCCCTGCCCGTCCCACTTGTCCTCTTTTTCTCTCTCTCAAATAAATAAATAAATCTTTAAAAAAATCTATAGAAGACATTCTCAGCAACTAAATATTAGACTATATATTAAAGAAAAATTATGGAATTCTTAATTTTGGGGGTGTGATAATGGTATTGTGGTTATATAGGACAATGTTCTTGTCCCTAGGAGATGTACCTTAAGGTATTTAGAAGTGGAATCTCATGGCATCTGAAACTCATTCTCAAAAAATATGTATCTCTTTAATCTGAAAACAATTTATGTTTATGAATTTATACTTGTCTACATTATTCAAAAAACTAAAATCTTGCCACATTTATAGATATTTATATTACCATTTTTGTGACCATTTAATAGTTACACTGGAAAATTATTTTGTATCTTTAAAGGTGGTAGTTAATAGCAATAAATTATTTTAAAATCTACATATAATTTTTTAGATAAAATGCAAAACAAGCTAGTAGTTATGAGTAGTAACTCCAAGTTATGAGTAATTCCATTTGTGCCAATATTTCCCTCTTAGGGTCTTTCTAGGTCAACCAGAAAAAGCAAAGGGAATTAAGCATGAAAAAAGGGGAAGTGGAAAACTTGAATTTTTACAGGCTTCAATTTTGCTTATAAAATTATTTGACGATCGGTAGACCCAGTCACTAAATCAGGCACACTGCAGCCAGTTGCTCATCAGGTAGAAGTTATAGCTTTTTCACTTCCTGTGCTATCTCAGTGTATCCAGACCCAAGCAAGTTAACTGTTCCCCCTTAATTTTGTTCCCAGATTTGACATTGTATTTCCCTTTAATTATAGTTTTAGGATATGGATAACCTGTCTCATGAGTTCAACCCAGATGGTGTATATGAGGTCAATCCTTCATGAAACAGATCAGTTAGGCAGGGTCAGCCCAGGAAGGTGGGACTGGAGGGATCCAGAGTGGAGGGATCCATACAGAAACATGTTATCAGTTGCTGGAGTGCCCAGCTGTCAGTACTCAGCTGGTATTTGATGGGTACCTGTGGGGTCCCCTAGGTGCTATGCTAGGCATGAGGAGAGTGGAAAAGACAGAGTAGAATACAGCATGCTTTTGCTGTCTGCCTTTTCCTTAATCATGACCTTCCTTCCAAAGGAATTTCAAACGTGATGTTTAGAGGGTCACAAACAGGAAAATTGTCTGCTTTTTAATCGTGAGTTTTTGTCCTCAGCTGGTTGTTAATTCCATTTCCCTTGTCATTTCTTCTTTCCAGTAATATTTTGCAGACCTAGCAGCTGTAACTAGGAAATCACCTAGATGCTGTCCAGGGCCTCTGGCCTTCCTTAACTACTTCCCCACCACCCAGGCACCTGTTCGCTCACACTGCAGTATTTCTGCATTAGAGGTACACATGGTCAAGATGATCCTTGGTCACTGAAACACTTAAAAATTGAACATAGTATAGCAAGTGGAAGGAAATAACGTCTCCTGAGTAGTTCCTCTATTCAGCTCTCTCTCAAACAAGTCATTTTATTTACATTTATTAACTGTGCTACCTCTTAGGAGGAGAAGGAGGAGGAAGCAGAAAGTACATCACTCAGCATCTGAACTACCTGGAGAAACAGATGAAGTCAGCCCTTTGAAGCAAATGAACCATTCTGTAAAGATTAGTATCCATCAGAACAAAAATCAAACATACAGCATTCTTATCATCAAAAATAAATAAGGATATTTAAAAGAGATTATTATTTCCAAAAGAATCCCATTCTTTGGAAAAACAAGGCCTTTATTTCTAAGTTTCTGAATATACTCTTTTGTACCTGAATGAAAAAAAAAAACAACACTGTAATAAAGTTCAAGGAAAATGTTTCTACGTAGTAACAAGTGTATAGATCTAGTCTTTTAAAAAATGATTCAGGTAAGAATTTACTAATTATTTTTAACTTGTGCATGTTGAATGATCATTTGACCTTCATAAAAAGCAAAGTCTTTAAGTTTGTCTGGTTTTGGAAAAGTTCACTTGGTTTAGGAAGTGGGTGAAATGCTGCTATTAAAAAAGCCTTTCTATTATGTCTGTTGCCCTTGCTTTAAAAAAAAAAAAAAAAAGATCGTGTACATTCTGACCCCAAATCAGTATTAGAAATTAAGTTCTGAGATTAAATTAGCCTTTATATCTCTTGCACTTAACTTATTTTCAGAACATTATCACAAGGGAAGAGGCATCAATATAAAAAAGAAAAGGGGAAAAAAAGACTTCTTATAATGTCAACCTATTTTGGAACAATGTCTTGAAGCAATTGAGTGGCACTTGGTGGCAAGTCAATCCATACTGAAAGCAAAGGAAGAAAAAAACACTTTCATGAATTATATGGCATCATTTTTAATCAGCAAGTAATTAAATTTTGATTAATCGCAGCCATTATGAATCCTATTTTGTGTCACCATCTCATTTGAAATGCAGTAGAAGCGAAAAGTCTTGAGGAAATGAGGAAACAGTAGAGTATGCCTTGAAAGTCTATTTTAGGGGAAAAGAAATAATGGATTTATACCCTTGCCCCATAGAGAAGAAGCCTATTCAGGAAGTATAGGAAACTTTTTGCTTATAGGATGGGACACCATGCTAGAGACAGGTATTTGGCAAATTTAGCATCTGTAAAGCACACAATAGCAAAGAGAGTTGGCAGATTTGGGCAGAATGTAGAATGTATGCATGGCTTTCAGGATAATTTCCAATGCTCTGTTCTTTGATTTCCCCAGTTCCTCCCACAGTGCCTGGCACATGGTGGATACTTAATAGGTATTTATTATATAAGCCAAGTGTAGTCAATGTATTTCTTAGACATATATCCTAGATATGAATAGGATGTTGGGTCTCCAAGAGTCATTTAAAGTGATAATGGAGATCCCTAAAGTATTATACACAAACTAGGTCGCCCTGGTTATTTAATATTCATCTACATATTCTAAGAAAAGTACATCCATATACAAATTTTTATTAAATCAAGTTAGGGGCGCCTGGGTGGCTCAGTTGGTTAAGTGTCTGCCTTCTGCTCAGGTCATGATCCCAGGATCCTGGGATGGAGTCCTGTGTGGGGCTCCCTGCTCAGCGGGCAGTCTGCTTCTTCCTCTGCCCTTCCCCCCGCCCAGGCTTGTGTTCTCTCTCACTCCTTCTCTCCCTTTCTCTCTCTCTCCCTCCCTCCCTACTCATGCTCTCTCTTCTCTCTCTCTCTAAAAATAAAAAAGAATATCTATATGTAGTTATATCTTACAATATATATCTATATTGATAACTAATATCTATTGTAGGTATATCTATACCCAATGTAGAATATTTATACAATAGAATATTATTCAGCCAGAAAAACAAATGAACCACTGACATATGCTATAACATGGATGACCCTTGAAAACAATCACGCTAAGTCACAAAAGGCTACATATATGATTCCATTCATGTGAAATGTCCAGAATAGACAAAGCTACAGGGACAGAAAGTAAATCAGTGTTGGCCTAGGGCTGGCAGGGAATGAGGGTGCTTGGGAGAGATGGGGGTGACTGCTAAGGGGTATGAGATTTCTTGTTGAGATGATGAAATGTTCCAAAATCAACTGTGATGACGATTGTGATTATGAAAAAAAAAAAAAAAAACCCAAGGAATTGTACACTTTTAAATGGGTGAATTGTATGTTAAATGAACTATTTCTCAATAAAGCTGTCATAAGAGAAAATTCGGAAATGGGTTTGGGGGCACCTGGGTGGCTCAATCGGTTAAGCAGCTGACTCTTGATTTTGGTTCAGGTCATGATCTCAAGGTCTTGGGATCAAGCCTTGTGTCAGGCTCTGTCCACACTCAGCAGGGAGTCTGTTGTCTACTTGAGGATTCTCTCTCTCCCTCTCCCTTTCTCTCCACCCCCTAAAATAAATAGAATATATGGGCTTAGATCCTATGACCTGTCACTCACTAATTAGATAAGTTACTTTTCTGAGAAGGGGCCAATATAGTGTCTACCTCACCGGGTTGTTGCTATAATGTTTAAATAAGATATTCCTAGTAAAAAGCCTCAACTATAACAAGCATGTAAGCGGTAGTTATTACTGATTATTAAAGGACGTTGGCCCATCCCCAGCTCCTGCTGCCATGTTTCATTCAGGGCGCATCTCAGGCCCCATAGCAGCATGTGAAAAGTGAGCAGCGCCAGTCGAATTGCTGCTTTTTAGATTTAAATGAAGAAACAGAGAGTTTAGGGTAAATGACTGTTTCAGTTTTCCAGGTCACAGGGTTTGGGTGAGCCCTGTGCAAATCGAAGTGATGAGGGAGCGGAAATAACTCTGAGGGGGCAGAGGGGAGCGCAGAAGACATGCTCAGGAGAAGGCGAGATGCCGCCAGTGAGGTTGAGGGTGACCGTTATCTAGAACTCCCTGAATTCCTGATCATTTCTTTGTCTGATCTCAAACCATGCAGTATGCCGGCACTTCCGTGGGAGTCAGTGTAACCAAGTGCTGTATAGTAGGGGTGCTGCGATCACATTGCAGAGGTCTGAGACCCCCCCTTTCAAATCCCGGCTTAACACTTACTAGTTCTGTGACTTTGGGCAAGACACTGTCTTGGAAGGGGCGCCTGGGTGGCTCAGATGGTTAAGCGTCTGCCTTCGGCTCAGGTCATGATCCCAGGGTCCTGGGATCGAGCCCCACATTGGGATCCTGGCTCAGTGGGGAGCCTGCTTCTCCCTCTCCCTCTGCCTCTCTCCCTGCTCATGCTTTCTCTCTCTCTCTGTATCTCTGTGTCTCAAATGAATAAATAAAAGCTTAAAAAAAAAAAAAAAGGACACTGTCTTGGCTCCTTTCCAAATAAGAAATTTACCTCAGCTTTCTAAGGCTCAGTCACCTTACCTGTCCAATTGGTATCAGGTTAGAACTGCATTGTGGAAGGAATGAAATGAGATCATGCACCTAAATGCTCAGCATGTAGTAAATATTAAGTAAATGAGAGATTATTAGTTAATACTACAGTCTCTTTTTTTTAATTAATGTAAATTTCCTCCTTACAAGCAAATGCATTTAAAATTATGTAGCTAGTTATACAAAGTCATTTACAATGTGAAGTCCTTTAGTTGAAATGTAAATTGTATGAAAGACCACTTGACAGTGAAAATTTTAGAAAGAGTGATCTACTCAAGCCCTCTGGCTGGTGAAGGAAGAAAGGACATCTAAAGATTCAATAGTCCTTCCAGCTCACACAGCTAAACAGAAGTTATGCACAGATGAGAAGCCTTGCTCTCTGTCCACTGACCTTGAAACTATTTTTTTTAAAGATTTTTATTTATTCATTTCAGAGAGAGAGAGAGAACAAGTGGAGAGGCAGAGGGAGAGGGAGAAGCAGACTCCCTGCTGAGCAGGGAGCCCAGTGTGGGCTCGATCCCAGGACCCAGAGATCATGACCTGTGCCAAGGCAGATGCTTAACTGACCGAGCCACCCAGGTGCCCTGAGACTGAAACTATTAAATTAACTTAGTGAACTTTCCTATTGTCTTGACCAGCTCTTTATTATTAGTTTTTTAAACAGAAGGTACAATTAAAATCTTAATGCTACTTACTTTTTTATTATACCAATTATATTATATAAATTATAATAAACTTAATCCACTACTTATTATAGTTGGATTTTATTCCACCAAACTATTGGCTTGTCCATGTATATGGCCAAGTTCCACCAGGAAAGAGACACTTTCCATGAGGAAATCACAAGAATGTCGTGCGTTCCCGGTGGCCTAACCTGTTATTCTGTCGCTGTGTCCTGGAGAAAGAATTCCTCATAGTGGAAGGACAATGAGGTCATTCTGGGGGTGGCGCTTTTTTTTTTTTTTTTTTACATGATGTTAATACCAATTATCCTAGAACAGGGAGGGGAAAAAAAAATAAAACCCTTACTTTTTTTGTCAGATTTCCCAGAGGTGTTAGTGTGGCACAGTTCCTTTTTCTTTTCTGCAATTATTATCAAATTAATTTGCTCCTGGCCCGGTTTACTTTTATTCATTTCTATAGCCATTGCATCACACCCAGAGGCCTTTCCGTTTTCTATTGTTAGACAAATTTTCTCAAAATGTTTTAAGACTTTCTGCTTCTTGTTCATTCTGTTTCGTGGGTGAAGCATTTTTAGACTCTTTTCCTCCAGAGTCCTCTTGAGTTACAAAGTTAAATGGTCCGTGGGTGGGAGACTTTGAGAAAGTTCTGACAGTTGTCAGAGGGCAGTTTGTGAGGTGACATTTATTGTCTGCCATTAGCTTGTCTGTGGATGTGTTTCTGGCGCCTTGTATGGTACACTTATTAACTTGGCATTAATCATCATAATAATGGTAAACACATTATAATAGAAACCATGTATTGTGGACTTACTATGTGTTAAGTCTTTATATAGATCATTCTATTTAATGCTAAGAGGTAGGTTTTATTAACTCTGTTTGATAGGTGGAAGAAGGTTAAGAATTCCAAAAGTTAAGTTGCCCAAGATCATTCAGCTTGTAAACAGCAAGCACTGCCTGAGTCCTAAGCTCTTATTTGTTATGTCCATTGTTCTCATACTGTGGTCCTCAGACCCACAGCACCAGCATTACCTGGGAAATTGTTAGAAAGGTGAATTCTTGGGCTGCATCCCAGATCTACTGAATCAGAAATTCTTGGAGTGAGGGCCATCAATCTTTGTTTTAACCCCTCTGGGTGATTCTGATGAATGCTGAACTTATAGAATGAGCAGCATCATGCTATACTTTATAGGCACAAAGGCATCACACCTGTAATTAGGGAGCTGGGAAGTCTGTTTGGGAAATGATTCCAGGAACTTTGGGCTGCCTGGCCAGGAACTGACTGTGACTTCCTGGTTCTCAGAGGGAGGGCCGAGATTGCTCAGGGTTCTAGAGGACCCCAAGATCACCAGGGGCTGCAGCTGGCATTTCTCTGAATCCCCCAAACAGCCGGCATCTCAGTTCAGATGGTCTGCACCTAAGCCCCAAATAGTTATCATCCCCCTCATGTGCCTACCCCAAGCAAATCACTCACACTTTCCTAGTGACAAGGGAGAGCAGTGAGAGGGAGAAGGTGAAGGGTAGCTTCCCTTTGGTGTACACACACACCCTGGTGTAGCTGTGGCCCAACCAAAGCACATTGTCTGACTCTCCGAAGGGTGCCCCTTGCACCTGCTGACCTTCTGCCTGAGAGTTGCAGCCTGCACCTCATGAAAAAGTTCAAACCTAATACACACTTGTGTTAGTTTCCTATTGCTGCCATAACAAATCATCACAGACCTTGTGGCTTAAACAATGAAAATTTATTATCTTATAGTTCCACGGGTCCGAAGTCCAACATGGGCTTCACTGGACTAAAATCAAGGTGCTATCAAAGGCTGCATTCCTTTGCAGGGGCTCAAGGGGAGAAGCCATGTCCTTGCCTCTTGCATCTTCCAAAGGCATCCTGCATTCTTTGGCCTGTGACCCCTTTCTCCATCTTCCAAATCAACAGTGTTGTATCTATCTGAGTGTTCTTCCATAGTCACTTCTCCCTTGGACAACAGCTGAGAGGGGGAGGGTCTTCTGCTTTTAAAAACCTCTGTGAATAGTCTGGGCCCATCCTGAAGTCCACAAAAATCTCCCCATCTCAAGAACCTTAATGTAATCACATCTGCAAAGTTCCTTTTGCCATGTAAGTTAACATTTTTACAGGTTCTGAGATTAGGACATGGGCATTGTTGGAGGGTCATTATTCTGCCTACCAGAGTGTTCTTCTGCGGAATTGGGCAACATTTTCTTTTGGAGACCGTGGCAAATTTCAAGAAATAAAAACAAGAAGAGAAAATGAATTCATATATTATTTGTCAATTAAAGAAATATGTAAAACCATATTTCCTTGATTCCAAGACCATTTACTGGATATATACCCCTGCTTCAAAAACATTTTTTTGAGGTAAAAGGAAGTACGGCCACATTATAGGTGTCCATAGCTCATATCCATAGCTTCTGTTATGTTGGGTAAGTTTTCCCAGAAAGAAGTTACTTCTCAGTGGTAGCCAGGCTTTAGGTCACAGACCTCTGGGGAAACAGTAATTACAAGAATGGGGACTTAATTCATATGCTAAGCATTGGCTGAAGCCTGAAAGAGTAAAAGAGTAATGTATATTTGTACCTTTCAAATATATACAGGTGCTAAATACGTGTATATATATGTGTGTGTATATATATACACACATGGATACACAATATACACATACATACAGGTGCTATTGTAATTTCATATGCAGTTTCCTTTCTTAATGTACTGCCTTCACAGTGGTATCTTGGCATTTCATTTTCTAAATAAATGGATGTGGAAAGTAAAACTGCTATTGGATGAGCCCTCTTCACAAATGAGATATCATTCTTAAAAAAGATGGGAATCATTCTTCTCCCTCATTTTCTTTGATTTCAAACATTGAGAAAGTCAGGATCTACAAGAGATCTACAAGAGAACCATGACTGTGATTTCTTATCTTATTCCTTCCTCCTTCTTTCCAAAAGCACATAAAACATCTTTTGCTTGATTTAAACTTCTTCTGGTATGATTCTAGCTTCTCATCTTTCTCTTCAATCACTGCTGTTCAGGAACATCAGGAAGATTAAATGGATGGTAAGTTTGGAGAAGGAAAATTATAGGTTGTACAGAGCTGTCAATCACAGTGCTTGCTGTGCCCTTAGCATTGCTAAGGGGAAAATGCCCCGCCCAGCAGAGGTACTAAAGGGGTAGCACTATTGGCTTACTGGCAGACCACAGAGACATTGCAGGTTTGGTTCCAGACCACCCCAGTAAAGCAACTATGCACAATAAAGCAAGTCAAATGAATTTTTTGGTTTCCCAGTGCAGTATAAAAGTTCTGTCCATATTATACTGTAGTCTATTAAGTGTACAATAGCATTTTGTCTTAAAAAATACATACCTTAATTTAAAAATACTTTATTGCAAAAAAAAATGCTAACCATCATGTGAGCTTTCAGTGAGTCATAATCTTTTTGCTGGTGGACATTCTTGCCTCAATGTTGATGGTGCTAATTGATCAGGGTGATGGTTGACAAAGATTCGGTGACCGTGGCAATTTCTTAAAAGAAGATAACACTGAGGGGCGCCTGGGTGGCTCAGTCATTAAGCGTCTGCCTTCGGCTCAGGTCATGATCCCAGGGTCCTGGGATTGAGCCCCATATCGGGCTCCCTGCTCGGCGGGAAGCCTGCTTATCCCTCTCCCACTCCCCCTGCTTATGTTCCTGCTCTCACTGTGTTGCTGTCAAATAAATAAATAAAATCTTAAAAAAAAAAAAAGACAACAGTGAAGTTGGCCACATCGATTGACTCTTCCTTTCAGTAGCTTGTGATACTGTTTGATAGCATTTTACCCACAGTAGAACTTCTTTCAAAATTGGGGTCAATCCTCTCAACCCCTGCTGCTGCTTTATCAACTAAGTTTATGTAGTATTCTAAATTTACTTTGTTGTCATTTCAACAATCTTCACAGCATCTTCACCAGGAGTAAATTCCATCTCAAGAAACCACTTTCTTTGCTCATACATAAGAAAGAACTCCTCATCCATTCCAGTTTGATCATGAGATTGCAGCAATTCAGTGATGTCTTCAGGCTCCACTTCTGATTCTGGTTCTCTTGCTATTTCCACCACATGGGTAGTTACTTCCTCCACTCAAGTTTTGAACCCTTCAAACTCATCCATGAAGCTTGTGATCAACTTCTAACAAATTCCTGTTCATGTTGACATTTTTACCTCTTTCCATGAATCATGACTGTTTTTAATGGCATCTAGCATGGCGAATCCTTTCCAGAAGGTTTTCAACTGATGTTGCTCAGATCTATCAGAGGAGTCACCATCTATGACAGCTACAGCCTTGTGATATGTATTTTTCATGCCGTAAGACTCAAAAGTCAAAGAGATCCCTTGATCCATGGACTGCAGAATGGGTATTGTGTTAGCAGGCATGAAAATAGCATTAATTCCATTGTACATCTCCATCAGAGCTCTTGGGTGACCAGGTGCATTGCCAGTGAATGATAATATTTTGAGATGATTTCTTTTTCTGAGCAGTAGTGGGCTTAAAATATCTCAACAGTGGGCTTAAAATATTTAGTAAACCATGTGGTAAACAGACATACTGTCATCCAGGCTTTGTTGCTCCATGTATAGAGAACAGGTAGAGTAGATTTAGCATAATTCTTCAAGGCCTTAGGATTTTGGGAATGGTAAATGAGCACTGGCTTCAACTTCAAGTCACCAGCTGCATTAGCCCCTAACAAGAGAGTCAGCCTGTCCTTTGAAGTTTTGAAGCCAGGCATGGACTTCTCCTCTCCAGCTATGAAAGTCTTAGCTGGCATCTTCTTCCAATAGAAAGTTATTTTGTCTACATTGGAAATCTGTTGTTTAGTGTAGCCACTTTCATTAATTATCATTCATTCATCAGCTAGATCTTCTGGGTAACTTGCTACAGCTTCTACATAAGCACTTGCTACTTCATTTTACATTTTTATGATATGGAGATGGAGTCAACCTCTGCTAGCTTCAGACTTTTCTTCTGCAGCTCCCTCACCTCTCTCAGCCTTCACAGAACTGAAGAGAGTTAGAGCCTTTCTTCGGATGAGGCTTTGGTTTAAGGGAATGTTGTAGCTGGTTTGATTTTTCTATCCAGACCATTAAAACGTTCTCCAAATCAGCAATAGGGCTTTCTTATCCTTCATGAGTTCACTGGAGTAGTGCTTTTAACCTTCTTCAAGACTTGGGGTGCCTGGCGGGCTCAGTCAGTAAAGCATGTGATCCTTGATGTCAGGGTTGTGAGTTTGAGCCCATGTTGGGTGTAGAGATTACTTAAAAATAAATCTTAAAAAAAAAAAAAAAAACCAAAAAACTTTTTCTTTGCATTTACAACCTGGCTAACTGTTGGCACAAGAGACCTAGTGTTTGGCCTACTGGCTTTCAACATGCCTTCTTCACTGAGCTGAATCATTTCTAGCTTTGGATTTAAAGTGACAAATGTGCAACTCATCCTTTTACTTGAACACTTAGAAGCCATTGCAGGGTTATTAATTGGCCTAATTTCAATATTTTCGTGTCTGAGGGAATGGGGAGACCTGAGGAAGAGGGAGATGGGGGAACAGTGGAGCAATCAGACACACATTTATTGATGAAGTTCACTATCACATGGGCATGGTTCATGGCATGCCAAGACAATTATAATAGTAACATCAAAGCTCACTGATCACAGATCACCATAACAAGTGTAATAATAGTGAAAACAATTGAAATATTGTGAGAATTACCAAAATGGACACGGAGACATGAACTGAGCAAATGCTGTGGAAAAATGGCACCGAAAGACTTGCTCCCTGCAGGGTTGTACAGACCTTTAATTTGTAAAAACAAAACAAGACACACGAACAAAAAACAAAAACAAAATCTGCAATATCTGTGAAGTGCAATAAAGCAAAATGCAATTAAAAAACTATGCCTGTATTTTATGAAAGTAGTGGGTTACAAACTGTCCAGATCAGCAGCATCAGCAGCATCTGGGAACTTGTTAGAAATATAAATTCTCCATCCCCACCCCAAGACTTATTGAATTTGGGAATAGACCACCCGATCACTATCTTAAGTAATTCTGATGTGCACTATAGTTTTGCCTCAACTTCTAATGGTAGCTGGTTGGACCAAGGTAACTGTGTGAACCAAGCACAGCTAAGCCACAGGCTCCCGTGGCCTCTGCTAGGCTGTGGTGTGAGACCGAGGAGCTGGACAAGCCAGCTTCCTCTTTGTGACGGCTGAGCGGGGAAACAGTGACACCGAGTGTTAGCAGCACAGTCAACGCTGAGTGAGGCTGTGCGGCAGCACTGAGGACATGAAGGGTCCTGGGCCTACTGGAAACAGGAACTGAACCGTGACGAAGCAGAAGCTGTGGAAGAAAAAAAAAAGACAAAGAGAGACACTGAGCAAGGCAAGCCAATTGCAGAAGAAATAAGTGTGCAGGGAACAGCAGACCTCTTGGAGAGGTGGGCAGTGAACCAGGAGGGCACCCAAGTGAAGATCAAGAACACCTGCTACAGAATCTTCAGGTTCTGGTTCTGTTCTCAACAGTGTCCCAGTCCCTTCTGAAATGGAAGAGTTAACTTTTCTGCAGCTCCTCTTCTGTTTGTGAATCCTTAAAATGTATCTCTTCTTTGCATTTTCTTAAAGGAAGCCTTTTTTTTTTTTTTTTTGGTGCTTTCAAAGAGGGAGAGAAGTAAGACCAAACTATTACAAGAAAAGAAGAAAACAAACAACAAGCAAAAAATGAAAAGTTCTCTATATGTACGTTTTCCTCATTGATTCCAGCATAAATTAGCAAAACTAGAAAGCCTAAGTTAGTGGGCTTTTCAATCAGGTGATTTCACCACACAATGGCTCTGAAGAATGCCTAATGAAGAACCGCATAGCAACATTTTCCTGCCGCTGATTATCTGGACTTCACATTTTTACTCTCTAAATATACAGAGGAAAATGTTATATTAAAAATAAAAACCAGGGACACCCGGGTAGCTCAGTTGTTAAGCGTTTGCCTTCGGCTCAGGCCATGATCCCAGGGTCCTAGGATCGAGACCCGCATCAGGCTCCCCCTGCTTCTCCCTCTCCCACTCCCCCTGCTTGTGTTCCCTCTCTCGCTGTGCCTCTCTCTGTCAAATAAATAAATAAAATCTTTAAAATAAATAAATTAATTAATTAAGTAATTAAAAAAACAAAAACCTTGGGGTGCTTGGTGGCTCAGGCAGATAAGCATCTGATTCTTGATTTCGGCTCAGGTCACGATCTCAGAATCAGGAGGTCGAGCCCCGTGTCAGGCTCTGCCCTTGGAGAGAGTCTGCTGGAGACTCTCTCCCTCTGCCTCTGCCCCTCCCCACGCCCCGCCCCCCACTCACGCATGCTCATGCGTAAGTTCTCTCTCAAATAAATAAATAAATCTTAAAAACAATAAAAAAGAAAAAGAAAAACCTTTGGAATGCTCATTTTAGATAATAAATAGGTTGATAATTGTAATAATCATAACTAATAATTTTTGAGCTATTGCTATGTAGTAAGAAATGTTCTAAGTATATCACATGTTTTGAGTTATTTAATGCCAGTTCCACAAAGGAAATAATTTTTATCTGTTTTGTTCTCAAGCCTGGAATCATGCTTGGTAACTGGTCAATATGCAACAAATACTTACTGAATGAATGAAAGTGGATCATCACAAAACCCAAGATGGAGGTGGTATTATCTCCATCTCACAGACCCTCCTGGCTGTCAGAATGGAAAGTCACATCCTGAAAATCTTTGTGAGCGTAACAGTGTCACGCAGCAAGCTTCTGAGACAAAGAAACTCCTCCAGGGTTCATCTCACAAATGTTTTGAAGCATTGTTATTTGAGGAATGTTGATATTCCACAATAAAAACCTTTCAGAGTCTGAAGGTTTTTATTCTTTTAAAGATTCATTCATTTATTCAACAAATATTTACTTAGCACATACACGTACCATGTGTTGTTATAGGCATGGAGGCTATAGCATTGAACACTAAAGATGCTATACTTGCCCCCATGGGGAGAGAGGTAAAAAAAAAAAATTAATTTCAGGTCGTGACCAGTACATGAAGACAATAAAAGAGGTGATGTGATATGGCATAACAGGGAAGGATCGCTTTATATGTGGAGATCAGGAAAGGCTTCACTGAAGAGGTAATACTGTGTTGAGACCTGAATGACAAGAAAGAGCCAGTCATGAAAAGGGTAGAGTATAGGAGGTGGAAGGAACAGCAGGTGCAAAGATCTCCGGGTGGATTGTGCTCGCTGTGTCCCAGGAGCAGTAAGAAGGACGCCGTGGCTGGAACATGGTGAGCGAAGGACACCTGGTGGAAGATGAACTGAGAGGAGCAGCCTGATTACCGAGGACCTTCTCAGCCATGCTGGCGGCCAGCAGGTGTGTGCTCTGATCACCCTTCAAAAACGGACCTGCCGAGAGGAGTACAGTCAACTGACAGCCTCTAGCAGCAGCCCCTGTGGGACCAGCCAGTAAACTGAGGACACCATTTTCCTGGGCAGCTCTGGCCAATGACTGGCCGCAGGGGGAAGACCAGGGCCTGGCCATGTTGGCTTTGTGCAAGACTCCTCTAATGAGCAATCTTTGCTCTCGAGGTTCCCGCTGTGCTCGCTTAGACCTTCTCAGTGCAGCACTGTATTGGTTCTCCAGAGAAACAGAACCAACAGAAGATAGATAGAAATATAGACATAGAATAGATACAGACAGAGATAATGAGATCTTTAAAAATATTTTATTTATTTATTTGACAGAGAGAGAGAAAGAGCACAAGCAGGGAGAGCAGCAGGGGAAGAGGCAGACTCCCCACCGAGCAGGGAGCCTGATGTGGGGCTCGATCCCAGGACCCTGGGACTATGACCTGAGCCGAAGGCAGACGCTTAACGACTGAGCCACCAAGGTGCCCCTCTCCTGCATTTCTAATGAAATCCTGGCACCTGTTTTTGAGAGGAACCACCTGACAGGTGATAAGATGGGTTTTGGGACGGGGTCACCCACTGCCTGGGTGGCAGTGAGGACTCCCATCTTGAGTGGTGGGTGGGATATGTCCCCTGCACAAGGTGGCAGCCCAGCTGCCAAAAATTTTACTGGTTGTGACCTGGGAAAATGTCCACGTGGAAAGGAATGTCTATGCCAGAGTGCTGAGTCAGGAATTTGAAAGGTCAACAGGTACAATATATCCAAGGATATGGGATTGTCTGGTTATTACCAAGTTGCATTGACCCCCTGCAAAGGATAATGAAAAACTGAGGACAGTTAACAGTTAGAAAATTGAGTGTGAGAAACAAAAACAAAAACAAAAACAAAAACTGAGTGTGAGAGCCAGAGGACCTCCTGGATAGCTTGTAAAGGTTATTTATTGAGCAAGGCGAGACCTAGCTGAGTGGCAGGATGATTTTGTTAGAACCCTCCAGAGATGTCTGGACGCTCAGCTAAGGCAGGTCTCCTAGGCTAAAGTCAGGGGTCAGGTTGGAAAACCTTGGACCTGAAACATGGTGCATGGATATCGAGGTGAGTGCCCTTGGGAAATGTGGCTCTGTGGACTTCCCTGAATGCTCATAGCCTATGGAGGTGGCCTATCTCTTCCCATTGAGAACTAGAAGTTCCTCCATGTGGGAAGACACTGCAAAGCCTTCTTCCTTACAACATAACAGGTTCCCCTGACACCAGGCGCTGCCCCACCTCCTCTGTGGCTACCAGGCTAGAAACAGGGTTAAATCCCAGTATAGCCAAACTGAGGAAATGCTGGGCCTGATAAAGGAGAAAAAAGATTTTATGTTAGAAGAGATGCAAGGGTTAACTATCATGGCAGAGACACTGGAACACCTTATCCATTGTTGGCAGGAATGTAAAATGGTACAACCACTTTGATTTTAGCCATTCTACCAGGTATGAGGTGATCTCTCATTATAGTTTTGATTTGTATTTCCCTAATGAATGATGTTGAGCATCTTTTCACGTGTCTGTTGGCCATCTGGTTGCCTTCTTTGGAGAAATGTTTGTTCATGTCTTCTGCCCAGTTAAATCAGATTATTTGCTTTTTGGGTTTTGAGTTGTGTAAGTTCTTTATATATATTTTGGATACTGACCCTTTATCAGATATGCCATTTGCAAATATCTTCTCCCAATCCATAGATTGAGTTTTGTTGATTGTTTCCTTCACTGTGAAGAGGCTTTTAATTTTGATGTAGTCCCAATAGTTTATTTTTGTTTTTGTTTCCTTGCCTCAGGAGACATATCTAGAAAAATGTTGCCACAGCTGAGGTAGAGAAATTACTACCTGTGGTCTCTTCTAGGATTTTTATAGTTTCAGGTCTCACATTTAGGTCCTTAATCCATTTTGAGCTTATTTTTGTATATGGTGTAAGAAAGTGGTCCAGTTTCATTCTTTTGCATGTAGGTACAGCCACTTTGGAAAACAGTTTGGCAGTTCCCTCGAAAGGTTAAAACGGACTGGCCCCGTCTAATCAGTTGACGGCCTGGCTAGCATGAAAAAGCTGATCCTCCCCTGAGTAAGAGACAGTTTGTCCTCCCTGACTGCCTTTGAACTGGGACATCAGCTTTTTTCCTGCCTTCAGGCTTAAATGGAAACATTGGTTTTTACTGGGTCTCGAGCCTGCCAGCCTTTGAACTAAAACTACACCATTATCTCTCCTGGTTCTCAGGCCTTTGGACTTGGATGAGGATGTATACTGTCAGTTCTCTTGGGTCTCCAGCTTTCCCACTCACCCTGCAGATCTTGGGACTTGCCTGCCTCCATAGTCATGTGAGTCAATTCCTCATAATAAATCTTTCTATGTATAAATATATATACATCCTGTGGGTTATGTTTCTCTGGAGGAACCCTGTCTCATACAATTATGCATCTTGAAAAAAGCAGCTCTTGACATGCTCCTAAGCCCTGGTAGAGATAAAATGGTTGGCTACCAAGTAATCATGGATCTGGAACTGCATTAACTGGTTCCGCCAGACCTATCAAGTTCTAATGTCGGACAAGCTCAACAGCAATCCATTATGAGGTGGAAATGGTACATCCAAGATCAAGTCCAAGCAAAACCTGATGACATGAGTAAGCTGCACATAACCACCATTGCACCAGTGCCCCTCCCTCCACTCATATCTAGGGTCATGTAGGGGTCTCTTATGACCTACAGAAGTAGGAGGAAAAAAAGCCCAACCTGGGTTTTTGGATGAGTGGGCTCAGGATAAGGATGTAACTTGAAAATGGATGGTGACTGTATCATAGCGATGCTCAGGAGTGGCCTTGAAAAATGGTGACAATGGGAAATCTATGCAATAAACAAAGTCTGAGCTATGCTTTCCGGCTCCAAGAGCCTCTGTCAGCACCACTGTCTGGGGGCTTGTAGAATGCCTTATCCACAGGTATGTATTCCCACCAACATAGCATTTGAGCAGGGAACCCATTTCCTAAGGAAGGAGATACAGGGGTAGCGCCTGGTCCTGGGGTCCAGTGGTGTTATCCCGTACCACACCAGCCTGAAGCAAGCTGTCCTCGTGGAGAGCGGGAATGAGGTACTGAAGGCACAGCTGAAACACCAGCTTGGAGGCCATCCTCTGCAGGAGGAGGTCATCTATAAGGACATATATATACTCAATCGATGTCTATATGGCACTGTGTC